>NC_064633.1:291176100-291802267 GCF_023864275.1 Schistocerca cancellata | reverse complement strand
GTGTTAGCTTTATTACGTCTTGTACTTTTATTTCCTCCCAAGGATTGAGTAATGTGTGTTGTGTTCCCGATCATGTGTTGCAGCCCTAATTGTGTCGTACAGTACGAATTGCATTGAAGTTTAAAGAACTGGGAAAACGCTTGATTAAATTACAGAGGAATAGGCAGTAAAAGGCCGTGCATTTTTGCAACAATCTCCAGATTTTACTGATAACTGGTGTCTAATTTGATGTTATACGTAGGAAGAGTGACATTCGCCTCAATTACCATGTCGAGCGATGTTACGTAGCACAGCAGGACAGTGGTTTGCGCTGCGGGTTGCCTCCCTGCGGCCGGTAAGGGGCGACTGAGCGCAGTCGCGTGGCTGTCGATATCTGGCCGCCGCTGGTGGCCTCTCTCGGCGCTTCAGGAGTTTCCTGCCGGCGCCGACAGGTGGCAGGAGAGGCTGAAACTGCGGGGCAGCCTGAATTAGCCGTAGCTCGTATCTTGCGTAATCTGGCTACTCGAGACTGTTCTACAAATATTCCGTGGACATAAAATTTTCATCTTCTTACACTCGTTCTAAAATTGAAGCTATACCTTGAGACTAAATTTCTTCTTCACTGGTGTCCCATGACACTTTCTGACAGTCATGTAATTCTTTCTCTGGAGTCCTATTAACGACATAGATTGCAATGTCGTTTATTCTACAGTAGAAATACCTGTCTCGGCCTTCATACTATACAGAGATCAAACTCAGAAATAACTACTTGCTGGCCAACTCCTTAAATAAGCTTGCCATGTCGCTTTTGTGGCTACCCACCCGGTTTCATGAACTACTACGATTCATCAACTCCGTTTCAACCAGTCTACATATACAACCAACAAGTGGCTGCTTAAAATAATCCCTTCCAACAAACCATCGTAATTGTAGGGCAAATATTCACCATTTTCTATCCTCTGAGACCTCTAAATATTTGTCACATTTTTACTGGTTAAGAGAGACACAAAACAGCTGATACACTAGCTTCCAAAATAGGACATCTGACTTCTGATGTCTAGACTGGGGTTATAGAATGGTTAAGTTCTACAACTACCTCTACATCTACATGCATACTCTGTGAACCACTGTGAGTTGCATGGGAGAGGGTCCACTGTAACAGTTATTAGGCCTTATTCCCATTCTATTCATGTACGAAGCGCGGGAAAAATGATTGTGAAATGCTTCTGTGCCTGATGTAATTAAACTAATCTTAACCTCACGATCCCTGTGGGAGCTGTAGTATACACTAGAGTCTTGCTAAATCGGCCATTCCTCGCACGTATGGTTGCCGGATTAGCGGGAGCGCCGGATTGTTGAGGGTGTCTAATATTTAGTATAACACATAGGTATTGTATTTTATCAAATCAAAAGATGCATTCCTTTTTAGAGAAAACTTAGTCCTTGAATGTGTTCACGCATATTAGTATCACTCGACATTCACTATGAAACATGTCCCAAAGTTTTGGTTGTCGTCATGATGATACGCGACGGTAGTATGCTTTGTCACGCAACGGTTTTACAAGCATTTCATAGGTTCTGCCATGTTGCTGATTGTTGCATAATGTACTCCAGGAAGACGTCTCCAGCTTCAGCACCAGCGGTTTGAGGTAGCCTCATGTTCTCCTTCTATGTCCTCTTCTTCATCAGTTTCATCGTAACTTTTCTGCTGAAGTTTGGTCGTAAATAGTTGCTCATCCAACGATGTTGCCAGCAACAATGGTTTTCTGTAAAGAACCTAAGTTCAGTTTATATCTAATTTTAGTTTCTCTTGAGGTCTAGCATAACGTGTTTCCTTTTAGAAGCCACGATAGTAGTCAGTAAGGAAAGCCTTAATTTCAAAGTGTACAGGAGTGTTGAACATTATAATCAACTAACAAAGTTGTTGCAGACGGAATTGTAGATGTCATTTCAGGTTGAACGACTAGAAGCAGGAAGTGTGCCGGATTACTGAGCGGCTGGATTACTGAGGGTCGTATTAGCGAGAGTTTAGTGTATTAATTGGAATTTCATGAGTAGAGGTTCTCGAAACTTTTCCCTTCTATCTTCAAGAGTCTGCCAATTTAGCTGCTTCAGCGTATTTTTGACACTCTCCCATCTGTCAAACAAACCTATAACCACTTCTGCTATCCTTCTCCATATACGTTCAGTATCCCCTGTCAGTCCTGTTTTGTTATGGTTCCACACACTTGAGCAATATTCTAGGATAGGTCGCACGTGATTTGTAAGCAATCATCTTTGTGGACTGTTTGCATTTCCCCAGTATTCTACCAACAAACCGAAGTATGTTATCTACGTTATCCGTGACTGAGATTATGTGGTCGTTCCACTACTTGTCTCTACTAAATGTTACACCCAAGCATTTGTATGTGTTTGCAGATTCCTGCTGTGACTTCTTAGTATTATATTCATAGAATTTTAGGATTTTTAGTTTATTTACACTTAAAGCACGCTGCCGATCATTGCAGCACTTTGAAATCTTAACAAGGACTGACTGAATGTTTGTACAGCTTCGTTTAGACTATTTCGTTGTATATACCTGCACCATCTGCGAAAAGTTTGAGATTACTCTTAATATTGTCCACAAGCTCGTTAATATGCAACACGAACAGCAAGGGAACCAACACATTTCCTGAGGTACTCCCGAAGATACTTCTACATATCTCGATGAATCTCCATCCAAGATGACCTATTGCGTCCTCCCTACCAAGATATCCTCAATCCAGTGACATATTCCGCCTGACTCATCGCATGATCGCACTTTTGATCACAAAAGTAAGTGTGGTACTGAGTCAGATGTTTTTTGGAGATCTTGAAATACTGCAGCTATCTGACTTACTTTATCCATGGCTTTCAGGATGTCAGGTGAGAAAACTGCGAGTTGTTCACATTATCTTTGTTTTCGAAATTCAAGCTGGTTCGCATGGAGTAGGTCGTTCTGTTCGAGGTACATAATTATGTTTGAGCTCAGAATTTATTCTAAGATCCTATAATAAATGGATGTCAAGGATACTGAACAGTAGTTCCGTAGATTATTTCTGTTGACAGATGTGACTTGTACTTCCATTTGGCTACTGGCCTGTTTTTGTTCGAAATATTTACTGTATATTATAGTTACTAGAGGGGCTAACTCAGCCGCAAATTGGGTATAGAATCTGACAGGGTTTCCATCGGCTGCTGGAGCTTTGTTCATTTCCTGTTGGGTATATATCTGTTCAGTGCATGGTCAACTATTCTTTTAAACTGGAGCCATAGTTCCTCTACATTCTCCTGTCCAGAGATAAAAATTCCTGGTTGCTCACGGAGGTACGACACTACTGTTTCTCTGTCTAGTTTGCTGAAAGTATAAATTTCTCTGTTTGTTTTAGTTGGCCTTTGAGATTTGGTATTCATTGAGAAGCTGTACTGTTCGTATGCTACACTACTGGCCATTAAAATTGCTACACCACGAAGATGACGTGCTACAGATGCGAAATTTAACCGACAAGAAGAAGATGCTGTGATACGCAAATGATTAGCTTTTCAGATCATTCACACAAGGTTGGCGCCGGTGGCGACACCTTCAACATGCTGACGTGAGGAAAGTTTCTAATCGATTTCTCATACACAAACAGCAGTTGACCGGCGTTGCCTAGTGAAACATTGTTGAGATGCCTCGTGTAAGGAGGCGAAATGCGTACCATCACGTTTCCGACTTTGATAAAGGTCGGATTGTGGCCTATGGCGATTGCGGTTTATCGTATCGCGACATTGCTGCTCGCGTCGGTCGAGATCCAATGACTGTTAGCAGAATATGGAATCGGTGGGTTCAGGAGGGTAATACGGAACGCCGTGCTGGATCCTAACGGCCTCGTATCACTAGCAGTCGAGACGACAGGCATCTAACCTCATAGCTGTAACGGATCGTGCAGCCACGTCTCGATCCCTGAGTCAACAGATGCGGACGTTTGCAAGACAACAACCATCTGGACGAACAGTTCGACGACGTTTGCAGCAGCATGGACAATCAGCTCGGAGACCATGACTGCGGTTACCCTTGACGCTGCATCACAGACAGGAGCGCCTGCGATGGTGTACTCAACGACTAACCTGGGTGCACGAATGGCAAAACGTATTTTTTTCGGATGCATCCAGGTTCTGTTTACAGCATCATGATGGTCGCATCCGTGTTTGGCGACATTGCGGTGAACGCACATTGGAAGCGTGTATTCGTCATCGCCGTACTGGCGTATAACCTGGCGTCATGGTATGGGGTGCCATTGGTTACACGTGTCGGTCACCTCTTGTTCGCATTGACGGCAATTTGAACAGTGGACGTTACATTTCAGATGTGTTCCGACCCGTGGCGCTACCCTACATTCGATCCCTGCGAAACCCGAGATTTCAGCAGGATAATGCACGACCGCACGTTGCAGGTCCTGGCGGGTCTTTCTGGACACAGAAAATGTTCGAATGCTGCCCTGGCCAGCACATTCTCCAGTTCTCTCATCAACTGAAAACGTCTGGTCAATGGTGGCCGAGAAACTCGCTCATCACAATACGCCAGTCACTACTCTTGATGAACTGTGGTATCGTGTTGAAGCTGCATGGGCAGCTGTACCTGTGGCGCCATCCAAGCTCTGTTTGATTCAATGGCCAGGCGTATCAAGGCCGTTATTACGGCCAGATGTGGTTGTTCTGGGTACTGATTTCTCAGGATCTATGCACCCAAATTGCGTGAAAATGTAATCACATGTCAGTTCTAGTATAATATATTTTTTCCAATCAATACCCGTTTATCATCTGTATTCCTTCTTAGTGTAACAATTTTAATGGCCAGTAGTGTAGATTGAAGGCCTTGCGTTGATTATATAACAGATCGTTTAATGCTAATTTGTGGTAGCACAAGAAGAATCTACGCAAAATAATACGCTCGCACAATGGGCATTTGGATCTAAAATGCATTTGAATTGTTTTTATTTTACTAGTCACACCTTCTTAGTCCTCTCTTTTCCTTCCTATGAAAAACAGTGAATGAAAGTGTGATTGTTTGGGTTGTAGAAAAGATAGAAATACCCAGAGATGATTAGAAAGTGGTGGTTTTGCGAAAGCAATCTGTGGGCTAGGTTGAGAAAAATGGTTTGCAGAGGTTTTCACAACGTAGCAGTATTCAGAAGGCTTCAGATTGCTCCGTCAATGGAAGACTTCAGCCCCCCCTCCCCCCCCCCCCCCCTAAATACGGCCAGTAGTTCAAACTATCCTCGGTGTGAGTAATTTTAGGCGCTGTTTAGTTGGAGGGCGCAGAGTGGCGATTCTACACTTCGGGTGTACTGGTACGGTCAGAAAACGAAGTGAGAAATTAGCTGTATTATCTTCGATCAAGCTAGAAACGTATAAGCTAAAGTCAACAAAAATAGGAAATTTTTCGTTTTTCTACAATTTGGATGACTGTAATAGTGTAGCTGTAGTGCTGCCTCTCAGTGTGACACATTGGTGTTTAGAAATCAGTAGTTAAAACTTCTTCAGATAAAAGATGGGATAAAATGATTAATTCCTATCTACGGCTTATAAATTTTATTTGGTTTTGATTATCTTGAGGGCACTTCCCACTTAATCGCATGAAGGATCCTTTTGCGGCTACGGGCGTACATGTATGCCCGGCAGATAGAAAGAGCAGTCGGCTAACGGCGTAGATGTATGACCAACTGGCGTGAACTGCAGACGGCTATGGGCAGGCGGAAAATCCAGACGGCTAATGGCATTCATATACACCCGAGTTTGGGAGCAGGTAAACGTACACAATAGAACGGGTGATTGCTGTTGTCCACATTTGTGACTATAGTGTCATTATCTGATTTTCTTTGTAATGTAGGAAAGCGCTTTAGTTTTCACCTCCTCTGGGCCCTTTTTGCTTACAAGTCTAACATTCGGCCAGTCCACTTTTCGCTTCGGTGAGACGACAGAGTTTTCATGTGTAGCCTTTGCCACGTCGGAACGCAAATTATCGCTCAAGGATATCATGAATATTCTTATGAATAGTAACGACCAAGATTGTAATGATATTACGGAGCTTTCATCCGATGAAGAGTTGGACGCATCTGGACATATTGCTGAATCCTCGACATCACGAACGGAAGATTTTTCCTCTGGAGACGGAAAAGAAGATCACGTAAGTAAAACTTCGTCAGAAAAAGGAAGTATGACTAGACGGAGAATCATCCAGTGACGAAACGACACCGTTTTTGAACACATTTAGCAGGTTAAAAGCAGACTTCGAAGAGCCAGATAGTCATTTAGATCCTTTTTTATTACGTCGTGTCCATGGAATTCGTTTCTTTCATCTGTATACAGATCCATAAGTATTATAAATTTATTACTGAAAAATTGACAGCAGTACCCAGAAGATTAGCACGTTGGAAGCATATAGAGCCAGCAGAATTTTATTGCGTCCTAGAGTGTTCTCTGCTTAGCCTTAGAAGTAAAAAGTTGGAAGTGGTTGAATATTGGTTGAAAGATTCTTTTCTTGATACACCAATATTTTCTAACATAATGGCCAGGGACTTGCACAAGCTGATCCTGCGTTTATTGCACTTCAGTGACAATTCCACCGCATATCAAGATATTGTTGTAAAAATACGTTTCATTGTAGGTCACAAAAAAATAAATTCCACGTGGCAGTAGTACCCTTTAAACCTAGTGATCGACGAAAGTCTGCTACTTTTCAAAGGAAGGCTCCGATTTAAGCAGTACATACCAAATAAACGTAGCCGTTTTTTTGCATTAGAATTTGCGTCCTTTGTGACGTAAAAACCAATTATATTTTGGATTATATTGTCTACACTGGTGCCGCCACGGAAATAGAATGTGGAAACGCTGATCGGGGAAAATCAGGCGATGTTGTTGTCTGTTTGTTGTTGCCACACCTCAACAAAGGTCATATCATTCATTTAGACAATTGGTATTCGAGCCCCGAATTATTCCTGTGTCTGTATGATAAACGTACAAACGGCAGCGGAACAGTACGCAAAAAATAGGAAACGTCTCCCACCAATACAATTTGGTTTTAAATTTCTGTAATTATTTTTCATTTGAGATAGTAGCAAGAATTGTCCGAGATTTGGGCGTTTTCACTGTGCACTACTCACTTTAAAACTATATATCTTGAAACACATTCGTCCCATGTTAATGAAATTTTAGTATGTTGTAGGCACATACATTGACGGTGTAGGTGTCAGGTTACAGGAATTACTATTAAGAAAGTTCCCATCATTTTTGTAAACCAACTGTTTTTCAGCCCATAATAAACATATAACTGAAAGTGTTGGTTCGTTTCGGAGCTCTCTTTCGTGGTTATTAGAAAGTATAACCTCTGTGGCCATACAGGGTATACTGTTTTTAGGAAGAACATTACTGAACAGTGGTTCTGTACGCGGCGGAGCGTGCGGAAAGCCTGCAGTGGCCGTAGCCCACAGCGACCGCAGGGCTGAGTCCGCCGCCCGCCGGCCAGGCGCACACTGCGTTTTCTCGCGTCAGCCGGCCGGGCAGCCAGTAGAGATGGGCAGTTCGCGAACGAACGGGTGCAAAGGAACGGTTCACCAAGATGAACTAAAGGACCTAGGAACGAATTCCAAGGAACGATCGGTTCATAGTTCACTTCAGTCGCGGCGGTCTACTTATAGTTCCCGGGAACGAGGAACGATCGGTTCATAGTTCACTTCGGTCGCGGCGGTCTACTTATAGTTCCCGGGAACGAGGAACGATCGGTTCATAGTTCACTAGTTCACTTCGGTCGCGGCGGCCACTTCGGCAGTTCTCGTTCCAGCCTCGGTCGCGTGGTCGTCTCAGTCTCGGTCTCCCTCGGCCGCACTCGTTGTTCTTCGCATGTCCACCTGTCTCAGTTCCACTTCCGGCTGCTCCTAGTTAGCTCAGTATCAAGTTGTTCGTTTCGTTCACTGCGCTCGCCCATTTTACATGTGTTCCAAACTGTTCTTGCACTTAGGTCTGGCTATTCAGCGTCCACGACCGGTAATCATAAAGTATTTTATAGTTACGTAAACTACATAAAAATTACGTTGCATGTAATAGGTACGTCTTTTCAGGTAACAAAAGGGCATATCAGTTCACTTCATTATATCGATGAACAGCAGAAGACATACTTATAACAAGACAAGTTTTTTTTGTTATTCATATATTTTTTGGTTTCATTGACTTGATTTAGCAACCTACTTTCAATAATTTGCTTAATTTGTATTTTAAGAAAATTCATATAAAACGATTTTCGTGTATCTTTCATAAACAATACATTACATTTAGAAAGGCTCTAATTATTTTTAAGTTTAGTTGTTTCCAATTTGCATTACCTGCTAGTTTCGTTTCTCTGAAAAAGGAAAAAAAAAGTTGGTTGTGAGTCATTTTGGCTCAGTAGGAAAAGCTGTGCCTCTCCATTTCAAAAGACATAGAGTGCCATAAAATCGTATTTAGTTATTATCTCAAAAACATTTGTTCAGAAGGAGCTTTCAAACCAAAAACTTTACTACTACGAACTTAATTACTATGATTATTGCTGCACTAACTTTAATAATGCAACATAAAAACCTAATTTTTACTAAGCGTGTAACGCAAGTATGATGCCAAAACCACATTTTATTTTATGCTTCCATAAAGTCTACTTCTCCTACGAACTCAGAGACAACGTGAAGTATATACAGGGTATAAACGATTCTTGTTTACAACGTAGCATAGCTATGTAGTGGAAGTCGAAACGAAGAATTTTATATAAGATACTTGTGGTCTATTAAGTTGGGAAACAGCCACCAACAGGTTTACAAGACTACATGTACTATAGCCTATGCGCGTCGCGTGAGATTTTCATGTTCTCTTCTCCAGCTCTCTACACATCGTCATTGCCATCATGTTTCGCCATTGCTGCTTGCATTAGGTTGTTATTTCTTCACTGCCTAATTATTACATGTTTGTCTGTTTGTTTTATCTTCTCGTTACGGGCAATACATCGTCCGTAATCGGTGAGCAGTTGTACTCGGTGCCGGTTTTCCGTGCACGACTCTATATTATTTCCCTGCGATCAGCCACACAACGCTACAGTTGTCTAAACGAGAGGTTCCGCAGAATCACAGAAATTACTTCTAAAACTGTGTAAGAATTCTGTAACGAATAAAAACTCTATACCCCAGGAAGGAGGCAAGTGTCCCCTCTCGGTGCCCTCCATCCTTCAGTCACCTACACTACTAGTTTTCAGTTTTCATAAGAACCATATACCAAGCACAAATGAACGGTGAGCGAGTAAAAATGAACGGTTCCCAAAAAAGAACTATCAGCAGTGAACTAGTTCCCAAGGATGAACGAGTTTGCCCATCACTAGCAGCCAGGACCCTCGGCTCCTGCAGAAGCGAAAGGATTAAGCGATAAATTTTCAAAACTTTATGGGCTATTGGCAAGCGCTAATAATTATTATATATATTATAAAGTTAATTGGAGCAATTTTAACAGGATCAGTTTTAAAATTTCGTGTGTTTTCTTTGCGAGCTGGCCGAAGTGGCCAAGCGGTTCTAGGCGCTTCAGTCTGGAACCGCGCGACCGCTACGGTCGCAAGGTTCGAATCCTGCCTCGGGCATGGATGTGTGTGATGTCCGTAGGTTAGTTAGGTTTAAGTAGTTCTAAGTTCTAGGGGACTGATGACCTCAGATGTTAAGTCCCATAGTGCTCAGAGCCATTTGAACCATTTTTTTCTTTGTGACTCCGCGATGAATAACAGTTTTCACCCTTGTTCTTACGGATACAAACTCTGAGAAGTCATCGCAATTATGTAAGAGCATTTGCTGGAACAGACTGGCTGGGATATCGACTGACTTGAGATAATTTCAGAGCGGTTCTAGGCACTTCAAACCGGAACCGCACTGCTGCTACGGTCGCAGGTTCGAATCCTGCCTCGGGAATGGATGTGTGTGATGTCCTTACATTAGTTAGTTTTAAGTAGTTCTAAGTCTAGGGGTCTGAAGCTTAGAGCCATTCGAACAATTTTTTGAGATGATTTTCCGGTATCATTTTGCAAATTTGGGATCGTTTTCTTTGTACTTTCTTTGCAACCACGTGTTTCGTCCAAGTTAGGGACACAGGTCTCAGTGGTCAGTAATCATTAGTCTGTGTTCTTTATTATTGTCAGTTATTCCTGAGGAAAATAGCAGCTCAGCGAGTGTATGTCTGTTGATTAATGACGATTATTTTTCGTATGTCCTTGGGTACAGGTAGCGGTACCACATAGTCTGCTGCATGTGGCTATGTATACTTTGTGCACTGTACAGAGGTTCCGGATACAATATAAGTTCAGTGAATATTAGAATCATTACAGCTTGACTATTCAATCATTATTTTGTGGTGAATTATGCTTGTATTTTGAATGTTTGAATGTTGGTTAAATTCCAGTAGTGGTGGTAACTTATCTTTAAATAGTAATTTGTAATGCTTGTATCAATTAAATTAGGTTGAGCGCCACTGTTAAATTTCGAAGAACATCACGCACATTTAACGTAGTTTTGAAAACTGCAGTTCGTATTGCTTAGCATTAATCATCAGAGCAGTATCATAGCCAATTCTTATTTGAATACGATCGCTGAAGGGGTTACTAAACTTATATTTCTTTTAATTCGTTTCTAATGTATTCCAGAGAACTTTTGTTATAACTGTTCCCTTCCTTAATCAAAAATGGTTCAAATGGCTCTAAGCACTATGGGACTTAACATGTCATCAGTCTCCTAGAACTCAGAACTACTTAAACCTAACTAACCTAAGGACATCACTCACATCGATGCCCGAGGCAAAATTCGAAACTGCGACAGAAGCAGCAGAGCAGTTCCGGACTGAAGTGCCTAGAACCGCTCAGCCACAGCGGCCGGCCTCCTTAATCACTCAAGTAGCCCGATAGCTTTAGAGTGCAGTTACATTGTTGTGAGACCTGGTAGTCAGAATCGGACTCCGCTGATCTCTGAAGTTTAGCCTTTCCATTGCCAATGATGTTTAGATCGCAGTTGTTAACACAGAGAGTATCTTGCATGCCAGTGAAGAGCGTCTGTTGTGGGGAGAGATTATTTCCATTACATGAAACCTACTGCTACCTAACTGCGTGGCAATCTTAAATTAGCCATAGGAGACCAAGATTAAACGCAACTAAGAATTATTACATGCAGCCTTGCAGATGTAAAAGCACTAATCTGAAGAAGAGATAAAAATTTCTGTGCCAATCTGAGAAATAAAATGTTGTATGGAAAGATCCCTGTGTTTCTCTTGATATGAAGGAAACCTTCAATCATTCTCAGTGAAAGTATATTTCAAATAACTGATTGTATTTGATTCAGGAGGTCACTTAATAACTGAAAGAAATACAGTTCAGAATGATAAATAGTCATAAATGGGGGGGATACAGTTGATGGGCTAAATCAAATCTCTACCACCCTCTATACCGGCTGTGCTGCTGATGACATTGTCAGGGAGCGTTATCCGCTGTGCATTATTTCATTTAACCTGAATGGTGAAAGTTATTTAATATTATTCATTTAATTAATCGGGCTATAACTGGAAGCAGTGAGACGTAGCTTCAGCGTATAACCATCAAAACTATGAAAAACTGAGACAGCCAAGCCTCCATAGTAGGCATGAATAAAACTCAGACTCCATTTCTTTCCTTTTTTTCTTTTTCCTTTGAGTCATCAGGCTTCTGACTGGATCCATGCGGCCCTCCACGAATTCCTCTCCTGCTCCAACCTCTTCATCTCAGAGTGGTACATGCAACCTAAGTCCTCACTTATCTGCTGGATGTATTTCAATCTCTGTCTGTTTCTAAAGCTCTGCCCTCTACAGCTCCCTCTTGTACCATGGATGTCATTTCCTGATGTCTTAACAGATGTGCTATCCTCCTGTCCCTTCTCCTTGTCAGTACTTTCCACATATTCCTTTCTTCTCCGATTCTGCGAAGAACTCACCCTTTCCTTACCTTTTCAGTCCACCTAATTTTCAACATTCGTCTGTAGCTCCAGATCTCAAATGCTTCGATTCTCTTCCGTTCCGGTTTCTGCACAAACCACATTTCACTACCATACAATGCTGTGTTCTAAAAGTATATTCAGAGAAATTTCTTCATCAAATTAAGGCCTACGTTTGATACTAGTAGACTTCTCTTCGCCAGGAACACCCGTTATGCCAGCGTTGTTCTGCTGTTTATGTCATTCTTCCTCCGTCCGTGGTGGATTATTTTGCTGCCTATTTAGCAGATTTCCTTAACTTGATTTACTCTGTGATCCCTAATCTTACGTTGAGTTACTCAATGTTTTCATTTATGCAACTCTCTTTACTTTCCTCTTTCTTCGATTTACTCTCAATCAATTTTCTATACTCCATAGACTGCCCATTCAGTTGAACAGATCCCTGCACTTCCACTGAGGATAGCAATGTCATCAGCGAATCTCATCATTATTGATTTCCTTCCACCTTTAGTTGTAACTTCACTCCTGAATCTTTCTTTTCCTCCTATCATTGCTTCCTTGATGTATAGATTGAATAGTAAGGGAGAAAGAATCCATCGCTGTCTTACTCCCTTTTTAATCCGAGCACCTTGTTCTTAGGTTCTCACTCTTATTATTTGCTCCTGGCTTTTGTAAGTATTGTATTTTACCGGTCTCTCCCATTGGCTTACCCCTATTTTCCTGAGAATTTCGAACATCTTGCACCACTTGACATTGTCGAATTCCTTTTCCTTGGTTACAAATCGTACGATAGTCTTGATTCTTCATTAGTGTTGCTTCCTCTATCAAACGCAACGTCAGAACTGCCTCTTGGTGCCTTCACCTCTCCTAAAACCTAATGGTTCGTTATTTGACACATCCTCAATTTTCTTTTCCATTTTCTGTGTATTGTTCTTGACAGTAAATTCAATGCATGAGCTATGACGCTGATTGTGCGATAATTCTCACATTTTTCAGTTCTTGTTGTCTTTGGAACTGTGTGAATGATGTTTCTCCGGAAATCAGAAGGTATATTGCCAGTTTCACACATTATAGAAAGCAGCGTGAATAATCGTTGTGTTTCCACTTCCCCTAATGACTGTAGAAACTCTGATGGAATCCCTCCTACCTTATTCCACCTGTAGGCTTCGAAAGCCTTCTTAAATTATGATTCTAACACTGGATCCCGTATTTCCTTTATATCAACTCCTGTTTCTTCTCCTATCACATCATACAAGTCCTCCCCCTCATAGATGCCTTCAGTGTATTCCCCCTACCTATCCGCTCTCTCCTCTGGTTTTAACAGTGTATTTCCCATTACGCTCCTAATGTTACAGCTCTTGCTTTTCATTTAACCGAAGATTGTTTGACTTTTCCTTATGCTGAGTCAGTGCTTACGACAACCACATCTTTTCGATTTCTTCACATTTAGCCATTAGCTTCCCCGCACTTCTTATTTTTTCATTTATAAGTGACTTGTAGTTTTGCGTTTCTGAATTTCGCTGAACATAATTGTACTTTTTTCTTTCATCGATGAACTGAAGTATTTCATTCTCCATTTCGGCGTGTTTATTTGACAGGCTTTGAACGTTCTATGTACCAACTCTCAATGTCCTGTTCCTTGCCTTTCCGAGGCTCCACTTTAGATTCTCAAGCTCGTAGAAGTTTTTTGTGGATAATGGGGTGCTGTCCCATTGACCCAACCCCCAACTTGGAGGACCAGGATTTGATATCAGAGTTTACTCCCTTAGGAGGGTTGGTAATAAGAAAAGAGTAGGTAAGATAATCGTTCAATCGGTGTTATTCTATGGATGAGAACTATGGGTCTTAAATCCGAGTCTCAAAAGAAGACTAATAGCTGTGGAAATCGATTATTTGCGTAGGAGTGTCAAAATACCAAGAATCGAAAGGAAAACTAATGATGAAATAAGAGCTAGAATGAAGGCAAATGATACAGCGATAGATAGAATTGACGGAAAATCATTAAAATGGTACGGACATATTATGAGAATGCCAAATCATCGGTGGCCAAGGAAGGTTTATGAATGGAAACCACCTGGCAGACGTAAGCGCGGAAGACCACGACGTTCTTGGACAGACCACTTAAATGGAGTAATGGAACATCACAGCATCGACAAGGAAAACTGCTGGATAAAGAGGCTTGGCCGAAAATAACAGGAATACAACAATATGTTGTTATTAATTAATATTTGTATTAATTAATTCTGTAATAGTAATAATAATAATAATAATAATAGTCATATATGAAGTATTTCTTCTGTTACCCAAGGTTCTTCTTTATCCCTATGTTTTCTTTCCAGCTTTTGTGACTGCAGTTCTTTCCATTCCTCATCAACTGAACTGCCTACTGAGCAGTATCTATAGCCTTACATAACTTTAAGCGCATCTCTTCATTCCTTCGTATTTCTGTATCCCACTTCTTTGCGTATTGATTCTTCCTGACTAACACCTTGAACTTCAGCGTACACTTCATCATTTCTAAATTGTGATGTGAGTCTTTATCTGAACCTCAATACCCCTTACATTCTAGTATCTGATCTTAGAACCTCTGCCTGATGTAATCTAACTAGGATCTTCCCAAGTCTTTCGGTCTTTTCTAAGTATAATTAAACAGAGTATTCGTTATTACCAGCTGAAATTTATTGCCGAATCCAGTCTCTCTCCTCACTCATTCCTGCTGCCAAGCCCATATTCTCCCGTGACCCTTTCTTCTACTCCTTCTCCTACAACTGCATTCCAGTCCCCATGATTATTAGATTTTCACCTCGCTTCTCATACTGAATTACTCGTTCAATTTCCTCATATACTTTCTCCATCTCTTCGTCTTCAGCTTCCTACTTCGGCATGTATATCTGAACTGCCCTTCTCAGTGTTTGGTTTGCTATCGATTATATGGTAACAACTCTATCGCTGAACTGTTCACAGTAAAACCCTCTCCGCCCTACGTTCCTATTCATAACGAATCGAACTCTCCTATACCATCTTCTGCTGGTGCTGATATTACACTATATGGTCATCTGACCAGAATTTCTTGTCTTCCATTTCACTTCATGGACCCTCCACGTCACGACTCGTAGAAACGTATCCTTTCTTTAGTTATTTAATCTTTTTCTCATGGTCACACACCACTTAGCAGCCAGCCCCCCCTCTCCCCTCTCCGCGGACATCAGAGTGGGGGACTACTCCGGAATCTGTTGCCAACGGAGAGACCGTCATGACACTTTGAATTACAGGTAGCATTTCCTGTGGATACACATTATGTGCCTTTAATGCAGTGGTTTCCATTGCCTTGTGCGTTCTCACGCCGTTGATCGTTGGTTATTCTTCTGCCTTTAGAGGAATTTCCCACACCAAGGGCAAGAGAGTGCCCTGAATCCTTGTCCACTTCTCCGCCCTCTTGGACGAGGTCGTTGGCAGAATAAGGATGACTTCTTATACCGATAGTATTCGTCCGCCAAAGATGATGATTTTTGTTCAAAATTTGATCTGCGGTGGGGCCCGAACCTGGGACGAGTACACTTTGATCAATAACCATCGGTGGTCGCAGCATATGACAGCAGATGATAAAATCGAACAGGCCAGTGGGGGTGAGTTTGTAAATGTTGCTATAACTGCCTCAAGGTCACTGGTACCAGTTTAGATATGGACTTCCACAAAGACAGGTCTGTTTGTTGCCATTAGATGTAATATATTTCCGTCATGAATGTGGTTCTGACAATCTGGTCTAGGTAATTTTAAGAGAACGCATTTTGTAATGTTTCACAGGACACCTTGTCTCGCCCGCTGCTAACAAAACCACAATAATCATCCCAATTTATTGCTGGACGATGTAAGTCTCCTCCAATGATTGCAGTACGCTTATTGAGATTAGGTTTTCTGTAAACATTTCGGCTTCATCAGGAGGAGAATCTGGCAGTCGACGGAGGGGCCGTATCATAATTTTATGCCTGTCATTAATACTGAGTGTTGCCCAAACAATCTCACATGCATCATCAGTTTGTATCTTATTGGATTTGAGTTGCGGGGGTGTGTTCAGCGACCAGTACACGACCTCCTCTCCCCGTATCCTATCCTTTCGGTCTACGCTTAAAATTTCTCCAAACATCTCACTATTGGCACCTTCTAGTTTTAAACAGCCATCTGTGGCTAATATTATGGAGCTTCATTGCTTCTTAGGAGTGCTTCATACTCTGGCACTTCGTTGCGAATTCTTCAGTAGTTAACTACTCTTTTTTTTGAGTCATCAGACTTTCGATTGGGTTTTGAAGCGGCCCGCCACGAATTCCTCTTCTGTGCCAACTTCTTCCTCTCAAAGTAGCACTTGAAACTAACCGTACAATGCTGCAGTCAAAAGGTACATTCACAGAAATTTCTTCCTAAAAATTAAGGCCTTTGTTTCATACTAGTAGACTTCTCTTGGCCAGGAATGCCCTTTTTGCCAGTGGTCATCGGGTTTTGATGTTCTCCTTGCTCCGTCTGTCCCTGGTTGTTTTGCTCCCTAGGTATCAGAATTCTTTAACTTAATATACTTCGTGACCATGAATCCTCGCTGTTCTCGTTTCTGCTACTTCTCATTACTTTCGTCATTCTGCGATTTACTCTCAACCCATATTCTGTACCCATTAGACTGTTCATTCCATTCAGCAGATCACGTAGTTCTTCATTTTCACTCAGAATGTATCATTTCACTCAGAATCGTACCATTGATATATATTTTCACCTTGAATTTTAATTCCACTCCTGAACCTTTCTTAGATTTCCATCATTGCTTCTTAGATGTACAGATGGAACAGTAGGGGCGAAAGACTACATCCCAGTATTACACTCTTCTTAATCCGAACACTTTGTTCTTGGTCGTCCACTCCTATTATTCCCGCTTGATTCTTGTACATATTGTGTATTACACGTCTCTCCCTGTGGCTTACCTCAATTTTTCTCAGAATTTGGAACATATTTCGCCGTTTTGCACAGTCGAACGCTTTTTCCAGATCGTCAAATACTATGAACGTGTCTTGATATTTCTTTAGTCTTGCTTCCATTCTCAACATCAGCGTCAGGATTTCCTCTCTGGTGCCTTTACCTTTCCTACAACGAAATCGATCGTCATCTAACACCTCCTCAGTTTTCTTCTCCTTTCTTCTGCTTATTATTCTTGTCAGTAACTTGGATGAACGAGCTCTTAAGCTGATTGTGCGACAATTCTCACACTTATCAGCTGCTGTAGTCTTCGGAACTGTGTGGATGATATTTTTCCGAAAGTCAGATGGTATGTCGCCGGCTTCATACATTCTACACACCAACGTGAATAGTCGTTTTGTTAGCACTTCGCCTCAAGGGTTTTGGAAATTCCTTCTGCCTTATTTGAGCTTAAATCCTCCAAAGCTCTCGTAAATTCTGTTTCCAGTACTGGATCCCCAATCTCTTCTAAAATGACTAGTGTTTTTTTGTATCACATCCGACAAATCTTCCCCCCCCCCCCCTTCCTCCACCTCATAGAGGCCTTGAATGTACTCAATACACCGATCCGCTCTCTCCTCTGCATGTAGCAGTGAAATTCCCGTTATGCTCTTAATGTTACCACCCATGCTTTTAATTTCAACAAAGGTTCTTTTGAATTTAGTATACAGGGTGTTACAAAAAGGTACGGCCAAACTTTCAGGAAACGCTCCTCACACACAAATAAAGAAAAGATGTTATGTGGACATGTGTCCGGAAACGCTTAATTTCCATGCTAGAGCTAATTTTAGTTTCGTCAGTATGTACTGTACTTCCTCGATTCACCGCCAGTTGGCCCAATTGAAGGAAGGTGGTAATGTTGACTTCGGTACTTGTGTTGACATGCGACTCATTGCTCTACAGTACTAGCATCAAGCACATCAGTACGTAGCATCAACAGGTTAGTGTTCATCACGAACGTGGTTTTGCAGTCAGTGCAATGTTTACAAATGCGGAGTTGGCAGATGCCCATTTGATGTATGGATTAGCACGGGGCAATAGCCGTGGCACGGTTCGTGTATATCGAGACAGATTTCCAGAACGAAGGTGTCCCGAGAGGAAGACGCTCGAAGCAACTGATCGGCGTGTTAGGGAGCACGGAACATTCCAGCCTATGACTCGCGACTGGGGAAACGTAGAACGACGAGGACACCTGCAATGGACGAGTCAATTCTTCGTGCAGTTGACGATAACCCTAATGTCAGCGTCAGAGAAGTTGCTGCTGTACAAGGTAACGTTGACCGTCTCACTGTATGGAGAGTGCTACGGGAGAACCAGTTGTTACCGTACCATGTACAGCGTGTGTAGGCTCTATCAGCAGCTGATTGGCCTCCATGGGTACACTTCTGCGAATGGTTAATCCAACAATGTGTCAACCCTCATTTCAGTGCAAATGTTCTCTTTACGGATGAGGTTTCATTCCAACGTGATCAAATTGTAAATTTTCACAGTCAACATGTGTGGGCTGACGAGAATCCGCACGCAATTGTGCAATCACGTCATCAACACAGATTTTCTGTGAACGTTTGGGCAGTCATTGTTGGTGATGTCTTGATTGGGCCCCATGTTCTTCCACCTACGCTCAATGGAGCACGTTATCACGATTTCATACGGGATACTCTACCTGTGCTGCTATAACATGTGCCTTTACAAGTACGACACAACATGTGATTCATGCACGGTGGAGCTGCTGCACATTTCAGTCGAAGTGTTCGTACGCTTCTCAACAACAGATTCGGTGACCGATGAATTGTTACAGGCGGACCATTTCCATGCCCTCCACGCTCTCCTGACCTCAACCCTCTTGACTTTCATTTATGGGGGCATTTGAAAGCTCTTGTCTACGCAATCCCAGTACCAAATGTAGAGACTCTTCGTGCTCTTATTGTAGACGGCTGTGATACAATACGTCATTCTCCAGGGCTGCATCAGTGCATCAGGGATTCCATGCGACGGAGGGTGGATGCATATATCCTCGCTAACGGAGGACATTTTAAACATTTCCTGTAACAAAGTGTTTGAAGTCACGCTGGTACTTTCTGTTGCTGTGTGTTTCCATTCCATGATTAATGTGATTTGAAGAGAAGTAATAAAATGAGCTCTAACATGGAAAGTAAGCGTTTCCGGACACATGTCCACATAACATATTTTCTATCATTGTGTGTGAGGAATGTTTGCTGAAAGTTTGGCCGTACCTTTTTGTAACACCCTGTATACTGAGACGGTCCTTTCGACAATAATTTCTTTTTTGATCTTTTAACATTTTTCTTACAGCCATTTCGTCTTAGCTTCCCTGCATTTCCTGTTTATTTTATTCCTCATCGACTTGTGTATCTTTACTCATGAATTTCCATGGACATTTTTGTACGTCCTTCTTTCGTCGATCGGCTGATATATTTCTTCCGTTACCTGCTTTGTACCAATGTTTATCTTTCCAGCTTCTGTGTTTGCCCTTTTTAGAGATATCCATTCCTCTTCAACTGTACTGGCTACTGAGCTAATCGTAATTGCTGTGTCTATGGCCTTAGAAAACTTCAAGGATATCTCTTAGAAAACTTGAAGGATCATCCATCCTTGGCATTACCTGCAGCGTTTTGTGATGCAAAATCCCATAATTTTTTTTTTTTTTTTTTTTTTTGAATGGACTTGTAGTCCGGGGTGATATGTTACAATACAGCATCACCGGTCTATTGCGGTCTAACTGTGTTGGTGAGGCAGTAAATTTCCACAGGGCAGTGACTGCGTCACTGCAATTCACTTTGGAGGTGTGGCGGTGGGACTTGTAGTCCCGTACCACCCTCTGACGGTGATAGTACTACATGAGTCAGGCAGAGAATTTTGCCTAACATCAAGTGCTCTACCAACTGCGCTACCCAAGCATGATTCACGCCCCGTTCTCACAGCTTTAATTCCGCCAGCACCTCGTCTCCTACCTTCCAAATTTGTCCGCTAAGGCAGACTCCGAGTTCGAGTTTCGGTCCGGCACACAGTTTTAATCTGCCAGGAAGTTTCATATCAGCGCACACTCCGCTGCAGAGTGAAAATATCATTCTAATCTATGTTTTATCGCACGGAAGAAAATAAATACATAGAAAAGCACAAAAGTAGTATCATGTGTGTAGCCTTCATAACCCTTAATAATTTCAGAAGAAATGTTTAGTAATTATACAGATGCAAGGCGTCCGGATGTGTTGTGTGGTTTGATGGTGCGAACCTACAGTTTTACAATGTCTTGGGATTCGTCAAGAATATTTCTCCGAAGAACTAAATAATTTCACGAACCAAAGTTGGACGCCACATTCCATACACATGACACAGCATACCACTTGGCTGTACCGATCGATTTCCGTAGAGCGATAAATTATCTTTAGCGATTTCAGGTGGAGAAGTTCCAGCAAGAAGACTCAACGAGATCTGCTGCTGCGAAAGGCATATGGTATTACCGTATTCTTTAACTTACGGAGAACAGTAAGCAATATATACTTCATAATCACCGCAAACATAATTAAAAGGACTCAAAATGAGTAAACAGTGAAAAGGAATCGCTAAACCAAACCATAAATAAAAAGCAATTAAAATGATACGCAATCACATTAATAAAACTCTCGTTAAATAATAGAGAGAATAAAAACAAGAACTCTAAATTCCGTATCCCACTTCTTTGCATATTAATCCTCCCCGACTGATCTCTTAAACTTCAACCTACTCTTCATCAATATTACAGTGTGTAATCTGCTCCTGGGTACGCCTTAGAATCCAGTATCTGATTTCGGAATCTCTGTCTGATCATCATGTAATCTGACTGAAATCTTTCCGTATCACCCGGCCTTTGCCAACTTTTCTTAAGTATCTCCTCCGTTTCCGATTCTTGAATAGATTATTCTCTGTTATTAGTTGAAATTTATTGCAGAACTCAATTACTTTTCTCCTCCTTCTATTTACTTTTCTTAAGCCATATTCTCCTATAAACTTTCCTTCTACTCCATCTGCTACAACTTCACTCCTCCCCCCCCCCCCCATAACTATTAGATTTTCATTTCCCTTTACGTACTGCATTACCCCTTCAATATCCTCATATACTTTCTCTATCTCGTCATCTTCAGCTTGCGACGTCGGCATGTATTCGGAAACTATCGTTGTCGATGATGGTTTGCTTTGATTCAATAAGAATAATTCTATCACTGAACTGTTCACAGTAACAAACTCTCTGATCCACATTCCTATTCATAACGAGTGCTAGGCCGGTTACTCCATTTTCTGCTGCTGTTGATATTATGCTATACTCGTCTGACCAGGAATTACTTTCTTCTTTGCATTTCACTTCATTACCTCGTACTGTATCCTGACTGAGCCATTACATCTCCCTTTTCAGATTTTCTAACTACGCTAGCACACTCAGATTTCTGACATTCCACGCCCCGACTCGTAGAATGTTAGCCTTTCGTTGCTTATTTAATCTTTTTTTCATTTAACCGTCGGCAGTGCCCATCCAGAGATCCGAATCGGGGACTACCCCAAAATCTTAAGCCAATGCAGAGATCCTCAACACACTTTTCAATAGCAGGCCCCATGTCCTGTGGATACACGTTATGTGTCTTTAAAGTAGTGCTTCCCATTGCCCTCTCGTCAAGCCGTTTATCATTGCTGATTCTTCTGCCTTTAGGGGCAATTTCCAACTCTAAGTAGAAGAGAGTGCCCTGATCCTCTGTCCGTTCCTCCGCCCTCTTTGGCAAAGCCGATGGCAGAATGAAGGTATTTTCTTAGGCCCGAAGTCTTCGGCCACGAATTCTGATATTAATGAAAATTCAAGCTGTGGCAGGTTTCGAATCTGGGATCAAGGACGTTTTGATTACTATTCACGGCAGCTACCGCTAGACCACCGATGACTGTTGGCCCGTTTTTTCCAGAACAGTGAACAAATAACTTTATACTAAGCTTGTTGATTCTCTTTTAATTTATGAGTTTGAAATGCTATAAGTATTAGCCGTGGTCTTTTGGTATATAACTAATTTATAGTAGTACCGAGATGTATGTTAAGGCAACAGAAAACTAGGTTCTTCTCTGAAGCATTTGCCAAGTTATGGTTACTTAGAAAGTTCGACAGAAAGGTCAATTAAATGTTAATGTTGGCCGAACGGTTCTAGGCGCTACAGTCTGGAACCGCGTGACCACTACGTTCGCAGGTTCGAATCCTGCCTCGGGCATGGATGTGTGTGATGTCCTTAGGTTACTTAGGTTTAATTAGTTCTACGTTCTAGGGCACTGATGACCTCAGCAGTTAAGTCCCATAGTGCTCGGAGCCATTTAATGTTAATGTACACAATATACGCCTTTTAAAAGAGGGAGCTAATGTGACACAATATGTTACTTGTTCACAGTAACTGTAAATCTCAAACACCTTATTATAATGAAATATGGTATGTATAACTCTCGTAAATTACGATAGTCATAACAAACGTTCGAAACTTGTCAAAACATATCCGTTTCATATATATATGATGAAATTTCTGAATTTTGGCTGTGAACGGGGATACTGTGGCCAAAATTTCTGAAAAGCTCAGTTAACCTCACACTGATGAAGTAACACTACATAATATAATACGTTCCTGAAAAGTGCAGCTTATGTTTACAGTTTCAAATTAACGATTTAATACTACACAATATACTTCGACGCCCACAGTAGTTCTGATGAAATCAGACGAAAAACACGTTTAAATTTTACTTCAAGTACTTGTACGTAAATTTACGAAGTCAATGTATGTAATGAACGCGATTTTACTCTAAGACAAAGAAATGTCGGAAGTCGGCTTATATATGTACGTGTAAGTAAATGACTGTGCGAACTGCACGGATTTTGCCGTTTAGTTGAAATTTTCCTCCCTTTTACACTAGCTTGACAAAGAAGAATACTGCAGCTGCAGTAAAACTCACGAAAATATCTTGGAATATCAGAGAACAATGGACGTACACCGGCGCGGGATGGCTAGTCTTTCTTTAAAGGTATCAGACGATTGCCCGTCGTCAAGGTGATATTAGTGGTTTTCAGTCTCATTACGTGATTTTACCTTTCTGGAATCAGGATCCTGTGCTACCGCTCTACAAAAAGTTGAACTATTATTTACTGCTCTGCGTACTTTAATTCTCATTTGCCTTATGAAAATATGTTATGGGACCATGTAGATAAGGAAACTGTTAAGGTAACAGGCCACTATTAAAGACACATTACAGTAGATGAGCCACTATATTTTTTAGAATATATTATTACTGAATACAAAACTAATTAACGTTATTTGTTGATTTGTTTCAATTGAAATTTGATTTATGAAAACACAGTATAACATTAGGCACACTAAATTTTGAAACGTCCCCTTAGAACAATTATACACGACTGTGCTTAAACTGACACACAATATTTTTAGCGCAACGCAATCTGACTTTCAAAAATCCCTATAAAAGAATGGCCCTGACTAACATTAACATATACCTTTCACAAATCACTTACCTCACCAAAATCTTCATTACTCGAACTAGTGCAATACAGCGAGCGCCACTACTGCCAGCTAAATAAAAGATTCAAACTACGGAAGGCACTAACTACTGATAGGCATAGTTTGCAAATGAAAGATTTTAATAGAGAACAAACAATGTATTTACCTTCATAGTCATAATATATATAGCAGTTCATGACATCCAGTCTAACAAATTTCAAAACTCCGCCATCTCTCTCCCCACATCCACCACTGCTGGCGGCTCACCTCCAACTGCGCAACGCTACGCGCTGTTCACATCCAGCTGCCCAACACTACAATGGCAGACAACAATGCAAACTAGCCACAGACTGCACACAGCACAGCCAGTGATTTTCATACAGAGCGCTACGTGGCGTTACCAATAAGAAAACATAAACAGCCTACTTACATAAAGAAAACATAAACAGCCTACTTACATGGCCATTCCTTTGTAGGGATTTCTGAAAGTCAGATTGCGTTGCGCTAAAAATATTGTGTGTCAGTTTAAGCACAGTCATGTAAAATTTTTTCTAAGGGGACGTTTCAATTTCTGTCTAGTGTTCAGAGCGCCTCTCAATAAGTAAGGTTACAATGAAGACGTTGGATGAAATTTTAGCTTTGTCCCTGATTTTCACCCACCTTCCTCCTGCCATTCTCTCACCTCCCCCCTCAGCCTCTCCCCCTCCCCCTTTCCCTTACCTGTCCTATTGCCCCTCCGTACCCCACTCCCACTCTGATCCCGTACTCCTCTTCCCTCTCCTTTGCCTCTCTCACGAATTTCTAGAAACGGTTGGCTGTGCCATCACTAAACTGTGAATATATCGTCGCCAACCGCGAAGAGAAATATTGCAATATTAGCAATCACTATATATCTAGGGGTAAGATAGATACTCCCTACAGGAAAATTAAAGAGACCTTTGGGGAAAGGAGAACCACTTGCAGGAATATAAAGAGCTCAGATAGAAACCCAGTTCTAAGCAAAGAAGGGAAAGCAGAAAGGTGGAAGGAGTATATAGAGGGTCTATACAAGAGCGATGTACTTGAGGACAATATTATGGAAATGGAGGAGGATGTAGATGTAGATCAAATAGGAGATATGATACTGCGTGAAGAGTTTGACAGAGCACTGAAAGGTCTAAGTCGAAACAAGGTCCCCGGAGTAGACAACATTCCATTAGAACTACTGTCGGCCTTGGGACAGCCAGTCCTGACAAAACTCTACCATCTGGTGAGCAAGATATATGAGACAGGCGAAATACCCTCAGACTTCAAGAAGAATATAATAATTCCAACCCCAAAGAAAGCAGGTCTTGACATATGTGAAAATTACCGAACTATCAGTTTAATGAGTCACAGCTGCAAAATACTAACGCGAATTCTTTACAGACGAATGGAAAAACTGATAGAAGTCGACCTCGGGGAAGACCAGTTTGGATTCCGTAGAAATGTTGGAACACATGAGGCCATACTGACCTTACGTCTTATCTTAGAAGAAAGATTAAGGAAAGGCAAACCTACGTTTATAGCATTTGTAGACTTAGAGAAAGCTTTTGACAATGTTGATTGGAATACTCTCTTTCAAATTCTGAAGGTGGCAGGGGTAAAATACGGTGAGGGAAAATCTATTTACAATTTGTACAGAGAGAGAGAGAGAGAGAGAGAGAGAGAGAGAGAGAGAGAGCACGAATATCGCACTAGATTAATTTGGGACCGCTCTATCCAGTGGACACGCAAAATTCCGATTGAAAAATCATATTGTTGGTAACTGGAAGCAAACTGAAGATTTCCGCCAACACTGACACCCAGTATTTGTTTGGGCTGACTCTAGCCACACAATGAAAAAACAAAATTGCAAATATTCGCCGGAACAAGAAAAAAAGTTTTTCGTTCATAGCATATTTGCTCTTCATGCTGTAAAACTGCCACGTCTAGCGTCAGCTTTTAATTTGCTACTTCTTTAATACTGATTGTATTCTTGACACATTTGGCAAACAATACTCACATCCGCAGCTGAAAGCACCAACAAAAATGTAGCACTGTATGGCACACAGTTCGAGATACGACATCACAAACACTGAGATGCCTGAGGAACTGCCGCATCATTCATGATGCCTCAATTTATTACTTCTTTACCACTAACTATATTCGCCACACGTTTCACAGACAGAACACCACTGGATGTACTTGCAAAATTTTATGATTGTACAATACATAGTAAAAGAGGTAAGCTGTCATCAACATTGAACTGCGCGAAAATGAAGCTGCAGCGTGAAATTCGTTAGCCATACATGTCAAATATGTGTACAAATACGCATGAAATATGTTAAATATGTAGAAATATGTTTGCTATGACCGTACGGGGGCAAAGCCACGGGTAAAAAGCTCATCCTAAACCCGTAGAACAGTTTCAACGAAATTTGGTACACATATCAGCCACGATCTGAAAAAGAAACACTGTGGGGGTAAGAACCACCAGTCTTCTGTTGGAGAGAGCGTTATAATGTGGAAAGAGAAGGGGGCAGTAGGATATGGACAGACAGAGAGAGGGGAGAGGGTGAAGGAGGAGACTGACGTAAGTAGAGGGGGGGAGGAGGATAGAGAGAGAGAGAGAGAGAGAGAGAGAGAGAGAGAGAGACGAGGGGAAATGGACAGAAAGAGAGGAGAGGAGGAGAAGGGCAGAGCAAGTAAAGAGGAGGAAATGGACAGAAGGAAGCGGGGATAGAGAGATAGGCAAAGAGAGTGGAAGGAGGTGATGGAATTACAGTGGAGAGGAGCAGGAGGAATATATTTCTTTCATGATTTCTGTTAGTATAGTCTGGTACAACTCAAGTTGAAAACAATAATGTGTTTCCAAAGCTATATTGTGTTGTAGTTGTTAGGTAAACTGCATCCTAGACACGCTAAACGAATAACTGAATGTGGAAAACGTGGCCAACCTTCGTGATTTGGCCAGTGGAATCTACTTTTAGCAGTGTATGTCTGCACGAAGGTATACGTCCTCTCACTAGTGGAAGCTGCCTGTGAGAGAGGAAGCTGTCATCAAGGTTAAGGGTTGGCCAACACCATACTAAATTGCAACATTACTGATGTAGGGCGCCACGAACTTGTAAATCATTTTCAGCCAGGAGTCCGGAAACTTTGGATCACATAGTGTGTAATGCAGAATTCGTTGTTCTGTGACAGCATGTGACGGTATGGTGCGTCCATGCACTTCGCACCGTGATTTAGCAGCCCACTGCAGAAACCTGTCTCATTCGCCAGCTGGTGCCAATGCCGGTGATGCGTTCATAGCGCAGCAGAGAGGGACGATTTGCTGAACGGGATCATCAATCCAATGACTACATAATATGGATTGACAGTATGTCGAAGAAAGACGATATTAATGAGAAGCAGCAGAAATGAGAGTAGGGAGAAACTTAGCAGGACTAGTGACCACGAAGTACGTGAAGTTAGTAAGTCTGCTCCCTAGGCAGGAAAATAACCAATGACGGACGGAACAAGGAGGACATAAAAGGCAGATTAGCAGTGGCAAAAAGGGTGTTACTGGCCGAGAGCAGTTTGCTATTATTGAACGTACCCCTTAATTTGAGGATGAAATTTCTGAGAGCGTACGTTAGGAGGACGGTATTGTATGGTTGTCAAACATGGGCTCTGAAAAAAACAAAAAAGACGAAAAAAAAACAAAAAAAACCGAAGCGTCTGAAATATGGTGCTACAGAAGAATGTTGAAAATTAGGTGGACTGATAAGGTAAAAAATGAGGAGGTCCTCCGAAGAAGTGATGAGGAAAGGAATATGGGAAACACTGAAAGAAGAAGGGACTGGATGGTAGGTCATCTGTTAAGACATCACGGAATAATTTTCGTAGCACAACAATACGTTACACTTGTGTACGTTACTCGTGTGTACTTCGCTGATCACAGTACTGTACATAATAACTACGATATCTATACGCATAGCATTTCACTTTTGTTTATTACGAGGTAAGTACATTGACTTCTAGAGAACGTAGCTTACAGACGACGATAATTACGACACTTGGCACATTTTTACCCTTAAGTAATGACACAGATTATCTTACAATAAAACGCACAGTTTAGCGCTACAGTACACGTATTTGAGTGATTAAGACATCATGGAATAACTTCCATAGTACTAGAGGTAGCTGAAGAGAATAAAAACTTTAAAGGAAGGCAGAGGTTGGATTATATACAGCCAATAACCGAGGACGTAGGTTGCAAGTGCTACTCTGAGATTAATTCTGAGCGCACAGTAATACGGCAAAGGTGCCGAGAAAACAGTGTCCCCCGCCAAGTATGACCGCCTGTTGAGAAATGCCACCTGATTTCATGCAAGTCATATAACGCATGTGTAATTCATCTTCTTCTTCATGAAAATTGTCTACCAAATACTGCACGGGTAATGAAGACCCTCCTGCAGCGTTTGCGTTGGAAGTGTTTGATCACTCACCGTACAGCCCGGACTTTTCCCCCTCTGAAGTTCGTCTTGGCTCACATGAACCACTGGCTAGAAGACAACATTTTGGTACAGAAAAGCGCAAAATGTTGGCGGAAAGCTTGATGATGTATCAGAAAGTAGATGCAACACTCTGACAAATTCCTAAAGTCGAAGCGGCTTCTCTAGTAGCTGGAACGTGTAGCTAACTGTTACATACACAGTGCGGTGCAGAGGTCATGGGATAGTGATATGCATCTTTAAAGACACTGGTAATATCACGTACACAATGTACGAAATGGCAGTGCACTGACGGAGTTGTCATTTACTCAGATGAGAATGTTTCCTAGGTGATTATGGCTGCACATCGACAATTAACATACTCCGAACGCGTAATGGTAGTTCGAGCTAGATGCGTGGGACATTTCCATTTAGGAGATCGTTAGGGAATACAACATCCCGAGATCAACAGCGTCAACAATTCGTCGAGAGTACAAAATATCATGCATTTCCTCTCACCGCCGATAGAGACTGGTCGAAGGTTTTCACTTAATGGCCAACAGCAGCGGCGTTTGCGTAGAGTTGTCAGTACTAACAGACAAGCAGCACTGCGTGCTTGTTTGTTTGCTTGTTTTGTTTTAGGGCGCAAAACAACAAAGGTCATATGCGCCCATGTGAGAACCTTGGAGCACTAAGACGAAAGAGGAGTTAAATACAACTACACATTAAGCCAGTCGATGAGAGGTAAGAGAGCTCTTGGAGAAAGGTCCACAAAATATGACGTACATACGCCATGTACGTATGTACATGTACATATGTACGTATTGTACATAAAATATGTACATAAACATCACAGTGTCTCCCTAAAGAGTGAGCAAGTGGAATCTTTCTTCGACCTGTTGTACTAAGGGAGTGACTATGTGCAGCACACAGAGGCTCTGAAGGGTACTGAGAGAATCGGAGCAGATGACACAACTGAAAAGCCTCTGCAGCCCGATGTACTGTGTGGCTGACAAAAGCCTGAAGAGTACTGCTATAAATACTGAGCAGTGTGCCGGAAGCTGATACAGAAAATCATCGGTGTCAGTGACAAAGGCACACATGACGTCATGGTCAGTTTGAGAGCGTTCAGGGTACACTAAGGGACTATCGCTACGAGTATGTGTCGTGCAAGTTCGAGGAACTTGCAGCGATAAATCGACTCTGAAATAGTTTCCTTAGGGAGAGAATGAAGTCCAAGGTAAACATGGGGCCCCTGCATGAAGCCAAGATGGTGGCATGGAAGATGGCAGGGAGCGTGAAGTCAAGCTGCCAGAGCACTAGCCTAAAGCAAACTCCAGTAGGTAATAGAGAAGAGGGACGCGCCCCATACTGGCGGTGAAAGCAGTAATCGAAGAAGGAGGCTTAGGACGGGTGGCTGGGCATGGCAGACAAAAAGCATGAGTATCGGCTGAGTGGAACATCACGCCATTTACGACAGTTTCTGCATAGAGACTCTCAACGGGACTAGTGTAAGGCGCTAAAAGGCGCCAGTGTTCAAGCGGATTCCACGATGGTGGATTGCATTTAGATGGCGTAAGATGGACGGACGTGCAGATGATTGAAAGAAACAGCCGTATTGTAGTTTCGAACGGACAAGAGGTTGGTGCAAACGGAGGATTGGACCGACCCTCTTCCCAGGGAGTACTTTATAGGAAGCGTAGAACACTGAGAGACTGCGTATAGCGGGCGGCCAGGTAAAGCACGTGGGAGGACCAAGAAAGTTTCCTATCAAGCATGAGCCCGAGGTATTTCGTTCTTTCAGCGAATGGAGGAGCAACAGACTCAAGATATAAGGACGATGAAAGAAATCCATTGCACAGCCAGAAATTCAACAAACGATTTTGCCGGTGAAAAAGCGATAACCACTGTCAATGCTCCACGAGTAGAGACGATCGGACATCGCTGAAGACGCCGCTAAAGGAGACAGGTCCGTATAGAACTGCAATACACCGAAATATCATCGACTAAAAGAGAGCCAGAGATGCCCAGTCGGAGACAAGGCATAACATGGTTAATGGCTATAGCCCTGAGGCATCCCGTTTTCCTGGAGAAAGGTATCTGACAAGACGGGACCACAACTGACCTTGACAACTCTGTCTTTTTTCCTGAAGGAAACAAGGCAGGCGGCCTCGGATCCCCATGTGTAGAGAGTATGGAGGATACGTGTTTTCCAGCAGGTGTCGTAGGCTTTCTTCAAATAAAAAAATACAGCCACAGTATGATATTTCCGCAGAAATACGATATTGCAGTGCTTGTATTATTCTGATTCCTTTGGACATGCATGCTCTAAATCCACAATGTGCAGAGGTTAGTAAATTGCGAGACTCGTACATTCCGTCACCTTGAAAACTCAGATGGTGAGAGAAATGGAGTGGTAGCTAGAAGGAAGGTGTCTGCCCCTACTGGGCTTAGGTATGGGTAGGACAGTGGCTTCACGTCATCGTCTGAGAAACCTGCTGTCGCCCAGATGCAATTGTACATATGAAGGGAAAAGTGCTTGCCCGCTAGTGAATCGTGCTGCAACATCAGAATGTTAACGTTGACTGGCCCTGGGGCAGAAAATCGTGAGAGCATGATCTAGCACCACCATAGCGAAGGTAGCATTATGGCATTCACGATGCTGGGAGGAGAACGGAATCACTCGAGCCTCCTCCACTCCTTTCCAGTTGTGGAAGGCAGGGTGAAAGTGGGCAGAGCACGAAATCTCAGCAAAATAGCGCCGTAAGATGTTGGAGATAGCAATAGGATCCACAGCGATACCAAAAGCCCGGAAATCGGGGAATGGACATTTGTCCCAGAGAACCGCCGTAGGTTGGCCCACAGGACGGAAGAGGCAGTATAATTGTTAACTACTAAACGAAATTCAGCTAACTTTTTTGCTATCTCGAAGAATGTGACGTCACTGCGTACGCAATTGTCTACAACCAATACAGTTCGTCAACGTAAGATGACGGTTAAAAACGTGGAGAGCACGTCTACGCGTGCGAATTGCTTCGCGGCACTCCTCAGTCCACCAAGGGACCGGAACACGGCGTGGTAAAGATGAAGTTCACCCGGATCTCCTGGACTGCAGGCTCATCGAGATACAAAACACGGGACATTCTTGGGATGAGGCTACTTGGTCGCTATTGCAGTTGTACAGTGGGGAGAAGGAGGCGGGAAATTGCTCTCGTGAGCATCCCTACCACAGTAACATATTTGGCTGTGTTTCGACAGGACATTCGTGTGTGATCGTAACGTTGACACTGGTAGCAGTGATGACTTCGCAGCCTGATTTGTTCTTCGATGGAAGCACTACTCTAATAAATATGAGAAAAGAAGTGCGTATATGCACTAAAGATGAATCAACTTTTTTCATTAACCGATGGACTACAGAGACACCCTGATCAGAGACGTAAGTTTGGAGGTCTCCTTCTGTCAGACCATCGAGCAGCCTATTGTAAACAACACCAAGTGGAAAATTCGGCGTTCGACGAGCCTCAACACGAACACGATAGCCGTGGAGGAGTGAAGCTGCAGTTGTTGAGCTTGAGAATCACAATTCGTTTCCAAAACCAAAGAGCCAGTACGTAAACGGGAGTAAGATTTCACAGGGCCGGCAATTGCATCAACACCTTCCTGAATAATAAACGGATTTACTGTAGCAAAGGACTGATTTGTAGTACGTGATATCACGAGGAACGGAGGTGCAGCTGGTAGAGTCTTGGAATCTTTAGCCTCAATCCGTTTGCGTTTAGTAGACGTAGCATGAGATGTAGATTGGCTCATTGTGAGTCACCTGTTACGCATCAGACGCGTGGGCCGACCTTAAGGACGCACAGCGAGGAAGAAGAGACAGAGAAACCTCCAACGTTGAAGCGGAGGAAGGGTAGAAGGCGAAGAACGAAGAAAAAAAAGAAAAAAGAAACAGTAGGGGAGCTGTTCTGATGCCAGGCCACTAAAAACTTAGAACACATTCCCAAAGATGCCCCAGACATGTTCCCAAAGGGAGCGGAAAAAGAATAGCAGGAGGATAGACAGGCATCGCAGAAGGGAAAAGATGCTGCAAAGGCTGGGGACCTGTGATAGCCAAGCACCAACCCACGAAAGAGTGGTGAGGCCCCTGGGGAGAAGCAGCACTCCCTGAAATAAACGAAGAAACAATGTAGGACGTAGGACGAACGTATCCGTTAGGACAATGCAGGGAAATTAGGCGTTAACAGGCTATGGCAGCAGATGATCGACGCGAATGCCTTTGGTAACAGCAAAACATTGCCCGCAGCACCTCCGTTGGGCTCGTGACCATATCAGCTATATCCTAGTTCACTAGCAAACAGTGGCGTGGCCACATAAGTCCCGGTTTCAATTAGAAAGAGCTGATGGGAGGGCTCGAGTATGGGGAACGTCCCACAAAGGAGACACTATGCAACCCATTGGTGGTACCATAATGGTGTGGACTGTGTTTACTTGGATCACTGATTGGAAATGGGTTCTTCACGACGATCAGCAGTCACTCTTGGACTTCATATTCTCAAAACAAAAAAAGGATGGAATTTATATGGATGTGCCATATCATCGATTTGTTTGAAGAACAGTGATTTGGCCACCTAGATAACCTTACATGAATTCCATTGTACATTAATGGGACGTAATCGAGAGCTCAGTTCGTGCACAAAATCATGCATCAGCAACATTTTCGCAATTATGGACGGCTATAGAGGCAGAATGGCTCAATATTTCTGCAGGAGACTTCTAATGACAAGTTGAGTCCATGCCACATCGATTTGCTGCACTAAGCCGGGCAAAAGAATGTCCAGTGCGCTATCAGGGGGTACCTCATGACCTTTTTCTCCTCAGTGTAAAACATGTTTGATTTTCATTGTGTTTATCATATCGCTTCCGATGGTACCTTAATGAGAAAAGTCATCGTATAACGGTAGAAGATTTTCGAAAGTCTCAATAAAATCGGTGTAAGATATAAGGGAAGACAATATTTACAAGAAAAAAGAGGGAAAAGCAAGAATGAGAGACCAAGAGTGAATGGTTCTTATCAGAAAGGGCAAATACCGGAGATGAAGGTTATCGCTCCTATTGTTCAATCAATACGTCTATGAAGTTATGACGGAATTAATGTAGAGGTTCAGTCGTGCACAATGGAGTGACATAATTTATGAAACTGCCATCTTCTGTGAGAGTGAGGAAGAACTGCAGAACATGCTGAGTGGAATGAACATACTACGGAATAAAAGCACACCAAAGAAAAATGAAAGTAATGACGAGTAGCAGAATATTTATTAACAATAAACGGTTCATTCAAGTTGTGCACCACGAAGTATAAACAGTGAATAATTTTCTCTGAATATGAGAAGGAAGAAGCAAGGAAAACATAAAAAGTAAGATATCACAAGTAAAGAAATCATTTTTGGACAAAACATGTGAGAGAAGTTAACTGTAGACTGAATCAGCGGGTCCCCAGCCGTGCCATGATAAACGTTCCAAAACATCCTAGAAACTCATTTGACTGGAACGACAAAATTTATATACTGAGGAGTAAAAGCTTCCTCGAGCGGTAGGTACCCTTGGTGCCTTACTCCATTTGAAAAGAGCGATAATCGTGCCTCTTCGAACCATACCGCACACCTTCTCTTACCCACTAACGAGGTGCAGCCTAATGTGTCAGTCTGAACTATGACCTCTTGAGAAGTACTCGACTCCAAATGTTCATTTGCTAATAGTTTGCTCCAGGATGTTTACTCGAAAACTAATTGAGATGTACCGGAATTCAATGAATGTAGCAGCTCCGGCAGGGTTTGAAAGTGACTGTCATTGTGAAGGCGTGACACTCGTCTCTGGTCCCTGTTTTTATGACTACTTTCCTTTGCGCCGTGTTACGTGGTTGGAAGTGGTGCACCATACTTTGTGGACGGTCAATGTTGATAAAGCAAGAAATCTGGAACCTGCATTCACAGAGTGGTGATGGGTTTGTCCAAACCTGATAACTCTTCCCTTCCATTGTGCGCATCTCCGCGGCGACCGTCCTACAGTGTTGATTGCACATAATTGATGGATATGTACGCATCTCTCTCACTACCAAGACTTACTTCAGCAGAGAAAGGTCACGTCACCTCTTACTTATCCTACACCATCAAAGCGATCCAAAGCGACCAGCGCGCTCTATTGCGCAGGTCAGTAGTATCTTCTACGGTAAGCTTATATTTCCCACGTAATCGATCTTATCCATTCACTTTCGTCACGTGCACGAAATGTTATATAGTTGGCCGGCCAGAGTGGCCGAGCGGTTCTAGGCGCTTCAGTCTGGAACCGCGCGACCGCTACGGTCGCAGGTTCGAATCGTGCCTCGGGCATGGATGTGTGTGATGTCCTTAGTTTAGGTAGGTTTAAGTAGTCCTAAGTTCCAGGGGACTGATGACCTCAGAAGTTAAGTCCCATAGTGCTCAGAGCCATTTGAACAATTTTTTTTATATAGTTGTGAGACAACATAGTGTTTCAATGGTAAGTCACCGAGAGAGAGCGTAAGTAATGATAATCAGTCTGAATGACAGCATCCAATAAAGCTACGAGAACGGAAGACGTCCTAAGTGCCGCCTTTTACAACTGAACAGTGATTTATGAATTACGTACGGTCATTTTTAGACTATATCGTAACGTTTGTTCATTGTTCCCCTACCAACATAAAATTGACAGTTGATGCCATTAATTTCCAATACATTAAGCATGCATTGCTTTCGTTACCGAATGATTAATAAAGGTAGAACGAATGTAATTATTGTATACTGCGCAGAATACTGTAGTACGGCCAGTTGAAAATTTTTTCAGAATATGCTAGCGAACCAATAATACGATTCATTATAATGAGTTTTAGGACTACTATTACAATAACGCGATGCGCGTCATCCGTGAAACGCTCGCTGACACACCGAAAGCAGCTACTTATGCAGCTGTCATAGGTCGAGCCCAACAGCTATTATTCAACAGTTGCACAAGTTTGTGAACTAAATGACACAGTTTAAATGTTTGAATACCAGTTATTTCTTCTTAAAACCGCCGTTTTAATAATTTTTTTTTAACTACCAGTGCCTTTTGCATGAACGCACCAATGCTATTGCCAGACAGAGACTTTTAGTGATACAGTGAGGTACTTCTACTAACGTAGTGAGTCATAGCAGTCAGTTATAGAGTTGAAAGCAGAAGTAGGCGCGGGGCTGTGCTAAGTAATTGAAGGAGATTGTGATATTATTTGTTTTTATTACGATCATACTGAGGGGATAACTGACAGTAAGATAAGCATATATAAAGACAAGAATGACATTTTCACTCTACAGCGGAGTGTGCGCTGATATGAAACTTCCTGGCAGATTAAAACTGTGTGCCGGACCGAGACCCGAACACTCGGGAACTTTGCCTTTCGCGGGCTAGTGCTCTACCAACTGAGCTAACCAAGCACGACTCACGCCCCGTCCTCACAGCCTTAATTCCGCCAGTACCTTGTCTCCTACCTTCCAGACTTCACAGAATTTCTCCTGCAAACCTTTCAGAAGTAGCACTCCTGGAAGAAAGGATATTGCGGAGACATGGCTTAGCCACAGCCTGGGCCAGCTCCTGGGCTCAGCAGATTCTCTCCCGGCTTGCTAAGCCATCAGCTGCCGCCGAAAATACGGCAAGGAGGTGTACGCAGACACGTAAATGAAATAATATCTTACTCTGTTTCATTACGTCTAGGGACACTACTCTTCCTCATGTGTAATGTTATGTAAAATCTCAGATCTGAAGTTGGCTAGCTCCTTTAGCGGTAACTATTCATCAATTAATATAAAGGCTTTCTTAGCATGGTACTGCTTGATATTGTAAAAATCATACTAGAGGAAACCAATGCTTGGTGGACATATGAATAAAGTGCACGCGGAAGGTACAGTTCAGCTCGAGATGGAGAACAATGGCTTAATCGCATTCCTAGACATGGAAGTACATAAAAAAACAAAGGACACATAAGGACACAGAGTAAAGCGGAAGCTTACATATACGCACAGCTATCTGTATGTCCAATCCAACAATCACAAAACGCATAACCACTTAGTTGTCCGTTCTCTGGCTATCCGCGACCCCTGTCTCACTGATGCTCAGAACACAACACTTAAGCTCAAAAGCAAGACAGACAATAAATGGAAAAATTTCCGTCAGCACCCCGTTTACCCAGTCTGAAAAATCGGTACCTGCATTGTTAAATGCCTTCACTCGGATGGTATACAGCCTGTCTTGTACAGAAGTTGCAAGACCGAGGATTTTCAAGCCGCAAATGAGGACAGTGTAGATGCTTTACACACTAAAGTTGTGTACAAGGTGCAATGTCGGTGTGGAGGAGTACACATCTGTCAGAATGGCGAGCCAAGAGCATGGTGCATTCGAGACGCAAACGCTACATTCCCCTAGGACAACGCATAAAAACTGCAGTGGCTAAACAACAGAAAGACTGCTGGCTCGTGTTAGGCTTTGTATTAAACCTTGGTTGCTATTCTGTGATTAGTCTCCAACGGTTATCGCGAGTGTGCTGCTATCATCTCTCTCGGCGAGTCACAGCAGCAACGTGTATCGATATTCGCACCCTTGTACTATCTTTGGTCTTGCGCCTATAGTTTCCGACGGTGCCGTGTGCGGGTAGTTGGTCGGTTGGCGTGGAGCAGCGAGGAAGTCTCCGCGTGTCTGGCCGGGAGTGTGAGGGGCTATTCCCATTGCCACGAGGTCCGTGGCTCACCAATCCCGGACACGAAAGTTGAGTCTTTACTTATTCTACCAGCCAGCCCCAACTATTCACATTGTGTCGTTTGAATTTCGTTATGGGCTGTTGGAACATTCCCGCGAGCAACAACGTGTGTTTCGAAGTTGGCGTAATTTTAGTCGCCCTCCTGTGGAGTTTAACTTAACCTGATTATTTTGGAATTGAAGTGTACAAGCGAAATCTTCTGCCTTGTGGCCGTTAACGTGTCGTTTACCTGACCCGGCCGTTGACGTAAATTCAGGCAGTGTATTCCTCGTCTTGTTGTGGCTGTGCAGCACGGCGTGCAGTTTGACAGCCGAATGTGTAACTCGTTGTGGGAGCCGATACCTTGTGCGTTGTTCCGTTGAACTCTGTGTTGTGTGCTGGTCGGGTGGAGCGGAAGTTATCCTGTCACTTGGTCCGTAGACTGTCTGTCGGTTGCGTTGCCGTTAGACTGAGAATTGTTGGGCCGACTGCCTGTCTCACCCAAGCGAGCGTTAGTGTTTGAATTCAAGGTCGACCCTTGGAAACTTCTGAGTGCCTTTTGATGTGCTGCTTTTTCTTATTTGTCCTCGTTGTTTGTTTATATATGGCTTCTAGTCGATTTTAAATTAGTATGTCCTTTAAGGCGTGAGATTGTTTGGACCTTCGGCCATATTTAAAGAAATTTTAGGATACGGCCTTCTGCCTTTTGAAATTCAAATACCTGTTTTGAGCCTTAAGTTATTGGTCTTCAGCCGATTTTAAGTTGAAGCTGGTTTGCCCTTGGGGCGTGAGATTGAATGGCGCATTTAGCCGGGAATTAAGTTCTAAAATTAATTTTTGGCTTGCTCTGTTTTTAAAGTTTACTCTTGTAATGTTTGTCAAAGGAATAAAGTAGTATGTACGAGTGCAACTGACGGACACTCATTTTGGCCCCTTTCCACAAATTAAACCATCTGTCCTGTCCTGCGGCTATAGCAGGGGATTTTATGCTGCAGAGAAATAAAATGTAACAAAACCTGTGTACTTGCTAAACAATGGGGTTTGGTAACACACAATGTCAGAGGAGTTACCGAAATACCAAACAACATGAACAGAGAGGATGGATACAGACGTGCCTTATCCTGGGTGCCAGCCATCAGAGCCCAACAGGCCGCATCAACAACACGTGACCTAACGGCGAGTAACTACCGCCGCGCGACCTGCATCCAACAGGAGGAAAATAGGAACCCCCGACTCAGTCGCCGATGATTACCAATAAGGCACAGAATGCAAGAAGCAATAGACAGCAGCAGATCCTCACTCCCTATACTGTAGTAAACAAGTGCAATAAAGTTCCCACTGCTTACGCTTCAACAGTCCAATTTAACAACGACCTTTTGAAACTGTGAAGAAATGACATGCACAGTGTGCAGTAATGACAAAATATAAGTGACTCTGCACAGCCAAAACGGGCCAGTAGACCCAGAAGAAGGTCACTGTAACAGTGGCCGAAACGCTGGTTTCCCCAGTATAGTTTTTAACGTTATTAGGCGGTACCATACTGAAAAAGTTTTCTGTCAACTGACTCTCGCAGTGGCAATATACGCACTTCCACTTACCAATGATTATAGGTAACAAGCGAAATGGTAATACTTCGCAGTTGCTAAATGTGTAAGGGAATTAGGGGACTGATGACCATAGATGTTAAGTCCCATAGTGCTCAGAACCATTTTTTTGGTAAGGGAATTGAATATACGCTCTAATCTCATTCTTCCACCGTCTCTCTATCCCACCCCTTCTCCCACTCCCTCTGTCCATCTCCTGCTCCTCCCCCTTTCTCTGACCTTATTTATTGTTGTTGCGTGCTGAACCTTGATTGGGAAAGCAAGTAAGAAGGAATGGATAAATCAGTTAGAATCGTTAGTACACAGGGTACGAGAGAGACCTTTCCAGCGGCTCGGTCTATGAGGATTGGAGCTTTAAAAACACTGTTTCACATGGTTCTAATGTACAGAAAGTTAGGATTATACGAGTATAGTTGGCTCTGAACACAACTTTTATTATTGACTGCGGAAAGGAAAACAAAACCGCACATTTTCACAGGACAACTTAGCTCGTTCTTTCTTTAAGCCGGTTTAACAGGAAATGTTTATTCTATTGTTCTTATTCTATGTGCCTCCAAACGTGGTCAACGCTCTTCGACAGTCGCACTTATTCGACGATCGCGTAGTTGACTTGCGTTTCGCATACATCGGCCGATATTTCGATTCCTCACTAGTGACGTTTTTGCAAAGTAATAAACCCCTAAATGAAATCAATTGAATGTTTGCAACACACCAAAGTATCGGGAAGTCACAGCAATATGATCTTTGCAGCACACCAAAGATATCGTCACCAAGGTAACACACATCTGGGCGTCTGTTTTATCGACGTATGACATTATTTTTGCGTTTTCTCCAACTGAGCGCGTCGAATTAGCACGTATCCATCGGTCCGGAGTCACAATGGATCGTATCTGAGAAATTTTCGTTCGATTTGCCACCAAAAGCTGTCTACACTCTTCGTCAGTCTCATTGACTCACAATCATAAAGTTGGCCTGCAATGTGCGTGCGATGACCGATATTTCGACGGCTCACAGGTGTCATTTTTTACAAAGAAAGAAGTCACGAACAGAAATCAATTGAATGTTGGCAACACACCAAATTACCAATTGTAACGCCGGAAATGCATATCCTCCTATTTCCATCTATTGTACTATAAATTTGTTTTCCTTATTTTTGTTACCTGAATATATGACATTTCTGTGTCTTTACATATTGTAATTGTTTTACTATTTGTATATATATATTTATGCATTTATGTCGATGTATAATTGGTTTGTTTCGCAAATATTATTTGTATTTATACGCTGGGTCTGGCCTAGGGAAAACTATACTATCGAACGAATACATCGATAGGTCGTGTGGAGAACGAAAGTGTTTAGGATCTTTGGTAGTATTAACTCTGCCGCGTGGAGCGCGGGCTGAGCAGAAAAGAGGGAGTCTGGCTGGAGTAGCGAGTGGAGCAGGTGTGTTGTGTGACGCTCCAGTGAGTTGCCGCGCTTTCGGGGTTGGGCAGCATGTAATTGCGCTCGACTTGCGATGATAGTATCTGACATGGTGTCTCGGGCGGGAAGCATTAGCTGGCGCACATCAAGAGCCCGTTTCGTCTGGTGACCGTGTCGAGAAGAAGGCGCGCCAACATCCAGCTTCTGCAACAGCGACGGCCTCCTCGATCGACGGCTTCAAACATTCAATCAACCAACAAGGAAGACTGGAAGCACGTAAAGTTTTAGAACTGTATGGCAGACCTCAGCTTTTCAAACTTTTAAAATTGTTGCATCACAAAATTACAGCAACTTAGCATGAACCTTTGTTGCTCATTGTCCCAAATGCATTGCCAAGCAGGGTCCCTTCCTTTTACGAAATGAACCCGAGTGTAGTTGAAATTCAAACGCCGGCATTAAAGTAATATAACCCGATTTCACTGCTTTAATTTCAATGTTCAGTTAAAGTATTCATAGCTGGCTACAATATTTAGATTACACAAGCACAAATTAAGAGTGCGAGTTTTGTTACCGTATTTTAGCTTACCTGTGACTGCAGCAGCTTGGTACGTACTAAATTGTACTATTGTTAATTGTTCAGAATCATTTAATTCAAGTTCAAAGTTAAATTTCTTATTTCTAAATTGCGTAGATTCAAGTAGCTTTTGAAATGATTGTTGAGGTAGTCCAAGACTAACCGTATTTTACTGAATTTCGATGTGCTTCAGAAAGAAAGCTCACTATTAACTTCAGTCACTAAATTAACTTTCGATTTTCCGGTTTTATTAATTCTTTTGCTAAATTAAGTCAGAGTGTAGCGAAATTTATTAGTTCTGACAAACTTTCAGTTTTCACACTACACGTGTCAACCTTCAGTTGCCACGCTCCTAGTGCTAATTATATGTGTAATAACCTTTCTTTTTCAGTTACTATAGTAATTGTCCTTAGGACTGGCGACCATAATTTCCCCCAAATCTCAATATCTAATTACCGCTAGTTAATTGTTAACGTAATGGCCGCACATTTACTTTCTTTTTAACTTTAGCTCTTTTCAAAATTAATTTCCACCAGTTTCATTTGCATTTTTCCTTTCATTTAGATGTAACCCTTTCCTCCCTCTTTACCGACAAATTAACTTCGGTGACGATTGCTTTTCCAGAATTTCCATTAGGTACACGCGGTTTAATTTTTCACTGTCATTAAGGTCGATAAGTGAGGGGGAGGTTACACAATCTTCGCAGCACACCAAAGACATGATCAGCAGCGATAGCACACTGAAATATCACCTTCAATTGTATTGTTTTTAGCTAAATATCAATATTCAATGTGGAATTTGTTGTCATGAAAACATGCGATAGTAGACCAGTCAAACTGAATGTCACTTTTTTCTATGAAAACATATGCTAGCAGAACTCTCAAACCGACCGTCGCACGTTGCTTTAATAGAGATTTTCGTACATAAATACTATTAAAATTTCCGACCTTTCCGGTTGATGTTCTTTCACGTTAACCTTATTGTGACAGTTACGAACACAACCCAAAAATTCAGAAAAATGGTTCGAGACGTTCTCAAATGACGATGTTTCATCGCAATCGCTTTTTACATATGCAGGGTGTTACAAAAAGGTACGGCCAAACTTTCAGGAAACATTCCTCACACACAAAGAAAGAAAATATGTTATGTAGACATGTGTCCGGAAACGCTTGCTTTCCATATTAGAGTTCATTTTATCACTTCTCTTCAAATCGCCGGCCGCGGTGGTCTAGCGGTTCTAGGAGCTCAGTCCGGAGCCGCGCGACTGCTACGGTCGCAGGTTCGAATCCTGCCTCGGACATGGTTGTGTGTGATGTCCTTAGGTTAGTTAGGTTTAAGTAGTTCTAAGTTCTAGGGGACTGATGACCATAGATGTTAAGTCCCATAGTGCTCAGAGCCATTTTTTTTCTCTTCAAATCACATTAATCATGGAATGGAAACACACAGCAACATAACGTACCAGCGTGACTTCAAACAGTTTGTTACAGGAAATGTTCAAAATGTCCTCCGTTAGCGAGGATACATGCATCCACCCTCTGTCACATGGAATCCCTGATGCGCCGATACAGCCCTGGAGAATGGCGTATTATATCACAGCCGTCCACAACACGAGCACGAAGAGTCTCTACATTTGGTACCGGGGTTGCGTAGACAAGAGCTTTCAAATGCCCCCATAAATGAAAGTCAAGAGGGTTGAGGTCAGGAGAGCGTGGAAGCCATGGAATTGGTCCGCCTCTACCAATCCATCGGTCACCGAATCTGTTGTTGAGAAGCGTGTGAACACTTCGACCGAAATGTGCAGGAGCTCCATCATGCATGAACCACACGTTGTGTCGTACTTGTAAACGCACATGTTCTAGCAGCACAGGTAGAGTATTCCGTATTAAATCATGATAACGTGCTCCATTGAGCGTAGGTGGAAGAACATATTGACGAAACTAAAATGAGCTCTAACATGGAAATTAAGCGTTTCCGGACACATGTCCACATAACGTCTTTTCTTTATTTGTGCGTGAGGAATGTTTCCTGAAAGTTTGGCCGTACCTTTCTGTAACACCCTGTATAGATTTTTGTCATTTTGACTAACAAAGGATTATTTACAAGAATTTAATAATATTTGAGATCCACTGTGGCTGAATTACCCTGTTGCTGACACTTCTCTGGAAACAGTAAATGCCGTAAAATAAAGAGTAGCCATCTGGACCGACCTAACGAGATCACCATATAAAACAGTCAGCAGAAAGGTAGAGGCCAGACTGAGATTCACTGAGATATTCTGTTTTTTCAGTATTCAGTTCTCAGGCAGGTTTGATGTGAACCACGACGAATTCATCTCTTGTGCCAACCTCTTCATCTCAGAGTAGCAATTGCAACCTACTTCCTGGATGTATTCAAACATCTGTCTTTCTCAACTGACTGTGTCCTCTACGGCTCCTTCTAGTACCATGGAAGTCATTCCCCGATGTTTTAACAGACGTATCATCTTCCTGTCCATTCCCCTTGTCAGTGTTTTCCACATTTTCCTTTTCTCTTCTATTCTGTGCAGAATCTCCTCAGTCCTTACCTAATCAGTTCACCTAATTTTCAGCATTCTGCTGTAGCATCACATCTCAAATGCTTCGATTCTCTTCTGTTCCGATTTTCCCACAGTCTATGTTTCACTATCATACAATGCTGTGCTCCAAACGTACATTCTCAGAAATTTCTTCCGTAACTTAAGGTCTAAGTGTGGTGTCACCGCCAGACACCACACTTGCTAGGTGGTAGCTTAAATCGGCCGCGGTCCATTAGTACATGTCGGACCCGCGTGTCGCCGCCATCAGTACTTGCAGACCTAGCGCCACCACATGGCAGGTCTAGAAAGACGGACTTGCACTCGCCCAGTTGTACGGACGACATTGCTAGCGACTAGACGTACGAAGCCTTCCTCTCATTTGCCGAGAGACAGTTAGAATAGCCTTCAGCTAAGTCCATAGCTACGACCTAGCAAGGCGCAGTTAACCATATCTGGAGAGAGTCTTACTTGTATTCACCATGGAGATGTACCACACAGGAGAATAAAGTTGAGTATACGAGAAGCTCCGTTCTTTTCTTTATAGCATTTATGAAGTATCCTGTTTCAGACTTCACGCCCGTCTGCATTAGTTAGCGTGCCTTTCGGCTACCTCCGAGTGGTGTGGCTGTCTTGCTACGCCACAACACTAAGTTTGACACTAGCAGACTTTTCTTTGCCAGGAATGCCCTTTTTGTCAGTGCTAGGTAGCTTTTGATGTCCCCCTTGTTCCGTCCATCATTGGTTATTTTTCTTCCTTATTCTCATTCACTTCCTACCCGCCAAGGTAGCCGAGAGCGCTAACGAGCTGCTTCCTGGATTCGGACAGGCGCGCCAGCCCCGAAAAGAATCCGCCCAGCTGATTAATGGCGAGGGGCGATCCGCTGGCCAGCCTAGATGTGGTTTTTAGGCGGTTTTCCACACCCTGCTAGGTGAATACTGGGCTGGTCCCCACGTTACGCCTCCGTTACACGACTCGCAGACTTCTGAAGACATTCGCACTCTTCCATGGCTTACACTAGACGCCGACAATTTCATTAATTCCGTCCTGGCCACCCCTCACATTAACATGCCACTTTCGATTAACCATAGCTGACCCAGCCTAATTGGGGGACAAGGCTCAGGAAAGAGAGAGAGAGAGAGAGATTCTTATCCATTTCCTGATCATTAATCCTGATGTTAAGTTTCTCGCTGTTCTCACCACTGCTACTTCTCATTAGTTTCGCCTTTCTTCGATTTACTCTCAGTCCATATTTTCTACTCATTAGACTGTTCATTCCATTCTGTACATCTTGTAATACTTCTTTACGTTGACATAGGGTAGCAAAGCACTCAGCGAATCATATCATTGATACCCTTTAACCTTGACTTTTAACTCCACTCCTGAAACTTTCTTTCTTTTCCGTCATTGCTTCTTCGATGTACAGACTGAACAGTAGGGGTGAAAGACTACATAACTGTCTTCCACTCTTTTTAATCCGAGCAATTCGTACTTGGCCATCCTCTCTTGGCTCTTGTACATTACGACTCTCTCCCTACAGCTTACCCCCATTTTTCTCAGATTTCGAACCTCTTGCACCATTTACATTGTCGAACGCTTTTTCCAGGTCCAAAAATCCTATGAACGTTCTTTGATTTTTCTTTAGTCTTGTTTCCATTGTAAAACGCAACGTCATAATTGTCTCTAAGGTGCCTTTACCTTTCCCAACGCCAAACTAATCATCATCCAACAAATCGTCAATCTTTTCCATTCTTATGTATATTACTCTTGTTAGCAACTTCGATGAATGAGCCATTAACCTGAATATGCGATAATCGTCGCACTTGTCAGCTCTTGCAATCTTCACAGTGTGTGAAGGTATATTTTTGAATGTCACATGTAATATCGCCAGACATTCTACACACCAACGTGAATAATCGTTTTGTTCCCTCTTTCCCCAATCATTTTACAGAATTTTATCAATTACTTCCGCCCTATTTGATCTTAACTCCACCAAAGCTCTTCTAAATTCTGATTCTAATACTGGATTTCCTACCTCTTCTAAATCGACTCCTGTTTCTTCTTCTACCGCATCAGACGAATCTTCCCCGTCATAGAGGCCTTCAATTAACTCTTTTCATCTATCCGTCCTCTCCTCTGCATTTAACAGTAGAATTTCCATTGCACTCTTAATGTTATCCCCATTGCTTTTATTTTTAACGAAGGTTACTTTGACTTTCCAACATGCTGAGTCAGTCCTTCAGTCAACAATTTCTTTTTCGATTTCTCCGTATTTTTTATTCAAACATCTCGGCTTACTCTCCCTGGAGTTCCTAATTATTTCATTCTTCAGCGATATGTATTTCTGTTTTACTGAATCTCCCCGAATACTTTTATGCTTTCATCGATCAACTGAAGTATTTCTACTGTCACTCATGGTTTCTTCACAGTTACTTTATTTGTACCCTTGATTTTCTTACCAACTTCTGGGATTGCCCTTCTTAAAGATGTCCATTCCTCTTCAGATGTACTGCCTACCGATCTATTCCTTATTGCTGAATCTACACCATTTAGAGAACTTCAAAGGTGTCTCGCCATTCCCTAGTACTTCTGTGTCCCACGTCTTTACACACTGATTGTTCCTGACCAATCTCTTTAACTTCTGCCTACTCTTCATCACTATCAAATTGGGATCCTGGGTACGCCTTGCAAATCAACGTTGATTTCGGAATCTCTCTCTGAACATGATGTAATATAACTTAAATCTTCATGTATTTGCAGGTCTTTTCTAAGTATACCTCTTCCTCTTCTGATTCTTCAACAGGGTAGTCGCTGTTACTAGCTTAAACTTATTACAACACTCAATTAGTATTTCTGCTTTCTCATTCCTTGTCCCCAGCCCATATTCTCCTGTAATCTTTCCTTCTACTCCTTCCCCTACAACTGCATTCCACTACCCCGTGACTATTAGAGCTTCGTCTCCCTTCGTGTACTGTATTACGTTTTCAATAGCCTCAAATAATTTCTCTATCTATTCGTATTCAGTTTTCGACGTTGGCATGTATACCTGAGCTATCGTTGTCGACTTTGGTTAGTATAACTCTATCTCTCTACTGTTCATAGTAACACACTCTCTGCCTCACCTTCCTATTCATAACGAATCCTACTTCCGTATACAATTTTCCGCTGCTGTTACACTACCCTATATTCATCTGACCAGAAATCCTTCTCTTCTTTCATTTCACTTTACTGACCCCTGCCATATCGAGATTGAGCCTTTGCATTTCCCTTTTTAGAATTTATAGCTTCCTTACCAGTTTCAATCTTGTAACGTTGCACGCCCCGACTCGAAGTACATCATTTGGTTGATTATTCAAACTTTCTCACATGGTCACCCCCCCCCCCCCTCCCCCTCGGCAGTTCTCTCCCGAAGAAAGGGGACTATTCTGGAATTTATTTCCAGTCGAGAAATCATCGTGACACTTTTCAACTACAAGCCACATGTCCTTTGGATACACGCTATGCGTTTGCAATGAAGTCGTTTCCTTTGCGTTCTGCATCCTCATGACTTTATTCATTGCTGATTCTTCCGCCTTTAGTTGCAGTTTCCCTCCCCAAGGACAAGAGAGTGCCCTGAGTCTCTCTGTTCTTCTGTCCTCTTTGGCAGGGCCTTTGGCAGAATGAGGGTGACTTCTTATGCTGGAAGTTTTCGGCCGCCAATGTCGATTATTAATAAGAATTTAGGTAGTGGCGAGTTTTGAAACCAGAGGTGAGGATATCTTGAGTACTAATCAAAAGATGGTACCGCTAGACCACGGATTAGATGATAGCTTTTTACGGACATGTAAGGGGAAAAAGTGGCTTAAGAAACACTACCTCGGCCGGTTCTTCATTACTTCTCTTCTTTCAGGAACTTTACTTGGACGTTTGAAAGAACAGATGCAGAAGATCCAACAAAGAGTGACTTATTTCATCACGGGTTCGTTTAGTCGGCACGAGAGCGTTATGGAGATGCTCAACAAAATATCGTGGCAGACGCTAAAAGAGATGCATTGTGCATCACGGTTTTCTACTGAAATTTCGATAGAGTAGGTTCCAGGATGAGTTGGACAACATGTTACTTCGTGCCACATACCACTAGGGAAATGACCAGTAATCTGAGAAGATCAGAGAAATTGGAACTAATACGGGGGTTCACCGACAGCCATTTTTTCCGCGGAACATTCTGAAATGGAAGAGGAAATAGGGATCATATAGTGATACCACATTACATTTCGCCACTCGACGTACTATGACTAATGGAGTATGGATGTAGATGGTGTGCCGAACTATGACTCTCTTCAAGTGTCTCGCCAGACTTTTCCGTCCCTGTCAGTCAGCAGCACTATTTGTAGGTCTTTGGAGGGTCTGCTGTCACGTGACAGTTCATAGGAAGTCTTTATTCCAATCCAGTTGATGGAATATTGGAAGTTAATGACAGTGGGATTTCATGCAAGCAATCAAGGTTAAGTACTTCCGCTCAACTACTGCTGTAGCCAGTCCATACAACTCGGAGTCTTGCTAACAAAGACAATGGCAGGAATCCAACTGCTTGTAGTACTTTGCAATTGGCGGTAACAAACTGGAGAATTATCCGTAGTTTGGTTACTTGTAGGAGAAAGGTAACATGAAACAGTATGTAGTAACGTTATCAAATGGCGGCAGAAAAACTCCCAATTACAACTAGGTCTTGTTTTATTACAGATAGTGATTGTAAACAGGAAAATGAAGAGTAACATCACAGATATTTAACGGATATCAGACAGAATCTCACAGGCTTGTTTTAGAAATAAACTGAAGTTATTTTAAAAAAAATATCATTCCAGTATATTATAATAACATGAGCACACTACGATTTGATGTACTGGATTTGTACAAAGAGCTACAGGGTCTGTTAGTGACAGAAAATGGCAGAATAAGATTTGTAAAGGGGAACATCAGAGTTAAATTAGGACAGGAACTAAGGAACGAATGTGCAGAAGTAATTTCTAATGGGAGATGTTAATGAGAGGAAAGTCCAAGTCCATGTCAGAAAGGAGAGGCAATGATTTCATACTTCGACATGAATACAATTTACTCGTCTCTCCAACAACAAGGAAGGTGCCGTCTGACCAAAGGATCACCAATACGTGTGACAGATGTCCTCACTGCAACACAGTTGAAAAATTTGAGATCTGATCCAAGACATGGGCGCAATGTGATAATCTCGTCTCCCCTTGTTTAGAAGAGCTGGTAGTGAAGATTAGCGAATCTGGCTATACAATTATAACACAGTAAAAACGTTACACTATGCTTCAATTGTGAGTTAAATTGTAAAACACAGTTACGACAAAACACCTAATTGTAAAGTTTGATGTGGACACTACCACCATGTACTAAGTGAGCTGAAGATGACAATTCGGTGAGCTAATCCGTGGTCTAGGGGTAGCAACTTTGATTGATAGTCAATACCTTCTCAGTCCAGGGTTCGAAACCCTCCACTGCAACTTTGATTAATGGTCAACATTGGTGGCCGAAGACATCCGGCATAAGATTTTATCCTCACTCTCCCAACGGCCTTTGCAAAGAGGGCGGAGGAGCAGACATAGGTTCAGGGCACTCTTTTGTCCTAGGGGTGAGAAACTGCCCCTGAAGGCAGCTGAATCAGCAAAGATTAACGCCATGAGAAAACAAAAGGCAATGAAAACCACTGCATTAAAGACAGATAAAGTGTATCCACAGGACATGTGGCCTGTAATGGGAAAATGGTGATGAGGATCTCTCCATCGTCAATAGATGCCGGAATACTTCCCTATTCAGATTTCCGGGAGGGGCCTGCCAAGGGGGAGATGACCACGAGAGAAAGATTGGAAACCAATGAAAGGATAACGTTCTGTAAGTCGAGTAGTTAATTTTCAGAACCTTGATCGCGGTAGGGGAAATAGAAAAACTCAAAAAAGAAATTCAAAGTCTCAGCCTAGATATAGTAAGGGCAGAAAAGTGAAAGGCAAAGAAGACAAGGATTCCTGGTCGGGTGAGTATAGGATAATAAAAACAGCACCAGAACATGGTATAACGGGAGTAGGATTCTTTATGAATAGGAAGGTCTGGCAGAGAGTGTGTTAACTGTGAACAGTTTTGTGACACGGTTGTTCGTATTATACAGAAACTTAATAATTTGTCCTTATTGACATATGTATTGAAAGGGTACAGTACCGCCCGACATTGAATATAGGTACAACATACTTCATTATTTTTGTCAGAACAACACATTTTTTTTTGTAAAATAACTCAATTTCAATTAATACAGTGAAGCCGGATACCAGTGTGGGAAAGAATGACAATTTATTTATTTAATTTATCATATGTGCACTCCCACAAAATAAATCCCTACATCCAGTTTGGTGAGATCTTTTGAAATGAATGAATGTATGGTCGTCTGCTAACCACAGATAGTGAATGTGAATATATGATCATCTTTGAGTCGATCCTTTGGCCACCTTTGGTGGGACCAAAGACATGAAATTTACCAGAGCTTTGAGCGCCTGAAATGTGGCTGACCAATACGATAGCAAGGTGCTTCCCCCACCTCGACACAGGTGCGAGAGGACCTGGAGAACGGCCACGTTTCAGCACTCTGCCGCTGGATTCTGTGCTGTTAACACCTGTTTTAGATGTGCTCCGTAATGACGAAAGAGTGGAGGCATGGTATGCATGTGGAATATTGAAGAGTAGTTTGAAATAATAATTTCTCTATTTCAGGAACTTTTGTAGGGATAATTAAATGTCAGGAAGGTAATATTAAGGGGATTGTAGTAATCTGCGGAAGTGACCAACGGTCACAAAGAAACCACGTGTAGCAATAAGTTGAAATACTACCGTGTGCTTAAGTTAAGCTGAATTACTAGCGTGTGTACAATAAGTTGAAATATTTAAGAGATAGCGTGTGTACCATAAGTTGAAATATTTAAGAAATGGCGTGTGCAGGACTTGAAATTAGAGACGAGTACTTCCACGTGGTGAGTACTGTGTGAGTCTCAATCTGTGTATGAGACAAAGGATAAAGAGAAGTACTCGTCCATGGTATCAGTTGAGGACTCGCGTGTGTGATGAATAAGTTATTCCGTGTGACGCTAGATTCAAACTCTGAGAGAGGAGCAAGGTGAGTCGGCCGTCTATCCAGCAACGCCACATGGCTTGCATTGCACAGGAAGATGTGCATACATCTCCAGAGTTCATAGTAGGAAAGTAGAATTACCAAGTGGGGCAGTGTCGTGTGAAACTGGGATAAATATTAATTGAAGTGGGAAAGCTGAAAGTGATAATGTTGTGACTATTCACTGTCTTGTATTTCATATTGTAGTGTGGTGTATGTCATGTAATTTGGGTATGTGTGGTTTCCATGGGTGTGTAGCGAAGTAGTTTCAAAAGATTAGTGGGTTATGCTTGTTCCTTCTGTACCGCTCGGTCTGGAGGAAAGTTTCGTGATGATGATTGTGAGAGTCGACGTGTGAGAGATAATAAAATATCCACCATCCTATCCAGAAAGTGCACTGTAGCGTTAAATAAATTACGAGACCATAATATAGAGATTCACTAATGAAAAGCCATGCCCACTGGGCGGAATTTCTCATATGTTATTGTTGTAGTTTATAGAATTTGTGTGTTTAGGTTAGAGAATTTATCGGAATAAATCAGATAGTGAAAAGAAAGAGATTGGAAGACTATTCCTTCAAATTGTATGTTGTCATAATGTCCCGAATTTATAATGTGTGCGCCATTCATATTCAGTGGGATGGCCACGTGTTAATAAAAGCCGTCAAATAAAAGACAAAAAGAAAATGTGGTACTGCCAGTGCGTAGTGTACAGTCAGAGTTCTGTAAATCACTGATAGTCAGATATGCGTTTCCGTTGCGTAGTAATCATATAGGAGGATAAAGTGTAACGAAGTGTGAGTACTAGAGTTCATGTTACTCGTTAAATTAAGAAAGAATTCACTCGCTTGGCAGACCACTCATCTTGCAGGCCTGACTGCTTGATGCCACAGTATGAGCAAGGCATGTGGGTGCCTCTCATAATTTCTCTTATCCATTGCCTCCAATCTTTCCATATTTGCCTTCATTCTTTCCTTATTTGATTCCCATCTTTTCTTATTACCTTTATCCATCGTGACCAATATATCATTATACTCCCTATCTCTCTCCCTGTTCTCCCTATCCATCGCTGCCCATCTTTCCTTCCTCTCCCTGTCTCTCTCCTTAGCCTCCCTATCCATCTTCTGTAAAAACTGCAGTATCACATTGTAATTTGCTACTTTCGACGCGCTCACCTCGTGCGCCTGAGAAACCGTAGCTCCGCTAAGGGTAGCTGCACTTTCACTGCATACCTGACCTAATCCCGGCTCGCCCGCGTCGTCGGGAAAAGCCCGCATTTGTGGACAAAGCCCGCCACATAAAGGATCACCCCGCAGCATCAAGCAGTCAGGCCTGCAAGATGAGTGGTCTGCCAAGCGAGTGAATTCTTTCTTAATTTAACGAGTAACATGAACTCTAGTACTCACACTTCGTTACACTTTATCCTGCTATATGATTACTACGCAACGGAAACGCATATCTGACTATCAGTGATTTACAGAACTCTGACTGTACACTACGCACTGGCAGTACCACATTTTCTTTTTGTCTTTTATTTGACGGCTTTTATTAACACGTGGCCATCCCACTGAATATGAATGGCGCACACATTATAAATTCGGGACATTATGACAACATACAATTTGAAGGAATAGTCTTCCAATCTCTTTCTTTTCACTATCTGATTTATTCCGATAAATTCTCTAACCTAAACACACAAATTCTATAAACTACAACAATAACATATGAGAAATTCCGCCCAGTGGGCATGGCTTTACATTAGTGAATCTCTATATTATGGTCTCGTAATTTATTTAACGCTACAGTGCACTTTCTGGATAGGATGGTGGATCTTTTATTATCTCTCACACGTCGACTCTCACAATCATCATCACGAAACTTTCCTCCAGACCGAGCGGTACAGAAGGAACAAGCATAACCCACTAATCTTTTGAAACTACTTCGCTACACACCCATGGAAACCACACATACCCAAATTACATGACATATACCACACTACAATATGAATACAAGACAGTGAACAGTCACAACATTATCACTTTCAGCTTTCCCACTTCAATTAATATTTATCCCAGTTTCACATGACACTGCCCCACTTGGTAATTCTACTTTCCTACTATGAACTCAGGAGATGTATGCACGTCTTCCTGTGCAATGCAAGCCATGTGGCGTTGCTGGATAGACGGCCGACTCACCTTGCTCCTCTCTCAGAGTTTGAATCTAGCGTCACACGGAATAACTTATTCATCACACACGCGAGTCCTCAACTGATACCATGGATGAGTACTTCTCTTTATCCTTTGTCTCATACACAGATTGAGACTCACACAGTACTCACCACGTGGAAGTACTCGTCTCTAATTTCAAGTCCTGCACACGCCATTTCTTAAATATTTCAACTTATGGTACACACGCTATCTCTTAAATATTTCAACTTATTGTACACACGCTAGTAATTCAGCTTAACTTAAGCACACGGTAGTATTTCAACTTATTGCTACACGTGGTTTCTTTGTGACCGTTGGTTACTTCCGCAGATTACTACAATCCCATTAATATTACCTGCCTGACATTTAATTCTCCCCACAAAAGTTCCTGAAATAGAGAAATTATTATTTCAAACTACTCTTCAATATTCCACATGCATACCATGCCTCCACTCTTTCGTCATTACGGAGCACATCTAAAACAGGTGTTAACAGCACAGGATCCAGCGGCAGAGTGCTGAAACGTGGCCGTTCTCCAGGTCCTCTCGCACCTGTGTCGAGGTGGGGGAAGCACCTTGCTATCGTATTGGTCAGCCACATTTCAGGCGCTCAAAGCTCTGGTAAATTTCATGTCTTTGGTCCCACCAAAGGTGGCCAAAGGATCGACTCAAAGATGATCATATATTCACATTCACTATCTGTGGTTAGCAGACGACCATACATTCATTCATTTCAAAAGATCTCACCAAACTGGATGTAGGGATTTATTTTGTGGGAGTGCACATATGATAAATTAAATAAATAAATTGTCATTCTTTCCCACACTGGTATCCGGCTTCGCTGTATTAATTGAAATTGAGTTATTTTACAAAAAAAATGTGTTGTTCTGACAAAAATAATGAAGTATGTTTACCTATATTCAATGTCGGGCGGTACTGTACCCTTTCAGTATAGATCATTATTCGCCTCTCATGCCAAAGATTAATGTGAAAAGTACTTAAAACTGTCGGACAAAATAAGATTTACGCTCTTCGTTTATTAGTTTTAGTAATAGTTATCCTTTCGTTGTTCTCATGTCATGGTGATAAGAAGTGCTGTGTAATTTTAAAGTGAAATTGTGTTATAGTATGAAACCAATTTATCAACAATAAGATTTTCTCATTTACGATACTATGGACCCCAGCTGTTGTCACTCTGGAAGATTATTATTATTTTCATTTTATATGGAGAATTAGCTGGAGGCGTCGATCTTCACGACGGCGCTGCTCAACAATAGAGGTATGCGAATATGTTGATTTCTTTCCCTTCGTGGCCGCCAATGTCAATTTCAATATTTAGGTCATATTTGCCACGACATTCTCAACCTGCAATCTTCCTTTTCATTTAATAACGAAGTCCGATTATTTTCTTTGTCAGATGAATAAATGCACATTAACCATAATTCTTTTCACCCAGGCCACGGGGAATGATAGTACTTAGAATGTACGTGCCTCTATTCCGATCTTAGGTTCGCATACAACTGAGTGTGTACCGAAGTAATTACACTTATAACCCATTTCCTTTACAGTATTAATTCTTATTTTGTACTATTCACTCGCGAATGTACGTGCTCTCTTATTTTGTGTAGTCAGTCGGGTGTATTCTTTAATAATGTTACTTATAATATTCAGTGGTTTAGTTTCCACAATTGACCTTGCCTCTGCCACAATGGCGACAGAACCGACAGGAAACCAACACCAACAGCAACAGTTCGAGTATACATGCCGACGTCGCAAGATGAAGAAGAGCTAGAGCAAGTATATGAGAATATTGAAAGGGAGACGAAGATCTCATAGTCACGGGGTACTGGAATTCAGTTGCAGGGGAAGGAGCAAAAGAAAAAGTTACAGGAGAATATGGGCCGAGGACAAGGAAAGAGAGAGCAGAAAGACTGAGTACTATAATAAATTTCAGCACGTAAGAGAGAATACTCTGTTCAATAGTCAGAAGAGGAGGAGGTATACTTGGAAAAGGCCTGGAGATAAATGAAGATTTCAGTTATATTACCTAATGGTCAGAGAGAGAGATTCCGAAATCAATTCTGGGTTGCAAGGCGTACCCAGGAGCAAATATAGACTAAGGTCACAATTTGAGAGTGATGAAGAATAGGCAGATGTTAAAGAGACTGGTCAGGAGCAATCAATGTGTATAAAAGTTGGACACGGAAGTACTAGGGAATGGCGAGACATCTTTGAAGTTCTCTAACGGTATAGATACTGCAATAAGGAATAGCTCAGTAGTTTGTACAGTTAAAGAGGAATAGACATCTCAAAAAAGGGCAATCACAAATGGTGGTAAGTAAAACAAGGGTACAAATAAAGTAACCGTGAAGAAACCATGAGTGACAGTAGAAATACTTCAGTTGATCGATGAAAGCGTGAAACTATTCGGGGAGATTCAAGAAAACAGAAATACAAATCGCTGAAGAATGAAATAAATAGAAACTCCAGGAAAACTAAGACGAAATGTCTGAATGAAAAATATGGAGAAATCGAAAAAGGAATTGTTGTCTGAAGGACTGACTCAGCATGTAGGAAAGTCAAAGTAACCTTCGTTAAAAATAAAAGCAATGGGGGGTAACATTTAGAGTGCAACGGGAACTCCAGTGTTAAATGCAGAGGAGAGAGCGGATAGATGGAAAGAGTAAATTGAAGGTCTCTATGATGGCGAAGATTTGTATGATGCGACAGAAGAAGAAACAGGAGTCGATTTAGAAGGGATAGGAAATCCAGTATTAGAATCAGAATTTAAAAAGGCTTTGGAGGACTTAAGATAAAATAAGGCGGAAGGGAAATTCCGTAAAATGATTGGGTAAAGTGGGAACCAAACGATTAATCACGTTGGTGAGTAGAATGCAGGAGTCTGGCGATGTACCATACGACTTTCGGAAATATATCTTCACACAATTCCGAAGATTGCAAGAGCTGACAAATGCGACGATTATCGCACATTCAGGTTAACGGTTCATTCATCCAAGATGCTGACAAAAATAATGTACAGAAGAATGGAAAAGATTGAGGATGTGTTGTATGACGATCAGTTTGGCTTTAGGAAAGGTAAAGGCACCAGAGAGACAATTATGACGTTGCGGTTTGTAATGAAAGCAAGACTAAAGAAAAGTCAAGACACGTTCGTAGGATTTCTCGACATGGAAAAAGCGTTCGACAAATTGTGCAAGATGTTGGAAATTCTGAGAAAAATATGGGTAAGCTATAGGGTGAGACGGGTACTATACCATATGTACAAGAGCCAAGAGGGAATAATAAGAATGGACTACAAAGTACGAAGTGCTCGGATCAAAAACGGTATAAGACAGTTACGTTGTCTTTCGTCGCCGGCCGAAGTGGCCGTGCGGTTAAAGGCGCTGCAGTCTGGAACCGCAAGACCGCTACGGTCGCAGGTTCGACTCCTGCCTCGGGCAGGGATGTTTGTGATGTCCTTAGGTTAGTTAGGTTTAACTAGTTCTAAGTTCTAGGGGACTAATGACCTCAGCAGTTGAGTCCCATAGTGCTCAGAGCCATTTTTGTCTTTCGTCCCTACTGCTCAGTCTGTGCATCAAAGAAGCAATGATGGAAATAAAGGAAAGGTTCAGAAATGGAATTAAAATAGTAGTTGACAGATATTAGTGACACGATTCACTGACGACATTACTATCCTGAGTGAAAGTGAAGAAGGATTACATGATGTATTGAATGCAATGAACAGTCTAATCAATACAGAATATGGATTGAGGATAGATCGAAGAAAGAAGAAAGTAATGAGGAGGAGCAGAAGTGAAAACAGCGAGAAACTGAAGATCGGGATTAGTGGTCACGAAGTAGATGACCTTAAGGAGTACTACTATCTAGACAGCAAAATATCCAATGACGGACGGAGCTATGGGGATAACAAAGTCGGCCTAGTACTGACGGAAAGGGCATACCTGGACAAGAGATGTCTATTAGTATCAAACATAGCCTCAATTCGAGCATTAAATTTGTGAGAATGTGCGTCTGTAGTAGTGAAATGTGGACTTTGGAGAAACCGGACCAGGAGAGAATCGACTCATTAGAAATGTGGTGCTACAGACGAATGCTGGAAATTAGGTGGACTGATAAGGTAAGTAATAAGAAGAATATGGGGCAGAATCGGAAAGAAAAGGAATATGTGGGAAACCTGACAAGGAGAGTTGTCTTGTGACAGCCAGAGCGAGAGCACCAGCAGCAGCGAGTACTGTTTGTATAAAGCGTTTATTTTGCATTTTGTTTACGACCTTCCACTAAGGAAGGGATTCTATTTGTGTTTATCTGCTCTGCATAGTAACTAACAGTTCTTGATAAAACTTTACGTAGTTTTCGTGTTAGATTTCTTAGTGTTTTCTTGATCGTTTAGAACAGAAAGCGCTCTAAAACCGTCTTTGTTTGTTCCGCGGCCGTTAGCCACTAGTCACTTGAATCAGCAGTTGTCTTGTGACAGCCAGAGCGAGAGCACCAGCAGCAGCGAGTAGTGTTTGTATAAAGCGTTTTTGTACTTATTTGCTGCGCTTAGCTTTTAAATAGTTTTTCTGGGAAAACCTAGCGTAGTTTTCGCGTCTTGTATTTCAGTGAGTGTTTCTTGATTATCAGAGTAGCTCATCAGAAGATTATCTTGGGAATTTGTCACCGTATAGGGTAGGGTAAACATAGTCATGAGTAGGGACTGTGGTTGTTGTGAGCGGACGCAAGGAGAATTGGCCACTCTTCGGGGGCAGGTGGAGGCTTTGTCTGTTAGGCTCATCGAGCTCGAGGCGCAGGCGTCGGCTCGTAGTGGCGTTGGGGCAACTGTGGTGAGACCTATGCCTACTTCGGTGGCCTTGGAATCACATGGAGCCCCTGATGTCGCTGCGTCTTCCGGCAGTGAGCATCTTACCGGTCAGCCATCACTCCAGGGTGAATGGCGGACAGTGGTGGGCTCGCGCGTGCCTGGCCGAAAGGCGAAGGTGGGATCTGGCCGCGTGGCAGCTGCCTTACCCCTTTCCAACAGGTACGGGGTGCTTCCTAGTGGTGATGACATCGTTTCCGAGCCACCACAGGATGCCTCGCCTGTTGGGCCAGTGGCCGATTCTCCGGCAAGGTCCCGACAGTCACAGAGGGCGGGCCTATTAGTTATAGGGAGCTCCAACGTTAGGCGGGTTATGGAGCCCCTCAGGAAAATAGCGGGTAGGTCGGGGAAGAATGCCAGCGTGCACTCGGTGTGCTTGCCGGGGGGTCTCGTCCGTAATGTGGAGGAGGCCCTTCCGGCAGCTATTGAACGCACTGGGTGTGACCGGCTGCAGATAGTAGCACATGTCGGAACGAATGACGCCTGCCGCTTGGGTTCTGAGGCCATCCTTGGTTCCTTCCGGCGGCTGGCTGATTTGGTGAAGACAACCAGCATCGCACGCGGAGTGCAAGCTGAGCTTAATATCTGCAGCACAGTGCCCAGAGTCGATCGCGGTCCTCTGGTTTGGAGCCGTGTGGAGGGTCTAAACCAGAGGCTCAGACGACTCTGCGACTATAATGTTTGCAAATTCATCGACCTCCGTTATTGGGTGGAGAACTGTAGGGCCCCCCTAGACAGGTCAGGCGTGCACTACACACCGGAAGCAGCTACTAGGGTAGCAGAGTACGTGTGGCGTGCACACGGGGGTTTTTTAGGTTAGATGGACCCCCCCCCCCTTGGGCGAAACGATAAAATACCTGACGGCTTACCAGAGAGGACATTATCATCGTTGATAAAGAACGTCCGTCCTCAGAGACCAAAAACAGGAAAAGTTAACGTAATATTGGTAAACTGCAGGAGTATCCAGGGCAAGGTTCCTGAATTAGTATCTCTTATTGAAGGAAATAGTGCGCATATAGTATTAGGAACGGAAAGTTGGTTAAAACCGGAAGTGAACAGTAACGAAATCCTAGACACAGAATGGAATATATACCGCAAGGATAGGATAAACGCCAATGGTGGAGGAGTATTTATAGCAGTAAAGAATTCAATAATATCCAGTGAAGTTATTAGCGAATGCGAATGTGAAATAATCTGGGTTAAGCTAAGTATCAAAGGTGGGTCAGATATGATAGTCGGATGCTTCTATAGACCACCTGCATCAGCAACCGTAGTAGTTGAGCGCCTCAGAGAGAACCTGCAGAAAGTCGTGAAGAAGTTTCGTGATCATACTATTGTAATAGGGGGAGACTTCAATCTACCAGGTATAGAATGGGATAGTCACACAATCAGAACTGGAGCCAGGGACAGAGACTCTTGTGACATTATCCTGACTGCCTTGTCCGAGAATTACTTCGAGCAGATAGTTAGAGAACCAACTCGTGAAGCTAACGTTTTAGACCTCATAGCAACAAATAGACCGGAACTTTTCGACTCCGTGAATGTAGAAGAGGGTATCAGTGATCATAAGTCAGTGGTTGCATCAATGACTACAAGTGTAATAAGAAATGCCAAGAAAGGAAGGAAAATATATTTGCTTAACAAGAGTGATAGGGCACAAATCGCAGAATATCTGAGTGACCACCATCAAACGTTCATTTCTGAGGAAGAGGATGTGGAACAAAAATGGAAAAAATTCAGAAACATCGTCCAGTACGCCTTAGATAAGTTCGTACCGACTAAGGTCCAAAGCGAGGGGAAAGATCCACCGTGGTATAACAATCATGTACGAAAGGTACTACGGAAACAAAGAAAGCTTCATCATAGGTTTAAGAGTAGTCGAATCATAGCTGATAAGGAAAAGCTGAACGAAGCGAAAAAGAGCGTAAAGAGAGCAATGAGAGAAGCATTCAACGAATTCGAACATAAAACATTGGCAAACAATCTAAACAAGAACCCTAAAAAGTTTTGGTCATATGTAAAATCGGTAAGCGGATCTAAATCCCCTATTCAGTCACTCGTTGACCACGATGGCACCGAAACAGAGGACGACCGAAGAAAGGCAGAAATACTGAATTCAGTGTTCCGAAACTGTTTCACTGCGGAAAATCGTAACACGGTCCCTGACTTCAGCCGTCGCACGGACGCCAAAATGGAAAATATTGAAATAAACGATGTCGGAATTGAAAAACAACTGCTATCACTTAGTAGCGGAAAAGCATCCGGACCAGACGAGATACCCTTAAGACTCTACAGTGATTATGCTAAAGAACTTGCCCCCTTTCTATCAGCAATTTATCGTAGATCGCTGGAAGAACGTAAAGTACCTAGCGACTGGAAGAAAGCGCAGGTCGTTCCCATTTTCAAGAAGGGTCATAAATCAGATGCGAATAATTATAGGCCTATTTCGCTTACGTCAATCTGTTGTAGAATAATGGAACATGTTTTGTGTTCTCGTATTATGACGTTCTTAGATAACACAAATCTCCTTCATCATAACCAACATGGATTCCGCAAACAGAGATCATGTGAAACTCAGCTCGCCCTATTTGCCCAAGAAATTCACAGTGCCGTAGACACTGGCGAGCAGATTGATGCCGTATTCCTGGACTTCAGGAAGGCATTTGATACGGTTCCGCACTTACGTTTAGTGAAAAAAATACGAGCTTACGGAATATCGGACCAGGTTTGTGATTGGATTCAGGATTTCCTAGAAGAAAGAACACAACATGTCATTCTTAACGGTTCAAAATCTGCAGATGTAGAGGTAATTTCGGGAGTACCGCAAGGAAGCGTGATAGGACCTTTATTGTTTACAATATACATAAATGACTTAGTTGACAACATCGGTAGCTCCGTGAGGCTATTTGCAGATGACACGGTTGTCTACAAGAAAGTAGCAACATCAGAATACTCGTACGTACTCCAGGAAGACCTGCAGAGGATTAATGCATGGTGCGACAGCTGGCAGCTTTCCCTAAACGTAGATAAATGTAATATAATGCGCATACATAGGGGCAGAAATCCATTCCAGTACGATTATGCCATAGGTGGTAAATCATTGGAAGCGGTAACGACCGTAAAATACTTAGGAGTTACTATCCGGAGCGATCTGAAGTGGAATGATCACATAAAACAAATAGTGGGAAAAGCAGGCGCCAGGTTGAGATTCATAGGAAGAATTCTAAGAAAATGTGACTCATCGACGAAAGAAGTAGCTTACAAAACGCTTGTTCGTCCGATTCTTGAGTATTGCTCATCAGTATGGGACCCTTACCAGGTTGGATTAATAGAAGAGATAGACATGATCCAGCGAAAAGCAGCGCGATTCGTCATGGGGACATTTAGTCAGCGCGAGAGCGTTACGGAGATGCTGAACAAGCTCCAGTGGCGGACACTTCAAGAAAGGCGTTACGCAATACGGAGAGGTTTATTATCGAAATTACGAGAGAGCACATTCCGGGAAGAGATGGGCAACATATTACTACCGCCCACATATATCTCGCGTAATGATCACAACGAAAAGATCCGAGAAATTAGAGCAAATACGGAGACTTACAAGCAGTCGTTCTTCCCACGCACAATTCGTGAATGGAACAGGGAAGGGGGGATCAGATAGTGGTACAATAAGTACCCTCCGCCACACACCGTAAGGTGGCTCGCGGAGTATAGATGTAGATGTAGGAGAAGGGCCAGAATGACAGGACCTCTGTTAAGATATCAGGGAATGACTTCCATGAAATTAGAGGGAGCTGTAGAGGCAAAAATTTCAGAGGAAGAGAGAGATTGGAATACATACAGCAAATAATTGAGAACGTAGGTTACGAGTGCTATTCTGAGATGAAGGTGTTGGCACAGGAGTGGAATTCGTGACGGTACATATGAAGTCAGTCAAGGCTAATAAAGTGTTCCCATAGAAGACTGTTAATTGTTGGTCGCACCCTACAGAGTTCACAATGAGAGGAAATTGTAATCCTAATTAAAACGCCTTTAGCTTCTAATCTAGTTCTACATCTACAATATTACTCTGCTGTTCTTAGTAAAATGCCTGGCAGAGGTTCATCGCACCATCTTCAAGTTATTTCTCTACTGTTGCAGTCTCGAACAGCGAGAGGAAAGAACGAACACTTGAATCTTTCCGTGCGAGTGCTGATTTTATTATGCTGACCATTTTTTCCTATGTATTTTCGCATTCGGAATAGGTAGTTGGTGATTGAAAATTCATTAGCAGATGATTCCCGCCGCAATTCACGGTTCGTATTCTAAGATCTCTCTCTCCTGTTTTGCGAGAATACAAAACGAACTGCTCTTCTTTGATCTTTTTGCGTTGCCCTTCGTCAAATCTACCTGATGGGATCCCCGTGCCGCGCAGCAATGCTCCAGAAGAGGACGGACAAACGTAGCGTAGGCAGTCTCTGTAGTAGAGCTGTTGCATTTCTAAATGTTCTGCCAATAGGTCGCAGTTTTTGATTCTCTTTTTTTATAATGTGATCGTTCCAGTTTATGTTATTCGTAACTGTATTCCCTAACTATTAGCTGAATTCACAGCCTTTACACTTAGGTGATTTATCGTGTAACAAATTTAGCGTATACATTTTAGTACTCATGTGAATGACATCACAGTTTTCATTATTCAGAGTCAGTTCCACTTTCGTGCCATACAGATGTCTAAATCATTTTGTAACTGGTTCTGATCATCTGATGGCTTTACTAGACGGTAAGTGATAGCATCAGCTGCAAACAATCTAAGAGGACTGCTCAGATTGTTTCCTAGACTTTTACATAGGTCAGGAACACCATATTGCCTATAACACTTCCTTGGGGGACGCCAGACATTACTTCTGCTTTATTTAATGACTTTCCGTCAGTTTCTAAAAACTGGGACCTTTCTGATGGATAATAACGCATCTAACGCATCCAGACGATAATCTGCAGGCACTCAGTGTGATTAGGAGTCGCTTGTAAGGAACGGTGTAAAAACCCTTCTGGAGATCTAAAATTACGGAATTTGTTTCACAGCCCCTGTCGATGGTATTCATTACTTCGTGTGCACAGTATTGGCTATTTGTCAATAAAGCGTTTTCTTCGAGGTAATTCATGATGTTAGGCTACGATACATGTGCCAAAATCCTACGGCAAATTGACATTAGTGATATGCGTCTGTAATTCAGTGGATTATTCTTATTTCGTTTCTTGGGTATTCGTGTGACCCGTGCAACTTTACAGTCTTTACGTATGTATCTTCCGACGAGGGAGTCGTATATTATTTCTAAGTATGGAGGTATTGTATCACTATAGTCTGACAGGAACCTAACTGACATATAATCAGGATCGATGGCCTTGGCGTTTTCCTTAATTATACTGCCATATTCTACACGAGAGCATATCAGACTAACGGATTTAAAATCCCATAGTTGAAATACTGAAACAAGTCGTAGAACAAGTGGCTAATAGGGTATTCTTTTGCTTTGTTTTTGAAGTGAGATTTCCATTTTCCTGGTTCGTGATTGCCAGTAACATGTTAGAGACTTTCGCACCAGATCAGAAACCTCCATTCTGAGCCCTAGGAATGAATGTATGATGAACAGGGAAATTATTTCTTCTGCTAGTGCATTAGTGGTTTCACATTCATCTCAAATTCCATGTTATTATTAACTACTAATCCCACTATGGTGCAAACTGTCATGGGAGAGTAAAAATCCTAAAGTTTCTGAAGAGGCTTCTGCAATACGTTCGATTATTAACTTATCAATTAAAAGATTTTTACAAAACACAGGGATTTCGAGGTAAATCGGTGTCTCTTCAAAGCTGTGGCATTGGGTGATTGGTAGCAAAAAGCCAGTTCTAGCAGTTATCAATTTAGAGTTTGGCGAGATATGACTAACTTGATTGCTTGTTAGTTTATGTATTTCCTTTTCGAAAATACAACTTCGCGAGTCAAACGAACTATGGCCGTTAGCACCGTCCATCTTTGTTCGACGTGATGTGCACACTATGCTGGAGAGTGATGTTCCGTGAGTGAAAGAAGGAAGATGAGAGCTCGCACTCCTGGCGACGATATCGTTAATATGTACAAGGCGTTGCCCATTTTCAGTATTCCGTAATAAAGTACGTATTCTTTAGTTTCAAATCGGAACTGTCAAGATAACTGTACGGCAGCAAGAAACAGAAAAATCCAGAATTGATGAGTAGAAGATAAGTCTCTGTCTCCCAGATGCAGTGATTTGCAGAGTATATATGTGTGCTTCTGTTGTTAAATGTGTTGCAACATCTCCAGTGAGGCCTTCGCAAAAAGGAATGTGAACAAATACAGACCACTGCCACATACGACGTACTTCCGAAGACTTTGCTTTAACCTTCAGTAAAATTTAGTTTTCCAATTCTAATGTGATCAGTAATCCATCTCTAACAAAAGCAAGGCAGGTTAACATATAGATGGCAAACTAAAAGTGTATTAATACCGTTGGACAGTAACAGAAATTTGAAACTCCTAACAAGTCTCGCAGGAGGCGACGTATAGCCTACGCAGCTACATGTCCCCTGTTCCTTAAGAAAACAGCACAAAAGGAAGAGGCATCAACAATGGCTTGCTTCTGCCCGGCATGCATATATCATCCAATCAAAAGATTCTTCTTTCCATATGCTGTCCACTCTCATCATCTCCTGTGTGGACACTGGTTACTACCACACGAAGTTTCAATTACTCAAAACAGAATTGTATAGCAGCCTACAGCAAAACTGCCTCTTTTACAAACCCATCAGCTGTCGAGACATCTTCGCGGGTACCGGGCGCGGTTGGGCCACCCTCTTCCCAAGGGGAGTGGCGGGTTCAGCGGCGTTCGCGGCGCACGAGGCGGAAGGTCAATGTGGAGGCTGGCCGTGTGGCATCGCCCGCTCTGCCTGTGAGGGGACATGTGGCTGCTCCTTCAGCAAGGTCCGAGCAGGCACACGGGGGGAGGGGTTTATTAGTTATTGGGAGCTCCAACGTTAGGCGGGTGATGGAGCCCCTTAGGGAAATAGCGAGAAGGTCGGGGAAGAAGGCCAGTGTTCACTCTGTCTGCTTGCCGGGGGGTCTCATCCGAGATGTGGAGGAGACCCTACCGGCGGCGGTAGAGAGCACTGGGTGCACCCGACTGCAAATTGTTGCTCATGTCGGCACCAATGACTCCTGCCGTCTGGGTTCAGAGGTCATCCTCAGTTCGTACAGGCGGTTGGCGGAATTGGTGAAGGCGGAAAGCCTCGCTCGCGGGGTGGAATCAGAGCTAACTATTTGTAGTATCGTTCCCAGAACCGATCGCGGTCCTCTGGTTTGGAGCCGAGTGGTAGGCTTAAACCAGAGGCTCGGACGATTCTGCGGAGATCTGAGGTGCAAATTTCTCGACCTCCGCTATCGGGTGGAGAAATGTAGGGTCCCCCTGAATAGGTCAGGCGTGCACTACACGCCGGAAGCGGCTACAAGGGTAGCGGAGTACGTGTGGAGTGCACATGGGGGTTTTTTAGGTTAGAGAATCCCCTCCCTAGGCCCGACAAGACGCCTCCTGAGACGCGGCAAGATAGAAGTAGGCAAAATGCAACAGGGAATAACAATATTAATGTGCTAATAGTAAACTGCAGGAGCGTCTATAGAAAGGTCCCAGAACTGCTCTCATTAATAAACGATCACAACGCCCATATAGTACTAGGGACAGAAAGTTGGCTGAAACCAGACGTAAACAGTAACGAAATCCTAAACTCAGATTGGAATGTATACCGCAGAGACAGGCTGAACAGTGAAGGGGGAGGCGTGTTTATAGCGGTAAGAAGTGCAATAGTATCGAAGGAAATTGACGGAGATCCGAAATGTGAAATGATTTGGGTGAAGGTCGCGGTTAAAGCAGGCACAGACATGGTAATTGGATGTCTCTATAGGCCCCCTGGCTCAGCAGCTGTTGTGGCTGAGCACCTGAAGGATAATTTGGAAAATATATCGAGTAGATTTCCCCACCATGTTATAGTTCTGGGTGTAGATTTTAATTTGCCGGATATAGACTGGGAGACTCAGACGTTCATAACGGGTGGCAGGGACAAAGAATCCTGTGAAATTTTTTTAAGTGCTTTATCTGAAAACTACCTTGAGCAGTTAAACAGAGAACCGAGTCGTGGCGATAACATATTAGACCTTCTGGTGACAAACAGACCCGAACTATTTGAAAAAGTTAACGCAGAACAGGGAATCAGTGATCATAAAGCGGTTACGGCATCGATGATTTCAGCCGTAAATAGGAATATTAAAAAGGGTAGGAAGATTTTTCTGTTTAGAAAAAGTGACAAAAAGCAGATTTCAGAGTACCTGTTGGCTCAACACAAAAGTTTTGTCTCAAGTACTGATAGTGTTGAGGATCAGTGGACAAAGTTCAAAACCATCGTACAATATGCGTTAGATGAGTATGTGCCAAGCAAGATCGTAAGAGATGGAAAAGAGCCACCGTGGGTCAACAACCGAGTTAGAAAACTGCTGCGGAAGCAAAGGGAACTTCACAGCAAACATAAACATAGCCAAAGCCTTGCAGACAAACAAAAATTACGCGAAGCGAAATGTAGTGTGAAGAGAGCTATGCGAGAGGCATTCAATGAATTCGAAAGTAAAGTTCTATGTACTGACTTGGCAGAAAATCCTAAGAAATTTTGGTCTTATGTCAAAGCGGTAGGTGGATCAAAACAAAATGTCCAGACACTCTGTGACCAAAATGGTACTGAAACAGAGGATGACAGACTAAAGGCCGAAATACTAAATGTCTTTTTCCAAAGTTGTTTCACAGAGGAAGATTGCACTGTAGTTCCTTCTCTAGATTGTCGCACAGATGACAAAATGGTAGATATCGAAATAGACGACAGAGGGACAGAGAAACAATTAAAATCGCTCAAAAGAGGAAAGGCCTCTGGACCTGATGGGATACCAATTCAATTTTACACAGAGTACGCGAAGGAACTTGCCCCCCTTCTTGCAGCGGTGTACCGTAGGTCTCTAGAAGAGCGTAGCGTTCCAAAGGATTGGAAAAGGGCACAGGTCATCCCCGTTTTCAAGAAGGGACGTCGAACAGATGTGCAGAACTATAGACCTAAATCTCTAACGTCGATCAGTTGTAGAATTTTGGAACACGTATTGTGTTCGAGTATAATGACTTTTCTGGAGACTAGAAATCTACTCTGTAGGAATCAGCATGGGTTTCGAAAAAGACGGTCATGTGAAACCCAGCTCGCGCTATTCGTCCACGAGACTCAGAGGGCCATAGACACGGGTTCACAGGTAGATGCCGTGTTTCTTGACTTCCGCAAGGCGTTCGATACAGTTCCCCACAGTCGTTTATTGAACAAAGTAAGAGCATATGGACTATCAGACCAATTGTGTGATTGGATTGAGGAGTTCCTAGATAACAGGACGCAGCATGTTATTCTCAATGGAGAGAAGTCTTCCGAAGTAACAGTAATTTCAGGTGTGCCGCAGGGGAGTGTCATAGGACCGTTGCTATTCACAATATACATAAATGACCTGGTGGATGACATCGGAAGTTCATTGAGGCTTTTTGCAGATGATGCTGTGGTGTATCGAGAGGTTGTAACAATGGAAAATTGTACTGAAATGCAGGAGGATCTGCAGCGAATTGACGCATGGTGCAGGGAATGGCAACTGAATCTCAATGTAGACAAGTGTAATGTGCTGCGAATACACAGAAAGATAGATCCTTCATCATTTAGCTACAAAATAGCAGGTCAGCAACTGGAAGCAGTTAATACCATAAATGATCTGGGAGTACGCATTAGGAGTGATTTAAAATGGAATGATCATATAATGTTGATTGTCGGTAAAGCAGATGCCAGACTGAGATTCATTGGAAGAATCCTAAGGAAATGCAATCCGAAAACAAAGGAAGTAGGTTACAGTACGCTTGTTCGCCCGCTGCTTGAATACTGCTCAACTGTGTGGGATCCGTACCAGATAGGGTCGATAGAAGAGATAGAGAGGATCCAACGGAGAGCATCGCGCTTCGTTACAGGATCATTTAGTAATCGCGAAAGCGTTACGGAGATGATAGATAAACTCCAGTGGAAGACTCTGCAGGAGAGACGCTCAGTATCTCGGTACGGGCTTTTGTTAAAGTTTCGGGAACATACCTTCACCGAAGAGTCAAGCAGTATATTGCTCCCTCCTACGTATATCTCGCGAAGAGACCATGAGGATAAAATCAGAGAGATTAGAGCCCACACAGAGGCATACCGACAATCCTTCGTTCCACGAACAATACGAGACTGGAATAGAAGGGAGAACCGATAGAGGTACTGAAGGTACCCTCCGCCACACACCGTCAGGTGGCTTGCGGAGTATGGATGTAGATGTAGATGTAGATGTAGATGTAGATGTTTCCAAACCATAGTATATTGCCCGAGCCCCGCTATGCTCGTACACTCGCACACGCAAGGGCCCGTGTGCGCTTGCTGCTCCCGTATGTGGCCCGGACGAACCATGAATTCTCGGTAGATGGCACGGTACGTATTTTCATCTCACTGTCCAACCAGCGGTAGATTCGAAATAAAGATTTATGATCTCTACTTGACCCATCCCCTGAAGTAAATTGTAATATCCTGAAGAATTACTGTTTCGCATTTTATTGGGACGTTTCTAGTTTTTTATGTTTTATGTTTTCTCTCTTAGCACTTTGGTTACCTTTGCGCTATTGTTTATCCCTTAGTCTATCGCTGACTGACTTTTATATGAAGAGGCTAAAACTAGTCTCTTCATATAAAAGTCAGTCAGAGATAAACTAAGGGATAAGGTTGCAGATTTTATACTATTTGATGTTTCTTTCTTCGGTGGTGGAGATTTTTGCACTGGTTTTCGTAACCAAGGAGTGGGTGTACTGAACAGTTACAAAACAGCTGCACAGAAAATCTTAGCTGTTCCATTTACCCCAATATGCCAGCTTGGAAAAATATCCTTGCGTCACTAAAGAAAAAGGCATCAACTTAGAAAGGCCAGTGCACAATAACTTACAACTCTCTGAATGTGAATTACACTTAATGTCAATGTATAATACGTTCTTCAAATAGATAATACAAATTTTTCACTGTTTACCTGCAAATATTCTACAGAACTAAAACACAACGTTAATGAACAGTATACAAAAAATACTGGAAGCGGTCAACACTCACCAGAGAGCGTCATGAGGGCCCTCAGAAGTAGTTTACGATATGCCAACGAGGCAGAAACATCGGTATTCCACGTTTTCCATTCCGTAATATCCAATCTCTCCCGCAAACCCAACGTTACATACCGTTCAATGTAGCTTCCGAACGAGCGCCAGAAAATCGAAAGAGTGCAAAATCAGCCATATGGCAGTATCTTCCTAAACGTCGTTCGCAAAACTTCATCTAAGGGGCTCAACAGGTGACGCTAAAGAGGGAAAGGAAGAAATGCAACCAACATCCCGCAAACGTGACCCAGAAGTCCAACACTTTGATAACGCCCATCAGGATATCACTTTCTCATAATGTATGGCTCAAAATGGTTCAAATGGCTCTGAGCGCTATGGGACTTAACATCTATGGTCATCAGTCCCCTAGAACTTAGAACTACTTAAACCTAACTAACCTAAGGACATATCACACATCCATACCCGAGGCAGGATTCGAACCTGCGACCGTAGCAGTCGCGCGGCTCCGGACTCAGCGCCTAGAACCGCTAGGCCACCGCTGCCGGCCATAATGTATGTCAACTGTTTTTTTCTTCTTTTTGTTGACCTCGTCAGAATCATCACTGTATTTTTGTATTTTTATGCAACTAATCGAACAAGAAATATGTCTCCCCGCACGACAGCCAGATGCCTAAGCGAGTCCATATTTGTAAAACACGAGATGGGTTGACGGAGAGAGGGAAAAATGAATAAAAATGGATGTGTGTCAACATACAGAACCGAAGGTCCTGATATCAGTCTCGAGCTTGTTCAGAGACTTTTTTCTCCAGTCAAATTCGTCTTTTCAAATGATTTATATATGTGAAAAACATTAATTAGCAATAAGGTTGAGAGTTATTGTTAAACTGTAAGTCCTTCATAAAGGAGCTTACAATATTCATATACGATCTCTTGCAACTAGTAGACAATTTAGATGCCACCCTCCTACAGTTCCGAAAGGCTTTCGATACTGTACCATTAACCAAACAAGACACAATCTTGCGAAGAATCTTCACAAATGCTTGGTTGGCTCGAGAGATATTTGACTAACAGAAACCAGAATGTTGCATAAAATTTCGGGAGAGCTGCCTCGTGTCTACGCCCTTCTCCCACGATATTTCGGTGCAGACTTTTGGCCATCTCTAGGTGGATACTGACGAAAATGCTCAGAGCCTAGGTATTTAAGACCGCGCATGCTGGTGTTACGGTTCAGTTTGCAAATAATCAGCAGCTGAGATGATTTGGGCTCGGTGAATCGAGGCCTTTCGAATGCTCATCATTTGTGACGGATGGAGGCAACTTGTTGTTGTTGTTGTCTTCAGTCCTGAGACTGGTTTGATGCAGCTCTCCATGCTACCCTATTCTGTGCAAGCTTCTTCATCTCCCAGTACCTACTGCAACCTACATCCTTCTGAATCTGCTTAGTGTATTCATCTCTTGGTCTCCCCCTACGATTTTTACCCTCCACGCTGCCTTCCAATACTAAACTGGTGATCCCTTGATGCCTCAGAACATGTCCTACCAACCGATCCCTTCTTCTGGTCAAGTTGTGCCACAAACTTCTCTTCTCCCCAATCCTATTCAATACTTCCTCATTAGTTATGTGATCTACCCATCTAATCTTCAGCATTCTTCTGTAGCACCACATTTCAAAAGCTTCTATTCTCTTCTTGTCCAAACTATTTACCGTCCATGTTTCACTTCCATACATGGCTACACTCCATACAAATACTTTCAGAAATGACTTCCTGACACTTAAATCTATACTCGATGTTAACAAATTTCTCTTCTTCAGAAACGCTTTCCTTGCCATTGCCAGTCTACATTTTATATCCTCTCTACTTCGACCATCATCAGTTATTTGGCTCCCCAAATAACAAAACTCCTTTACTACTTTAAGTGTCTCATTTCCTAATCTAATACCCTCAGTATCACCCGACTTAATTCGACTACATTCCATTATCCTTGTTTTGCTTTTGTTGATGTTCATCTTATATCCTCCCTTCAAGACACCATCCATTCCGTTCAACTGCTCTTCCAAGTCCTTTGCTGTCTCTGACAGAATTACAATGTCATCAGCGAATCTCAAAGTTTTTATTTCTTCTCCATGGATTTTAATACCTACTCCGAATTTTTCTTTTGTTTCTTTTACTGCTTGCTCAATATACAGATTGAATAACATTGGGGAGAGGCTACAACCCTGTCTCACTCCCTTCCCAACCGCTGCTTCCCTCTCATGCCCCTCGACTCTTATAACTGCCATCTGGTTTCTGTACAAATTGTAAATAGCCTTTCGCTCCCTGTATTTTACCCCTGCCACCTTTAGAATTTGAAAGAGAGTATTCCAGTCAACATTGTCAAAAGCTTTCTCTAAGTCTACAAATGCTAGAAACGTAGGTTTGCCTTTCCTTAATCTTTCTTCTAAGATAAGTCGTAAGGTCAGTATTGCCTCACGTGTTCCAGTATTTCTACGGAATCCAAACTGATCTTCCCCGAGGTCGGCTTCTACTAGTTTTTCCATTCGCCTGTAAAGAATTCGTGTTAGTATTTTGCAGCTGTGGCTTATTAAACTGATTGTTCGGTAATTTTCACATCTGTCAACACCTGCTTTCTTTGGGATTGGAATTATTATATTCTTCTTGAAGTCTGAGGGTATTTCGCCTGTTTCATACATCTTGCTCACCAGATGGTAGAGTTTTGTCAGGACTGGCTCTCCCAAGGCCGTCAGTAGTTCTACTGGAATGTTGTCTACTCCGGGGGCCTTGTTTCGACTCAGGTCTTTCAGTGCTCTGTCAAACTCTTCACGCAGTATCGTATCTCCCATTTCATCTTCATCTACATCCTCTTCCATTTCCATAATATTGTCCTCAAGTACATCGCCCTTGTATAGACCCTCTATATACTCCTTCCACCTTTCTGCTTTCCTTTCTGCAGGGTTTCCATCTGAGCTCTTGATGTTCATACAAGTGGTTGTCTTATCTCCAAAGGTCTCTCTAATTTTCCTGTAGGCAGTATCTATCTTACCCCTAGTGAGATAAGCCTCTACATCCTTACATTTGTCCTCTAGCCATCCCTGCTTAGCCATTCTGCACTTCCTGTCGATCTCATTTTTGAGACGTTTGTATTCCTTTTTGCCTGCTTCATTTACTGCATTTTTATATTTTCTCCTTTCATCAATTAAATTCAATATTTCTTCTGTTACCCAAGGATTTCTACTAGCCCTCGTCTTTTTACCTACTTGATCCTCTGCTGCCTTCACTACTTCATCCCTCAAAGCTACCCATTCTTCTTCTACTGTATTTCTTTCCCCCAGTCCTGTCAATTGTTCCCTTATGCTCTCCCTGAAACTCTGTACAACCTCTGGTTCTTTCAGTTTATCCAGGTGCCATCTCCTTAAATTCCCACCTTTTTGCAGTTTCTTCAGTTTTAATCTACAGGTCATAACCAATAGATTGTGGTCAGAGTCCACATCTGCCCCTGGAAATGTCTTACAATTTAAAACCTGGTTCCTGAATCTCTGTCTTACCATTATATAATCTATCTGATACCTTTTAGTATCTCCAGGGTTCTTCCATGTATACAACCTTCTATCATGATTCTTAAACCAAGTGTTAGCTATGATTAAGTTGTGCTCTGTGCAAAATTCTACCAGGCGGCTTCCTCTTTCATTTCTTAGCCCCAATCCATATTCACCTACTACGTTTCCTTCTCTCCCTTTTCCTACACTCGAATTCCAGTCACCCATGACTATTAAATTTTCGTCTCCCTTCACTATCTGAATAATTTCTTTTATTTCATCATACATTTCTTCAATTTCTTCGTCATCTGCAGAGCTAGTTGGCATATAAACTTGTACTACTGTAGTAGGTGTGGGCTTCGTATCTATCTTGGCCACAATAATGCGTTCACTATGCTGTTTGTAGTAGCTTACCCGCATTCCTATTTTCCTATTCATTATTAAACCTACTCCTGCATTACCCCTATTTGACTTTGTGTTTATAACCCTGTAGTCACCTGACCAGAAGTCTTGTTCCTCCTGCCACCGAACTTCACTAATTCCCACTATATCTAACTTTAACCTATCCATTTCCATTTTTAAATTTTCTAACCTACCTGCCCGATTAAGGGATCTGACATTCCACGCTCCGATCCGTAGAACGCCAGTTTTCTTTCTCCTGATAACGACATCCTCTTGAGTAGTCCCCGCCCGGAGATCCGAATGGGGGACTATTTTACCTCCGGAATATTTTACCCAAGAAGACGCCATCATCATTTAATCATACAGTAAAGCTGCATGCCCTCGGGAAAAATTACGGCCGTAGTTTCCCCTTGCTTTCAGCCGTTCGCAGTACCAGCACAGCAAGGCCGTTTTGGTTAATGTTACAAGGCCAGATCAGTCAATCATCCAGACTGTTGCCCCTGCAACTACTGAAAAGGCTGCTGCCCCTCTTCAGGAACCACACGTTTGTCTGGCCTCTCAACAGATACCCCTCCGTTGTGGTTGTACCTACGGTACGGCTATCTGTATCGCTGAGGCACGCAAGCCTCCCCACCAACGGCATGGTCCATGGTTCATGGGGGGGGGGGGGAGGCAACTAGTTGCTTGTAAATACAAGTATCAGTCGGTTATTGGAACACCGAATGCTCAACTTTGCCATCGCTCTCACGTCGCACACTGAAGACCAAAAACAGCGAGCAATCCTCTTTCTCCATCTCTATAGTAATTTCTATATACATGTGGAGTTCAGATGTTGGAGCAACTCTCTGAGATTGTCCAAACCATGAGTCCAAACCATTAAAGTGTCCTCAACATATCGCCAACATGCTATTGGCTTAGGCGAGTGCTCTCTCCTCAAATCAAAGAAGACTTGTAGTTGCGCAAGGCAGGTCTATTCTGTTGGTGTTGGTCATACATAACTTCAGCGCATAGGCGCCGCGCGCCATCTGCGGTGAAAGTTGGCTGCATCGACAAAAGGTGGATTGTCTTCGCTCGATAAAATCGCAGTGCGATGCTGGTTACGCACAGTACGAATTTATTCTATGACAGGATCCCATGCAGAATTTAACTGGAAACCGGCCTCTCGATTCGTAAGGGACTCAGAGGGTCGTATTTCCACTAATTCATTGACGATCGAGCTCCATGGGCCACAATTTTTGTTTTATTGTGCTTCATCAAATGACCAGTGGAAATACAACGTAGGGCAATAGCGGATTTATTAGCTTGATGCAAGCGAGTGTGCCACTGATATTCTAGTCCACTCGTCATAGGCACCAGTATTTAGTCGATGTGTTAATGACGCTTTTATAGTTTGACCCCACGGTTTGGGAAGTGTCAGAGAGCTCTTGCAACATCTGAACACCATACATGAAAATATAAAATGTACTACGGAGATGAAGAAAGAGGGTTGCTCTCCGTTTGTTCTTGGTACGACGAAAGAGCAATGGCACACCTGAGCGGTCGTTGTTCCGAAAGCCCACTCATACTCATTTCTATTTACAAGCATCTAGTTGTCACCATCCGGCACAAAGGACGTGCTTTCTGAAGGCCCTCAGCCTACATTTTGTAGCGATCTGGAAATTCTCCCGAAAATATTACGTAACGGTCTGTACGCCCGGGAAACTTTACATTTCACAGAACCGCAGGATGTTATACTGGACGGCCAATGTTCTCAGCACCCGGTGTGGCCCCAGGAAGAGTAATAGGATCTTTAACGGTCTCAATATCCATTATCGTTTTATCGGCTAGGATCAGCAACACCATAAGGGTGTTCAATGTCGATGCTGTTGTCTACAGGGAACTTTCGCCATTATACGATTGTAACGAATTGCAGAAACAATTCGACAAAATATCCAGTTGATTTAACGAAAAGCAGCTATTTTTGAGTGTAGATAAGTGTAAGATAATGCGTCAAGCGACCGGAAAGAGGTGCTGTCCAAAGGCTTGGCTCATTCCTGTCTTCTAGAAGAGTCGTCGGACATATCTACATAAAATCATAGGCCTATATTGCTGACGATTATGTGGTGCAGACATGTTTTATGGTCACGCATTATAAGGTTTTTGTAGCACTAAAATGTACCCAAACATAAATCAGCATGGATGTTGCAAACACAGATCTTGATAAAATTAGATCGTTCATTTCGTCCGTGAAGTGCAAAGCGCCGCACATGAAGGCGCTCTGGTGGATGCCGTGTTCCTTGACTTCCGTCAGCAATTCGATACAGTTCTGCACTGTCATTCAGTGAATGGAATACGGGGTTACAGATCAACGGCCAGATCTGTGGCCGAATACAGGACTGCTTTATGGAGATAGCACAACACGTCGCCCTTAACGGAATTACATCGACAAATATAAACGTTATTTCTAAGTAGTATTATGGGTTCGCTTCTATTTACGGTTTGTATTAATAACTATTATATTCATGGGTTTTTTCCAACAACACTACTGGCCATTAAAATTGATACACCAAGAAGAAATGCAGATGATAAACGGATATTCATTGGACAAATATATTATACTAGAAGTGACATGTGATTACATTTTCACGCAATTTGGGTGCATAGATCCTGAGAAATCAGTACCCAGAACACCCACCTCTGGTCGTGAGAAAGGCCTTGATACGCCTGGCCATTGAGTCAAACAGAGCTTGGATGGCGTGTACAGGTACAGCTGCCCATGCAGCTTCAACACGATACCACATTTCATCAAGAATAGTGACTGGCGTATTGTGACAAGCCAGTTGCTCGGCTACCATTGGCCAGACGTTTTGAATTGGTGAGAGATCTGGAGAATGTTCTGGCCAGGGCAGCAGTCGAACATTTTCTGTATCCAGAAAGGCCAGTACAGGACCTGCAACATGTGGTCGTGCATTATCCTGCTGAAATGTATGGTATCGCAGGGATGGAATGAAGTGTAGAGCCACGGGTCGTAACAAATGTGAAATGTAACGTCCACTGTTCGAAGTGCCGTCAATGCGAACAAGAGGTGACCGAGACGTGTAACCAATGGCACGCCATACCATGACGCCAGGTTATACGCCAGTATGGCGATGACGAATACACGCTTCCAATGTGCGTTCACCGCAATGTCGCCAAACACGGATGCGACCATCATGATACTGTAAACAGAACCTGGATGCATCGGAAAAAAATACGTTTTGCCATTCGTGCACCCAGGTTCGTCGTTGAGTACACCATCGCAGGCGCTCCTGTCTGTGATGCAGCGTCAAGGGTAATCGCAGCCATGGTCACCGAGCTGATAGTCCATGCTGCTGCAAATGTCGTCGAACTGTTCGTGCAGATGGTTGTTGTCTTTGCAAACGTCCTCATCTGTTGACTCAGGGATCGAGACGTGGATGCACAATCCGTTACAGCCATGCGGATAAGATGCCTGTCATCTCGACTGGTAGTGATACGAGGCCGTTGGGATCCAGCACGGCGTTCCGTATTACCCTCCTGAACCCACCGATTCCATATTCTGCTAACAGTCACTGAATCTCGACCAACGCGAGCAGCAATGTCGCGATATGATAAACCTCAATCGCGATAGGCTACAATCCGACCTTTATAAAAGTCGGAAACGTGATGGTATGCATTTCTCCTCCCTACATGAGGCATCAGAACAACGTTTCACCAGGCAACGCCGGTCAACTGCTGTTTGTGTATGAGAATTCGGTTGGACTTTCCTCGTGTTCGAACGTTTTAGGTGTCGCCACCGGCGCCAACCTTGTGTGAATGCTCTGAAAAGCTAATCATGTGCATATCACAGGATCTTCTTCCTGTCGGTTAAATTTCGCGTCTGTAGCACGTCATCTTCGTGGTGTAGCAATTGTAATGACCAGCAGCGTATTTTAGAGCGAAATTGAGTCGCTAGTTGCACAGAAATTTTTATTTCGCTTGACCGGTTTCAACAGACCAGTCTGTCATCTTTAGAAGCTTACTATTGTTTTAACAGATTTCAGTATCTTTTTTACAGGAGCAAACTGCCATGACATTTCCAAAAATTGTATGTACGATCTGTGTTTATAATAATCACATACAATATGTACATTTCTGGACATGTCTTAATATTATACTTCTTTGAACACGATATTGACATGTGCTAAACCAAGGTTAAGATTCTGGAGGTAACAGATTAATCTGTTGATACAGGTAAAGCGAAATATAAATGTCTCTTCAACTGACTACGGAAATTTGTTCTGAAATGATATTGATGATCTAGTGAATGACGTTGGAGGCTCTGCAAGGCTACTCACGGACGCATCTACGTCTATATGATTACTCTGCAAATCACAAGTAGTGTGCCTGGAGAGTTCAATGAACCACTTTCAAGCTATTTCTCTACGGCTGCACCCTCGAACAGCACGGAGAAAAATAAACGATTAAATCTTTCCTTTCGAGCTGTGATTTGTCTTATTTTATTATAATGATCATTTATCCCTATGTTGGCGGGCACCAAAAAAGTATTTCCACACTGCATGTTGCTGTCTATATTAAGGCTACAGAGACCGCAGAAGACAGAACATTGGTGCAGGGTCTGCCAGTTGAAAATTAAACCCAAATAAATGTAACGCACTCTGTGTAAATAGTGAAGAGAGCCACTACTCTTCGATTAAACTATTGGGGTCAAACCACTGGAAACAGTAACGCCGGTCGGGGTGGCCGAGCGGTTCTAGGCGCTACAGTCTGGAACCGCGCGACCGCTACGGTCGCAGGTTCGAATCCTGCCTCGGGCATGGATGTGTGTGATGTCCTTAGGTTAGTTAGGTTTAAGTAGTTCTAAGTTCTATGGGACTGATGACCTTAGAAGTTAAGTCCCATAGTGCTCAGAGCCATTTGAACCTTTTTTTGAAACAGTAACTACCATAAAACACTTAGAAGTAATCATCTGCCCTGACTTAAAGTGGCTTTACTTTATGAATTAATTGCTACGAAAATAAAACGCCTGCCTGAGATTCATTAATCTTAAAGAAATGTAACTCATATATTGAGAGAATGTTAAGGAAATGTGAATCATACAAGAAGGAACTGGCTTAAGAAACATTCTACTGATTCTTGTGTAATGTTCATGAGTCTGAGACCTTTATCTACTGGCATTAATAGAAGAGACAGAGATGTTCCAGTGAAGAGTGTTGTTGTTCATCACACGATTATTTACTCTGCGGTACAGCACTACAGAGAAACTCAACAAATTCCAATGGCAGACGCTACAAGAGAGGGAGTGCACCACGTAGAGGTTTACTTCTGAAATGTCGAGGGCGTAAGTTCCGAGAACAGCCGGGCAACATGTTATTTCGCCCCACATCAGTCTCGTGAATTGATCAAGACAATTAAAGTAGATCTCATATGGTGCTTCACGTACAGTCATTCTTCCCACGCCATTTTCGCGAATGTAACAAGGAGGGGGCATCAGATAGTTGTACCAGAAGCACCCTCTGCCCCACACCGTAAGGTAGATAGTAGAGTGTAGAGGTCGATGCAGAGACTTCAAGATTAAAAAAACAATTTCATAGGCAGAGCTGAATGAAAAGTTTGACAGCGCTTCTGTTAATTGTGCGAATACTTCATTGTCTTGACGGAAAAGACTACTGCTGTAAGAAACTTCCTGCCAGATAAAAACTGTCTGCCGGACCGAGACTCGAACTCGGGACCTTTGCCTTTCGCAGCAAAGTGCTCCACACACACTCCACTCCAGAGTGAAAATTTCATTCGGAAACAGCTGTAAGTGTTAAAAATTGCTTAATATCTCATAATTTTTTTTTCCTTTTACGTTGGGTTATATGTGTGTGGGTGATGGGGTCTGTTGCGTTTCAATCGACCACGTTTGTCGAAACTGTTCCTAGAGGAAATTTGTCCCCCTGTAAGACAGTCCTATGCTTACGCTGACAAGATGACATTTCAGAGGCACAAGGTGGGCTAGACTCATTTGTAAAAGGCCGAAAATTATATCCCAAAAATTATATCTACTCTGCAGTTCACAGTTATGGGTTTGGCAGATGGACATAGAAACACTTTGAAACTACAGTGGCTAATAAAATTAAAGGATCAAATTTTGCAAACCGTAATGATCTCCCATCGCGACACATAAGTTTGAAATTTGGCTCAAAGGAGCCTACAGCCTTTCTCTGTAATTGTGTAAAAGCGTGGGGTTATGTGACTTTATGCTTCGGCTCGGCGACCCTTCAAACAGCAAGGTGTCGACAGATGCGGAACAAAGACAACAGCCCCCAAGTTAATGATACCTTAAAGGTGAGTTAATGATGTCACATTGGCATCAAAATTTACCACAAATGTTCCAAATACCACCGTGGCCGCGTCACACGAAGGGAAGGTCGTCGTGCCTCCACTTACCCCCATTTCACCTCTCCTTTTCAGCCTCTTTGCCGGAGCTCAGAACCACTCCAACTAACCTCGAAATTACGCGGTTTTCTTACGCTTGGCCGACACACTGCTGCTCAGAACAGACACGAAAATGTCTCACGGGGTGGCACAAAGAACATGACTGGAACCACCTCCTCCCTTAGGGCGTTGATTCACACATATTTCGCACTCGAAAACAACAGTTCGCATTGGGATGAACAATAGGACGACGTTCTTGACGAATCTGGCTAGTGCTGACAGTCCAGTGCGTTTCAACCCTACTCTATGGATATCGTAGGGCTGCAAGCCAACTAAACGTGATCTTATCCGTCTCGAGTGAATCGTGACAGAAGCTTTTGCTGTGCTAACAGGGTGGAACGACTAGGCCTGTTCATAATTATGCGACGAATTGTGAATGTGATCCTAAGCGGCAAGGTGTTTTTATGATTTTTCATCCCTGCTTTTCGTGCGTTTCTGTCTTCGTGATGGGAGCATTCGACATTGACACATGGGTGAATAAAATTGCAAAGCACTTCTTTAAGATCACCCAGGTCGGCAACAACCTTGGTGCGACCGAAGCTGCGTTCTTGAGCACGTTATAAATGTACCTGTCAGAAAATTTGACCTAAGTTCATCTAGTCTCTGCTCTAGCACCTGAGGCTTAGGCAACCCCTTCGACACCCCGATTAGAGTTTTGGCCTACCTTCGAGTGCTAGAGCAGCCGTGAGACTGAAATGGTGTCGACGTTCCTGATTGATAGATTTTTAACGTGCTCAAGAAACGTGCAAGGGTGGCATCTCTACTCGCGTTTCATATCCGTGACACTCTCTCCCCATACCTCGCGATAATACAAAACGAGTTACGCCTCTTTCAAGTTTTCGATGTTCTCCGTCAATCTTACAGGGTAAGTATCCCACATGTTGCAGCAGTACTCGAGAAGAGACTGGACATATGTAGTGTAGGCAGTCTACTAAATTTGTATCATCTTGGAATTGCGTAACCAATAAACGTAGCCTTTGGCCGTCTTCATCGCATAATTTTTCTGTGGAAGTTCCAATTTAAGTCTTTAATTGTAATCCGTAGGTATTCAGATTAATCTTAAGCTTGAAATGTGTGTTATTTATGCTACAAACGAAGTCTGACATTTTTGTAGTATTCATGTGAAGGTCGTTACACTTTTCATTATTTAGAATTAATTGCAACTTATCGCACATGTAGATATCTTATATATATATAAATTTGAAAATTCGTTTCGAACTACTTGTAGCAGAACGTTTCCAAACTTGTGCGAGAGACTACGCAGCTGTCATCGCATTAAAAATACGTAGCGAATGCATACAAATTGTACGCTATTATCAGTTGGAGCAATAAATCGTTGATATATAATGAATCCATTCATGAGCAGTGATTAGTTACAAAAGGCTTACCCCTGTAGTATCAACCTTTAATCGGCCACTGAAATGTAATAATTTAAATTGCCGGAACAGATAGACACATCATTAAACTGCCACCCATCACTGTCTTCGTCCCACTAAGTGCGCCATCGATTTCAATTTAATTACATTAACTGTAATGTTGCAAATAGGAGGAAGAAAGCCGCTTCGAAAGTCCAGGTGTGGTAGAAAGGGCGCCGTATTGGCAGTTAGGTGGAAGAATACCAAGATTCTCGACGGTCCAGCGCGGTGTGCACAGCACACAATGCACGTCCACCGGCTTTTGCACTCTGTGGACGCATTTTGCCGTGTGAGGAACTTGGTCTTTGGCTTGGGCAAGATCACGAGTCGGGGTGATTCCTTAAGTCATGCCTGGTTGAATTGGTATCCGGAGCCAAGTGGTGGGAGACCTGTCAGTGGAAAAATTTTAACGGTGCTATAATGACGCCAGATCAGTTAGGCACTCTTTCTCGATCCGTATCCATCGACGTTGCTGTCCTAAAATGAGAGCAGTTTTCCCATGAAGTGTGCCCGTTACTACTTTGCCTCGACGCTTACTATACCCTTCCATCTACATCCTTAAGCTCTTACTAAAGTACTCGTTCCGGTGACTAGCTGCAGTAGCGCAATGTGCTGTTCATAGGTTTTCTGAATGTGTGTGTGTGTGTTCAAAATGGTTCAAATAGCTCTGAGCACTATGGAACTTAACATCTGAGGTCATCAGTCTCCTAGAACTCAGAAGTACTTAAACCTAACTAACCTGAGGACATCACGCACATCCATGCCCGAGGCAGGATTCGAACCTGCAACCGTAGCGGTCGCGCGGCTCCAGACTGAAGCGCCCAGAACCACTCGGCCACAACGGCCGGCATGTGTGTGTACGTGTGTGTGTGTGTGTGTGTGTGTGTGTGTGTGTGTGTGTGTGAGTGAGTGCGGACCTGCACGCACGCGCGTGCCTGTGAACTGCTGTTCCTGGACCCTTTGCAGACGTTTCTGGTTCGCCAACAAGGTTCTCACTTTTAAGGACATTAATAACTTCCGTTCCCTTACTCTTAACTGATAAGCATTGCTCTGTGTTGTCTAGAGTAACGGTAGCAGGAAGGAGATACCATATACCTTGCAGGATCTTGTCACTAGAAAATTCACTGTCATCAAAATTGCGGGCCACGAGCTTCTCCTGAAAGCAGGCAAACGAGTCCAAGTATTCTGTGAAAGGGATTAATGTATAACCAACCTCATTTCGTGTGAATTAATTTCAAGTACATGGCAACATCACCCCGAAAGTCAATCGTCTTCCTCCATCTACCCCAACTCGTTCCTGTTAGAGATAAAAAATGACCCCCGTATACTCACCTGTAAACTCGACAGAGTCATGTGATGTCATCTACGAACTCGCTGTCTCCTTGTGCTCGTATACTCAACTCGTGAGTATCTGCAGCTGCCCACGTAATACTTAAGTTCACTTGAGTCTGTTGCCAGATATATGTGGACTCGCTGAGAAAGGAGAGCGAGCACACGCGTAAACAGGTCTTATAACAGCGCACTCGCGATATTCCCGCTATATACGAAACCATTTTGAAAGAAATTTCAGCTTTTAAACTGCAAATTATTATTCACTAATTTCATAAAACAACAATTTCGTCTTCATTACTGTTGTAACGTGCAACCTGAAATGTCGCAAAATGTCGGACCTGCATAAGCAAGTACTGAGTATGACAATTATTATGTACTCCATTTTTCCACAGTAACATATCCGTTAACATGAATATTGTTCTGTTCAAACAAACATACGTATATGTAGGTGTATATATTACACACATTAGACACACACACACACACACACACACACACACACACACACACACACACACACACACACACGCACACACATATATATATATATATATATATGTGCCATATATGTGGCACATATATATATATGCGCAGGCATTGTTAGATATGTCTTGATTGGGCCCCATGTTCTTCCACCTACGCTCATATATATATATATACACTCCTGGAAATGGAAAAAAGAACACATTGACACCGGTGTGTCAGACCCACCATACTTGCTCCGGACACTGCGAGAGGGCTGTACAAGCAATGATCACACGCACGGCACAGCGGACACACCAGGAACCGCGGTGTTGGCCGTCGAATGGCGCTAGCTGCGCAGCATTTGTGTACCGCCGCCGTCAGTGTCAGCCAGTTTGCCGTGGCATACGGAGCTCCATTGCAGTCTTTAACACTGGTAGCATGCCGCGACAGCGTGGACGTGAACCGTATGTGCAGTTGACGGACTTTGAGCGAGGGCGTATAGTGGGCATGCGGGAGGCCGGGTGGACGTACCGCCGAATTGCTCAACACGTGGGGCGTGAGGTCTCCACAGTACATCGATGTTGTCGCCAGTGGTCGGCGGAAGGTGCACGTGCCCGTCGACCTGGGACCGGACCGCAGCGACGCACGGATGCACGCCAAGACCGTAGGATCCTACGCAGTGCCGTAGGGGACCGCACCGCCACTTCCCAGCAAATTAGGGACACTGTTGCTCCTGGGGTATCGGCGAGGACCATTCGCAACCGTCTCCATGAAGCTGGGCTACGGTCCCGCACACCGTTAGGCCGTCTTCCGCTCACGCCCCAACATCGTGCAGCCCGCCTCCAGTGGTGTCGCGACAGGCGTGAATGGAGGGACGAATGGAGACGTGTCGTCTTCAGCGATGAGAGTCGCTTCTGCCTTGGTGCCAATGATGGTCGTATGCGTGTTTGGCGCCGTGCAGGTGAGCGCCACAATCAGGACTGCACATGACCGAGGCACACAGGGCCAACACCCGGCATCATGGTGTGGGGAGCGATCTCCTACACTGGCCGTACACCACTGGTGATCGTCGAGGGGACACTGAATAGTGCACGGTACATCCAAACCGTCATCGAACCCATCGTTCTACCATTCCTAGACCGGCAAGGGAACTTGCTGTTCCAACAGGACAATGCACGTCCGCATGTATCCCGTGCCACCCAACGTGCTCTAGAAGGTGTAAGTCAACTACCCTGGCCAGCAAGATCTCCGGATCTGTCCCCCATTGAGCATGTTTGGGACTGGATGAAGCGTCGTCTCACGCGGTCTGCGCGTCCAGCACGAACGCTGGTCCAACTGAGGCGCCAGGTGGAAATGGCATGGCAAGCCGTTCCACAGGACTACATCCAGCATCTCTACGATCGTCTCCATGGGAGAATAGCAGCCTGCATTGCTGCGAAAGGTGGATATACACTGTACTAGTGCCGACATTGTGCATGCTCTGTTGCCTGTGTCTATGTGCCTGTGGTTCTGTCAGTGTGATCATGTGATGTATCTGACCCCAGGAATGTGTCAATAAAGTTTCCCCTTCCTGGGACAATGAATTCACGGTGTTCTTATTTCAATTTCCAGGAGTATATATATATATATATATATATATATATATATATATATATATAGGGTGTTACTGTACTTCCTCGATTCAACGCCAGTTGGCCAAATTGAAGGAAGGTAATGTTGACTTCGATGTTTGTGTTGACACGCGACTCATTGCTCTATTCTACTAGCATCAAGCACATCAGTACGTAGCATCAACAGGTTAGTGTTCATCACGAACGTGGTTTTGCATTCAGTGCAATGGTTACAAATGCGGAGTTGGTAGATTCCCATTTGATGTATGGATTAGCACGGTGCAATAGCCGTGGCGTGGTACCAGAACGAAGGTGTCCCGACAGGAAGACGTTCGGAGCAATTGATCGGCGTCTTACGGAGCACGGAACATAACAGCCTATGACTCGCGACTGGGGAAGACCTAGAACGACGAGGACACCTGCAATGGACGAGTCAATTCTTCGTGCAGTTGACGATAACCCTAATGTCAGCGTCAGAGAAGTTGCTGCTGTACAAGGTAACGTTGACCAAGTCACTGTATGGAGAGTGCTACGAGAGAACCATTTGTTTCCGTACCATGTACAGCGTGTGCAGGCACTATCAGCAGATGATTGGCCTCCACGGGTACACTTCTGCGAATGGTTCATCCAACAATGTGTCAATCCTCATTTCAGTGCAAATGTTCTCTTTACGGATGAGGTTTCATTCCAACGTGATCAAATTGTAAATTTTCACATTCAACATGTGTGGGCTGACGAGAATCCGCACGCAATTGTGCAATCACGTCATCAACACAGATTTTCTGTGAACGTTTCGGCAGGCATTGTTAGTTATGTCTTGATTGGGCCCCATGTTCTTCCACCTACGCTCAATGGAGCACGTTATCATGATTTCATACGGGATACTCTACCGGTGCTGCTAGAACAGGTGCCTTTACAAGTACGACACAACATGTGGTTAATGCACGATGGAGCTGCTGCACATTTCAGTCGAAGTGTTCGTACGCTTCTCAAGAACAGATTCGACGACCGATGGATTGGTAGAGGCGGACCAATTCCATGGCCTCCACGCTCTCCTGACCTCAACCCTCTTGACTTTCATATATATATATATATATACCGGGTGGTTATAATTAAACTTTTCCTGTTTAGCACGTTATAAAACGGAAATTAAATATCGTACGAGTACCAAACTTGGCAGCATTAACGTCCAGAGCATACGGTGCCGTGATCAGTCATCGTGATTCATAGTGTCACAAACCTGATCAGTCGCAGAGCACTTGTTGACGTGTCAACGTGACCTTGGACAAAAAGAGCAGGGCATTGTTGTTAAAGCCCTATTATAAAAACGACAGTAATGCTGCAGCTGTACTTCGAGAATATCGTCGGCTGAAAGGATTACGGAAGGGTCCTCTTTCTCCACCTACTGTGCAAAGCGTGATGAAGAAGTTCGAGTCAACTGGAGAACAGGCGTCGCTCCGGGAAGAGGCCGACGATCTGTTACACTACAGGTGGTTGATGAAATCGCTGTTGCTATGGCAAACAACGTTGCTCGAAATTCCCTATCGGTAGTGTGCGCGCTGTGTCACGAAAATTGAAAATGCCGTGGTCCACTGTATGGAAGGTGCTTCGAACCATTCTCAAATGGTGTCCGCACAAGATCTATATCCTACAGCAACTTGCACCACGGGATGGACAACGATGTGTGGACTTCGCTTTCCAGTTTCTCGCTAGGAGTAAAATTGACGAGGGCTGGTCCTGTACCATCCTATGGAAATACGAAGCTCATTTTTCTCTGATGGATGAGATGAACACATAGTATTACCGAGTGCGGGGATCTTCACCACCAGTTAGTATGTATGAAGTTCCTCTGTATGTTGAACGTGTCACTGTCTGGTGTGACTTCACGGCTACTTTCATGATTGATCCATTCTTCTTTGAACATATTGGCTCTCAAGGACCAAAGGCGTGCTGTCTGACTGGCCAGCGCTACTGCGCTATGCTTCGCCTGCATTTCATACCCGCCAAACAAGAGAGAGACTCATTGAAGTCAACAGGTTTCATGCAAAATGGGTTCAAAAATGGTTCAAATGGCTCTGAGCACTATGGGACTTAACATCTATGGTCATCAGTCCCCTAGAACTTAGAACTACTTAAACATAACTGACCTAAGGACATCACACACATCCATGCCAGTGCAAGATGGGGCCCCACCGCACATCGCTCGTGAAGTTCACCTGCTTCTTCGTAACACATTTGGAAACGATCGAATTATCAGCCGATTGTTTCCAAATTCTAGGCCGGCACACTCACCTAATCTCACTCCCTGTGATTTCTGGTTGTGGGGCTTCCAGAAGGTCAGGCTTTACCAGGGGAACATTCACACATTTGTTGATCTGCAGCGCAGCATATCAAGAGAGGTAGTCAGCATACCTACGGACATGCTTAGTTCTGCTGTGCAGAATGCAATCCTGTACTTTCAGACTCTTCTGGAGACTGATAGGCGCCCTATTGAGTCACAGTAATGGTACTGGTACGTAATGGTATGATGCGCCGGCGGAAAATTAAAATGCTTTCATTTGAACTGGTTATGCTTTATTTCTCTTCCCCATGTCCACGACGTTATTGCTACCAAGTTTGGTACTCGTACTGTAGTTAGTTCCCGTATTATAAAGTGTTAAATAGGGAAAGTTTAATTATAACCAGCCGATAATGTGTGTGTGTGTGTGTATGTGTGTGTTTGTAAGATTTTTTTCTAAGGCTGATGCCAATTTATTTTAACATTTCTTATCTATTCAGAGTATACCTAACAGTTACACTAGCATATACAGACATCCGAGTTGTTACCATGTCTGCACCGACACCACCAGAAAAAATGACATGAGAATGCGATGCAATGTCAAAATAGTGATAATTAAAATTTATTTATAGTAGTTTTAGATAAAGTTACAGAAAGGAGTGAAAATCAACACAACTCGTTCTTAGCCGATAAACGCAAATTGCCGTCGTCAAAAGAAAACAGTAATAGCCTTATTTTTTATCACAATGATGTAACAGTAACCTTGCTCTGTATCCGGGTTTCGTCTGACAGGGAGTTCGAATAAACAGGAATGCAGACATTGTGTTCGCATTGCACGACGGTCGTATGTTTTTCGTCTGAAGTGTGGACTATAGCATGAAACCTATTGCAGACATCACTCCGCCTCTAATCAAATACACCACTGGCCACTACAATTGCTACACCAAGAACAAATGCAGATGATAAACGGGTATTCATTGGGCAAGTATTAGAACTGACATGTGATTACATTTTCACGCAATCTGGGTGCACAGATCCTGAGAATTGAGTACCCAGAAGAACCATCTCTGGCCGTAATAACGGCCTTGATACGCCTGGGCATTGAGTCAAACAGAGCTTGGATGGCGTGTACAGGTACAGCTGCCCATGCAGCTTCAACACGATACCACAGTTCATCAAGAGTAGTGACTGGCGTATTGTGACAAGCCAGTAGCTCGGCTACGATTGACCAGACGTTTTCAATTGGTGAGAGATCTGGAGAATGTACTGGCCAGGGCCGCAGTCGAACATTTTCTGTATCCAGAAAGGCCCGTACAGGATCTGCAACATGCGGTCGTGCATTATACTGCTGAAATGTAGGGTTTTGGCAGGCATCGAATGAAGGGTAGAGCCACGGGTCGTAACGCATCTGAAATGTAACGTCCACTGTTCAAAGTGCCGTCAACGCGAACAAGAGGCGACCGAGGCGTATAACCAATGGCACCCCATACCATAACGCCGGGTGATACGCCAGTATGGCGATGACGAATACACGCTTCCAATGTGCGTTCACCGCGATGTCGCCAAACACGGATGCGACCATCATGATACTGTAAACAGAACCTGGATTTATCCGATAAAATGAAGTTTTGCCATTCGTACACCCAGGTTCGTCGTTGAGTACATCATCGCAGGCGCTCCTTTCTGTGATGCAGCGTTATGTGTAACCGCAGCCATGGTCTCAGAGTTGATAGTCCATACTGCTGCAAACGTCGTCCAACTGTTCGGGCAGATAGTTGTTATCTTGGAAAAGTCCCCATCTGTTGACTCAGGGATCGAGACGTGGAAGCACGATCCGTTACAGCCATGCAGATAAGATGCCTGTCATCTCGACTGCTAGTGATACGAGGCCGTTGGGATCCAGCACGGCGTTCCGTATTACCCTATTGAACCCACCGATTCCATATTCTGTTAACAGTCATTGGATCTCGACCAACGCGAGCAGCAATGAAAAAAAAACCAACAAGTAAATGGGTGCGATCTGTGTTACAACACAGGAATTCAAGAGTTAAAACTTCCAAAACTGGACGCAAGAATCATAACTAGTGGTACTTGTGTAGAACAAATAGGAGGAGGTACGTACGTTTGGAGGTCCCTTCGTTAAATTTCGCGTTTGCAAACCGACGTTACAGTGCCACACAGACACAAATCTGAACACAGCGAGCAGACACGTTCATGAGACCGTACGGGCAAGGAACGTATGGGGCACGAGTGAGATTTGAACACGGATCTCTCCCTTTGCAGTCCAACACCATAAATAAATAACTACGACGCCATGACTATTCAGATTCAGTCGTTGTTGCACTTTATGAACTAGGACCATCCACTGTTTACATTTTCTTCTTTTTTCGTAGTTCAGTACACGTTACACCTGTTTTCATGCTTGACCTGCGTTCAGTTTTTGACGGGCTACCCACTGGGCGATCTTAACACCAAATCTGAGAGGGCTGCAATGGGGATTTCCGTTGTAAAATTCTCTCCTGAACCGTTTAGATACAGTAGGAACAGCGGAGGGCCTCCAACACTTCCTTCGGAAACAAAAGATATCAGTATCAAACTACAAATCCAAAATCGAGGGATCAACCGTAAGACACTGTCATCCACCGCTTCCTGCGATTTTTTAGTGATATGAACACTTTAAAAAGTTAAATTTCAGTGCCATTTGCTGTTCAATCCACGTTAGACCGGAGGTTCTTTATAAATGACTCAGTGAATTAGCTAAAAGCTCGGAGTAGAGCGATACTATACTACCACCAATAGGACTGTGAAGAGTAAAGCACGGTGCTATTCAAACTAACCCTCGGGTTTGGAGACAGCTTCGCATATTTCGTTTTAACAGCTCTCGTGTTAAATCCGCGGCTACTGTATTGTCCTGTCGGACAAAGGGCGAGCTGCTAAGTGTGAAAGGTTGCTGGATGCTTCATAATGCACGCCCTTTTTCCTCGTATTCGGTTAAATTTGAGTGGCCGCCGAGGACCGTCGCGTTTTAATCGAGCATTGTGATGCTACGTTAATCGGGCAGCGAATGCGGCCGTTTGTGACAGAAGAGGGGACGGCGTGGATGCCGGACTGCCGCGTAGAGTCCGGCTAATTGGGGCCGCGGGAGCGGCGTGGCGCCAGTGAATGCGCGACTGGCGCGCGACTCACAGGACTGGCGAGTGGCGAGTGGCGAGTGGCGAGTGGCGCCTGCAGCTGTAAGCACACTCCCCCATCTGCCAACGACACACACGCGCGCACGCGAGTGCGCATACTGCTCACGTGAATTCCCCGGCCGTGAATGAAATTCTCGCTCGCAATTTTCCAGCGCCCGTTTAATACGTCACGCCTCTGCAATACAGCCGCTACCAATTATGATGAACCTTTGAAATCTCCCTGTCAATAGCCAGTATTCAGTTTATTCCATCGTTTAATTAATCTGTGACTTTTTTTTGACTGCCCGCATTATGGCTGTATTGGTTTCCGATCGCCCCCCCCCCCCCCCCCCCACCCACACTTTCGAACGATTTTTATCGGTATGCGCATCACGCCAAGTCAAGCGCCTTCTGATGTAAAATATTGTTGATAGTTACGGAATGTCAGCAATATTTTGGCTCATATAGGAACGACCTAGGGTCTGAGACATCGGCCATTATGAGGTAGATTTTAGACACTCATTAATATACGAGGGTTGTCCAGAAAGTAAGTTCCGGTCGGTCGCGAAATGGAAACCACAGTGAAAACCAGAAACGTTTTAATTGCAACAGTTAGGTTCACCTTCCACCTAATTCTCTACATAGACGCCGCTCCAACTTAGAGTTTTGTAGTAGTGTTGTATCAACTTTCCAATATCCTCGTCATAGAAAGCAGCCGCCTGTGCTTTCGGCCAGTTATCTGCACCGGTCTGCAGCTCGTTGTCTGTGGAAAAATTTTGTCTTCATAGCCAGCGGTTCTTTTGAGCAGAGCTGAGACTCAGGGGAGCCAATTACGGACTGTATTGTGGGTGATCAAATACATCTCATTGGAAACGCTGCAGGAGCGTCTTCATTGCCCCTGCAGTGTGCGGCCGGGACTTGGCAAGAAGAAGCAAGTGGACGACAGTTGTGTTATGTGGGCTGCATGACACAGGCGAAATCTCTAACCACGTCCTCATACTTGGTGAGAGACGCTATTCCCTACACATGTTTACATGCTCACTGTTCACTCAAAACTGAAAAAAAAACGACTCGACAGGATCGACGGGCATAGTAGAGACACTGCCCTACATATCTGTGCAAAGTTTTACCGGATTTTCCCAGTGGTTTCCATTTCGCGACTGATCGGAATTTACTTTCTGGGCAACCCTCGTGCATTTAGAGATGCAAAAGAAATTAATGTCATTAATCTGCTACTGAGTATCGAATTACATTAATGGGGTAGGTTGAAAATATGTGCAGGATCGAGAGTCAAATGCGGGTTTCTTGCTCGCTGGATGCTCTGACCAATAAGCCATCCGAACAGAATGGTCATTGTAACCGCACGGACTACCCTAGCACACCTCCCGTCAGACCCAATACGTCAATTTATCCACACACTACAGACGCAGTGTCCCTGTCAATCATCCCCAGTACTCACAGCTTTCCACCAATTACTTCAGGAGTTGGAGCGTGGTAAGTATTTGCGTTGAAGGATCATTAGCCAGCCTCGCTTTACTTATGTCACGTCTGTTCTTTCAGACATATGCGAAAGAACGGGCACCATTTTGATCCTGCAGCCGTTATGAATCAACACACAAAGTAATGAATGACATTAAGCGGCTAGTGCCCACTGGCTGCTTGATGTCATTAATTCCTTTGTGTCTTGATTCATAATGGCTGCAGGATCTAAATAAAAGTCAAAGAATCAACCTTTAAATCAAAATTCACCCCATTCTTCTTCCATTAAAATGACATTACCACATCAAGAAGGTGATATTGTCACAGTATCAACTGCCACTTTAAGATTTCCTCAATACACTTGAATTTTGATGTATTCTGACAATTGAGAACGGTGGACTAATTCAGTATAGTTCGAGTTATTAAACAAGCGCATATTCATCTCTAACAACCGGCTCAAGTTTGTGCTTGGGTTAGAAAGAGTGCCATGCGGGTTGGAGGCTTTTGCCCATGTTGTTCAAGCGGTACGTGGATCAAGAAATGGAAATAAATGAAAGGTTCATTGTAGAAATGTTCATGCTTAAAAGGGTACCGATAGTAAAATTTGCTGACGTCGTTGCTATCTTCAGTTAAAGGAAGAAAGTAAAAAAAAAAAAGGTTCAAATTGTACTGAGTACTATGGGACTTAACTTCTGAAGTCGTCAGTCCCCTAGAACTTAGAACTACTTTAACCTAACTAACCTAAGGACATGACACACATCCATACCCGAGGCAGGATTCGAACCTGCGACCATAGCGGTCCGGCGGTTCCAGACTGTAGCGCCTAGAACCGCTCGGCTGCTCCGGCCGGCGGAAGAAAGTCCCCCAGGCACTTACCCATAGTGAGTCCGTGGTCGGCAACCACAGGGTCTCAAACTGAGTCTCGTAGTGCTTTCATTTACTTGTGCCCTGCCTCTTTCTCTTTATCTTTCCTGTCTGGCCATTATTGAAACCCCTTATTCCTCCTGACGCTACCAGTCTTGAGGGCTAGGGTGTCTTTCATTTTAAAAGGTCTGATTCTCTATGTGGGTGGACGCCGTAATGAAAGAGGGCTGTTTGCAAAGCCACAGAAATAAAGGACTGATGAACCATCTTCACCATAAAAGAAGTCTTAAGTGGACACTACGATGGAGACGAGTACCGTTTGTACAGCGCAGATGGCAGATATAAAGAAAAGAAGCTCCTGTTCTCCAGAGGGGTGGCTACAAACAGTGTCAGGAGCGGCCTAACTTCATGCTGGCAACTGCAAGCTGACCGTAAAACCACTTCTTACATACACTATGTGATCAAAAGTATCCGAACACCTGGCTGAAAATGACTTACATGTTTGTGGCGCCCTCCATCGGTAATGCTGGGATTCAATATGGTGTTGGCTCACCCTTAGCCTTGATGATAAGCTTCCACTCTCGCAAGCATACGTTCAAGTAGGTGCTGGAAAGTGTCTTGGGGAATGGCAGGCCATTCTTCACGGACTGCTGCAATGAGGAGAAGTATCGATGTCGGTTGGTGAGACCTGGCACGAAGTCGGCGGTCCAAAACATCCCAAAGGTGTTCTGTAGGATTCAGGTCAGGTGTCTGTGCAGGCCAGTCCATTACAGAGATGTTATTGTCGTGTAACTACTCCGCCACAGGTCATGCACTATGAATACATGCTCTATCTTGTTGAAAGATGCAGTCGCCATCCCGGAATTGCTCTTCAACAGTGGGAAGCAAGAAGGTGCTGAAATCATCAATGTAGGTCTGTGTTGCGGTAGCGCCACAACAAGGGATGCAAGCCCCTTCCATAAAAGACACGACCACACCATAACACAACCACCCCGAATTTTACTGTTAGCACTACACACAGTGGCAGATGACGTTCACCGATCATTCGCCATACCCACACCCTGCCATCGTATCGCCACATTGTATACTGTGATTCGTCACTCCACACAACGTTTCTCCAGTATTCAATCGTCCAATGTATACGCTCCTTACAGCAAGCGAGGCGGCGTTTGGCATTTACCGGTGTGATGTGTGGCTTATGTGCAGCCGCTCGAACATGAAATCCTAGTTTTCTCACCTCCCGCCTAACTTTAATAGTACTTGCAGTGGGTCCTGTTGCAGTATGGAATTCCTGTGTGATGGTCTGGATAGATGACTGCATATTACACATTACGACCCTCAGTCTACAGACGATGTCGGTCTGTACACATTTGTGCTGAGCGTGTCCCTTCACGTTTGCACTTCACTATCACATCGAAAACAGTGGATCTAGGGATGGTTAGGAGTGTGGAAGTCTCGCGTACAGACGTGTGACACAAGTGACACCCAATCATCTGACCACGTTCGAACTCCGTGAGTTTCGCGGAGCGTTCCATTCTGCTATCTCACAATGTGTAATGACTACTGTGGTCGCTTATATGGAGTACCTGGCAGTAGATGGCAGCACAATGCACCTAATATGAAGAACGTATGTTTTTGTGGGTGTCCGGATACTGTTGATCACGTAGTGTAAATGCTGTTCCATGGACTCGATACCACAGCTAGGGCGCCCACGAAAGCGACGCGCATTGGCAGGGTCCTGTCAGTGCGGAAAATATGAAAGGGGCGGCGACGGCTAGACAAGAGAGCCCCCACATTCTGTCTCGCTTCATTGAACGTCGGGACTGTGACTGGACGATATAGGCCACTAGCTAAGGCAAACGATAAGAGGCACATCGACATCTGTGTATAAAACAGAGTTGTGTGGGTAAAAGCCGCAGGACACTGGTTGTGGTTACGAGCTGATGTACATCGAAGACCACGGAGGAGCCAACAGCGATGGCATTGTCGTACCAGCGAAATTCTATGGTCCTGTTTCTGAAGTGCAACGTTTCGACGGTCGCCTAATGAAAGTTGTGTTTATTGCAGGCAGACAGCAGAGCCACTTCTTCACTGCCTACGTCCCACATACCGGCCTGAGCTCAGAAACCAAAGATGCCTTCTGTTCACTGCTTGACGAGAAGACTGCTGAAAACCCAGTTGAAGAGTACTTTATCGTCGACAGTGATCTGAATGAACACGCCAGGCAAAGAAAATGAGACGCCCATGGAAGCCATGGATATAACGAGGCGAGTGATGGCAGTCAGCGAATCCTTAATTATGCTGAAACTCACGGTGTGGTCGTCACGAACCCTTGATTCAAAATGCATGAAACTTACCTAATCATGCTCGAATGATATTCAGATTGACTAGCTCCTAGTAAGATATCAGAACCTCAAAGATAGGTGTGGCGTTAAGGAGAAGGAGGCTGACATAATGACAGAAATTACAGTGCCATCAATTATAACAGTCAAAGACTGCTAGACGACGATGGATCAACAGTGGCACGTGGCTTTCGAATGACGATGTTAAGGGTGCCGTATGGAAGAAGAAAAGTTGTACCACGAGTTCCTTTCAGACAATACACTATTCTATTGGGGTAGCTGCAAACGGTCTAACAGAGAGGCGAAGAAGGTCACTGCAGTCACAAAAGCAGCCAGGTATGCAGATCTCTACTCGAAACCAAAACATCGAAATGCAGAAGACATCCAACTACTTAAGGCATCAGCGTCGAAATGGGTGAGCTGCTGTTCGACCGGAAGAAAGCAAGGTAACGATGGCGAATCGAGTTCGAGAGAATTACGACTGAAAAATTTCCCTATCCAGTGTCAACTATGTCAGCTGTTGAAGGAAATTAACACTGCCGAAGTTGAGGCTGCTCTGAAGGACATGAGGACAGGTATTAAATGGTATTAATGACTTCCCGGAAGGCGTATGCTATTCTCAACAGTAGAATGCAGCAGGTTGGCTAACAAATCTTTTCAACCAGATTACCAGAGAAAGTAGAGTGCCATCACGTTGACAGCGGAGATTCACTTCAAAAACGAAGGGAAGCCCAGATGAGTGTTCTAATTACCGCCTGATCAGATTACTGAGCCACATGAATAAGATCTTTGAACATATTCTCGACAAAACGTTTCGCGAGATACCTAGGTAACAAGGTCAGATTTGTGAAAAACTGTGGCACAATCTACACAATCCACGCTGTGCGACTGCTGGTTGGAAAATAATGCGAAAAGAAGAAGTCGCTGCACCTTTCTTTTCTAGTTCTCGGAAAGGCTTTCGACCAGGTACAGCATGACGTAATCTGATAAGAGCTTCAAGAACGTGGAATTCCGGAGTACGTTGTTAAGTGAGTACGGTTTCTGTTGAAACCGAAGAGCTACGTCCAAGCGACTACAGAAGTATCACAGCAGGAGGTCAACAGGGGTCGGCATTGTCACCATTGTTGTTTATTCTTGAGATGGACACTCTCACGCCAGACCTGCACATAACGCTATGATGGACACCTGTATGCTGATGATGTCATGCTGGCTGCGGAAAGCAAGAATGGTATGAAGGACCTGTGCGATATGGTCTTCGGCTCAACAAAATTGAAACCGAGAAATTGTGTCCATCAACGTTGGCTGAGAACATGTACCAGGAGTATCAAAATTTAAGTATCTCAGTTGTACATCTTTAGCGACGGCCAAGTTACAGACGAGGTCAGCGCAAAGACACAAGCAGCGAGGATGAAGTGGCATTAACGATCTACCGAAGTCAAAAGATCTACCTCATTGTCATCCTTCCACTTGCTCTCTACACCACTGAGTTTTGGCCAGTTACAAAAGACGACTGGGAGTCATGGATTAAGATCTTAAATGGACAGGTAGCATCAGTCGACTGCACCATGTTTCTAACGGTACCATCAGGATATGTTTTTAGGTCTCGTCGATCCAGAAGAAATTGCGAAAAAGCCGTCTGTGATGGTTTAGACATGTGCTGCGTGCAGGAGACTGTTCCGTATACCTAATAGTTTTCCAGAGCTTGGATACTCTAAGCAATAAGCATTTGTGTGAGGTATACCAATTACTTTATATGGTCCATTATTGATTGTCTTGTAATTGCTTCCTACGTAGCGTTTTGTATCATCTGGAAGCTTCTTGTAGAGTTCCCAGACTATTTCGGATTCCGTGCGGCGATCACGCAAATATTCCAACTTGCGGAACCAGCCCTCACAAAACTCCTTCATCGAGCCACGCGAATTCGCATCGAAAGGCCTCGATACGACAAATTCGCACCAGACACTTTGTTGTTTTTGCTCTGACCAGTATTCAGCCAGAAACAAATTTTTAAACTCGTCGAAAGTCAGGTTCGTGATGTTGAGGTTTAAGCCGCAACGCTTGGCATCACCAGCCAACACGTCAATAACCGCATTAATTTTTCTCTCATTAGTCCATGATCCGGGTAAAACACTTTCACAATTTTTAATGAAATCCGTCGCGTGTATACCGCCTTTTTTCAAGGGGTCGAACCGCTCCTCTTTCGTCAACAATTCCGAACTATGTGCACAGATTGGAACATAGCTCTGTTTTTCATCAAGTTTCTTTTGTAATTCCGAAACTCTCGAATTATTTGGCAAGTGGTTGTCGCAAGTATTTCCACTTCCTTCTTTTTCTCTTCGCGGGTATTAGCCTGCTTCCTCACTTTAGTACCTACTTCGGACACTAAAGCCTTTAAAGTTTCCACTTTCTGTTGATCCTCTTTTTTCACTAATTGAATTTGTTCCGTCAGTTTATTCTCGATGATCGGAGCAACTACTTCTCCAAAATTTTTTCGATTCTGCTAATTTCGGAATCAAAACGAGTATTTATGCTCGCAATTTCCGCCTGAACGCCTATCATTTCCTGTTTAAGATTACCGATTTCGGTATTAATTACAACAATATCTTCTTTGATTTTATCAACTTTTGTGTTAACAACTCCGACATTGTTGTTAACAATATTAATAGCTTTGTTCTGATTGTCTAGCTTCCTGTCAATTTTTTCAGACTGAGCTTCTTGCTTGGCAGACTAAACTTTAATTTCTGCCGATTGACTCTTGATTTCGTTAATCAAAACATTCAATAAATCAGTTAAATTCCCGGAAACTACCGGTTTTACTTCCGTAGCTGCTTCCTCTTTAATTGTCCCTCCGTATTCGTCATCAAGGGGTTCAGATTTGATTTTCACTTCCGATTCCGAAACATTTTCTAAAGTTTGGAATTCCATTTCTGCTCTTTGTTTGCGTTTCGGCGGTCGCGTCTTTCATGTTAGCCGCCTGCCCCTGAACAATGGGTTTCGCGGTGCGCGTTTCCCACTGTTCGACCGATTGTTCCATACCCAAGTCTACCAAATTCTGGTAATTGTTGCCTTCACTCATTTTACAAATTTTCAATATAAATTCCAAATCTCAAATCTAATTAGGATTCCTCACACTACTTATTCTCGCTGGCATATCGACCATTTCGTAACCAGTACTTTGTTACGAGATTTGCACAATGCAAAATTCGTGTCCAGAACAACCTCAAATCCGAAGATTGTCCTGCACCAGGTCGCCACGTGTAACCTCCCCCTCACTTATCGACCTTAATGACAGTGAAAAATTAAACCGCGTGTACCTAATGGAAATTTGGGTAAAGCAGTCGTCAGCGAAGTTAATCTGTCGGTAAAGAGAGAGGAAAGGGTTACATCTAAATGAAAGGAGAAATGCAAATGAAATTGGTGGAAATTAATTTTGAGAAAAGGGTAAAATTAATAAAAAAGTAAATGTGCGGTCGTTACGTTAACAATTAATTGGTGTTAATTAGATACTTGAGATTTGGGGAAATTTAAGGTCGCCAGTCCTATGGACAACTACTATAATAACTGAAAATGAAAGATCAATGCACATATAATTAGCACTAAAAGCGTGGCAACTGAAGGTTGACACGTGTTGTGTGAAAACTGAAGGTTTGTCAGAAGTAATAAATTTCGCTACACTCTGACTTAATTTAGCAAAAAAATAATAAAACTGGAAAACTGAAAGTTAATTTAGTGACTGAAATTAATAGTGAACTTTGTTTCTGAAGCACTACGAAATTCAATAAAATAAGGTTAGTCTTGGGCTACCTCAACAATCATTTCAAAAGCTACTTGAATCTACGCAATTTAGAAATAAGATATTTAACTTTGAACTTGAATTAACTGATTCCAAACAGTTAACAATAGTAAAATTTAGTACGTACCAAGCTGAGCTGCAGTCACAGGTAAGCTAAAATATGGTAACAAAACTCGCAATCTTAATTTGTGCTTGTGTAATCTAAATATTGTAGCCAGCTATGAATACTTTAACTGAACTTTGAAATTAAAATAGTGGAATGCAATGATATTACTTCAATGCTGTCGTATGAATTTCAACGACACTCGGGTTCATTCCAGAAAAGGACGGGACCCGGCTTGGTAATGCAATTGGGACAATGAGCAACAAAGGTTCATGCTAAGTTGCTGTATTTTTTTTTTATGCAACAGTTTGAAAAGCTGAGGTCTGCCATACAGTTCTAAAACTTTACGTGCTTTTAGTCTTCCTTGTTGGTTGATTGAAGGTTTGCAGTCGTCGATCGGGGAGGTGGCGACAGTCACTCATTGTCGGCCGTCGCTGTTGCAGAAGCTGAATGTTGGCGCGCTTTCGTATCAACACGGTCTCCAGCCGAAACGGGCTCGTGATGTGTGCCAGCTAACGCTTCCCGTCCACGACACCATGTCAGAAACTAACATAGCAAGTCGAGCGCAATTACATGCTGCCAAACCCTGAAAGCGTGGCAACTCACGGGAGCGTCACACAACACACCTGCTCCACCACCCTACTCCAGCCAGACTCTGCTCTGCCCGCGCTCCACACGGTAGAGTTACCACTACCACAGATCCTAAACACTTTGGTTCCCCACACGACCTAGCGATGTAATCGGTTGATAGCATAGTTTTCCCTAGGCCAGACTCAGCGTAAAAATACAAATAATATTTACGAAACAAACCAATTATACATCGACATAAACACATAAAGACACAGAAATGTCATATCTTCAGGCAACAAAATAAGGGAAATATTTACAGTACAATGGATGGAAATAGAAGGATATGCATTTCCGGCGTTACAAGACGACACTAATGCAAAGGCAGCATAGGCAGTGGAAGTCATGGGAAAGGGGCCCCAGGGACGACCAAGACGGCGATGGTCAGTACTCTGCACAACGACCAGAAGGTTGTAAATCATCATCCAGACATGGCTCATGATCGAAGAAAGAAAATGGAGACGGTGAATCTACTTAACAGACCCTGCTGACAGGAAGGACAGACGATAAAGAAAAAGAAGGACGGAAAATATGGGCCAGTTGGATAGTATAGTCCAAAAAGCACACACCACGGACAAAGAATAAACCGAATGAGGACGGAAGTTCGAAAAGTAGCAGATTTGATATAAGCGATAAACTTAACATTGAAATTGGGAACCACAGAGTAAATCATATAAGGAAACAAGGTATCCATAACGAACGAAGCAAAGTGGATATAAAAAACAGAATAGCAGTGGCAAAGAGAGATTTTCCGGCCACAAGAAGTTCTCTAGTATCAAACAGCGACCTTCATTTGAGGAAAAAAGTTCTGAGTTTTGGAGCACAGTATTGCATAAATGTGAAAAATATACTGTGGAAAAACCGGAAAAGAAGAGAACCGAAATGTTTGGCATGTGATGCTACAAGAGGATGCTGAGTATTAGGTGGATTGCTAAAAAATGAGGAGATACGGCGCAGAATAGGTGAGAAGAGAGATGTATGAAAACACTGACAAGGACTAGAAGGTAGGACCTTTGGTAAGACATCAAGGAATGACACCACAGTGCTTGAGGCAAGTACAATTCAAACTGTGGGGCGTTGCTCTCGCTCTAAGGCAGGTCAAGCCGCCCACTGCGCCCTTTGATGACAATTGATTCTGATTCTCAGTCAAGCTGATCAACCACATAAATCAGGTAATATAATTATGCACGTATTAAATTGTCTATTAAAAAGAGAATTGGACAACCACAGTATCACTTAGAAACTTTGAGCTACTGGATTCGGTACATAGATACAGATTCACCAACATCATCACGGAGGCAGTTAACTTCGGGTATTAAAATTCAGCTCCATTTCAAAAGTAGTATTCTCAAGTGATGCCACAGGAACAGTCAGGATATGCTCTTAACTTTGGTGTGAGAAAATGCTCTTAAGAATTGTGATCAGCAGCATAAGGATTCAAAAGACAAGTGTAACCAATCGTGCATTACAGAGACAAAAGTATGCACTGCAGAGCAGCTTCGTGATGACTATCACATTCACAAAAAAATTCTAGTTTAGGGGCTGCTAGATGTTAATTTTCAGGAGAAGCATAAAATATTAAGAAGTGGAATGCTGAAGGCAAACTGTAAGATACGCCAAGAGGCAGTTGGAGAGATCAGGGTAACCCAGTGCAAAGAGAGCAGAGATGTATGATCTGAGGGTTAGAGCGCAAGCAATGCTTCGATGATTGATGCGCCACCTTTATCATAGTTACGACTGAGTTACAAGTAAAAGTGTAAGTTTATATTCATATCCACGCCCTCTTTCTGCAAACCACCGTACGACGTGTGATGGACGGTAACTCCGATACCATTTTTCTGTTTCTTTCATGAAGAGCGTCTGTCGATAATAATCAGTGTGAGCTCACATTTTTTGTAATTTTCCCTTCGTGGCCTTTCTGCGTGATATATGTAGGAGGAACCCATATGTTACCTTGTTATTCTGTGTATGTCCAGCTAAGAATTTTAATGGTAAATCTCTCCTTGATGTTCAACGCGTCTCTGTAGTGCTTTCGCCCTTATCTAGTGTACCCGTAACGAATTACCCATTTCATGGATCTTGTCTATTTCTCCATTAGACCTACCTACTAGGGTTTCCAAAACAAGGAGAATACCCAAAAATAGATCAAAATAGGGTTTCCTAAGTGTCATCTTTCGTGGACAAATTTTTTTTTCTCATATATCTTGCAATGAACTTCAGCCTGAAGCTGCTTTACGTACAAGTACGTTTATTGTTGAAATGAATGTATTCCGCCTACAAATATCGATTTTGCTATGTTCGTTGTACTGTTTTACGATTTAAGCCTTATGCTATTCACAAGTTTCCTTATTAAAAAACCGGTAAGATATCTGTGAGATCAAAAATCAGTTAAAACTGTGTAAGACGTGTATATTTCTTTTGTCTATTGTCAAACCACAATTTATGAAAGATCTTTATATTTTATTAATAGGATTAAGTAGGAATAATATATATATGTCATGTTGGAAATAATTGTGGTAGCAGGGACTATCTGCACCAAAGTATTGTTGATATAACTTTAAAAAGGGGAGGAAGAAACCGCGTACGGATACATTTTAAGAAAAGAGCGGGGAAGACTGCGCATTGATACATTTGGTAGTGGTAGCAGGGATTGTCTGCACCAGAAATCATTGTTGGCAGGAGAGACCGCACTTTAGCGTTCGTGTGCCTGCCAGCCACCAGCTATGATTTACAAGAGATTATAAACGAATGTACAGAGACATCAGTTAACTGTTATCATAAGGGAAACAAATATCAGTGAATAATTTTTTTGAGAAACTCAAGACTATTGAAGGTATGTTTGCCCAATGCTAGTCGTAAGATTATTGTAAAAAGTAAGTCCCATTTGAACGTTTGTAAAATGATTTCATTACCAGCAGTAAATATTTGAAGAAACGTTTTCAGAATATAATTAATTTTTGCTAGCAATGTTGCATTACTGATTATAATCCACCCCAAAAACCATCAACATAAAACTTTGCAAAAATTTTACTGTTGTCATGAAAAAGTGTAACTATGAATTACGTAATTTCAGTCAAATTAATTAAAGAATAGCGTCAGCTTTGCTAATAAAGAATAACGTGAACTTTGGTAATAAATACAGCCATGTATTATGACAGTTCACCAGCAGTTAATATAGTAAACCAGAGTAAGTATATCCATGTCGCAGTTCGATGTAGCAGTCAGACGGCGATCCATTAAGAGTAAAAAAAGGTAAGGAAGAGTTTTGGGTTATTACAGATAACGACTGAGGGCCACGACGACGACACATTCTACGTTTCGTCGAAATAATCAGAAAATAACTTTTAATAAGCAGCAATTAAATTTGTATAATAAGATTGAGAAACAGAATAAATTTCAAAGGAAAGATTTTATTTGTTATTATTAAGCAAGAGATAGAAAGCCTAAGGAAAGGTTTCATAGTTTATTGTAAAAGGGAAGATTATCATTAACAAAAGGGGTATAGAAGAGATGGGATGGTTTCACTTGGCGACATCCAATCGGTAAGACTCTTTAGTGAATCTACTGTGAAAATGAATACACTGACTCCGACAATTGTGTGAATCAGCTAGTGTTAAGTGGCGCAACACTTATACTAAACTGTATACCTTTAATTAACAGCCTATCGGCAATTCTGTTTGCTCTATTGATTCTGCGTTGAAAAGTGTTTGTTCAGTGTTGAATCCGCTTTAACCAATGATATATTTTGTGACGTGTGCTAATTATAGACAATGTCCCACAGAATAATTACTTGTTCTTAAAGTGATAAAAGTGTAGAAAATACTGACGAGAAATTCTTTTCAGGAATAGAAACAAATAATACGTGTGAAAAACTCGATAGTGAAACGTTAGGTGAACAGACACTCGAGAGTAGTAATAATATGGAATCTTTTGACGAACAATCAACTTCAGATATGCTAACTGATAATGAGGCATTAGTGCAAAATTATTTGTTTTTAAATACAACAGACGCTACACAGCCACAAATTACGTGTAGCAGACATAATAGTTTCAGTAAGGAAACCACTATAATGCTGTCAAACAGTGTGACTCCATTACGTGCCGAAACAGATTCAAACGGTACACAGCTACACAATCTGCGCAACAGATACCACAGTTTTATTTACAAAAATTCCGAAACCACGGAAGAAGTGACACGATTACAATCGTCTGAGGATGTTCAAATGAACACAGATGTACAACCTTTAACAATGAATACAAATACACACAGAAGTCAATCCGAAACGGATCCAATAATGGCATTTTTGCTACAAATGAGACAAAACATGAATCAAAACTTTAACAGAAGGGCACAAGAATTAGCAGACCTAGAAAACGAAATCAAGGCAGAACGCACACACACAGATCAGAAATTAAACAAAATGTACCAAAATCTAAAACACGAAATCAAAGTAGGAATTGAAGCAGTCGCTGAAAAATCAAACAAAGAATTACACACCAAGATTCAAGAAATAACAGATAAACAAGAATCATTCGCGGTAAGCATACCAGAAACAATGACAGAGAACTTTTCTAAACAAAACGCTCACATTGATGAACGTTTTAAGAATGACACAGAAAACTGTTTGATACGTCTCCGCAAACTGGTGCGATCGCAGGATAAAGAACGAAAAGAACTATCACAAACAATTAATAAACAGCGACAGGACGACAAAAAGAAAGTGTTTGCTCAGGGAAAAACTTACGTGGACAATCACATACACTCGATTTCGGAAGAAATCGAAACGGTTAAGGAGACAAATATTCAAATACAAGAGAGGCTCCCGGAAATCCAATCACATACAATTGAGGCGAAAATTTCTACACACACTGAAATCCAAAATATTAGCGATAAATTAACAGAAGAAGTTCTGACACTAACTGACAAAATGAAACACATAGAAATCAATCAAGACTCCGAAAATTTGAAAGCAGATTTTAAGAAAGTAACCAAAAGTAATCGTAAATTACGAACCGAATTGACAGAAATGATCAACGAACTCACTACAAGAACGGACCTGTTAGATACTATCAATGACAGTAAATCAGATGACACTACACCAGTCTCAGTTCAACAGATTTCTAATAGTAAAGATACGCAAATTACAAATGTGCAACAAACAATCGCAGACCGAGAATCACGTAATAATTTGCTACATCCGAAAATCAATTCTTTACAGCAAAGGATAGCTGACACACAAGAAACAACTGCAAACAATCAATTCCAACAGAACACACACCATTACGACATGCCTCAGATGCACAATACATATGTCTGTAGACTTCAGAGAGTAAGAGATCTTAACGAGGCAGAAAGACACACAAATTCATAATCACAACATTACGAAAATAATTACACACATAGGCATGACGATTTCGACCACAAGCATTTCCTTTCAGTGAGAAAGTTTAAACCTTTAAAAACGACAGGACGCAAATACATCCACTGGACTGGATCCAACAATTCAATGCGGCACTCCCACCACATGGCCAGTTCAACATAAGCTAGAATTTATTATTAGTTTTCTTGAAGGGGAACCAGCGAGAAGAATGCGACCAATTGCTAGACAGTGTTTTTCAGTAGAAGCATTCCAGGAAGCACTTCTAGCTGCAAATTGGTCAGATACTACACAGAGTAGCATTAAATATCTGCTAATTAGTGTGCCAAATTTCGAGAATTCTACTTTCCCAACAACCACACTATTTTTCGATTATATGATTAAACAAATCCAATACCTCAATGAGCCATGCAGTCAATCCGCATTAATACAGCTGTGTATTTCAAAACTCTCCAGAGCATTAAAAGTGTCATTATTAAGAGGCCAGCACAAGGACAGCGTGTATGCATTTAGAGACATCCTGCAAATGCTAGAGGTACACCAGGCAGATTATGCGTTTGTTAATAAGAACTTTTCACGACATAACGCAAACCAGACAAACAGTACTAATTTTGAGCAAACACGATTTGGCAAAAACAATCATAATAAACGCTTTTGAAGCGAAAATGAAAACTTTAATCGAGAATACACACAGGGATTCAGTGAACAGCAGTATAATAACAATGTACATTACAATTCAAGACAACAACAAAGTCATCCAAATAACACGACACATACACGACAGGAAATGCCGAACCAGTCAAACTTTCACATGACTCATCGCCAAGAAAATGCGACAGGTGCAAACAATTACATGGGTCAGCCGCAAAATACACAAAACGAACAAAGACAGCCTTTTCAGAGAAACACGCGTGTGCCTCGCCATATAACCACCTTTATGACGACAGAAGGAGAGAAAACGAACACCGACCGGAAAGGACATTCTACAATGATAATTTTCATAGAAATTCAAACAGTGCACAACAACCAAGTTATCGTATGAATATACCAGACACAAGATTTCATCCGCCACCTACCTCTAACAATCAAAACGGTAGAACAGTACAGCTCATAGAAAACACACAACACTCCCCAACAGAAAATGAAATGTCAGAACATTTATGACTAGAGATAGCCTGTGATGAACCTCTGAATGACGACACTATGGATAAGGACAGAGAAAAGATAACGATAGAGAATGTCATTACATTCGACGACGTGCGAGACACATTGTTACACGAAAAACCGATCATGCAGAAAACTATATGCCACCCAATAATCCAGATATATTTAAAGTCACAAAATATTTTAGCAATAATGGATTCAGGCTCACCAATGTGCGTAATTAACAAAGACACATTTAAGAAATGCAATAGCAATAATGATTACCCAGTATTCTCATTACACAAAACTAAAGGTAAGGGAGCATTTCCAGGAAAAATCATTGAAGTCAAAAGACAGACACAATTAACGTTTGTTTTTGCAGGGCAAACTTTCCACAGCAATTGTTGGATAGTTCCACATTTAACAACAGATACAACATTAGGAATGAATTTTCTCGTACAGTACGACGCAAAGATTGACTTTAAATCGTCTTAATTACAGAAGGAAGACAGTGACGTGGTAGTGAGATTTCAAAACACAGTATCCTCAGAAGAACAAAATTTTCACAGGATCGAGATTACTGCAGATTCTAAGGATAACGATTGTTATCTCTCACTATACACGAATACACATAATAACGACATGGCAGAGGAACAGGAGTATAATGTATTAGAGGCAATTACACGCAGGGTTGGAGACAGTATAGCAAAAGACGACACAGAGCGCACAGAATTAGAAAATATTCTTGTGCAACATGAAACAGTTTTTAACACTGTTCCAGGAACGATGACAGGATTTATGTACGAATTTCAGGTGAAACCACACGAGACTTTCAAAGGAAAACACTATCCAATCCCGCATATATACACAGAAGCAGTTAAGAAAGAGTTACGAGCAATGACTGATCACGGTATAATTGAACCAGCAGCAAGCCAATATATAAATCCGTTACACATCATTGGAAAGGATGGATCACTCCATTTAGTTTTAGATTCACGTGAGGTTAATAAAATAATCATTACAGAAACTGACCGACCACAGACGTTAGAAGTGTTACTGCAAAAGTTTCATGGCACCTCTATATATACCACCCTCGATCTCAAATCAGGATTTTGCAAATCCAGTTGCATCCAAATTGCCGATAGTATACGGCATTCCTCTGCTTTGGTGAATGTTACCAATTTTGTAAACTTCCGTTTGGACTAACGATTTCGTCTGCAGCGTTTATACGATACATGAATATAATTCTCCCACAGTAGCTTAAAAACGAAATTACTCCCTATGTAGATGACATTCTAACCGCAGCAGAAAACTGGGAACAGCACAACCACACCCTTCAACAATTACTGAATACATTCGAGCAGAACGGTGTAACTATAAACCTCCGTAAATCTGAATTTGGTAAAGCCTCAACAAAATTTCTAGGTCATATCATTTCACAAACAGGTATTGCACCAGACTCCGACAAATTGCAAGCATTGAAAGATATCAACGTGCCACACCCGAAACTTAATGGAACAAATAAGAAGGAACTTCGGAGTTTTTTAGGCCTTATTAATTATTTTAGAAAATTCATTCATTATAAAGCATTAGACACACCCTTGCTATACCAGCTCACAAGTAAAAACACAATTTGGTCATGGAAAGAAAGCGCTGAAGCTGAATTCGAGAATTTGAAAGAAGCGTTACTAAGGGCACCTTTGTTATCGCATCCTGACCCAACGCATAACTTTTCGATTCCAACAGATAGTTCAACTACAGCACTAGGAGTACATATTTTCCAGGAAGTAGAGGAGAACGGTAAGACAATCGTTAAACATATTGCGTTTGCAAGAAGGGTACTTTCTCCAGCAGAGCGCAATTACTCTGTAACAGAATTAGAGACGCTATGTGCAGTTTGGGCATTTAAGAGATGCCGTCATTTTCTATATGGAAGACACACCACAGTATATACCGATCACCGAGCAATCCAGTTTTAATTATCAGCAGAACTTACGCATGATAGATTAAGCCTTTGGAAATTATATCTACAAGAGTTCGACTTTACTATTGTACACATTCCAGGCACGCAGAATATTGTTGCCGACGCACTATCGAGATCTATTCAGCATAAACGACTAGAGAAAGAAAATACCTTCTGCCACGACAACCATAGTGTTATGTATATCAAACAAGTAGCTTTCGAAAACTTTATATCATCAGCATTACAGGACATAGAGAGAGAACAGCAGAAAGATGAAACACTAAAAGAGATTGTAACGCTTTGGCGAGACAAGAACAACGCAAAAATCAGACATAATTACACTATACATCAAAATATTCTGTTTAATCGCGCGTACCCAGACGGCTACAATTGGCTTTTATGCATCCCAGAAGGGATCAGAAACAAACTGACATGGTATACACACCTAAGCTATGCACATTACGGAACTAGGAAATGCTTTCCAATTCTTCGACAAAATGGTCACTTCAACAATATGGAAAACCACATTCGCAAAGTTATAGCATCCTGCAAGATATATCAGAAAACTAAATCATCTAAAGTATCACATATTCCACCACTGTATCCCATCATACCAGTTAAGTTAAGACACATGGCAGCAGTAGATCTTTTCGCTCAAATCCCCAGAACAAGTAAAGGTTATACTTATATTCTAGTAGATGTAGAACTGACATCCAAATTTGTAACATGTTCTCCACTAAGGAAAGCAACAGCTAGATCAGTATCAAGAGCATTTGTAAGACATTTTCTATCAATAGTAGGACATGTACAGAAGGTTATTTCAGATAACGGACCACAATTTAGGTCAGACATATGCGAACAAATGTTAGAGATTAAGAAAATAACACCAATTTACATATCAAGATATCACAGTTCTTCTAACCCGTCAGAAAGACTAATAAAAGAGATCAGGAAACTTTGTAGAATTTATTGCCACAGAAAGCATACAACATGGGACGAATACATTTCACAGTTTCAGGAAGTAATAAATGCATTATCTAATGAGTCAACGACGCTCTCACCAACTGTGATACTGGCGAACAAAGACCTACCGAATAAACTTACTGAAATGATTACTTTTCCAAAGAAGCGTAGACTTCGTCATTGTGAGATAATAGACATGGCATTAGCAAACATCAAACGAGCTGCAGATCGTCGGAAGAGACAGTAGAAGCAGGTAAGTATCTACATCTACATCTATACTCCGCAAGCCACCTGACGGTGTGTGGCGGAGGGTACCCTGAGTACCTCTATCGGTTCTCCCTTCTATTCCACTCTCGTATTGTTCGTGGAAAGAAAGATTGTCGGTATGCTTCTGTGTGGGCTCTAATCTCTCTGATTTTATCCTCATGGTCTCTTCGCGAGATATACCTAGAAGGGAGCAATATACTGCTTGACTCTTCGGTGAAGGTATGTTCTCGAAACTTTAACAAAAGCCCGTACCGAGCTATTGAGTGTCTCTCCTGCAGAGTCTTCCACTGGAGTTTATCTATCATCTCCGTAACGCTTTCGCGATTACTAAATGATCCTGTAACGAAGCGCGCTGCTCTCCGTTGGATCTTCTCTATCTCTTCTATCAACCCTATCTGGTACGGATCCCACACTGCTGAGCAGTATTCAAGCAGTGGGCGAACAAGCGTACTGTAACCTACTTCCTTTGTTTTCGGATTGCATTTCCTTAGGATTCTTCCAATGAATCTCAGTCTGGCATCTGCTTTACTGACGATCAACTGTATATGATCATTCCATTTTAAATCACTCCTAATGCGCACTTCCAGATAATTTATGGAATTAACTGCTTCCAGTTGCTGACCTGCTATTTTGTAGCTAAATGATAAGGGATCTATCTTTCTATGTATTCGCAGCACATTACACTTGTCTACATTGAGATTAAATTGCCATTCCCTGCACCATGCGTCAATTCGCTGCAGATCCTCCTGTATTTCAGTACAATTTTCCATTGTTACAACCTCTCGATACACCACAGCATCATCTGCAAAAAGCCTCAGTGAACTTCCGATGTCATCCACAAGGTCATTTATGTATATTGTGAATAGCAACGGTCCTATGACACTCCGCTGCGGCACACCTGAAATCACTCTCACTTCGGAAGACTTCTCTCCATTGAGAATGACATGCTGCGTTCTGTTATCTAGGAACTCTTCAATCCAATCATACAATTGGTCTGATAGTCCATATGCTCTTACTTTGTTCATTAAACGACTGTGAGGAACTGTATCGAACGCCTTGCGGAAGTCAAGAAACACGGCATCTACCTGTGAACCCGTGTCAATGGTCCTCTGAATCATAGATAAGTAGATTAGGCAAGTACGAAATTGGCGATAAGGTACTAGTTCGCACCCATTATCTGTCACATAAAGGGAAGAAACCATGCAAAAAATTTGAACTTCTATACGCAGGACAGTACAGAATTCGAAATATTCCGCGCGCTAATGTAGTTCACATGAAGACACTCAGAAAAAATAATCGAGAGGAAACCATCATATGTCAAACATAAAGAAATTCTTAAAATAGAAAAACCTTCTTAGAGGGATACATATAGACAGAGTATAACAATGAGCTTTTTGACACATTCCAGCAAGCCCGAATACAGTGAGCTACTAACGGGTTATTTACGTGCACAACAGGTCACCTCGATTCGACTGCAGATAAATACACTGAAAATTTATTTCACATTATGTAAGGTAAGTGAAGCAATTGACAGGACTACTTTAAATGTAAATGTATAACATGTACAAATAATTTTCATACAGTAGTAGCAATTAGGTGTATTCTTTAACCCGTGCATGCAGCATTGTTGTCATAGTTCACCAAAATAAACGTCGTTTTAATTACAATATAAGTATTGAATATAGATAAATGTGGATAAATGCTTTACAGGTCACGCCGAGAGTTGACGCGATTTTCCAGATGCAGAGAGACGTTGAAGTCATGCCGTGCGCTGACGATTATTAATCATGAATATATTGTTATAGGTAATAAAGAGAGATATTGAAGTCATGCCGTGTGCTGATGATTATTAACAATGAATATTTTATTATAGGCTATGCAGAGAGATGACACGAGGTACAAAGGAGGGAGGAGAATGAAGATGTTAGTATGTAAGGAATATAATTTAGTAATGGTTTATTTTGATAACAGGTGACACAACGCACCGCAGCACTACGGTTGGAGAAACCACATTAAATTGCTTACTAAATGTACTTTGCTATTCGAAAAATTTTTTCTGCATTGAACATGATATCTTTTACATCAGATACATATATAGGAAAACAGATCACACCAAATGTCAGCATACCGATTCGCACTCTACGTAAAATAGAAATGTTTTCTCTTAAATAACAATGACTATGTATGTTACACAAATCAAACATAATATATAGTCGACTGACAATATGACTCGTAACTGACGAACACATTACCGAACATACTGAAGTGAGACAAAGTGACATATTTTGTCAAAATGTACTTTCATATTTCAAAAAACGTGAATTCACAACCTGTGAAGTAATAGAACAGTGTCTTTATGTAATTATATATATGAGCACCAGATTATGATTTATTTAGAGTCACAGAAAGTGACATAGTTTGTATAAAGGTACTTGTGTATTTTATTTAAAATGTTGATGCCTAAATGTACTACTAAATTCCACTTACAGAAATATTTGTTTATGTTATTGACTGTCACGTAATATAATATGTATTGTAGGCTGAATTCACTACAGATGGATTTTTTTTTTTTTTGTAATTGGTTAGAACTATAAACTTTTTCTACAGTCACACAAGGTGACGTATTTTGTCTTTTTAAACGTGAAATAAATAATTTTTATGACCACAGAGGAAATAGATAATGTAAAATTTGGCAACAACGGTATCAACCACATCCGTAAACCTTTTAACAAAATTATTATATTTGTACCTTAATTCCTGTGCATCCCCATGGTTATGGAGCACAAACAAAGTGAATAGTGACCCACATTACATCAATCTACGATGTTTCCTATGAAGTGTCGGCATACCAAGATGCACACCACAGTCATGATGTACGTCAATAGGTGCTTGCATACCAAGATGCACACCATCATTACTAAAATGGTTACACTAAAACTATGGATCAAAGAGACGACGGAATCACATGGCGAAACCTGGTGTTGTGCTATGCGAGGGAAAGAAACGGACTTTTGATTGCATTCACAGACTGTTGCCAGTACTTTGACCATGCCATCCAATTCCTTTTTTCCCCTTCCTTGAATTAAAAAAAATTATAATGAATCATAAACAATGTTCTAATTTTTTGCCATCAATTGCTATTAGAGATATAAGTAACTTTTACTACCTCATGTACACTTCCATCTTACTGACTCATATTATTTGTATATTTTGATGTATACCCCTTTGAATATTCTCTTTGTTAGACTTAGGAAAAAAATTCTTATGGCAGTAAATATATGTGCTTTGTTGAAAGAAATACTTTATCATTAACTTACTTATTACTACACATATTTCTATTATTCAAATTTTCTCCTTAGGTCAAGTCCAAATGACTTAATGACGTAGGAAAATTTTAAGGAATCCCAGTGGAGGGTTGTCTATTGTCAAACCACAATTTATGAAAGATGTTTATAATTTATTAATAGGATTAAGTAGGAATAATTAATATTTGTCATGTTGGAAATAACTGTGGTAGCAGGGAATATCTGCAGCAAAGTATTGTTGATATAACTTTAAAAAGGGCGGGAGAAACCGAGTACGGATACATTTTAAGAAAAGAGCGGGAAAACCGCGCATTGATACATTTTGTAGTGGTAGCAGGGATTGTCTGCACCAGAAAGCATTGTTGGCAGGAGAGACGCACTTTAGCGTTCGTAGGAGGTCAGTAGTAAGCGAGAAGTGAAGCGAGTCGGTAGCAGGTCTGAAGCGAGAGGTTGAGAGAAGCGGTGTGCCTGCCAGCCACCAGCTATGATTTACAAGAGATTATGAACGGATGTACAGGAACATCAGTTAACTATTATCATTACAGGAACTAATACTATTGAACTATTTTTTTGAGAAACTCAAGACTATTGAAGGTATGTTTGCGCAATGCTAGCCGTAAGATTATTGTAAAAAGTAAGCCCATTTGAACGTTTGTAAAATGATTTCATTACCAGCAGTAAATATTTGAAGAAACGTTTTCAGGATATAATTAATTTTTGCCAGCAATGCTGCATTACTGATTATAATCCATTCCAAAAACAATCAACATAAAACTTTGCAAAAATTTTATTGTTGTTAAGAAAAAGTTTAACTATGAATTACGTAATTTCAGTCAAATTAATTAAAGAATTACGTCAGCTTTGCGAATAAAGAATTATCGTCAGCTATGGTAATAAATACAGCCACGTATTATGACAGCCCACCAGCAGTTAATAGAGTATAGTAAACCATAGTAAGTATATTCATGTCGCAGTTCGATGCAGCAGTCAGATGGCGATCCAGTAACAGTAAAAAAGGGTAAGGAAGAGTTTTGGGTTATTGCAGATAACGACTGAGGGCCACGACGACGACACATTCTACGTTTCGTCGAAATAATCAGAAAATCACTTTTAATAAGCAGCAATTAAATTTGTATGCGAAGGTTGAGAAAGAGAATAAATTTCAAAGGGAAGATTTCATTTGTTATTATTAAGCAAGAGATAGAAATCCCAAGGAAAGGTTTCATAGTTTATTGTAAAAGGGAAGGTTATCATTAACAAAAGAGGTATAGAGGAGACGGGAAGATTTCAACTGCACACAGTGACAAATAAGTCTTTGAAATATGCTAAGATTAATAAGGGCTTAGTGTTCGTTTGTATATATTCGTCGAAAACTGTAGAGTTTTCTTATACAGGCTGTCGAGTCACTTAATTAGTAAAAATAATAATATTACTGAAGTAAATATTACTATCTGTTTTAAAGAATTGCGTACAGACAGGAAGCAAGTATGTTCGTCAGTGAGCAAAATATATTTCTGAAAGATCGTTGCATCACGGTATTATTTTTGGTGGTCACGTATGTGTTGGACACAGCTGTACTCAAGTTGTTGGCTGTAATTGAGCCTCTATAATTGAAGTTATATGAGGAATCTGTTCAAAAATAGCCTAAAGACAAGGTGAACATGCAGGCTCCAATTCTTCTGCAGTGTTGCTAGGTGAACATGTTAAGAATAAATTACCATAGCTGATAACATACTTAGTAGAAAGCAGACACAGACACAACAGTACTTATGTATCTACATCTACATCCATACGCCGCAAGCCACCTGACGGCGTGTGGCGGAGGGTAGTGCTGGTAACAAATGTCCCCCCATTGTATAGGTAGGTAGGACTTCACATGTACTTGGTGGCAAGCTAAAACTCAGGAAATATACACCCGCCTTTTGTACTAGGAATACTACTGCAGACATTCTGTTCAACAGCAAAGACAAGATTCGGCCTTTAAAACGGAGTGAAATTTTGGGGTTGTAAGACAAGTGATACGTTGGTCAGTGAGGTGTAGCTACTATATAACCTAGAAGTGCCCGGAGTTGGACACTAAAAAGAAGAAATCTATTTTCTCAGAATATGCTCTAAATGAATTCCTTTTTTTTGTATTAAATGTGATGTTCTCCATAAGGGAACGAAAGGCAGAAAATAAACATTATTCGAAATTCTGGACGACTTAATTCCTTATGATCAAAAACGGTTTCATTATTCAGCTCTACTAAAGTAGCAATAATCAGTTAACATTTTCTCATCATAAGGCAGTAAATAACTTGTTCCTCGCCCACATTCCATCGGCTCCTTCCTCCACTCTGCCTCCCCCCCCCCCCGCCCTCCCCCCTCGCTACTTTTTATTGGCCTCTTCATCACATTAACCAGTTATTTTAACATATAACATACTACTCTGTGCTATACTTTCGTACCGTTTACAGCCTGTATATTCTTAAGCGCTTGATCTTTGAGTATAAAATAATATAAGACTTAGTTATTCGTAGCTTTTTTTGTGAATTTCGTTATGCTGATCTCTTTTTGTAAAGGTATGTAATTGAAAAAGTCTCATATCGCCGGAAAAAACAACTTTTGTACAACTATAGACTCTCCTTATGTGTGGGCTACCTGTTTAGTCATACGTTATCTGAGGAACGTACAGAAAACCGCAAGCCCATTCATAGAGGACTACATATTAAATATTATTGTGGAACATCGATACTATATATTCAAATTTTAACATTATATGAAACTGCATAGTGTTTATATTTTTTACTGTTTGTATCATGGACTACGACGTGCATTCAAGTCCTAAGGCCTCCGATTTTTTTTCTAATCAACTACTCACCCGAAATCGATGAAACTGGCGTTACTTCTCGACGTAATCGCCCTGCAGATGTAAACATTTTTCACAACGCTGACGCCATGATTCCATGGCAGCGGCGAAGGCTTCTTTAGGAGTCTGTTTTGACCACTGGAAAGTCACTGAGGCAATAGCAGCACGGCTGGTGAATGTGCGGCCACGGAGAGTGTCTTTCATTGTTGGAAAAAAGCCAAAAGAGGTGAGTAGGGAGCATGAGGAATCACTTCAAAGTTATTATCACGGAGAAACTGTTGCGTAACGTTAGCTCGATGTGCGGGTGCGTTGTCTTGGTGAAACAGCACACGCGCTGCCTTTCCCGGACGTTTTTGCTGCAGTGCAGGAAGGAATTTGTCCTTCAAAACATTTTCGTAGGATGCACCTGTTACCGTAGTGCCCTTTGGAACGCAATGGGTAAGGATCACGCCCTCGCAGTCCCAGAACATGGACACCATCATTTTTTCAGCACTGGCGGTTACCCGAATTTTTTTTGTTGGCGGTGAATCTGTGTGCTTCCATTGAGCTGACTGGCGCTTTGTTTCTGGATTGAAAAATGGCATCCACGTCTCATCCATTGTCACAACCGACGAAAAGAAAGTCCCATTCATGCTGTCGTTGAGCGTCAACATCTCTTGGCAACATGCCACACGGGCAGCCATGTGGTAGTCCGTCAGCATTCGTAGCACCCACCTGGAAGACACTTTTCGCATTTTCAGGTCGTCATGCAGGACTGTGTGCACAGAACCCACAGAAATGACAGCTTTGGAGACGATCTGTTCCACAGTCATTCGGCGATCCCCCAAAACAATTCTCTCCACTTTCTCGATCATGTCGTCAGACCGGCTTGTGCGAGCTCGAGGTTGTTTCGGTTTGTTGTCACACGATGTTCTGCCTTCATTAAACTGTCGCACCCACGAACACACTTTCGACACATCCATAACTCCATCACCACATGTCTCCTTCAACTGTCGATGAATTTCAATTGGTTTCACACCACGTAAATTCAGAAAACGAATGATTGCACGCTGTTCAAGTAAGGAAAACGTTGCCATTTTAAGTATTTAAAACAGTTCTCATTCTCGCCGCTGGCGGTAAAATTCCATCTCCCGTACGGTGCTGCCATCTCTGGGACGTATTGACAATGAACACAGCCTCAAAACAATGTGCATGTTTCTATCTCTTTCCAGTCCGAAAAAAAAATCGGAGGCCTTAGAACTTGAATGCACCTCGTATTTTGTTTGTATTTATCAGGTGGCAGAAGATGTTCCATGTACAGACCGAAAATAAAAGCAGGAACTTATTAAAAGTTTGCTGATCAGTATTTCAGGAAAGAATTCTCGTATTCAAGATGTAAAATTAAGGAGAAATGAATAATGCGAGAAAGATATTAGAAGTAACTGATGCACGTGGACAAGATTTTCTTCACTAACAGAGCCGCAATTGTGCGGAATATTGATATGAAACTAAGGAAGGAAGTTGTGGATAGCTACATAGTTGTTTGAGAGTGACAAATGGGCCATTTGAGATAAAAAAAAAGAAACATAAAGTGTAAGCATCTGAAATAATGTGGCCTTCAAGAATTTTCCAAAGTAGGCAAACACATGAGGTAGGAAACGCAGAGTATGAAAAACAATGAATGAAGAAAGAACGTGATGGGAAATACTTACCTGAAAAAGGCACAGATTAGCAGAAGAACATCTATTAAAATTAATTGGCCTGAGAGTAGCAGTAAAGAGAAAGTTTATAGGGTGAGACAAAGACAAGATGATGCAAAAACAGACTGTAAGAGTACCACAACGAAAATAATAAAATTATAAATAATTTACACTGGTATCCAAAATTAAAGCAACAAACCACTGTTTCCTCATACTCTGTTTAATTCACAAAATAATACCCTACTTGCCATTAAAATTCCTACACCACGAAGGTGACGTGCTACAGACGCGAAATTTAACCGACAGGAAGAAGATCCTATGATATGCAAATGATTAGCTTTTCAGAGCATTCACACAAGGTTGACGCCGGTGGCGACACCTACAACGTGCTGACATGAGGAAAGTTTCCAATCAATTTCTCATACACAAACAGCAAGCGTTGTTGTGATGCCTCGTGTAAGGGGGAGAAATTTGTACCATCAAGTTTCCAACTTTGATAAAGGTCGGATTGTAGCCTATCGCGATTGCGGTTTATCGTATCGCGACATTGCTGCTCGCGTTGGTCGAGATCCAATGACTTAGCAGAATATGGAATCGGTGGGTTCGGGAGGGTAATACGGAATGCCTTGCTGGATCCCAACGGCCTCGTATCTCTAGCAGTCGAGATGACAGACATCTTATCCGCATGGCTGTAAGGGATCGTGCAGCCACGTCTCGATCCCTGAGTCAACAGATGGGGACGTTTGCAAGACAACCATCTGCACGAACAGTTCGACGACGTTTGGAGCAGCATGTACTATCAGCTCGGAGACCATGGCTGCGGTTACCCTTGACGCTGCATCACAGACAGGAGCGCCTGCGATGGTGTACTCAACGACGAACCTGGGTGTACGAATGGCAAAACGTCATTTTTTCGGATGAATCCAGGTTCTGTTACAGCATCATGATGGTCGCATCCGTGTTTGGCGACATCACGGTGAACGCACTTTGGAAGCGTGTATTCGTCATCGCCATACTGGCGTATCACCCGGCGTGATGGTATGGGGTGCCATTGGTTACACGTCTCGGTCACCTCTTGTTCGCATTGACGGCACTTTGAACAGTGGACGTTACATTTCAGATGTGTTACGACCCGTGACTCCACCTTTCATTCGATCCCTGCGGAACCCTACATTTCAGCAGGATAATGCACGACCGCATGTTGCAGGTCCTGTACGGGCCCTTCTGGATACAGAAAAAGTTCGACTGCTGCCCTGGCCAGCACATTTTCCAGATCTCTCAGCAATTGAAAACGTCTGGTCAATGGTGACCGAGCCACTGGCTGGTCACAGTACGCCAGTCTCCAATCTTAATGACTGTAGTATCGTGTTGAATCTGCGTGGACAGCCATATCTGTTCACGCCATCCAAGCTCTGTTTGACTCCAGGCGCATCAAGGCCGTTATTACGGCCACAGATGGTTTTTCTGGGTATTAATTTCTCAGGATCTATGCACCCAAATTACGTGAAAATGTAATCCCATGTCAGTTCTAGTATAATATATTTGTCCAATGAATACCCGCTTATCATCTGCATTTCTTCTTGGTGTAGCAATTTCAATAGCTAGTAGTGTAGTACAAACTGTCTTCAGATCTCCGTGCCATTGTGTTCAGCATGGAAGATGGAATTCTGGTCAACGGACAACCATTCCAACGATGATGTTGTGGCACCTATCAAACGGGATAGTGTTTTCCGGATGGATTCAAATTCACAATCGATGTTTACTCAGTGACAGACGATGCAGTGTGGCACAACGAACACGCCTACTAGGCTCTCTGCTGTGGAGGGTCACGGGAAGAATGTAAGTAGAATAGTCGCAAACTGATGTGGAGCTATGGTTTAAAGTGAATCGTCCAACTGTTTTTGCGATATGGCGAGTTTACAGAGATCGAAACTGAATCCCGAAGACCTGGGCGGGGCCGACCACAGTTACCACCAGAAAGAGATAACGGTTAATAGCCTGTAAGGGCACGATGGTACCATATCCCGCACGGCAACTAGCATCTGACCTCACACCGCCTACTGAACTAGTTGAAGCTAGGCAAACAGTGTACAGAATGCTTCGGCAGAGTGGCCTGTATTTCCGGATACCTGATGTGTGTGTACCTCTGGCGCTTCTTCACTGAAGTGGACGTCTAGAGTGGAGCCATCAACATGCACCTGGTGGGTCGAGTGTTCTTTTCACAGATGAGTTCAGATTTGGTCTGGACAGTGATTCTCGGCTGATTCGCATCTGGAGGGAAATTGGGATTTCGAGACTCAATCATTGTGGAAAGAGACCGATATCGAGGATGACCACTAATGCCGTGGGCATGGATTATGTTGACCTCTCGAACACCTCTTCATGAAATTGTTCGGTTAAATCAGCAGGGTTTAAATACTGTCAAGTTTCGTGAAGACATCTTGGGACCTCATGTGCGGTTGTTGAGAGGTACTGTGCGCTCAGACTTCGTAATGCTGGATGATCATGTTCAGTCTCATAGAGGACGCGTGGCTGACGTTTTCTTGGAAACGGCAGATTCTGGTCGCATGGCGCGGTCTGCTCGCTCTCCTGATTTGAATTCAGTAGAGGACGTCGGACACACTTGGGACACGGGTTGCATCACGTCAGCATCCACCAACCATTCTCCATGACTTGCGAGCACCGTTGGAGGAAGAATGGGCGTTATTGCCTCAACGTGAGATCGATGATGTCATTCACAGCACATCTTGTCGTTTGTCTGGCCTGTATTGCTGCGAGAGGTGGCCACACACCATACTGAGCGTATTAACCAGTTGTTGGAATGTGTGTGTAAATCCGTTAAGATGGAAAAAACTGAAGAACATCTTTGTTTAAGGTTACACATGTTGCCGTTGTTGATGTTCTGTATTCTTTAAATTGTTTCTACTTTACTATCATCTGATTATACTCTTATATGGAAAAATAAACACAAGCTTGCAAAATTTTAGTTTTATTCACTATCAATATTAAACAATATCACAAGAGTCAGATATAACGCAGCACAAATGTATGACTCACATTTGTAAAGTGTTTTGTATTTCCGATACATTTCAGACACCATACTTTGGCAATTCGCATAGCTATACCTTTTAAGTATATCCAGTTATGGATATCCTGCGAGCTCAACCTCTCCATCTCTATCATTTACGATTTCAGATGTATGCACTTTCTCCCAAGAATAACATCTGACTCTGCAGCAAAAGCAGACAACTGTCTCCATATCCTAGTTTCAAGGTAACCTTTCGGAATTATTTGCTCGAAGACATTTCCGTTGGTCATTTATGTAAGACTTCTAAAATCCCATTGAAAACTACAACACCAGGGTCAGAATGCAACATCGTTTCTATCAGCTATTCCCCAGTCACTCACAGCACGATGATGTGTCATTGCGAAAGACCTGTGCAGTAAGCAGTCAGTCTTCATCTGACTAGGAATTAATTACATGCGGTGTTCTTCAAGGTTCCATCTTCGGTCCATTGCTTTTTCTTGTGTACATTAATGACGTCTCATCTGTTACATTGCCAGATGCTAAGTTTGTTTTGTATTAAGATGGTACAAACATTGCAATAAGCAGCAAGTCAAGTAGAGACTTAGAAATAGCTGCTAATCAAATTTTCACTGACATTAATAAGTGGTTTTAAGCTAACTTACTGTCATTAAACTTTGAGAAGACCCACAATATGCAGTTCAGAACCTGTAAGAGATTTCCTTTCAGCATGAGTATAACGTTTGAAGACATGGAGGTAGAAGAATTTGACACTGTTAAATTTCTGAAATTGCAACTCTATAATAAATTCAGTTGGGAAGGGCATAGCATAGAATCTCCCTGGAAGTTTATCAGCGCACACTCCACTGCAGAGTGAAAATATCATTCTGGAAACATCCCCCAGGCTGTGGCTAAGCCATGTCTCCGCAATATCCTTTCTTTCAGGAGTGCTAGTTCTGCAAGTTTCGCAGGAGAGCTTCTGTAAAGTTTGAAAGGTAGGAGACGAGGTACTTGCAGAAGTAAAGCTGTGAGGACGGGGCGTGAGTCGTGCTTGGGTAGCTCGGTTGGTAGAGCACTTGCCCGCGAAAGGCAAAGGTCCCGAGTTCGAATCTCGTCCCGGCCCACAGTTTTAACCTGCCAGCAAGTTTCATATCAGTGCACACTCCACTGCAGAGTGAAAATCTCATTCTGATAGCATAGAATTGTTTAAGCGCCTAAACAATTTTCCATTTGCTGTGAGAATGATGTCAGATGTAGGAGACATAAATATAAAAATAACTTGCATACTTTGCTTCCTTTCATTCTGTCGTATTGGGTCATATTCTGGGAGAACTCGTCAACCAAGCAAAGGTTTTTATAGTGCAAAAGCGTGTGACAAGTATCGTTTGTGGTGTAAATTCAAGAACATCTTGTAGAAACCTGTTCAAGGAACTTTGTATTCTAACCACTGCTTCTCTGTATATTTCTTCCTTAATGAAATTTGTTGCAAGTAATACGTCTCTATTTCGAATTAATAGCTCAATACATAGTAACAATACTAGAATACGAACAATCTACATAAAGACCTAAAATCCCTTACTGCGAGAGAGAAAACGAAGCAGCACAACTAAGTGTCAGAGTTTTAGTTCAGGAACAATTTGTATACTGGTTTAAATACCGTTCTATCATAATTAAAACAGACTGTGAGAAAGGAACGGATGTAGCACTTTTTCACATTGTTGTATTCTCTGTCTCACAGTCGATTTTCGCTTAAAATGCGTACATTTAGATTAAAAAAATCAGGCAATGAAAGTTAACTACTGCAACAGAATTTAAATGAAATGGGGACTATGTGAGCGTGTTGTTGTTTTTGTGGTCTTCAGTCCTGAGACTGGTTTGATGCAGCTCTCCATGCTACTCTATCCTGTGCAAGCTTCTTCCTCTCCCAGTACCTACTGCAACGTACATCCATCTGAATCGCTTAAGTGTATTCATCTCTTGGTCTCCCTCTACGATTTTTACCCTCCACGCTTCCCTCCAATACTAAATTGGTGATCCCTTGATGCCTCAGAACATGTCCTACCAACCGATCCCTTCTTCTAGTCAAGTTGTGCCACAAACTTCTCTTCTCCCCAATCCTAATGAATACCTCCTCATTAGTTATATGATCTACCCATTTAATCTCCAGCATTCTTCTGTAGCACCACATTTTGAAAGCTTGTATTCTCTTCTTGTCCAAACTATTAATCGTTCATGTTTCACTTCCATACATGGCTAAACTCCATACAAATAGTTTCAGAAACGACTTTCTGACACTTAAATCCATACTCGATGTTAACAAATTTCTCTTCTTCAGAAACGTTTTCTTTGCCATTGCCAGTGTGCATTTTATATCCTCTCTACTTCGACCATCAACAGTTTTTTTGCTCCCCAAATAGCAAAAATTCCTTTACTACTTTAAGTGTCTCATTTCCTAATCTAATTCCCTCAGCATCACCCGACTTAATTCGACTACATTCCATTATCCTCGTTTTGCTTTTGTTGATGTTCATCTTATATCCTCGTTTTAAGACACTGTCCATTTCGTTCTACTGCTCTTTTTTAGACCTTCCTTTTAAGACACTGTCCATTCTGTTCAACTGCTCTTCCAAGTCCTTTGCTGTCTCTGACAGAATTACAATGTCATCGGCGAACCTCAAAGTTTTTATTTCTTCTCCATGTATTTTAAAACCTACTCGGAATTTTCTTTTGTTTCCTTCACTGCTTGCTCAATATACAGACTGAACAACATCGGGGAGAGGCTACAACCGTGTCTCAGTCCCTTCCCAACCACTGCTTCCCTTTCATGCCCCTCGCCTCTTATAACTGCCGACTGGTTTCTGTAAAATTGTAAATAGCCCTTCGCTCCCTGTATTTTACCCCTGCCACCTTCAGAATTTGAAAGAGAGTATTCCAGTCCAGTATGTGAGCGTATCATGTAGAATTTGTCGATAATATTAGGAAATTGTTGGAAAATACGTTAACGAATGTGTTATCCTTCTCATGTGGTATAGAAGATGAATTTATTTTATTTTATTTTGAAGGCTATCAGTTTCAGTACCACACTATTCCATCTAGCCCTATATGCTTCTCCCCAAATAAAGGAAAATGACATATGGAACCAAAAATCTTTGGATGTCGTGAATTCAATCAATATGACATTTTCGTTTATTTGGGGAGAAGACGGAATAGTGTAATGCTGAAACTGGTAGCCTTCATAATAAAATAAAATAACAAATTAAACGGCTGTTGGTGAATTTCATTGACACTGACAATTAGTTAATCAGCCGATGTCCTCTGTCCGTGATGGACCAACAGAGTATCTCAAAATCTGTATGTTATAGTTCATTCAAGATAACACGCTCGTCGTCTGATCTAATAAACCAAGAAGACGACCAAGGTAAGTATATCTGTTCTAGAGTTATCTCGCTGATCACACAATTCAAATGTGAACTTAGGTACAAGCAACCTCAAGACCACCTCAGCACAGTATTTCAGGTTTCTCACGTTACGAATAGAAGTGTATATGAGCTACACTGAACAGATTTATTGCACCATTGTATGTTTAAACTTGAGCCAACTAAATATCTCGAAATGACGCATCCTACGAAAAAATGTTCTAGATGAAATGAAGAGTGAAGGGTCCTATGTCTGTGCTACAACTAGTCACCACGTAGTCATCCAGTCATCCCCCGCCCCCTCCCCCCCCCCCCGCCCCGCCCTCGATCATTGCGTGGACAGGTTCAACATTTTGTTTTCAAATGGGAACCCCTCGTTTCTATTGCGTATTCGGATGGTGCGCCATAAATACCTAGGGTTTACTCAAACCATTGATTTACCTTCGTGGTTGATGGTGTTGTAATCGACAAATATCAAGAGTGCCTGTTTATACAATTAAGAATCGACGCACGTGAGTCTACATGTCATTTACGATGTAAATGTAAACCTTAGTGATCCAGCGATTGATATTTAAATAACAATATCGTGATTTTAAAGGGCCAGGTGTTGCAGCGGGGAGCTTGGTGGGGAGCTGAGCGGTGGGGCGAGAGTGTGATGGTTGGTTGGTTGGAGAGAGGGGCCAAAAAGGAAGTCGGCCATGCCCTTTCAAAGAACCATCACGGCATTTGTTTAAAGCGATTTAGGGAATTCATGGAAAACCTAAATCAGGACGGCTCGACGCGGGTTTGAACCGTCGTTCTCCAGAACGTGAGTTCAGTGTGCTAATCACTGGGCCACCTCGCTCGCTCAAGAGTGTGAGTGTTAACACGATGTGTGTGTATCCATGGCAGGTGCGACTGCCACATTCACTTTATGGGCAGTTTACCTTGTTACAGAGGCTGTGGTCTGTATTACGCTGGTAGCCACGTTGCGACCAGCGCGAGATCTCTGGCCGCTGGATGGAAACACACACCGAGATCAGTCAACCTGATGGCGCGGTTCGAGGGCGGCCACCGACATCACGCATTCCGACGGTTTGTTGACTCACCATAATAAGCTCTGCAGGGAACAGAAAACTACGTTACTATACAAGTAGCTTATTTAGCAGGAATGTGAATGGATCGCCGTATTATTTACACTGAACTGTCACATTTTGAACACTAAAGTAAATTTTCAAAATAAATAGGAGTCGTTAAATCACAGAGATGTACATTTCTATCGTAAAAGATATTGAAACAAATGTGTCGGTTCTTAATTGCAGCCGGCCGCTGTAGGTGAGCGGTTCTAGGCGCTTCAGTCCGGAACCGCGCTGCTGCTACGGTCACAGGTACGAATCCTGCCTTGGGCATGGATGTGTGTGATGTCCTTAGGTTAGTTAGGTTTATGTAGTTTCTAAGACTGGGGACTGATGACCTCAGATGTTCTGTCCCATAGAGCCGTTTGAGCCATTCTTAATTGCAAAAAGAGGCACGTACTTGTCGATTAGAGCGCAATGGGAAACAAATGGTCTGAGTAAACAGTACGTATTTTTTGTCGCAGAAAAAGGATGGTAATTTCTCAGGTGGATGACACGAGTATTACTATTTTTCCTCTTAGAAAGGTAAAGTACGAGGAATTATTAGTAAAGTTTTTCAGTGAATTAGTAAGTGATCCTCTGTGAAACAACCGATCCTCAACAACGAAAATACGCTACTGCATTGTATTGTATTGTATCGTGTGTTAACCGGGGACTTAGAAACAACGGAGAGGCTCCGTCTCCGCCGCAGCCGCAGTGGTCCACAACCCCACGACGACTACCGCAGTCCACTTCACCCCTCCGCCGCCCCACGCCGAACCCAGGGTACTGTGCGGCTCGCCCCCCCCCCCCCCCCCCCGGGAACGTCACAAACCAGGCGAGTGTAACCCCTATGTTTGCGTGGTAGAGTAATGGTGGTGTACGCGTACGTGGAGAACTTGTTTGCGCAGCAATCACCGACATAGTGCAACTGAGGCGGAATAAGGGGAACCAGCCTGCATACGCCGATGCAGAGAGAAAACCGCCTAAAACCCACCCTCAGACAGGCTGGTTCACCGGACCTCGACACAAATCCGCCGGGCGGATTCGTGCCGGCGACCAGGAGCTCCTTCCCGCCAAGAAAGCCGTGTGTTAGACCTCACGGTCAACCGGGCGGGCCCAAAACACACTATACATGCCTAGAATCACATAATTAAATATTGGAGCGTTTGAGTAGAAGTAATTGAACGAAGTAGAATGCTCCAAAATTTTGAATGTACTTATTGACAGTAACTGACTGGAAAAAGCTTGCCGGCCGGTGTGGCCTTGCGGTTCTAGCGCTTCAGTTTGGAACCGCGTGACCGCTACGGTCGCAGGTTCGAATCCTGCCTCGGGCATGGATGTGTGTGATATCTTTAGGTTAGTTAGGTTTAATTAGTTCTAAGTTCTAGGCGACTGATGACCTCAGCAGTTAAGTCGCATAGTGATCACAGCCATTTGAACCATTTTTTTTGGAAAAAGCTTGTTATTGAAATCACGTAGCTAAGTCCACAAACCTTTTGCTTTTCAAATAAATGCTACTTTCGAAATTTAAAATTATGGATTTGATTGTCATTGCCTACGGATTAATGTGTAACAGTGTAATATTCCGGTGTAGTCATCACATGGGCAGAATGTATTGACTTCAAACAAACAAGCAATGAGAATGGTATTTCCACCTACAGTTATATTGCGCACTTTTACTGAAAAAGTGCGCGTGTTCCCTAATGAAATAAGTTATGGATAATTTGTCACCGTTGAAGAAGGCAAGTAATGTCCATAGGTACAACACTGGATAAAAAATTATCTACCTTTTACATGACCGATTCATTGAGTGCCTGAAGAAGCTGTTCAATAGGCAACTTTAAAAACCTTAGATTAATTTCCCATAAACATAAGAAGCCTCTGATGTACACGAGTTAATTTTAAATATGGTCTTGAATAATATCTTGTGAAAAAATCCTATTTCATAAACATATTTAACTGAACACTGGTGAACGTACAAGTTGAAGTTGTAAAGTGTGTAGTGACGAAGACAAATATGTTCTTTAGCATCAACTTGAGCCACTGTGTTATTTAGTATTCTTCAAATGGGCAGCATGCGGCCTTACACAGAAATAAATCATGTATACGTAGCATGTAAACTGACTGGTTCCATATCATATCAGTGTGAATCAATGGAACTTACAACGAACATAGGTGTAGATACAAATACAGACGACAACGGGTTGGATGACTGTTCTACACTGAACTAGACAAATGTGTACTACGGCTGCAGAAAACCAATACGGAATAAGAACAGTGCTTACTTGTTGAGCGTGTGTCGGCGAGGTGCGGATGGTCGCAGAAGGGCCGCTGCTGCTCCGCACGCTGTTCACGCACTGCGTACGCACTGTCTGAGTGCGTGGGCGGGTACGCCTCAGTCAGTAGTTCGCCGTTTGTCAGCCAGCGCCTACGAAGGCAGCGCCATCACCAGAGAGCGCTTCCGGTGTCCTGCTGCGACCCAGTGCCTTCTCGTAGGGTTGATTAAAGTTCTGGTTAAAACAAGTATGGTATGCAAGAGAACGAAAGACCAGTATAGAAACGAAACTTACGTGAAAGTCTGATGAAGCAGTCAATGAAATGTTGCGGGAACATTTGACTCATCATTGTCCTCTGTAATGACTAGAAAGCATGGAAAACTGAAACGGGAGGGAATATACGGAGAGTCCACATAGTGGAAACAAACTTGAGGACAACGTTATAGAAAAAGAAGAGGAAGTAGGTGCAGAAGAGGTAAGAGAAACGGCACTGCGAGAAGAATTTGACAGAGCATAGAAAGATGCAAGTTGAAAGAAGGCATCTGGCGTATGTGTTAGCTGGGACAGTCTCTTTGACAAAATTATTCCACGTGCACGATTTACGAGGAAGTTAAATACTCTCAGATTCCGAAAGGAATGTAATAATTGCAATTCAAAAGACTTCCAGGTGCTTCCAGACGCGATATCATCAAACTATTAGTTTAGCTTATATGGGAATGGACAGACAGGTAAAAGTTGATCTCGCTGAAAGTCAGTTTGGATTCTGAAGATATGTAGGGACTTGCGAGGATGTACTTACCTAACAGTGTATTTCAGGTGAGAGCTCGAAAAAAGGGAAACCTACTCTTGTAATATTTTTTCATTTAGAGAAAGATTTTGACAGTTTTCCTGGACTAACTCTTTGAAATGTAGATGGTGACAGGGATAAAATACGTGGATCGATTGGGTATTTACAGCTTGCATAGGAACTAGACTCCCATTGTAAGACTTGAAGGGAATTAAAGGGAAGCAGTAGTTGAGAAGTGAATGAGACAGGGGTGCAGGCTATTCTTCTACGCCCTCCTGTTTACAATTTATACATTGGGCCATCAGTGAAGGAAACAAAGAAGAAATTTGAAAAACGAAATAGATTCAGGGGTAAAAAAAAAACGTAAAAGAAGTATAGGTTTGCCGATGATATTGTAATTGTGTCAGAAAAGACAAAGGAGTTGGAACGGAACAGATAGCATGTCGAAGAAACATTATATGATGAAGATCAATAAAAGAACAACAATAGTAGTGGAATGTAATCGAATATTATGAAGCAAAGCTGAAGCAATGGTATGAAGAAGTGAGGCACTAGAAGTAGTAGATGTGTTTTGCTATATGGACAGGAAAATAACTGATGATGGTCGAAGTAGACTGTGTAAAAATGCAGACTAGCTACAGCAAGAAATGCATTTTTGAGGAAGAGAAATTTACTAACATTTGATTTAGTTCTAAGTACCAGGAAGCTGTCTCTGAAGGTACGTGTCTGGTGTGTATATTTGCACGGAAGTGAAAAATGTATGATAAGCAATCAGGCAAGAAGAGAGTAGAAGCTTTCGAAATGTGATGGTACAGCAGAACGCTGAATATTTGACTGGAAGATCGAATAATTAGCGAGGATGAGGAGGAACTGAATGTACTTGCAGAGAGGAGAAACTTATGGGTGAACCGGATTAAAACAAGGGACCTTTTGACAGGACACATCCTGAGGCATCGAAGAGGGGATAGTGGGGGGTAAAAAATGGTAGAGGGAGACCTAGGCATGAATATGTAAACACGTTAAAATCATGGTAGATTACACTGGTTTTTTTCGAGAGGAAGAGTCTTGTGCAAGGCTCACTTGGGTGGAAAGCTGCATCAAGTCGGTCCTTAGACCTGAGACCACAACAAGAATAATGATTCAGTTCAGTGGGAAGTACAGCTGAGGAGTACAGGGTGAAGTAGAAGTCGTCTGCCAAAACGTCGGAGGATGTCTGTGGATGTTTTGTGAGAGAGTAGGTATAATGTACAATAGTCCGTACTGTCTCATTTCTGAGTAACAACAAAGGTCTACTTATGATTTACTCTGATATTCAAATTACAGTTGTTTGTCAAAATACCTTCAACGTAGTGAAGAAGTTTGTAAGACTCCATCACCAAAACGCACAACGCAAAACACAGAGTAATGCTACAGATCCTAAGGTCTGTGACGTGGTTGTTGTCGTTGCAGAGAAAGCTCTGCATAGCGTCGTCGTGCCACTCTCCCACAGCATTCAATAAAGCCATCAGCGAAACGGATATCGACCGACTCTTCTGCAGTAAACCTATTCAAACTGCTGTGTATCACTGTCACCGTACAACTGACATTGGCGGAAAACAAACTCGAGGGAGAACCGAGCATTACTGATTGCCAACCAGAGCGCAAAGTGGGCTGTCAATAGCAAGTACCATGAGTAAATGAAACACGTTTGTGCACAAACTAGGCACACAGGACATACCGTCGACGTTTGCATAGTTGTGTAAATATAGTAAATTAAATACGGTTACAGACACAGACGAATATATAAAAATTACACGAAATGCACTTACTCTGTAATGAGCCATCAGAGACCACGGTCTTTTATACGAAAGTACTTGGATGTACATGGTGTCAATAAATAATTTTCACAACTTAAGGCGTTAATCCCCCCATGAACCACGGACCTTGCCGCCTTTTCAGTAGTTGCAGGGGCAACAGTCTGGATGATTGACTGATCTGGTCCTGTAACACTAACCAAAACGGCCTAGCTGTTGTGGTACTGCGAACGGCTGACAGCAAGGGGAAACTACAGCCGTAATTTTTCCCGAGGACATGCAGCTTTACTGTATGATTCAATGATGATGGCGTCCTCTTGGGTAAAATATTGCGGAAGGTAAAATAGTTCTCCATTCGGATCTCCAGGCGAGGACTGCTCAAGAGGACGTCGTTATCAGGAGAAGGAAAATGGCAATCTACGGAGCGGAGCGTGGAATGTCAGATCCCTTAATCGGCCACGTAGGTTAGAAAATTCAAAAAGGGAAATGGATAGGTTAAAGTTAGATATAGTGAGAATTAGTGAAGTTCGGTGGCAGGAGGAACAAGACTTCTGGTCAGGTGAATACAGGGTTATAAAAACAAAATCAAATAGGGGTAATGCAGGAGTAGGCTTAAAAATGAATAAAGTAATATGAGTGCGGGTAAGCTATTACAAACAGCATAGTGAACGCATTATTGTGGCCACGATAGACACGAAGCCCACGCCTACTACACTAGTACAAGTTTGCCAACTAGTTCTGCAGATCATGAAGAAATTGATGAAATGGACGATGAGATAAAAGAAATTAATCAGGTAGTGAATTGAGAAGAAAATTTAATAGTCATGGGTGACTGGAATTCGACAGTGGGATAAGGAAGAGAAGGAAACGTAGTAAGTGAATATGGATTGGGGCTAAGAAATGAAAGAGGAAGCCGCCTGGTAGAATTTTGCACAGAGCATAACTTAATAATAGCTTACACTTGGTTCAAGAATCATGAAAGAAGGTTGTATTCATGGAAGAACCCTGGAGATACTAGAAGTTATCAGATAGGTTATATAATGGTAAGACAGAGATTTAGGAAAAAGGTTTCAAATTTTAAGACATTTCCAGAGGCAGATGTGGACTCTGACCACAATCTATTGGTTATGAACTGTAGATTAAAACTGAAGAAACTGCAAAAAGGTGGGAATTTAAGGAGATGGGACCTGGATAAACTGAAAGAACCAGAGGTTGTGCAGAGTTTCAGGGAGAGCATAAGGGTACAATTGACAGGAATAGGGGAACGAAATACAGTAGGAGAAGACTGCGTAGCTTTGAGGAACGAAATAGTGAAGGCAGCAAAGGATCAAGTAGTTAAAAAGACGAGGGCTAGCAGAAATCCTTGGGTAACAGAAGAGATACTGAATTTAATTGATGAAAGTAGAAAATACAAAAATGCAGTAAGTGAAGCAGGCAAAAAGGAATACAAACGTCTCAAAAATGAGATCGACAGGAAGTGCAAAATGGCTAAGCAGGGATGGCTAGAGGACAAATCTAAGGATGTAGAGGCTTATCTCACGAGGGGAAGATAGATACTGCCTACAGGAAAATTAAAGAGACCTGTGGAGAAAAGAAAACCACTTGCATGAATATCAAGAGCTTTGATGGAAACACAGTTCTAAGCAAAGAAGGGAAAGTATAAAGGTGGAAGGAGTATATAGAGGGTCTATACAGGGGCGATGTTCTTGAGGACAATATTATGGAAATGGAAGAGGATGTAGATGAAGATGAAATGGGAGATATGATACTGCGTGAAGAGTTTGACAGAGCACTGAAAGACCTAAGTCGAAACAAGACCCCGGGAGTAGACAACATTCCATTTGAACTACTGACAGCGTTGGGAGAGCCAGTCCTGACAAACGTCTGCCATCTGGTGAGCAAGATGTATGAGACAGATAAGAATATAATAATTCCAATCCCAAAGAAAGCAGGTGTGGACAGATGTGAAAATTACCGAACTATCAGTTTAATAAGTCACAGCTGCAAATTACTAATGCGAATTCTTTAGAGACGAATGGAAAAACTGATAGAAGCCGACCTCGGGGAAGATCAGTTTGAATTCCGTACAAATGTTGGAACACGTGAGGCAATACTGACCCTACAACTTATCTTAGAAGAAAGATTAAGGAAAGGCAAACCTACGCATCTAGCATTTGTAGACTTAGAGAAAGCTTTTGACAATGTTGACTGGAATATTCTCTTTCAAATTCTGAAGGTGGCAGGGGTAAAATACAGGGAGCGAAAGGCTATTTACAATTTGTACAGAAACCATTTGGCAGTTATAAGAGGCGTGGGACATGAAAGGTAAGCAGTGGTTGGGAAGTGACTGAGACACGGTTGTAGCCTGTCCCCGATGTTATTCAATCTGTATATTGAGCAAGCAGTAAAGGAAACAAAAGTTCGGAGTAGGTTTTAAAATCCATGGATAAAACATAAAAACTTTGAGGTTCGCCGATGACATTGTAATTCTGTCAGAGGCAGCAAAGGACTTGGAAGAGCAGTTGAACTGTATGGACAGTGTCTTAAAAGGAGGGTATAAAAAAGAGCAGTTGAACGGAATGGACAGTGTCTTAAAAGGAGGGTATAAGATGAACATCAACAAAAGCAAAACGAGGATAATGGAATGTAGATGAATTAAGTCTGGTGACGCTGAGGGAATTAGATTAGGAAATGAGACACTTAAAGTAGTAAAGGAGTTTGGCTATTTGGGGAGAAAAATACCTGATGATGGTCGAAGTAGATAGGATATAAAATGTAGACTGGCAATGGCAAGGAAAGTGTTTCTGAAGAAGAGAAATTTGTAACTTCGAGTATTGATTTAAGTGTCAGGAAGTCCTTTCTGAAAGTTTTTGTATGGAGTGTAGCCATGTATGGAAGTGAAACATGGACGATAAATAGTTTAGACAAGAATAGAAGCTATCGAAATGTGGTGCTACAGAAGAATGCTGAAGATTAGTTGGGTAGATTACATAACTGATGGGGAGGTATTGAATATATCTGGGGAGGAGCTTGTGGCACAATTTGACTAGAAGAAGGGATCGGTTGGTAGGACATGTTCTGAGGCATCAAGGGATCACCAATTTAGTACCCAAGGGGAGCGTGGATGGTAAAAATCATAGAGGGAGACCAAGAGATGAATACACTAAGCAGATTCAGAAGGATGTGGGCTGCAGTAGGTACTGGGAGATGAAGAAGCTTGCACAGGATACAGTAGCATGGAGAGCTGCATCATATCAGTCTCAGGACTGAGGACCACAACAACAACAACAACAACAAGACATTTAACAACTCTAAATCTATACTAGATAACAATAAATGATTTTCAACATGTGATAAGGTAACTCAATAAGCCTATTCTTCTTTCTGTAACATTCAGGTGACTCAGTTTTGAGGCAAAATTGAACTCGAAAACCTGATAACATGCGGACACCGCAAGAGAAAGCTCAGTGCGTGGCCTGGTTCATACAGATGACGTGCAACAAAACTTTCCAAACCGGTATGTAAGGCACCCAAAGTCCCTGCCAACCATTCAGGTTTGGCGTACATCATTTATGGAAACAGATTGTGACGTCCACAAAAAGGTGGCGGGTCGCCCATCTGTTTCAGACAATATCGATGCGTACTGAGGCCAGAGAGTTGTTAATGAGACAATTAGCAGTGTACAATGTGTTTTGCAGGAGGTTACGATATATCTCTACAAGGTGCCTATGGACAAACCTCAGCACGATCAGTTTTCAGTGGATATGCTAGACAAGATTGAGCAAACAATAACTTTTTGCCAAAGATTTGTTTCTTCGATGAGACAACGTTTCATGAATTCTGTGAAACGAATTGTCATAGTGTTCGTGTATGGGGCTCACGGCATCCTTAAGTTACACGTGAAATGGAAACAGACAGTTCCAAAATCAATGTTTCAATGTCTGGTGCGGACTGATGCACATTTGCGTCGCAGGAACCCTTTTTTTATGTCGAGTCAGCCGTCAATGGTGTTGTTTACCTGGACATGTTACAAGAGTTTCCTGGGCCACAACTAAAATACCCGCAATACATGATATTATATTTCAGCAGGATGGGGCACTACCCCACTGGTGCCTAACTGTCTGTCAATCTATAGATGAAAATTTTCCAGAGAGGTGGATTGGTCAGCATGGGCCAATTCAATGGCCACCATTCATGATCTCATACCAGTAGACTTCTTCTGTAGCGTTCTATAAAGGATCTGTTGTACTGAATCAAGCTAAGAGACCTACAGGACTTGAAGGTATTCATTCAGAATGCTTTAAAACACGTCATAGTGAAGATGTTGAATCGCATGTGGATAGCGATGGAATTCCGACTATATATTATCCGTGCCACTAAGGGTACACATATTGATGTGTATGAATGTGGAAATAAAACTTCATGAGTTACCTTATATCAGGTTGAAAACCATTAGTTGAAATCAAGTACAGTTTCAAAGGTACTAAAATGTTAAGTTGTAAAGTTGATTTATGGACACCTTGTATATTCATGAAAAACGCCCAGAATTTGCTTATGGAATTTGGGCTCAAAGTGTATGCTGTTACGGGTCTAGCCCGAACTCCTTCAGCAAATTTGTTATTACGCCCTATTCGTGAGGGGAGGCCCCAGCTTTTAGGTCAAAGAAAGCTCACACTGAGTAGACTCGTGTGTTACAACATTTAAGAAGAAACGATTGGTTTAATGAACGAACCATGACGAAAGAGCATACATGTCCAGATAGAAGACGAGACGAAGGTTCTCTCACTTGCAGCAGAGAAGGCTCTGATTCCAGAAAGGTCACGGCACTCCATTTGAACATAAATTCCTGGATTTACATGCGACTATCCGTCGAGAACATTTTATTTTTTATGTAGACGAATTGCTCTCGTACAATCGTTACCAGTTGACTAGACTTCTAGTAAAATGTATGGTAGCTTGTCCAATTTATGAAATGTGACGTAATGCACATTGGAAGGCGTTTGATACCAAGGTGCGATACCACAGCAGTACCGACAGTTGAAATAGCCTGTCACACACAACGTTGGAGATATAAAGGGCGAACAAAAGGAAAACACCGACAACGCGGCCAACTGGTCAGTTTTCAAGGGGGCGCTCCTGTCAGGGGCATGGCATCAGAGCTTCTTCAGATCGTGTTTAGTATTCTATTTAGTTATGCAACCAGTTATATCCCAGTGTCAAATTATCAAATATACCTGGTACTACCATTCACTAAGCCCTTGCATATAATTTTTCATCGACTCTCACATGTTTCTAAATTTTAGGATTTATTCCGAACGCAGTTGTTATGAGGTGTACAGAACAGAGTTATTTCCACCGTGCTAATTACGAGGGCTGTTCAATAAAGAATGATCATAATATTTTGACAACATCCCTTTATTCATTCTCTTAATTCTGATGGTCCTTCTCAAAGTAGTCTCCCGTCAATGCGATGTACTTGTCGCAGCGTTTCTGCCATTCTTCAAATGCATGCTGGAAACCATTTTTTGAGAGGTCCTTCAAAATACTCTCCACAGCCTTCAGCACTGCTTCTGATGATTAATAATGCCTCCCACGAAGTGGTTCCTCTATGTTAGAGAGTAGAAAAAAGTCACATGAGGCTAAATCCGAACTATATGGAGAGCGAGGGATGCACTTCACGTTGATTTTTGAGAGATATTCAGCAACAACATTTCGAATATGCGGCTGCGCATTATCATGGTGCAGCATCCAGCTTGCTTCACGGAAATGAGGTTTTTTGCACCTGATATGGACTTGCAATGTTTTCAGGACATACCTATAGTATTGTCCAGTTACTAATGTGTGCGCAGGTACAACATGCTGATAAACTATTCCATGAATATCAGAGAATGAGATGGCCATAACTTTCCCAACAGAAGCAACTACTTTTGCTTTTTTGGCGGTTGGTGATGAAGGAGATTTTCACACTGAGCTTTGCTGTTTGCTCTCAGGATAAAATGATGTAGCCAAGTTTCATCAGTAGTGAGTACATTCGAAAGAAACTCCGGATGCTCCTCTAACATCAATTTTAACTGCATGCAGGCCCGCACGCGAATGTTCTTTTATTTGGGAGTCAACAGTCATGGAACCCATCAGGCACAGACACGTGTCATGTGTAATTTTGCTGCCACGAACGTGTGGGTGGCACCCAATGAAGTGTTCAGTATTTCAGAAAGCGATCTAAAGGTAATTCGTGGATCCTCTCTCACAGTGATAGCAGCAGTGTTGATGTTTTCTTCCGTAATAGCAGTAACTGGAGCACCGGGTCCAATGTCCCTTGAAACCGATTGTCTCCCCTCTTCTAGCGGTGCTGTAGGGAAGAACAGACTCTCCGTAGGCCTCCTGTAACATTGTATAGGCCTCAGCTGAAGATTTGTTGAGACGAAAGCAGAATTTAAAAGCAGCAGTGGGCGATACTGAACATGTTTGACCATACCTGCCTCTCACAGGCGCGAACCTGGAGTCCAAACAAAGAAACTACTGCGGCGTGTTTGTTGCAAATTAACCTAACAGAATATCATAAGATTAAATTTTAGCGCGAGAAATTATGACCTTACAAAAATTATGAACAGCCCTCATAGAATGGAACTGAAACACAATTCCAGGTATTCCTGATGATGTCCAGACAGACAAGGATTAAGGATAACCTGTTTGGTGGGTGCAGTATTTCTTTACTTTAGAGAAACATTTAACTCGATATCACACGAAGGCTTATTAGCAAAAGTGCCACTGAATGAGGTATGAAACAGAATTTGTGACTTGATTCAGGATATTAAGGTAGGTATGGCATAACATGCTATCTTGGATGCAGAAGCATCAAAATAAGTGTTCGAACCCTTGATAATACACACCAATGGCCTGATAGGCGATATTAAGAGTAATCTAATACTTCTTCTGATGATGCATTTACCTAAAATGAAGTACTCTGAAGAATCGTGTTGCAAGAACTGAAACTTCCTTCGAATGTACAGAACTGTAAAGCTGTGAACTTCACAAAATGAATGGAAAAAATATCTTACGACTACAGTGTCAGTAAGTCGCAACAAGATTCACTCAACTGAATGTAACAATTTGAGGTGATAGTAGAAAAAAACTTGAGTTCTAGGAAAACACAATCAGTTTACAGAAGAGTCTACTTACAAAACGCTTATGCTTGCCCTTGTTGTGTGGTTCTATAGGACTATCCTGGAGACTGGCCACATAAGAAGGTCAGCAACGATTGTCAAAGGTTTATCTGAGTCACGAGAGAATGTGACAGAAATGGTCAGAAAGCTGAAATGGCTGTAGCTTGAAGACAGGCGCCTCACATCCCACGGAAGTCTATATATGAAGTTTCAGGAACCAATATTAACTGAAAGCTTAGGAATATCACAAAAAATCCATAAAAGTTTTATAAGATGCAGCGGCCTTTTGTAATACACCCAAAAGTTAATATTAGTTTTGACAAGCATATTTATTTCTTTTATTGTGTCATACGCCATTCTCAAAGGCTCTACAAGAGCAATATATAAAAAGGAATCAGTGGAAAGAAAGCGTTGATGTAACTGCGTAAAATGTACACCGTAAAAATGGAAAAAGCGAACACCGAGGGAAAAAATTACACACAATTTACATCGTAAAAAACAAAGGAAGCTAAAAGTCATCAAGATGAAAGTGATAGATTCATATGTAAAACGTAACTGGATTTGTCAAACATGGATCCAAAGTAATTTATATGGTCTACCTCACGTGATGACTTGATGACATTTGACATTTGAGCGCAAACTGACTAGCTGTAGACATCAAATTATCAAGTAAAAAAGATCGCCATATATTTTATGCCTTAATATAACATAGCACAAAAAATAAATTTTCCATTATATCTATAAATTCACCCAGTTTATTATTTAACAAATATCGTACTGATACAAGAAGTTCGGCGAAAATTATCAATGGAAAATGACGTCAATGTATAGTGATGTAAATACAACGAAATAACATGTAATTTTTCAATATCTAACGACAGAATCATGAGGATTTTCCAGAAAAAAGTCATCCAAGTACGAATTTTAGGTGTAAGACTTGAAACTTAGGTAGAGACGCACAGCACAAGCAGTTTTCATCAGTCCATTAAGAGGTGTAACTCCCTGGGAAACCACTGATTTCATGCTTACTGATTGCGAACTGGAGGTAAGAAGCGACGCAGTCAGGTATCATCTACAAACATCTTCAAGCAAATAACTCCAAATGCTGCATCTAGAGGCCCCCAAATGCGAAGCAAGGCAAAGACTGAGAGCATTCGAGAGTTGCAGGGAATGATAGAGGTTTTGGATGTCCGGCCCGATAGCTGAGTGGTCAGCGCGACGGACTGCCGTCCTACGGGCCCGAGTTCGATTCCCGGCTGGATCGGAGATTTTCTCCGCTCAGGGACTAGGTGTTGTCTTCATCATCATTTCATCCCCATCCGGCGCCCAGGTCGCCCAATGTGGCGTCGAATGTAATAAGACCTGCACCAAGGCGGCCGGACCTGCCCCGCAAGGGGCCTCCCGGCCAATGACGCCAAACGCTCGTTTCCATTTCCATTGAGGTCTTGGATGAACGAACATACAGAAGATACTATGTAAGCCAGCATCGGAGTCAATTAACTTTTTGCACTACGAAAGATTTGCAAAACATTGCCTGTACGTACCTCTGGGCAAGGTTTACTGGTTTCTATCGTACATTTGTCCGCCCCCGGTAGCTGAGTGGTCAGCGCGACATAATGTCAATCCTAAGGGACCAAGCTCGATCCTGGATGGGTCGGAGATTTTATCCGCTCAGGGACTGGGTGTTGTGTTGTCCTAATCATCATAATTTTATCCCCATCGACGCGCAAGTCGCCGAAGTGGCGTCAAATCGAAAGACTTGCACCCGGCGAGCGGTCTACCCGACGGGATGCTCTAGTCACACGACATTTACGTTTACATGGTACATTCGTCTACATGTTCTTATACCTCTGTGTCACTTTCATTGTGACAAGTACTTGAACCCTAAGAGATGGATTAGAACAATAGAATCGAGCACCTCCATGGTTCATGGTCAGTAGTACTTCATGTTACTCCATGTTAGCGGATTTCTAGTCCAGGTTTGTCATATTTAAGTCTCACCTATGTTTATGTGAACCGCTGTCTGTGCTCTTCTGCACTGTCATTGTTATCACGTCAAGAAGCAGTAAAAAGTACACCGGTAAACCAACTCACAGTCTCATTTCAGTATCACCACAATGTCTAACTCCTTTAGTCACACATCCAAATCTTTCTGTAGTGTCTCTAAGGTGTGAGTTGGTTCCCACCTCCACCAACTAGAATATTTCAAAAATTTACCAGAATGGAGTCTGTAGGCGACCCAGATTGGCACTGGGAGCAGCGCAACGGAGGATGTGGACCGATGGCATTGTAGAAAACATAAATTGGATATCACGATGTGATTACCGCTCTATGCTCTATGATAGGTTAAATGATCTCGGACTTCTCCTCTGAATGATTGCAAGCTCTGGTCTTACGTCGAGCATTGCCAAGTACTAATAAAATTTCGCAATTGCGGATTGTTGCCACATCAATGTGTTTCTTCTGCCCGGAGAGAAAATTAGCAAAACATAACTCATGCCTTAATAAATGATGGCATAAACGTGTGAGCTGATGAATTAATAAAGACAACATATTCTTAACTCAAAGTCAATTCGTGTATTAGAAATCATTAACAGCTACTGCCCACGATGCTTACGTTCTAATGGTTCGAAGAGGAAAGACAAATGCGAACAGCCAAGCTTTTGTTAGCTGCAGAATTAAAAAAAAAAATTGTGGCTGTGTCTTCTTTTAATTGTGCAGATAACGCAAATATGAACATCGACTTTTGATAACAAATCTTTACACAAAATTTAACACAAAAATGAGTTTTTTAGAAAAGTGTATAACATATCACAGGGACCTGAAAAATCTCAGCTTGACCCCAATGCCGTTTCACTCTTGGACACAGCCGCTCCTGAAACAAGAAACGGGTGACCAGAAATCCCACGTCCTCTCTGATCTCGGAGTGAGCTTCTAAAGGAAGTATGTCGCAACGCACGTCGTGTTACGACACATAAAACGAATTACAAAATATGAGTAATTTAGTACCAGAAATTCATACACAAAAATTCATAAGCAATACACTGAAAATCTAAGCCATAGCATAGAACAAAATTGTAAAATTACGAATAAAATTCCACAATGTGTATTTAGTTATAGTAGTCTTATACAGACAAGCATCAGTATATACAGGATGAGTAATGTACGACGTAACACCCCTTCTATTTCGTGAACGACTACACTTATCGAAACGCGGTTTCCGGCAAATTTTAGAGCGCCGAGGGGAACTTTTTTTTTTGTTAATGTTTTCGGTTCTGATGTCAAACAGAAATATTGAAGCAAGAAAGTTTTTTTTAAAGTACCCGTGTACTTCTTATAACTGCATTCGATAGTCCTTGAGAAGACAATTACGGTGACATAGGATTCGTTAATGTTGACATAGAAAATTCTACTGAAAATATTCCAGAAATGTCCTACACTGTGAGAGCACGGTGGCTGGAATCGGTATTAGGGGTGCATACACCGCCAAGCGGAGCTCTCGTGCAACGCTGTGTTAGAATATCAACACATCTGTCTGTTTACTTGTCTGCACTGCAGGCCGCTCATTTGCGCTTCAGCATTCGTTGCATGCAGATATGTGCACCAATGAGGAGATGTTGGGTACGCCACTTTTTTATCGTAAATGTAAAGCAAATGTCGTAAAAGCAGTGCAGCGGAGTAGGATTACCCATTCGGATAGCCAAAGTTCGACACTCCAGGCAATTGCACGAATTATTAAGACGGTAGTGCGGGTGTGCTGCTTGAACGAAAAAAAAAAAAAAAACGAACAAGACAGGAGACTGCAACTGACGGAGAACACTAAGAGCTGTTCTGGCTACGACTCTAATGGTTCAAATGGCACTGAGCACTATGGGACTCAACTGCTGTGGTCATAAGTCCCCTAGAACTTAGAACTACTTAAACCTAACTAACCTAAGGACATCACACACATCCATGCCCGAGGCAGGATTCGAACCTGCGACCGTAGCGGTCGTGCGGTTCCAGACCGTAGTGCCTTAAACGCTCGGCCACTCCGGCCGGCTACGACTCTAATGAATCCCCACAGTGGCAGGAGACACATTGCCATGGAATGTGGAATCAGCCAGACGAGTGTCATTCGCATCCTGCATCGGCAGAATTTTCATCCCTGTCATCTGCCACTACGTCAGGCACTCGAAGACCGTGATTTCGAACGTCGTACAAAGTTTTGTTGGTTTGCTCTTCAGCAACTGAGAACGACCGTATGTTTTTCCAACGTGTTCTCTTTACTGAAGAGGCAACGTTGACTAACCACGTTAACGTAAGTTTGAGTAATATGCACTACTGAGGAACGGAAAATTGACACTGGCTTTGTCAGGTACAACATCAATAACCATAGAGCGTAAAGGAATCGTGCAACATCATTGGAATTTACATTGTAGCACCTTACTTCATCTTAGGCGTTCTAATTGAACACTCCGCCGGTCCTTCTAGAAGAGGTACCATGGATATTCGACAAAATATACACTGAAGTTTCAACCCGACGGCTGTCCAGCTCACTCGTTCTGTGTTCCAAAGTAAATACTGAATGAGAACTTTCCTGGACGTTCGATAGGACGAAATTCCGTTGTCAAATGGCCTGCGAGGTCCCCCCAATCGACTTTTCTCGATTTGTTTCTTTGGAAAGCACTTAATAATGCAGTTTGCGATGACACCCCAACTACGTCAGTTGATGAGTGATGTTGATCCGCCAGTGCATGCTCTGCCGTATCATCCACTGTAATTACATCCGTTCATCGTTCTTTCGAACGCCGTTTGCAAATGTGACTTTCGGGCCATGGTAAACAGCTTGAACACATTCTTAAATAAAGGATAAGGTTTTCCTTCTTTTTTTCTGGAAGATAAAATTTATGTTATGGGATGTGGATGGTAACCAAATCAATGTCAGTAAACTGTTTATTTCAATTACGTGTATACAAAATTGCATTGCAATATCAAATAACCCACAGTGTGTATTGAACATAGCTGGTAACACAGTTATTAAGCCCCCATGTTCAGCACGAAACGACGTTTCGATAAGAACAATATTTATTTTGCGATGTACAAGTGGTCGCCAAAGTATTTTTAATAAAATCTCTAGTTCAACGAGTGTATCTCATATGATATAATTTAGAGAAGCGTAGTTAGAGGCAATTGTCCCACAGCATGTATTTTACTTCTAAAATGCGCACAGCCACGTACAGAGAAAGAGGGGTCAAATCATCTCTCTACCATTTAGGTACTTAACGCATTAGTTGCGAAGTCTTCTTTATTTTTGAAGAATGTGTAAGTAGGCTGTTTAGATTTTTATATTGGTAATGCCACGTAGCGCTCTGTATGAAAATCACTGGCTGTGCTGTGTGCAGCCTGTGGCTAGTTTGCATTGTTGTCTGCCATTGTAGAGCGGCAGCTGGATGTGAACAGCGCATAGCGTTGCGCAGTTGGAGGTGAGCCGCCAGCAGTGGTGGATGTGGGGAGAGAGATGGCGGAGTTTTGATAATTTGTAATACTGGATGTCAATTATGAATACTAAGGTAAATACATTGTTTGTTCGCTATTAAAATCTTTCATTTGCTAACTATCCCTATCAGTAGTTAGTGCCTTCAGTAGTTTGAATCTTTTATTTAGCTGGCAGTAGTGGCGCTCGCTGTACTGCAGTAGTTCGAGTAACGAAGATTTTTGGTGAGGTAAGTGATTTGTGAAAGGTACAGGTTAATGTTAGTCAGGGCCATTCCTTTGTAGGGATTTTTGATAGTCAGATTGCGTTGCGCTAAAATTATTGTGTGTCAGTTTAAGCACAGTCGTGTATAAATTGTTCTAAGGGGACGTTTCATATGGCGACCCTGCCAGGATACCTCACTGGAATCTTCTGATGTTTTCTTGTAGTTTGTGTATTTAGTGTAGCTTTTGTTTATTGCTAGCGCGTAATTGTAGAGAGAATCTCCTTTGTAGTTGCAGTCTTTCATTGTTGTACTGTAAAACAGTTGTGGCATGCATGTAGATTTGCACCAAGTATTTCGCAGCTGCGCTTGTAATTAACTACATATTATTTTCAGTGCTATGTTAATGTGTTCTCTTATTTTTGCTATTCAAATTGTGCTTTTCTATGTTATCGTGTGAAATATTGTGACAATAATGGCGTGTGAAAAACGTAACACTCGGCTCCAGAGTAAACTGAGAAATGACAGTGAAGACGAAAGCAGTGTGTTGGCCCCACCATGTAATGAATTAACTAATATTCAAAGTAGGAATTTGGTAACTGTGCATAGGGAAATGGAGCGGGTGTCAAACAATGGTGTAGGCAGTGAAACAGGTAGTGAACAGGGAAGCATTATCGATCGATCGGTCGGCAACAGCTCGCCTCAGGAATCCGAAATGATAGGACACAATTTTGCAAATACTGTAGATTCAGGTTTTGCGTCCTCACCGTTTTCTCAAATGAGTCAAGACACATTTTCCGCTTGTCAAAATGTGAATGTTGCCGGTGCAAATTCACTTCCGAAAAGCACTGAGGAACATGTTTCAGACACCAGTGCATTGTTATTACAGTTAATGCAACAAATGGGACAAAGGCTACAAAAGTTAGACACAACGCTTGAACAAAATCAGAAACAAATGGGACAAAATCTTCAAAAGTTAGACACAACGGAACAAAATCAGAGACAAACACAGGAAAAGCTGCAAAAGTTAGACACCACACTTGAACAAACACGTGAAGATTTAACTACTGAGTTACATAACATTGAATCGAAATATCAAAAAGTCTGTAATGACGTAAAAACACAAATTTGTGAGCATTTCCAACCTATTTTTTCGCGTCATGAGAATGCGTTACAGAATCACGAAGCAGCCATAAAAGAACTGCAGACTACTGTTCATGAAAATCATGAGACCTTGCAAGCTAAGATGGACTCAGTTGCATCTACCGATTCGGTTACGCAACTTGCAAAAACTCAGGAAAACTTAAAGGACACAGTAGAAAGACACATGGGGGAAATTAGTTCATTATCAGAGAAAGTAGTTGAACTTTCGGATCAGCTAAATAATTTATCTATGAAGGTAGATGATAATCTGAATGACGCAAAACCTGTAGTCTTTAATGACACAGAAGAGAGCGAACAAATTAGGAAACTGAAACAAAATCAGAATCAAATTAATACGCAACACCAAAGAGAAATCCGGGAAGTACAAGATCAGCTGACACAGGTAATGCAAGAATTACGTATTTCAGAGGCCACTCGTGCTCCAATACGGGAAGAGGGACATAGAAATACGGAACAGCCACAAAATAATAACACAGGGCATTTCGGAAGTTATGAAAGAAATTGGCAATGTGCACCGAATTTTGAGATGGAACCGCCGACACGACGTAACAATGACCAATATGCTACTCGCCAACATGATAATTTTGACTATAAGCTGTTCATTACTACACGTAAATTCAAAACGTTTAAGAATTCTGCCAACGACATTCATCCACAAGCATGGCTCCATCAATTCTCTCATTGTTTTCCTCCCAACTGGTCATTGGAGCACAGGTTAGAATTTATGTGTGGCTACTTAGAGAATGAACCAGGTGTAAGAATGCGATCAGTCATTCACGATTGTCACAGTGAAGGAGATTTTTATCATGCCTTCCTCTCAACATATTGGTCTCAAGCTACACAAGACCGAGTAAAACATAGCATCATAATGATGAAACACTTCGAACAATCTGAATTTTCCAGTCTTGTGAAATATTTTGATTCTTGTTGCACAAGAATCAATACCTGTCAAACCCATACAGCCCCTCAGAACTCATCCGCATTTGCTTAATCAAACTGCCTGAACATTTACGACATATTCTTTTAGTAGGACGTTGCAAAGACGACATTGAAGCTTTTCAGGGACTGTTACAAGAATTAGAAATTGACACAGACAGTCGCGGGATGCGAAAACAGAAAAACAATCACTACAGGTCACATACGTCACAATTCCGTGACGACAGAAATAATAACTGGACACGACAAGGCTATTCTCACAACACAAATCGTGACCAAAACCGACACCACCCATATGACAACCACTGGCAGAGTAATAGTTACAGGGAAAGATCACCTTTCCGCGGTAATGACTATCACAGAGACAATCAGAGAAACAGACAATATGGGAACCAAAATAATTATTATCAAGGGAGACAGAATAACTTTAGACGCAACGGTCCAGCACGCAGTTACGACTCAAGGAGAAATTCTCCACCACGTGACAGACAAGAAAGAAACTATGTAAACTACCGACAAAACGACAGACCTGAATTTCATCAGAATGGGCGAGCTTTAAACAGAGCTGGACCCTCTCGGCAAGGCGAATTTGTGGAAGTTAGGCCTCCTAATCCCAATAACGGCGCGCGCCAACAAAGAGGTAGCAGACAATGACTCGCACCGCAGGCACCCGCGTGCGCCGGCTGGCTCAGAGAAAAATAACATAGACGCTAACCTTGAGAAAAATTCCAGTATTCTTTACCGACGTATACAACATGATAATTGCGTTGAAGTTGAAACTCTGCGTACTAAGAAGTGTAAAGGTTTACACCACATTTCTCATGTAAAACCATTTATTGACAGATAATCTGCTTTTTTAACTTAGTCTTTGCAATTTTCACTTCACGCTACTTGTACAATTTGTCACACTGAGAAACTGTTAACATGCAACAATGTTTGAAGTTAAATATCCAGTCAAGAACCAAGAGAACTTATTTAAACAGAAATTACGAATGCATTGTTATTGTGAACAGGCGACACAGTGTTATTGTGTGCGTGCATTCTTGCTTGTTAGTTGCACGATTATGTAACGACTATAAGGCTCACATACTTGGAACATATATCGGCACTGCTAATGAAATTTTCATGTTACATTTTGGTTTGCTTGAGAGTGGATTCTGGATTTAAGGTACTTTCAGTGAGATACCAGATGAGACGGTGGTTAGTTTATGTGACAGCTACACGATTTTATCACGACGCTACTAATGAGCGACAATTTACAATGTTGCTTTTGTGGTGTATCTGTTTTATATCTGCACAGCTTTTCTGTATTATTCTGGAAAGTAAAACATGTTTTAGTAGTAACTTTTGTGGTATAGCTACAAGGAGACAGCCTTTTCTGTAGCACAACAATACGTTACAGCACAGTACTTTCTTCATCACGGCAATAAGCGTAATAAGTATGATATCTATACGCAAAGCATTTCACTTTGTTTATCATGAGGTCAGTACATTGACTTCTGCAGAACTTAGCTTTCGGAGGACAATAACTACGACACTTCCCAGAGATTATCTTACAGCAAGACGCACATTTAGCGCTACAGGACACGTATTTGAGTGATTAATTTTGTACTTAAAACATTTATTTTTAAAGATTTTTGAATTACAAAGAAAGTTTTTTGTGATACATTTCATTCCATTGCTGTAATCTGTAACACCTGAGGGTATAATTACAATAATCCTCAGGGGGGTACATGCTTACTTTGTGTACCATGTGTTTGGCAAGCACAAGGAGCCCTAGCTAATATGGTATTTGCTTATACAACTTTACACATCGGTACCATATTTCTCTAACACAAATTACACAGCTATCTGATCATTTAACTGAGAGATAAACATTTTTTTACTACGTCAGTGTCACATGTTTACGCAATTACACCGTTGGATAACTTCACACTTACGAAATTGTATTTTGTCTGTACTGTGTGAACTGTTCATATTTTTTTGGTACCATTGTGATACTATGAGAGCTTTGAATGATGTATTTGGGAAGGGAGCATGATTTTAAAGTACGTTTGAGGCAGATGACACTTTTGACATGAGCAGAGAATTTTGTTAGGTTTTGAAATTATTGGAGGAAGCTACGACGATTTTGAGATTTGACTGAGGTGTTATGATGTTATTATTACGATGATGATGTGTATTATGCTGCTGAGGTATGTTTATGATTAATAGGCTGATGCTATATGAGTTATTTGATTATGCTACTTATCTGTTATGATGCAATATTGAAGAAGTGTCGACGAATAAGGTAAGGAGTAATGAATAGTGGTTAGGGACGCGGACTTGTGAAAAAGGATGTTGGAAACCAAGAATCGTACTTTAAGAGTTATGAAATGCGTGTGTAAATGCGTGAATGTATCACAATGCCGGCGAAAATTTTTTTGGACACTGTTATATTCATAGGATTTTGTTTCTACACATTTGTGACGTAAATTTTCGACCTGTGAAATTTTCATATGAGACTGTCACTGTAGCGGAAACTGGTGTCGTAAATATTTCCGTAAGAAAGTTAAGTGACCACCTGCACGTAATGCGTCGTGGGCACACAGCTGTGTCAAACACCTGGAGAACAAGCCATTAGGGTGTGCCTTTCCGGAAGCACAGGTAGAAAAAAAAGAAAAAAGGCAGGCCTTTATCCTCGCCATTGACATTCCTTTAGAGAAAATATTGCAAATGCGACACCCTCATTACTTCCATTAACCTTGCTATTGACATTCCTTTGTAGAAAGCATCGCAAATATTACACGCTCATTACCTGAAAACATATGATTACTCGTACTTTGTGCTAATTACTGAAATGCTTATGAATTGATGGGAAATATTCGTACATCTGCACACCTGATTATGACAAGTGTCTTTTTACGAGAGTTGAGAGCAACTGACTTACGAAATGCCACATGACTATTGAATGATATTTTTATGCTTTGGTTTGCGTAATTGCTTATTTCATTTGATATCTGGTTTCCAGCTGTGTTGCAGCATTGCTTTTATAAAATAAAATGCATTTGCTAATGTGAACACTTTCTGTCAACAGATCTATTAAATAATTATTTTATGATCCACATTCTTCGAAAAAGGAGCTTTTGGAATGGAAAGAACAATAAGAAATTTATGATCTATTTCCAAGAAAACGAGGGCACATAAATAGACATTTCCCTTCACAGGAATTGCATAAAAAATTTCTTTACGATTTGGTTACTTATCAGCTAGTGTAAATTCTCATGATGCATCACTCTAGTGTTAAGATGTGACATAGGTATTAGACATGGCCATTTTAGTGTAATATTTTTTCTGCTTGAGCTTTGTCATGTTTAGATATAAGTTGCTGCTGCTGTTTGCCAGGCATAGTGCTACTGAATTTTAAATTGTGTTACTCTGTTAAGCTAGTTTTACTACTGACTTATATTTATTGTTGCTGCACATTGGCTCATATTAGTTGCAATGTTGCATTGCTTGGTAATTTAGATTTACTGTAGCTTGCTTTGCAATTTTGCATTTTTTTGCATTGCTGTTTGTGTTAATTTGTTATGTGCTGCTGCATTGCCTCGTCCCTTGGTATATATATCTGAGCTGCGTAGATTTTAGTTAGCTTAAGAGGGGGTAGACTATATAAGAAACTGACTATGGAGAATAGGTAAAGAATGCATTGTGACGTTATATGAAAAAGATTTGGGCCCAAATGAGTATTGTACAATCAGAAATAATTATTTTGAAAGAAATATGAATAGAATACAGGAAGGAGGTATAGATAGGACTTTTTGGGAATAATGATGAATGAAGGGAGATCTCCGAGAAGTAAAGAAAGTTTTGTTTGCAAAATACTGCAGTAAAACAAACCCTGTCCTTTCCTTTTGTGTCATCCCTCTATATGTTTGTGTACCCTTGTGTATTTGTGTTTTTCCTGTCTTTATGTGTTTAGCTGATGAGAGCTATGTTGTAGAATTTTTCTATGTTATTTACTTTGTAAAAATGTTGAGACATTATTTACTCTGTTTTGTTTTAATGCTCATATGTAAAGATGATGTTTCAAAAGTTATTCTGATCTTTTATGTATGTACTCATGTTATAATTCCTGTAACACTGATGTATATGTTTATTTCTATTCTGTTGTAAGGCCGGTACTACAAATGTTATCTGTATTGTTATGTTCTTTAATGATGTATTTTGTACCTTTGTAATTGTATTCTCATGTTATAAAATGGTAATTGACACCAGTTCATCATATTAGTAACATGTAAGTTACATTTCACTGCACACATTTCTGTTGGTCATAGTATATGGACAATTTGTGAGAAGTAGGGACTGTTAGTGTTTGCACGTGTGTTAATAATTCAGCAAGGGACTGGATAACAGCATTGCTGGTTCTAAAGACAATTCCTAAAACTTTGTGCGTGCACAAGTGCTGGTTTATGGACTTGCTATCTTCTCTGCAAGACTCTTCGATGGTGGTTGTGCACCTGCACAGTCGCAGCAGATGGCTGCTGGCCATCTCTACAAGGACTACAGTGGGTCTGCACCTCTGGTGGCCCACCAATACTCTCTACCAGGACTGCAGTGGGTCTGCTCTGTGATGACCTACCTACCAATCTTCTTCAAAACGTCGACTGACTCTGCTGTGGGTTTGCTCTGTTGAGGCCCATTACCTGTCAGATTGTCAAGAGTCAGCACTGTCTTTCTGTTGGAAGGACAACACTACTTCTTCAAGACTGCATGGACATCCACTACTTCCATGTGCATTGTCATTTACTGCTCAGACTTTGATAAAAGAAACGGCAGTTTTACTGTGATGAATGATCAGGACTTTTTTTATGGACTGTGAGAAAATTTTAGCTTTTGACCAACACTGTATAAATAAGTGTGTGCATTTGATATCTTTGTTATTGTAATTATGAAAAATTTTTACAAATCATTATTGGCCACTGGCCAAAAAAATTTGTAAAATTTTTTGTGGGGAGCATGGGGGCTATGTAAGTAGGCTGTTTAGATTTTTATATTGGTAATGCCACGTAGCGCTCTGTATGAAAATCACTGGCTGTGCTGTGTGCAGCCTGTGGCTAGTTTGCATTGTTGTCTGCCATTGTAGAGCGGCAGCTGGATGTGAACAGCGCGTAGCGTTGCGCAGTTGGAGGTGAGCCGCCAGCAGTGGTGGATGTGGGGAGAGAGATGGCGGAGTTTTGATAATTTGTAATACTGGATGTCAATTATGAATATTAAGGTAAATACATTGTTTGTTCTCTATTAAAATCTTTCATTTGCTAACTATCCCTATCAGTAGTTAGTGCCTTCAGTAGTTTGAATCTTTTATTTAGCTGGCAGTAGTGGCGCTCGCTGTACTGCAGTAGTTCGAGTAACGAAGATTTTTGGTGAGGTAAGTGATTTGTGAAAGGTACAGGTTAATGTTAGTCAGGGCCATTCCTTTGTAGGGATTTTTGATAGTCAGATTGCGTTGCGCTAAAATTATTGTGTGTCAGTTTAAGCGCAGTCGTGTATAAATTGTTCTAAGGGGACGTTTCAAATGAACATTTAATTTCTCAGTTTCAGCTCACGTAAATCTGGGAGGATACACAGCGAAATAGTTTACCTAAGAACTTTGTGATTTGCAAGGCTTACTCTCGTAACGCAAGCCTACCTTACGACATACCACTACGCAGTATGGTTCGAGAGCCGGCCGTTGTGACCGAGCGGTTCTAGGCGCTTCAGTCTGGAACTGTGCGACCGATACGGTCGAAGGTTCGAATCCTGCCTCGGGCATGGATGTGTGTGATGTCCTTAGGTTAGTTAGTTTTACTTAGTTCTAAGTTCTAGGGGACTGATGACCTCAGATGTTAAGTCCCATAGTGCTCAGGGCCATTTGAACCATTTTGAACCTGGTCCTAGACGCCTGCTTGGCAGTATTTGCACCACAAATGCCGTTTCCGGCCACCATGCTCTCACATTTTAGCATATTTCCCGACTTTTTTACTACTGATTTCAACGTCAGCATTAACAAACACTTCTAAAGAACTATCTAATGCAGTTATAAAAAGTGTATGGCTACATTAAAAAAAACAAAAAGTACTTTCTTCAATATGTCAGTTGATAGCAGCGCTAAAAACATTAACCAAACAAACACATACTAGCCCCTCGACGCTCGAACATTTGGTGAAAACCGCATTTCGATGTGTGTAACCGTTCACGAAACAAAAGAAGTGTTACGTCTTACGTGATTCAAGGACAGGAATACAACAGATGAATGTGTATTTAATATCCAGCTCGTTATAAATAGTGAAAAACTACCATCTGCACCATATATTGAGTTTACGCACAAAACATTGTTTTTTTCCCTCAGATAAATTATCCCATGTGATTCGAGGTGACGAGCTTTTAACGCCAATAATCTGATCTCATAGATAAAGGAGTAAAAGGTCAGCTTACAGTATTTTACTTTAACCCTAAAGATCAATACAATGTGAAAATGCTGTTGAAAGCTTATAATGAGCTGGGTGATGTAATAAATAATATAGAAAGTTATTTGTCGTTATTGTCAATATATACCGGCTGGTCCATTGTTCGTGACTGGGCCAAATACCTCACGAAATAAGCGTCAAACGAAAAAACAACAAATAACCAAACTTGTCTAGCTTGATGGGGGAAACCAGATGGCACTATGGTTGGCCCCAGTTTCTTATAACATATTCGTGTAGTACGTCAAGAAATGTGAATGTTTTAGTTGGACCACTTTTTTCGCTTTGTGATACATGGCGCTGTAATAGTCACAAACATATAGCACACAATTTTAGACGAACAGTTGGTAAAAGGTAGGTTTTTTAAATTAAAATACAGAACGTAGGTACGTTTGAACATTTTATTTCGGTTGTTTCAATGTGATACATGTACCTTTGTGAACTTATCATTTCTGGGAACGCATGCTGTTACAGCGTGATTACCTGTAAATACCACATTAATGCAATAAATGCTCAAAATGATGTCCGTCAACCTCAATGTATTTGGCAATACGTGTAACGACATTCCTCTCAATAGCGAGTAGTTCGCCTTCCGTAATGTTTGCACATGCATTGACAATGCGCTGACGTATATTGTCAGGCGTTGTCTGCGGATCACGATAGCAAATACCCTTCAACTTTCCCCACAGAAAGAAATCCGGGGACGTCAGATCCGGTGAACGTGCGGGCCATGATATGGTGCTTCGACGACCAATCCACCTGTCAAATGGCTCTGAGCACTAAGGGACTCAACTGCTGTGGTCATAAGTCCCCTAGAACTTAGAACTACTTAAACCTAACTAACCTAAGGACATCACACACATCCATGCCCGAGGCAGGATTCGAACCTGCGACCGTAGCGGTCGTGCGGTTCCAGACTGTAGCGCCTTTAACCGCTCGGCCACTCCGGCCGGCCCACCTGTCATGAAATATGCTATTCAATACAGCTTCAACCACACGAGAGCTATGTGCCGGACATCCATCATGTTGGAAGTACATCGCCATTCTGTCATGCAGTGAAATATCTTGTATTTTTATTTTTTTATTTACACGTCAAGTTCCGTAGGATCAAATTGAGGAGCAAATCTCCAAAGTAACGGAACGTGTCAGTACATGAACTTACAACATAAAAGTAACAACACATAAAAATAAATGTTCGTGAACCTGAAAAAAAGTCTGTCCATAAGTTTAAGTACACGCTATCAGCAATACAATAAGAATCAGCTTAATTTTTCAAGGGACTCCTCGACAGAATAGAAGGACTGACCCATGAGGAAACTCTTCAGTTTCGATTTGGTGGAGCGTGGATTACTGCTAAGATTTTTGAATTCGAGTGGCAGTTTATTGAAAATGGATGCAGCAGTGTACTGCACACCTTTTTGAACAAGAGTTAAGAAAGTACGATCCAAATTGAGGTTTGATTTCTGCCGAGTATTAACCGAGTGGCAGCTGCTTATTCTTGGGAATAAACTAATATTGCTAACAAGAAACGACAATAAGAAATATACATATTGAGAGGCCAATGTCAAAATACCCAATCTTGGGAACAGAGGTCGACAAGAGGTTCGTGAACTCACACCACTTATTGCCCGAACCGCCCGTTTCTGAGCCAAAAATATCCTTCTAGAATGGGAAGAGTTACCCCAAAACAAAATACCACACGACATAAGTGAATGAAAATAAGCAAAATAGACTAATTTACGTGTCGAAGTATCACTCACTTTTGATACCGTTCGAATAGTAGAAATGGCAGTATTAAGTCATTGAACAAGATCCTGAACGTGGACTTTCCACGACAGCTTACTATCTATCTGAACACCTAGAAATTTGAACCGTTCAGTTTCACTAATCATATGCCCGTTCTGTGAGATTAAAACGTCTGGTTTTGTTGAATTGTGTGTTAGAAACTGTAAAAACTGAGTCTTACTGTGATTTAACGTTTCTTTACTTTCTACAAGCCATGAACTGAGGTCATGTACTGCACTATTTGAAACCGATTCAATGTTGCACACAACATCCTTTACTACCAAGCTAGTGTCGTCAGCAAACAGAAATATTTTAGAGTTACCCATAATATTAGAGGGCATATCATTTATATAAATAAGGAACAGGAGCGGCCCCAACATGGATCCCTGGGGAACCCCCCACTTGACAGTACCCCACTCAGATCCCACATCACAGACGTTATCAACGTTGTGAATAATGACCTTTTGCTGCCTGTTGCTAAAGTAAGAGGTGAACCAATTGTGAGCTACTCCCCTTATTCCGTAATGGCCCAACTTCTGGAGCAATATTGTGAGATCAACACAGTCAAATGCCTTAGTTAAATCAAAAAATACGCCAAGCGTTCGAAACTTTTTGTTTAGCACATCCAGTTCCTCACAGAGAAAAGAGAATATAGCATTTTCAGTTGTTAAACGACTTCTAAAGCCGAACTGTACATTTGATAGCAAATCGTGTAATATAAACTGATCAATTAACCTTACATACACAGCCTTTTCGATAACTTTTGCAAACACTGATGGCATAGAAATAGGTCTAAAATTATCTACATTATCTCTTTCTCCCTTTTTATAAAGCTGCTTTACTACCGAGTACTTTAATCGCCCATGAAGCTGACCATTCCTAAAGGAAAAACTACAAATATGGATAAATACAGGGATAACATGGGCAGCACAGTACTTTAATATTCTGCTAGACTTTCCATCGTAACCATGAGAGTCCTTAGTCTTCAGTAATTTAATTATTTACTCAATATCCCTCTTTTCTGTATCACAGAGGAGTATTTGAGACATAAATCTCAGAAAGGCATTTGCTACGCAATTTATATGATTTCCTGTACAAACTAAATTTTTATTTAATTCACCAGCAATGCTCAGAAAATGATTGTTAAATGCTGTATATATATCTGATATATCAGTAACAGAAATATTATTACTGCGAACTGACTTTATATCATCGACCTTGTGCTGCTGACCGGACACTTCCCTCACAACTGACAATATGTAGTAACATGGTATAAAATTACGTAGGAAATCAACATACATTGCACCATTTAGATTGCCATCGATAAAATAGGGGCTAATTATCCTTCCTCCCACAATGCCGCACCATATATTAACCCGCCAAGTACGCTGATGTCCCACTTGTCGCAGCCATCGTGGATTTTCCGTTGCCCAATAGTGCGTATTATGCAGGTTTACGTTACCGCTGTTGGTGAATGACGCTTCATCGCTAAATACACGTAGAATGCGTGCAAAAAATCTGTCATCGTCCCATAATTTCTCTTGTACCCAGTGGCAGAACTGTACACGACGTTCAAAGTCGTCGCCATGGCATTCCTGGTGCATAGAAACGTGGTACGGGTGCAATCGATGTTGATGTATCCGGAACCGCGGGACTGCTACGGTCGCAGGTTCGAATCCTGCCTCGGGCATGGGTGTGTGTGGTGTCCTTAGGTTAGTTAGGTTTAAGTAGTTCTAAGTTCTAGGGGACTTATGACCTAAGATGTTGAGTCCCATAGTGCTCAGAGCCATTTGAACCATTTTTATTTTATGTTGATGTAGCATTCTCATCAGCGACGTTTTGGAGTTTACCGATTCTCGCGCAATTTGTCTGCTACTGATGTACGGATTAGCCGCGACAGAAGCTAAAACACCTGCTTGGGCATCTTCATTTGTTGCAGGTCGTGGTTGACGTTTCACATGTGGTTGAACACGTCCTGTTTCCTTAAATAACGTAACTATCCGGCGAACGGTCCGGACACTTAGATGATGTCGTCCAGGATACCGAGCAGCATACATAGCACACGCCCTTTGGGCATTTTGATCACAATAGTCATACATCAACACGATATCGACCTTTTCCACAATTGGTAAACGGTCTAGTTTAACACGAGTAATGTATCACGAAGGAGATACCGGCCGCACTGGCGGAATGTTACGTGATACCACATACTTATACGATTGTGACTATTACAGCGCCATCTATCACAAGGCGAAAAAGTGGTCCAACTAAAACATTCACATTTCTTTACGTACTACACGAATATGTAATAAAAATGGAAGTTCCTATTTAAAAAAAAACGTAGTTGATAACTATTTGACTTATGACAGCGCCATCTAGCGGGCCAACCATAGCGCGATCTGATTTTCCCCTTCAAGTTGGACAACTTTCGTTGTTCGTAGTATTTTCGTTTGACGCTTATTTCGTTAGATATTTGGCCCGGTCACTATCAATGGGCTACCATGTATATTAACGAATCATATCAGTACTTCTGTGAACGGCGTACTGACGACTACACGCCCCTCCATATCCGCATCCAGTTATCCGGATCAATTAAGAATAGTCCGCAGCTCGTGGTCATGCGGTAGCGTTCTCGCTTCCCATGCCCGGGTTCCCGGGTTCGATTCCCGGCGGGGTCAGGGATTTTCTCTGCCTCGTGATAACTGGGTGTTGTGTGCTGTCCTTAGGTTACTTAGGTTTAAGTAGTTCTAAGTTCTAGGGGACTGATGACCATAGATGTTAAGTCCCATAGTGCTCAGAGCCAATTAAGAAGAACACGGCGGTCGGTCGGCGCGGTTGATCCTTCCGAGTCCTGTTCGGACGGAGGTTTAGATCAGTACTTCTGTACTTCAAAACGTACGACATTCAGAACCGTCATATAGTAATGTCATCTGGTGGTCTTCTCTACCTAATTCTTTGACGTGTACAATTAGTTTGCACACAAATGTCATCACGTAATGTAGACGAGAAATTCTGCGTCCATGCATGAGAAATCCAGTTTAGGGTTTCGTATGAATGTATTACATATATCTGGACGAGTTCCAGCTTTCTTTGTCTATTGCTATGTGAACGTTTTTCGCTGAGTGTCTGCGTGTTTCGTTTTTACGATGTACAGTACATTTTATGCGGCTCAATCAAAATTTTTGTCTTTTTCCTTCACTGATGCATTTCACGTATTTCTCTGGTAGAGCCTTCGAGAATGGCGCAAGGCCGAAACGAGTAATGCAGAAGAAAATTAATAAATACTCTCCTCAAGTCTAATACCAGAATTTGAATGTATCTAGAATCACACTTCAGCAGGACGTATTACTCCAGCAAAGCAACGCAGACAAGATTACACTCATTACAGCGCGAAAGGAGGCAGTTAAGCAGTCAGTCCGCCCTCGCTACACACGCGAACTGAAGCAGAAAAAACTCCAGCATCTGCTATAAAGTTAAGTACCTTCTGCAATGGACATCATACTCGTTTGCAGAGCATGAATGTAGTCGTGGGTATAGATCTAGAGTGTGATGTAGGTGGTTATGCAGATGTAAATTGCTATGCCGATTTACATGTTGATAGGGGAGATAGTGTCACAGGCATGATACGTGAACTAGAGTGGCAATCATTAAAACAATGGCGTTTTTCGTTGTGACGATCTTCTCATGAAATTTCAATCATCAGTTTTCTCCTCCGATTACGAAAACATTCTGTGTGCACCCACCTACCAAATGACTATCACGATAAAATAAAAGAAACCAGGTCTCGCAAAGAAAAATTTAAGTGCTCGTTTTTCCCGCGTGCCGTTCGAGAGTGGAGCGGTAGAGAGACAGCTTGAAGGTGGTTCATTGAACCCTCTGCCAGGCACTTCATTGTGAATAGCAGAGTAATCACGTAGATGTATGGAGATGATCAGCACTTCGTGCACAGTCTGTCAGTTATTCTAAACATAATGAAAATGCATGTAATGAGCTTAAGTGGACGAAAAGGTGCGATATCGGTTGACCACGCGTGCGACGAACAGTCATTGGAATCTTCATCAGCATCAGCATATATACTCTGCAAGCAAATGTACAGTGCATAGTGGAGTGGAGAGTATATCGTATTAGTCTGTACTACTAAGTGACTATCCCAGAACCTCGAACCCGGCACCCAGCTGCCTTTTCAGGTTGCTTATCTATTGGATCCAGGGGCAAAAAATTGTAATTTTAAGTATTTCGCGTTATTATTGACTGGAATTAAAAATTTAAATGCTGTCGTAATCTACTCATTAAGCGGTATAATTTTATGTTTCAAACTTAACACAATAGGACAAGTAGTAGGGCAACAAACTGTGTGTTAGTCCTGAGACAGCATAACTGACGGCGCGCAGATATCCAGAATTAATTCGTCCAACACTTTCCACATTATTTCAAAGTTTAGGAATTTTTTCTCGCTAACACCCACCATTAAAAGATAAAAGGTAAGAGTTTATCGCTTAGTAAATTTACGTTGTTTAAAAGGTAAAAAAATGAACCTCAGCCATGTAGTTTTAATTAATAAGTTCTTTTCTACAGACTCTAATCGCTACAGTGTTTCCAGACAATCTGTAGATGTATCACTGAAAGTACCGAGAAAATTATATCGTAGTACGGCATATTGTTGAGGAGATACGATGTCATAAACATTGAGATGCTGCATTTATCCAGTGCTTCGTAAGGAGTGACTACCAACAAACATAAAGCATAATTTCAAACTCTTTCTAAACATTTTCTCGCTTGCGTGCATAACGCCAAGTACAGAACACATTAACTCATTTGTAAGGTAATGAGACGTTTGAAGATGTTTTATACATGGTATCTCGAATCTTTAGAGAAGCGGGGGTTAGCTAGTTGCATCCTTTTCGCGTACTGAGCGAGCAAGCGAGAAACGACTGTTTACACGTCTCTCCACGCGCTCTTTTCTTTTACCTTATGGTCCCCACGCGAGTTATACGATAGTGGAAGCATAGTGTAGCAGACTCGTCTTCAAATACATGTTCTCCAAAATTTTGTTTCGCGGAAACTGCACAGTCTCCCTTCCAAGTCTTCCCAATTCCGATCTCCGAGCACACGTTCTTATTGTCTGTACCGAGCTGTTACGACCCTAGCAGCACTTGGTTGAATTCGTTCTATGTCTTTTGCCTTGTGTACTTTAGAACACTCATAAAACTTGATTCGTATTCTAGAATTGGTGGTGCTAGCGTCTTGTTGCAGTTCTATGACTGTGAGACCAGTGGTAACCGAGGGGTTTTGATGCTGTGGAGTCTTCCGTAGCCCAAGTACAACTATCGAAGCGACACCGTTTCGTGTTTCCCCACTGACAATATGGCGAATCCACCCTAACGGTTCTACGTAAACGTCGTCTAAAGTGTCCATAACTGAATTTTAGGCTTTCCACACTTGCGTGAAACCTTCGTGATACGTTTGATAACGGAACATGCACTGGAACGTTGCACAGTCCAGCACTTCTGTAGTTAATGAAAGTAATTCAAAGCTTTTAGAGCAGCGGTCTTCCTTCAGCGGAGTTTCTTGTGCAGAACGGCTATGTTCTATAGCTTAATTTTCAGTGAGCTATCTTACGAGAGACAGCGGTGAATCTTCAGCAGGATTAACGACCCTTGTTCTGGTACGCCAGTTATCCCGAGTGTGGTTTTTAGGTGGTTTTGCATGCTCGTTTATTCAAATGCTAGGCTGGTTGCCAATGTCCGCAAGATGCAATTACAGTTAAAATGCGTTAACACTAAGAACTTCGTGTACGCGGTTCGCAGAAAGACAGCACATATGCCTTGTCTCCCTTAGGTTAATTATCGACTGGCGGCAGCGAGGGCATCTAGACTCTAAGTGAAAATAAAAATAAACTGCCACTACAAACGAACGCCATCACAGTGGGACAGCCAGGGGAAAGAAAAAGAAGAAGGAGATTCACGTCCATATGTTAAGGCATCTTCGAGAGCCTCTTAAGTAAAATTCTGCTTTGATGACAGTAGGCGGAATGAACGGTCGCATTAAAGTAGTATTATAGTGGGGTTACGAGCGCAGTTTTGATATCAAATTGATATGAAATTAAGTTAAATTGATCAATTAATCATCCCTCTACAGCACGTGAAATAACAGCAGAGAATACAACCTTTCATGACATTGCCTCAAATGTCGGAAAAAACACAATCATTTTACGTTTGACAACAAGAATCTATAATTCAAGAGAACTTCGATGTCTTACATTTCCAGTTTCCTGTTTCGTGCGCATAACACATTAATTTTCATTAAAGGTGTCATTTCTTTGATGGGAAATGGTTTAAGTCTGTGGGATACAGCTACTCTTTTTCTTAGGACTTGCGGAATTACATTGCTCATGTCAACCAATCCCAATTCTGAAATATCTATATCGGACGGTAATGTGGATGGTTCAAATGGCTCTGAGCACTATGGGACTCAACTGCTGTGGTCGTAAGTCCCCTAGAACTTAGAACTACTTAAACCTAATTAACCTAAGGACATCACATACATCCATGCCCGAGGCAGGATTCGAACCTGCGACCGTAGCGGTCGTGCGGTTCCAGACTGTAGCGCCTTTAACCACTCGACCACTTCGGCCGGCGGTAATGTGGAGAACAATGCTCTAGACTGAGAAAAATAAGTTTCTCCTGCTTTAACATAACACTTCTGTATAATACTTATATTGTATTTATTGCAGTCAGAGTTAAGAATCTCCACGTAGTTTATAGGTAGATAATTAAAACTGTATGTAGACAGAACATAGCTGATACGCTATTCTCTGTCTGGAATATCTGGAAGACTCACTTGTACACCTGTCAATTTTCGCGTATTTTTATTACCCAAGTACCAAATCTGCAGAACTTTATTAAACACAACAGTTAATCTATACGTTATTCGGTAACTGACGCACATGGAAGCAAGCGGCACAGAGTAAAGTACACTGAATTGTAAATACTGTTTATTGGTGTCTAACACACGTAAACACTCGTGCCCAGGGTCGAATACACGATCCATTCTGTAGTTGTACGAGTGTAGCCTCCAACCTGCTAATGTCACGCTGCTTAGCGAAGGAAGACCTAAAAGTTTCTCGTAGTTGCATATCTGAACACTTTATAAAATCTGTAACGTGGTTACCAATATCTTTGTTCACTCCTGGACATAGGATCTGACATGTATATTTGTCATATATCTTTACTGTACAGTTGGAGCTTAACCACGTTAGACAGTCTATTCCAACTGTCTTATCGTTGTCCACAATCACACTGCTGTTTCCCTGGCGATCTACCTCCATGCAGAAGTCCAGGGTTGATATTAAGTAGACGTACATCTCCATTTTGTTGAAAATTCCGGCAAAGTCTTGCGTTATGCCGAAATCCGAAAGGTAACAGTTGTCTACATGTAGCTGCAGCAATATTCCAGGCAGCACGTCCATTAGAACATCTACTTTAACGTCAAATAATTCCACTTTAAATGGTATAACCACAGAATTTTTGTACTTCTGGAAAATATTTTCCAGTGCTTCCTTGTAGATTTTTTTCCCGTATCCCACATGCTGCTACACCGTCGTTCCCGTGCAGGAGAGAAGGCAGCTTCGCTTGGACACCATGTCTTGCAGTGACGAAATTGGAGAATTTACTACTTACATAATAGTTAAATGAGCCACGCACCTCCTTCTTTAACATTACAGACCGTCCTCTTTCTAATTGTTCTTGGCACTTCACTTGATCACAGATATTAATCACCACAATGTTATCGGAAAGCGGCTCTGTAATGGGTGTAAGCACATTTACATTCTTCTCGTTAAGTAGTTTACCATTTTCGGTGTAATTTACGTTGCCAATGTCAGTAGCCAGACTATCCAGGTTCGCTTGTAATAACCACCAACCGTGGCGTTCGTCCGTTGGTCTTGTCTTCCTCCTTAATAGCTGAGGGATGCTTTGCACTTTGGACGAGTACATGTTGAAATGTTCAACTACCGCAGAAAGAGTGATCAGTTGCGGCTGTCAAGCCTTCTTTTATACTCTAAAGATCCAAGATGGTTGCACTTCCAGTGCAATATAATCATTGTACAGAAGGGTTGTGTTGAAGAAGGAGAAACTTATTTTTCTCAGTCTAGAACATTGTTCTGCACAATACCGTAAGAAAAAGAGTAAATGTATCCCATAGATTTAAACCATTTCCCACCAAAGAAATGATACCTTTAATGAAAGGTAATGTGTTATGTACACGAAAAAGGAAACTGGAAATAGAAGACATCGAAGTAAAGAAAAGAAAACTAGTGTATACAGTGAAGACAACTGGTATAAAGGACGAATATAAGCTGCAAATGGAAAAGGAAGAGGCTAATGCGGATGTGCAGGCCACTGTAAACACAGTGTACGGAGAAATCTGGCTACGACTGGGGAATACAAGATAATAGCATTCACGTTAAAGAGTAGAGGTAAGTGGCCATATGTTGGAGTACTGGCTGAAAACGACGGATTGGAGCCTGTTTACTATGTTTAAAGACATACGAAAAATCTATTTATTAGAATCCATTCCTCCATCGATGTGCTTAAAAAAGACGGATTGATTGTACTGAAATGTGATGGGCTTGATGTCATACCCTTAGCAACAGAAAAATCGTTTGCGGAGCTTAAAACCAACGGAAAACAACCTTTAATGGCAATTCGTTAGCAAAAGTTGTAAATTTAACATTATATACCGAAATTCCGCAAGAATGTGCACCAGACAAACTGGCAGCATACACCCAGGAGGATGTGGAATGTTATAACAACAATGTCATGCAGGAAATAAGAGGAAAAATTAAAATCCAAGAATGCTTTCGTGTAGAGGAACTGCCGGAAGGAACAGAACTAAAAGAGGCATTTTACAGGGAAAAAATTAGATGTATACTAGAGTTTGAAAACATACTTTCTCTGTATTTGTCTAATTACTGGCTGGAGAGAGAAACAGATGATTCAGATGTGGATTTAAGTTATAAGTTAAAAATTAAATTGGACAATATTAAAACTATACCCAACAAAAATAAGGAAAGCGTTGTTTTCTGTGCATAAATGTAAATGCGAAAGTTAATAAACATTTGGTACTAGAATATTTCCTTGTCTTATTTGTTAACCTACCAAAAGTACTAAGACATTTCCTATGTACAATGATCCATTGGCACATATTTCGGTTTTGGAAAGTGAGTAGTCGGATGACCTCGAAGAGTAGTGGAAAGTAGGTAGTTGAAAGCATAGTGACCCCTTTTAGTACCTATATGATGTGTAGTCTTCCTAATTTTCCCAACAAGAAACACGACCGTAGCTGCTCGTACTATCTCTTCTATTACCTCGTGTTGCCGGGGAAAGCTTTGTTTGGCGCTGGCCGTACACACTGTATATGGTTGGTGGAGCTATGACACCATGTTCCCATTTCCACCGAGTAATTAAAACGCGTTCCTGTCACATTAACTGAGCTGGTCCTGTTTCCACAAAGGATGCAGAAGGTCTTAGATATATCGCTCTCCAACTTCCGTACAGGTCTGACTTAAATTGGGACGTTCACATAGACTAAGGTGCATGGAGGGGGCTGGCCGAAGTGGCCGTGCGGTTCTAGGCGCTGCAGTCTGGAAACGCGAGACCGCTACGGTCGCAGGTTCAAATCCTGCCTCGGGCATGGCTGTGTGTGATGTCCTTAGGTTAGTTAGGTTTAAGTAGTTCTAAGTTCTAGGGGACTAATGATCTCAGAAGTTGAGTTCCATAGTGCTCAGAGCCATTTGAACCATTTGCATGGAGGCCAGGGCGGAGACTTAGGAGCAGTTACAAGATGCAGAGGAACTGTCTAAAACCAGCGCTGGAGTTCTTTATGCATGGGATCCATCAGATAGGGTCGAAAAAAAAAGTGACACGTGTCGAACTACGAGAGTGGCATGAATATGATTCACCAGTAGCTGTAATAATTAAAAGACATCTCTACAGGATCCAACGCAAGTATGTGGTTGAAAGGATGGACTTGATTCCAAATTACGGACAGCATTTCTGCCTGAAAGCGTTACACTAGCAACGACTCGTGTGCGCCACTGTAGACTCAAGACCGCTTTTATGCAGGGTGATGGTAACATAGACTTTATGATCGTGTTTTTAATAGCGTAGCCCTTGTGCGAAATGTATGTTGTGGATTGTACAATCCCTCTGTAGTCAGCTTCAGAGATCATTTCACAGTAGTGTTCCTCGAAAAGAACACGTGTTCTCTGCATGGATTTCCAATTGTCCTACTTGGCAAGTGTAATCCAACTACTGGAAAAAAATTACTGGCCATACATAGTGACTCTCATGATCAATTAAATTATTTAGCCTATCAAATTGATATCAATGACGTGCCGCCTGGCGGGTGGAAGAGATGGCTAGGGCGCCACGAAATGATTCTAGACCGTTCCTTTTTTTTCGTTTCGGTGACATAATTTTAACGAAGGGTGGTACAGACTCTCACGGTCTGTTTCGTAAATGCTTGTATGATATAGCATCGCACTGATAAAAGGGGACGGTCATAGGGTACAAAACAGCTACCTTCCCTAGAATTATACCTTCTTTTTGTCAAACGTAAAATGACTATTTTCTTGTGAGCTAATGGCATGAAAGATTCTATTCTCTAATGTTATTTCACTTGCATGACTGTTTATTTACTGGCACTGAACGCTGTCGCTCAGGTCGTGTAATTCGTTTAGCGACATGGAGGAAGTTGCTTAATATATACATAGTTTTTTCCTTGGAGTTTAAATAATCTCTTTTTCTTTACTCCGATGACTGAAGATAATGAGGACATACTGCGGTGACCTGTAACTTTCGTAGCAAAGTGGTCGAAGTTTTTTTCTGATTTTACACATGATCGTGTATATGTCTCTGCTGATCATTTGAGATCGATGGTGGCAGACTTCATTGGACGTCACAACAAATGAGATACGACTGGAATCAAACTTAAAAGCTATATCGATTTTGCTCATAAAACTAAAATAAAATGGACTTTATTTTGGTTGAAAGAGGACATTTATTATAGGAGTCGAGTTGTTAAAATAGCCCAGTGCAGAACGGCGGGCGAGTTCCCTATGTGGCTGTGGCTGTCCCTGAGTCGGGATAGCAGTCATTTATCACGGTTCTGTGGGATGGCGGCGGTCGTCTGCGCTCGCTTTAGGCGGCATGGGCTTTCTGTTTCGTAAGCAGCCGACTTTTGAAGTAGCCATCGGGAGTGTTCTCCAGATGGGTGGGGTTATGATACTTAATTTGCCTTTTGTGTTGTCCAGGACCACTGCCTCAAAGGCATGCCGCGTATCGTGAGGGGCGCAAAGGGGGCGGCAGCGAGTGCGTGTTTGCTGGAGTAGTCATTGGACACAGCCGCTCTCTGCCTAGAGGGCGGTGCGTGGGGGCTCTGTCGCTATATTTTAGATGAACAAGTTGCACTTTATTGTATTGGCGTAGGAGCGTCGCCCCAAGGTGGCGGCCAGATGGTGCAAAGCTGAGTGGGGCCAGCCACTACAGAGGATGGCAGCAGAGGGTGGACAGAAAGGCACAGAGAAACTACGAGACGCACGGTGGAGCAGCTGGCCGTTTCAAGGAGCCTGTGTCCATCTCTTAGATGGACGCGGAGGATGGGTGGAGTGAGGGAGGGGAAGAAGAGAGCCTCGATTTTCGGCAGTTTGTGGATGCCTATCGAGGAGAAGACATGTTCAACTAACGACCCCTCTGCTGTATTTCAGGACGACGATTCTCCCCAGTGCATGTATTTCATTACGAGTGCTGGTTTTTTCACAAAAATTTCGAAGTGTAATTAGAACTGTACAGGCTGAGAAAAACACGTGACGTCATCTGGGTTGGGGGTGGGCATGGTTGGGGGTGGGGCGTGGGCGGTGCTGGGTGGGGCCAAAGGTGATTAATTCATCAATTTAATTAATTTGCATATCAATTTGATATCAGAATTGCGCACATAACCCAACTATACTACTACTCATGACAACAAGTTACATATGGTACACTAAGAGGAGTCCGGTTACAACTTTTAGTATATGTGGATAGGTGGGGAGGAGGAAGGGGTTCCTAGGTGGGGTGGTTTTAACTGTGCGTTCAGTATATCTGAGACACAGTTTTCGAGATGCAGTGAAACAGGATGGCAGACCAGATACATCTGGATAATACTATGAATCTCTGGACGATAGGTAGCAGGAGAGTATGAATCACGCAGACAACACTTATATTTCCAACAGTGTATGTTCGGAGCGACTGCACAAGTCTAGGCATGCGAGAGGCAGGTGCCAGATACATTGGAATTATCCTGAGGATGAGCAATTTCCGGACGAAAAAGCAAAACGAACTTTCGATCAATTCTTAAGTATTCTTAGTCTGTCTGGAACACTGAGCATGTTCTAATTAAGCAAGAGATAGGTAATAGTCGAAGATGAATTTCACGATCAGTCACGAATTTATTTAGTCGGTTTAAGTGCGTCATACTCAACACTCTCCAGTATGATATGGTACGAGTCCAGGAACGTAGTAGAGTCCCGTTAATTCGAACTAACTGGGACCGGACCTTGTTCGGATTACCGATTTATTCAGATTATCCAAAATTACAGTGACGAGATTCTAGAATGAAGAATACCGAGCAGATAAGTACGTACACAGTGGTGTACATTGGAAGAAGTGTGGGAACAATAGCTCACTCTCACTCCCTGCCCCTGTTGTTGAGCATTGTTGAGACCTTTGTAGTGTCTAAGGTCAGTGTACTACCCGTTGTATCGGCTTACGTTAGCTACCGACCGCTTGCTTGTGTAACAGTTGTGTTGTATTCGTTCCGGTGCTGTGGTGCACGTATTTTCGTCATGAGTTTATGGAAAACATACAAAGTTAACTCTCAAAGAAAAACTGAATGCTTTGAAGCGGATAGACAACGGTGAGAGTGTATCTAAACTGGCAACGGAACCGGGTGTTGGTAAATCAACCATTTGTGATTGGAAGAAGAACGAAGTGAAGCTTGAACAGTCCTGTGCAACGTCTTGGGGAAAAACACTCGAAATTCGGCAGACTTTGAAGCAGTCCCAGTACGATAAAGTGGATGCTCTTTTCCTTTGGTTTACGCAGGACAGAGAAAGGGGAACTCCTTTGAGTGGAACACTGTTTCGCGAGAAGGCTGTTTAAGTGAACAAGTTAATGAATGATGATGAGTCTTTTAATGCGAGCATGGGTTGCTTGGACAGATTCAAAAAAATGTCATGTAATCCGTCAGCTAACTATTACTAGAGAGAAGTTTTCTTCTGACTGTGATGCAGCGGAGGAATACTTGGATGAGTTTGAAAACAAGGTAAGAGAGGGAAAGTATTCTCCCCAACAACATTATAACGCTGGGGAGATTGGCCTTAATTTTAGGGCATTGGGAACAAGAAGCCTGGCATCAAAAGCAGAAGACCATGCTCCTGGCTTTAAAATGTGCAAACATCGTGTGACTTTATTAGCGTGCAGCAACGCTGCTGGTAATCACAAGCTGTCTTTAATGCTGATCGGCAAATCTGCTAGGCCCAGAGCTTTTAAAAACTGCAACATGAAGTCCCTGCTCGTATATTATAACAAGAAGAAAAAAGCGAGGATGGGTGGTAAGCTGTTCACAGAATGGTTTCACGGCCGGTTTGTTCCCTCTGGTCGACGGGTTTCTAAGCAAAATCATTGGTCTCCCCGTGCAGTCCTTTTGCTGATAACGCGCCATCTCACCCCAGCACTGAGGAATTATGTGATGGAGAAATTGTGGCGAAGTTTTTGCCGCCGAATGTTACACCACTTCTACAGCCGATGGACAAGGGCGTACTGCACACATTAAAACTGATTTACGGAAAACAATTTTTAAGAAGGCTGACCCATACGGTAGCATTCCTTTAGTGGACAAAATAAAAAATACCAGTGTGAAGAATGTTGTTTATTGGGCCAATGGGGCATGGCAGAATATTTCGGAAAATATTGTGAGAAAATCGTGGAGAAAACTGTGGACATCTCTTGAATTTCAGGACAACCTACTTGAAAATGAAGAGGAAAATCTACTACAAATGATACAAACAATCCCTGGATGTGAAGAAACTAGTGAAAGAGACGTAGATGAATGGATGGCAGCGGGTGGTGTAGGTGTGGAGAACCTTACTAATGCTGATTTAGTTGCTGCTGTGACTCAAGACCAGGAAGAAGTGGACTGCTGTGACGGGAGTGACAATGAGCCTGAACGCGATAAAGGAGAGCTGGTGCCACACCGTGACGCAGCAGAAGCCCTTGACCTCGCGCTACGTTGTTTAGAGCAACAGCCCATTGCTACACCTGCTAATTTGATGTTAATCAGACTATGGCGCAACTATGCGTAATATAACTTCACTACGCCAAAAACAATGACGAGTTTTTGTCATCTGAAAAGTAGGGATGAAATTTCCGCTGTATTTTAGTAAGTTTGACAGCTTTTCTTTCATTGTTATGCATTGTTTAAACCTAATGTTTTCTTGGCATTTTTTTCTAATACGTGTTTACTGTACTGTGTAAATTAAAATAGTGTGTGTAAGCGTAGGCTTCCGCGGCCGTTGTCTTCTTCAATAAAATTCTTCAGGGTATCAGACCGCATCGTCATAATTTAAAATGCGCCAACGTTTCGGCCAGCGTTGCAGCTAGCCTTCATCAGGGCCTTACGTTAACTGCTAAATGAAACACACTTGGTTCCTTAAATAGCTGCACGAGAAAACCGTGTCGTTGCTTGATTGGCTGTAAAAGGAGGAGGAGGAGGGGTGAAAAGTATGCTTTATTGGTGTTTCCTTTATTATCTGTCATTGGCTGAAATAGCTGTTTTCTATTGGTCTTTATATTAATCCACCCCATTGGAGGAGACGGACGAATAGCGAACAGGTGATGGCTGTGACGTCACACTGTTTCCATGCTGTCCAGAAGCCGGCTGCGGCGTGCCATTGCTTTGTGTGCTCGCGACCACTGCTGCGGCTCTCCGCGTGTCTGCTTGGGCCGCCACGGCTCTGCCGCCGCTCCGTAGCCCTGCTATTGCAGGCAGCCAAGACCTCGGAAGCTTGTACCCGTCCTCTCTATTCATGTTGGCGGGTCTTTTGGCTATTTCTATCGCCTCTCTAATCTTTCTTTTGAAAGTGAGAGGCTGTTTCGCCAGGACGCGGGCTTCTTGAAAAAGTATAGGTTTCCCGCACTCGTCTCGGTGTTCCGCCACTGCTGACTTAGTGTGTTGTTTCAGGCCTGAAACAACACACTAAGTCAGCAGTGGCGGAACACCGAGACGAGTGCGGGAAACCTATACTTTTTCAAGAAGCCCGCGTCCTGGCGAAACAGCCTCTCACTTTCAAAAGAAAGATTAGAGAGGCGATAGAAATAGCCAAAAGACCCGCCAACATGAATAGAGAGGACGGGTACAAGCTTCCGAGGTCTTGGCTGCCTGCAATAGCAGAGCTACGGAGCGGCGGCAGAGCCGTGGCGGCCCAAGCAGACACGCGGAGAGCCGCAGCAGTGGTCGCGAGCACACAAAGCAATGGCACGCCGCAGCCGGCTTCTGGACAGCATGGAAACAGTGTGACGTCACAGCCATCACCTGTTCGCTATTCGTCCGTCTCCTCCAATGGGGTGGATTAATATAAAGACCAATAGAAAACAGCTATTTCAGCCAATGACAGATAATAAAGGAAACACCAATAAAGCATACTTTTCACCCCTCCTCCTCCTCCTTTTACAGCCAATCAAGCAACGACACGGTTTTCTCGTGCAGCTATTTAAGGAACCAAGTGTGTTTCATTTAGCAGTTAACGTAAGGCCCTGATGAAGGCTAGCTGCAACGCTGGCCGAAACGTTGGCGCATTTTAAATTATGACGATGCGGTCTGATACCCTGAAGAATTTTATTGAAGAATAAAATAGTGTGTATGTACAGCAGTTTACCTCACAGTTTTTCATACTTAGACTAACATTTTTCATGTTAGGGTTAACCGAACGTTCGGATTATCGGGGTTCGGTTTGCGGGACTCTGCTGTACTTCTGCCGACATACCACGACGGTAAAGGCAAGAAGTCCGTGCTCCTACATTAGAGATGGGTACCGGGAATCCTCTTATTCCCGCGAACCATCCGCAAATACACTCCTGGAAATTGAAATAAGAACACCGTGAATTCATTGTCCCAGGAAGGGGAAACTTTATTCACACATTCCTGGGGTCAGATACTTCACATGATCACACTGAAAGAAACACAGGCACATAGACACAGGCAACAGAGCATGCACAATGTCGGCACTAGTACAGTGTATATCCACCTTTCGCAGCAATGCAGGCTGCTATTCTCCCATGGAGACGATCGTAGAGATGCTGGATGTAGTCCTGTGGAACGGTTTGCCATGCCATTTCCACCTGGCGCCTCAGTTGGACCAGCGTTCGTGCTGGACGTGCAGACCGCGTGAGACGACGCTTCATCCAGTCCCAAACATGCTCAATGGGGGACAGATCCGGAGATCTTGCTGGCCAGGGTAGTTGACTTACACCTTCTAGAGCACGTTGGGTGGCACGGAATACATGCGGACGTGCATTGTCCTGTTGGAACAGCAAGTTCCCTTGCCGGTCTAGGAATGGTAGAACGATGGGTTCGATGACGGTTTGGATGTACCGTGCACTATTCAGTGTCCCCTCGACGATCACCAGTGGTGTACGGCCAGTGTAGGAGATCGCTCCCCACACCATGATGCCGGGTGTTGGCCCTGTGTGCCTCGGTCGTATGCAGTCCTGATTGTGGCGCTCACCTGCACGGCACCAAACACGCATACGACCATCATTGGCACCAAGGCAGAAGCGACTCTCATCGCTGAAGACGACACGTCTCCATTCGTCCCTCCATTCACGCCTGTCGCGACACCACTGGAGGCGGGCTGCACGATGTTGGGGCATGAGCGGAAGACGGCCTAACGGTGTGCGGGACCGTAGCCCAGCTTCATGGAGACGGTTGCAAATGGTCCTCGCCGATACCCCAGGAGCAACAGTGTCCCTAATTTGCTGGGAAGTGGCGGTGCGGTCCCCTACGGCACTGCGTAGGATCCTACGGTCTTGGTGTGCATCCGTGCGTCGTTGCGGTCCGGTCCCAGGTCGACGGGCACGTGCACCTTCCGCCGACCACTGGCGACAACATCGATGTACTGTGGAGACCTCACGCCCCACGTGTTTAGCAATTCGGCGGTACGTCCACCCGGCCTCCCGCATGCCCACTATACGCCCTCGCTCAAAGTCCGTCAACTGCACATACGGTTCACGTCCACGCTGTCGCGGCATGCTACCAGTGTTAAAGACTGCGATGGAGCTCCGTATGCCACGGCAAACTGGCTGACACTGACGGCGGCGGTGCACAAATGCTGCGCAGCTAGCGCCATTCGACGGCCAACACCGCGGTTCCTGGTGTGTCCGCTGTGCCGTGCGTGTGATCATTGCTTGTACAGCCCTCTCGCAGTGTCCGGAGCAAGTATGGTGGGTCTGACACACCGGTGTCAATGTGTTCTTTTTTCCATTTCCAGGAGTGTATAATATGAAGATGGCGAGTGGAGAGGGGTATAAATGAAACTAGTGCACTGTGCACCACCCGTTACAGACAGTATGAGTAGAGCACGATGTGGCTGTACATATACAGCGTGTTTCTAAATGGTATTTACAAAATTCATACAAATCCTTCTTTATAAGCGGCTTGAAGAAGTGGCCTTTACAGGATTTTAGACGAAAATAGATCAAGTTTTGACTCACATAGAACACTAGTTCGAATCATGAGTCTCTCAGGTGGGTTCGGTATAGATGGCTTTCGGCTGAAATAATCCGATTGGGTTGTGGTGATGAATGGAGATGAGCGTATGGCATCGTCGGCCGTGAGGCGCCATCCGGGGAAGTTCAGCCAACAAGTGGAAGTCTTATTTCAGTGGACGCCAAATTGGGCGACTTGCGCGACGGTGATGAGGATGAAATGATTACGAGGACAACACCCAGTCCACGAGCAGAGAAAGTCTCCAACCCGGTCGGGAATCGAGCCCGGGCCCGCTTGCATGGGAGGTTAGCACGTTACTGCCCAGCTAAGCAGGCGGACTGTGATGGCAGACAAGTTCATAGCAGGTCAAGTTTGTGACTTATCGAAGCCAGCGAATGTGAATTCCAAACAAAGTTGCGATAAGACATTAACTACTCGCGTAGCCTTATGTTTACGTTCGTGCCATATTTTATAGGACGAGCTCATTTCGGTCCCTCGAGTACAAATCACACCGCCCCAAGAGCTGGCGACAGCTGTAGCAATGATGACTGCCGTCACTCGTCCCGAGAGTGATGCGCTGAACCGTACCGAGTACGATAACGATTATCCCAGCAGGCCTAACATTTACGTGTGGCAGAATTAATTTAACGAAAGTGGGTGCTCGGTAAACCATAAAAAAATAAACGCTCACGTGTGTCTGAGGACGTCGAAGAGCAAGTGAAGCAAAGATTTGTTATGACTTCTTCAAATCGGAGCAGCTTTGCTTCTCGCGAGCTGTGTGCTTTGTGTTAAGAATACATATTTTCCATTAAAATCGTACAAGTATTTGTGTCAGAAACTGAAGTCACTGAAGGGGTTCTGCGTGAAGACTTTTGTGTGGAAACGGTACATCGATTGTATAAAGACAAAGATATCATTTGAAATACAATGTTTAGTGAGAAGAAGAGTTTTCAGTTACGAGCTAAAGTAAATAAACACAACTCCATGATTTAGAGCTGTAAACATCTACGACAAACCATGGAGCATGATCATGATAACGAAAGAGTTGACGTGTTTTGTGCACTGAGCAAGGGCATGTATTACGGCCTCCAAGAGGACACAATCAAGGAAAAGTAATAAATGCTGGAAAAGCCTTTAAATCTCGCGAGGTTGACTAAGGACGCATCATACATTTGATGCAATATGGCGCACCGCCGCTTTTCCGCACCAATGTCGGGGATTTCCTCTATTGTGTAACTGCTTCCAAGTTAAATGGGTTGGTCGAAAAAGAACAACTCTTTATTTAAGGTTGAGTAACAAGTACACAGTTTTTATTCTAATGATTTCAGTTTATTTAGAACTACTTTTCCGGATTTTAGACCATCTTCTGGAAACAATTGACTAGCGTCTGGAAGGGACACTAATTTACAAACATATTTTTTAACGTTGTAAGCAAAACTTTAGCAAGTGGACAGTATTATAAACAATAAGCAGAATACATAATCTTACAGTATTAAAGGTTATATGGCTATGATGTCCGAGTCTGAGAGGTCGTGACATTAATTGAGAACTATCCAAGTGAACACTAGTAACTTACGTTGAGAAACAAACATGTGTTATATTGTAAATAACATTATGCGATGTGGAAACATTAAACATAGTACATGGTTAAAATACGAAATATTAAAGTATTGTAAGTTATACTGCAGGAGTCTACGGGGTAAGGAATAAGAAATTCTGATATGTTTTAATTATATGTAGCACTGGGTAAGGTGGGACTAAATGAATCATTTGAAATTTGTGAACCCTAGCGGGGAACTAATTATTTTATTACACACTTTAAATGTTATTGGAGAGCTGGTCATAGTTATAAGTTTTGTATGATACCGGTACATAGCTTCAAAATCTATTCTTCTTCATTCTAGATAACAAAATATAGTGTGTTGAAACATCCGGAAAATTAAAAATTGGTGGGGCTATTTGAATCGTTAGTGGGGCTTTCTGAAACCCTGTCATCTGTCATCAGTTATACCAAATATGGAAGACTGCACTTCAGTTACACTTCTTAAATATTCCAGTAGTTGTTACACGCATTTCTCACAGTGGAATTGTTTACCACTAGCAGCCCCGCACAAATTTTGTGAAACCACAGCTTGGACTTGTCACACCTGGTCCTTTCTTCATAGATCTAGGGTCTAATATTTGATGCTGCAGAAACCATAAGGTACTTTTTATTCCTTACACTCAGTTTCCGTTGATGAAGAAGATGAATCATCCTCATCATTTGAAGGTTTCTAATGAACGTCCAGCGCATTTCTGCAACGCTTCATCTTCTTCCTTTGGGTGTTTTAAAAATGTAATTTCCTCTTCCCTTTCGTAGGAATGAGACGAACTGATGAAGTCAGATGGCAAGCTTAACTTTTCTCTCTTCTCGCACACACGATACCCCGTAGTTTTCTTTGGAGTAGGCAAATCAATAGGAAATGATGAAAATGTTGTTGATGAGTTCTGACTATCGAACGCCTTTGGGGATTTGCAGAGCCTGGGTTTAGTTCGGATTCTGTGATAACAGAACGGGTTACATCATTCAGGAATGCAGATGAAAGAAGGAATTTGTGTGACGGCATTTTGTTGGAACTGAAGGGGAAAGTTCCTGTATACTCAAATCTCTTCACAGAATTTCCTACACTAACCCCACGCCTCCAGGCGACGTCGAAAATTTACTAAAAACGAATTTTGTAATGGAGGCTTGTAAGGTGTCAGGCATATCCAACACCTTCCATGAAAACCCTGACATGGTAAGCAAATCCGGCAGTATGTCACATAGCTCCAAATAAATCCTGACCTTAAATTAACCAAAGTAATACGATCAACGAGTGAGCAAATGGAATACCACAGACTAACACAAGAACGCCTAAATGCATGTCATACCTTCCCACCGTGAAACAGACGCAGTACCGAGGGAAGGAACGAGAACAGAAGCCGAAAGCAGAACCGTGTTAAGCTAGAAGGCCCTACGATAAGGGACGGACACCCACGTCGCCAGCTGACCGCCAAAACCACCCCCCAGCCCATGTTAAAAGATAGAGCCCTCCAGAAGAACAGTATAGATCTTACAATAACACTAAAAGGGCCACACCAGTGCAAGTTTTAGTGTGAGACTTTTTCGCGTCTCTGTTACGTTGAAAAAGTTAAAAACATTGCCCCACCACGAAAAGTGTAACGTTTCTCATTGGATAGACAGAAGTTTTGTAGGCGGAGTTTAAGGTTAACATTGAGACCCTGATTGGTCGGTTGAAAACACAGCCAGATAGCTTTTTTTAAACCAACTTCGGTAAATTGTAGTGAGGAGAAGTTAGGAGAGAGTTGCTTCCGAGACAGTGAGGTGCGTGAAACTGTGCCGCCCGCCGCCCCCTGACGCTGTCTAAACACCGACAAGGTAATGAAGGCACGCGATGCCGCATTTTCGAGCGCATAAGGCTTCACTCAGAACTGCAGAAGTCTCATCTATTACATTCCCGTTTTGCGTAATACTAGTGTCGATCGACAATTAAAGCTCATGGCATTTACATTTGCTACGTGAAGTTGACATCTGAAACGCGATGATTTTTCTCTCATATAATTATTGAGAAGCCGCATCAGCCACTGTAATTTATGACAAGTTAAATAAGTAATTAAAGATAATTGAGGGTCACTGTATACCATTTTGATAGTTTTCTCCTTTATGAAACTTAACTTAAATCTAGATTATAGATGTGATATGGCATAGGTCATCCATCGATCCATTGTAGAACTTGGAAATCCATTCAGGGAATATTCGTTCACATTTTTGTTGAATGCAGTTGGTTTTTGTCATCCTGTATTAAAATATTTCCTTTCATCAATAGTGCAATTTATAAACAATGTTTTGTAAGTAGAATAAAATTTCCAATGGTAAACCCAACTGCTTTTTCGACGTTATTTTACCAGCTAACTAAAAATAGGAAAGCCTTGAACCCCTTCCACTAAATTTAGTTAGTATTAAGATTCTTTTAAGGGAGTGCAGTGGAGCTGACGCTGAAATCATTAAGTATTTGATTATATCATCGTTAGTCTCACTGAACTCTTCTGAACACTACATGCCATTTGTGGTCTGGCGTCTCCTTACCAGCAACAGGTCCCAGGTTCAAACTAGTCAATTCCCTAAAAAACACGCTCAGAGCGTCGTTGCGCAAAAGTGGCAGGGAGACACGACTTAGAACAAACAGACACCACGCAGAATGTTAGAGGCTGACGGATTATTCTGTATAAATGAATTTGCTTCTTGATGGTATTACGCCTTGAATGGCTTGAAAACAGTTCTGAACAGCGGCTGTAGAATGTGCTTAGTATGTGGTGGCAGACACACCAGTTCAGTGTGATTCTTCATACAGTAGTCCAGGCATGGAAAAAAAAAGCTGTGAACTGTGATCGTCCAAAAGTAAAAGGCATCTGCTTTGTGAACGGTGCTTGTTGAAGTGTTGGCACAAACACAAAACCAAATCTTTTTTATGTAGGCCGAATCTGAAATAGACACTTGAGTATCTGTATGCGTTCCCAGATACCTCGTACTCTTCTGCATTCTTTTGAACGGTGGAATATATGACCCAGTGGCATTACAGGCAACGACGACTGTCACATTTTCTCCCCTCTCCAAACTCGTCAGCGCAACAACTTCTAACTTTTTCAGGCCTATCGTTCATTGTAAACCCACATTTGTCCACATTATATATGTTTTATGGTTTATTTTGCAAGTCAGATTCATATAAGACAGATTTCAAAACATTGTAAGAATTTTTAACTTTTTCCTGATTTAATCCCATGGCTCGACCTTTAGAACATGCCTCAGGTTTCCTTAATGAAATATCTTCCAATGTAGTTTCATGAAAGAAAGAAACCAGTCCTTACCACCCACTTTCACACCTTCTCCCGATGGAACTACAATGGCACTGATTTTGGCATACTGGTACACTGCTCTTTTAATGCTGAATGAGGCATTTGCATAACCACGGTTAGATAAACTCTTCAATCTTTCAACCAAATTTTTTTCTGTTCTTCTGCTGATAACACATTTGGATGACCTATTTTTCTTCTTTTCTGTTGTGGTCACTTGATGCGTTTGATTCTCTTCCACTCCGCGAAGGAAACGAATTTCTTGAACCCGTCTGTAGAGCGTCGTAAACCGCACATTATAAAGCCCTGCTACAGCGCGCTTACTTTCATGCCCTCCCAAAACACTGGTTATAGCGGTTGCCCTCGAGTATTTTCACAACTGTAAACATGAATGGCTTCGTTTACACGTTCTTACAGTCTGAAAAGAAGAGAAAAATCAAAAATTCTTTTTATAACTACTAAATTAGTGTCTCTTGCTAATTACTGTAGCCTAGAACATGACTGAATTATCGTTGTAAGTTATAATAATTAGGCTACATGAATATTTCAATAAAGAAGAAATAATACTTATTATACTCCGATTCAGAAAGCCACAAGAAAATTGATTCACATAGCCCCATTGTTTTATTATTTTTAAAATGTAAGCATTTGCTCAAAGGTTCAACAGAAGCTGCAAGCTGTCCTGCTGTGCGACCTGATGGATTCTATACAGCTGGTAGCGGAAAGATTTATAGCTAGCACTCATGTGTTCCAACACTAGATCTTACTTAGAACTGATTTAACGTTCCATGGCGGATTTTTGTAAGCAGTACTGTCATTCCTCTTTTATTCCTTTCTGAACGATTGCTGTCTTGGTTAAATATTTTTAGAAATCGCTTCTTGCAGCTTGTGCACGATTTGTCTAGCAAAGATTCTGTAACATAATGGCATCCGAGCTGTGCACATGGGCTGCGCAGTAGAATATTTTCTTATTTTTATTCACAAAGCCCCCTGATTCAGAAAGCCCCACCTTACGCTATGTGTCATTGTGGCAGTTTGCGGATATGTGACTGGCTGATTGCATCACTTGAAGCTTAAAAGTGGGGACGTGCTCAGCTGTAATTGATCATTTAGAACCATCTGGGGATTTTGAGCTAAATGTCCGTTTACCTCAAATGCTTCCAACAGGCTTAGCAAGGAAGAACACTAACATTATTAGAAGCACAACTTCGACATAAACAAAAATCAGTTGAACAAAAGCAAAGTACTTATTCAACCTTAGATGCCGCATTTGTACTGCTATATTTCTTTTTTAGCAGAGGTCACAGCAAGAATCCACACCGCAATTGAACACGTTACAAATGACATGCTGCAGCGAGTTTGGCAAAAAAACGACTGCAGATGGGATTTATGCCACCTATCCTCTGGAACGTTCATTCAACCTATTTAGCTATAAGATAAAAAACTTGATGTAATTAGCTAAAGAAAGGCACCAAAACCTGCTCTGCAAGTCACACGAATACCTCTTTATGAATTTGCAAAGTGGTTAAGTGCGATGCCGTCCGAAAACGAGGTACCATGACAACGTTGGAACTTCACAATGGAACTACATGTAATCACAGTCGCTGCCACGTGCAGCGACGAATGCCAGACGTCGGCGTAGACCCGTCCTCAAGAGTCTCGCACGCCACCCCTGCAGCATGCTTAGGTACGTCAGAGATGGTGATAATGATGTTTCGCTTGTGGGGCGTTCAACTGCGTGGTCATCAGCGTCCGTAGGTCAGAGGGGATTGACGCTCAGCCCCGCTCTGCATTCATCGACACTACCATCTCACTACAGCCAACAGTGCGAGAGTTGTATTAGACAGACTCTTGTGTCTGACTCTGTAAAGTGTTACGTTTGTGTTCACTGACAGTAATAAATAAATACGATATTCCTTGTCTATCGACTGTTTTCAAAGTTAAGTGTTTAAGTAATTTTTTAGAACATTTCTCGTGGAGAGCAGCGGTTTTTCTTAGTACTTTAAAATGAAATAAACAGTCTTGACCTCAAGAAACCTTTATTTTTCTGGTTACCGGTTTCGGTCAGTTACTATAACAGTTACAGTTTATGTTCACTTTCAGTATTTCATCTTGTTCAAGTCGTAATACTGTGATCCAATATTTTGTACGTTTTACGGAGTCAACTCGACCTTCTCCAGAAGTACATATAAGAACCCAACTGTTTCGACGAGTGTTATTTCGTCCGGCACAACATTAAGTCCTTTTAAAGACACCCTCCTTTTTGTCGGTCCAGCGTTGTTTCTGCTTCGCTTAGGTTTTGGCAGTGTGCCCTTGCTGTCACCGTTTATTATTAGAGAGTGCGTAAGACAGTCCAAACGTGACTAACGGTTCCTGGCGCTGGCGAGTCGGAAGGGATAACCTTGTAAGAGTGCCCAAATGTGACGCTCTGTCTTTAACAGAGTGTGACTCGCATTTTCTGCAAGTCTCATTTCCTGCTCCGTCTTCATCCACCGATGTAACTTCACACCTAGCTCATCGGATTCGCAAGACTCTCTCTCTCTCTCTCTCTCTCTCTCTCTCTCTCCCTCCCCCTCTCTCTCTTCAGTAACGTGCAGAGCATAATAACACGCGAAAACACACGAGTAATAGTTTCTTATAACCGGGTGACGTGGCACGGATGTGAGGCACTGCAGTTCAGTTTTCTAAGTCGTATTCTAAGCCCTTCCTGCACATTTGGGCTGACGTTCCCTATAACTTCCTTAAACCAAATGCCAAATTATTCTATTTTAATAAAATCAAGCGATTTATTTCTCTTCACTGAACAAAGAAGCCGTTGCGCCTTACTTCGAGTAGTCGATGTCAATGGAACGTTAAAGCTCCTCTCCTTTTTTTGCAAATAGGAATTTTGTTACTTCCCTTTTATCACATTTCCCAGTCAATCTAGAATGAAGACTCCAGACATGGCTGTACCGAGTCGTAGGAACTCTTTCTAAAAACTGGCGTCTTTTTAAGATTCCCTTTGTAGTTTCACAAATGGAGAACCTTCAAATATATGCCAAAGTCGATGTTTTGATGGGTGTCATTTCTTATAACTACTATCAACGTCGTTACCATCATATTCACTACTGTATAGGTATGGACTTCTCCATGCATTACGATTACAACATGTCTACTTGTCAGTGCTACCTAAAACGTGATTCCAACAGCCAGATCTTTGAAGTGGCATTGTACATGAGAATGTGTACTCTCGTCATATGCCGCGAATATTTTCTCCACTAACCTCGCGTCCCTTACGCAGAAAATATCACACGGACGAAGGTCCAGTGACAGCACCCACCTTGACTGTAATGAGGGTCGGCACACATTATTAATAGATTGCTTGGCCACTGGAAACGAATATCCAAATAACTTTTGACAAGAAAACCATCCTTGTGGAATGTGTACTACTCGTACTCACGGTAGGTCTGTATAATCATCACAAAAAGTTGAATTAAAACATAATTAAAATCAAAAGCAGTCACACCATTCGCCCGCGCTACGTACATCTTTCTCCAAGAACGTCCGACTTCAGACTGCCTAACCACCCCTTCGAGTTTGGCTGTTTTGAAATCTCTTTCCTCGAGCGCTAGTCAATCAGGGCCCAGAAAAGGCAACATTAAATTATAAGGTCTTGCTTTGGAAGGGTGGCGGGAAACGAGAAACGTTATTTTCAGTCGTTTCACATGCTCGACCACACACCCTATTTGTGATAACGATTTGATATGTGTCGTCCAGTTGAGAATAGATACTATTACAGTCTCCATATACCGATTTGTTTGACTGGAACGACTGTCTCCCGCCGGCCGCTGTGGTCGAGCGATTCTAGGCGTCTCATTCTGGAACCTCGCGACCGCTACGGTCACGGGTTCGAATCCTGCCTCGGGCATGGATGTGTGTGACGTCCTTAGCTTGGTTAGGTTTAAGTAGTTCTAAATTCTAGGGGACTGATGACCTCAGTAGTTAAGTCCCATAGTGCTCAGAGCCATTTGAACCATTTCTAACAATTTCTAACGTGCAGCTATCCACTGCTTACTTTGCAGTTCTCAGTTTTGAATTGTTCTGGATTAAGAGATTATATATGAAAACTGACAATATACAGTAACTTAAATCTTTCTTTTTAACTATTTTAACTTTCTGTTTATTTCCCTGGCTGTTAACCAGTCATTGCCTTTATTTGTCCTAAATACAAAGTTCTTCAATTGTTTCCTTAGCTTCACCGAGAACAGGTAGTATTTTCTCCTAGATATATCAGACACATTATTTATTGTGACTGATTTTCAAGGCTACAGTCATATTTGCTCTATTACGTTCTTCCGTTCGTTGCACTGAAAACACTTAGAAAATTGTCAACTGCGGAAGGAAGATGGTTCAGGTACCTTACTGTAAACGATTTCCTTCTTTTTTCCCATTTTAAAGATCTCAGACCTGCCTGTGGGGATGCTGAGAATAATTTTGGGATACAGAAACTCTTTTCTCGTCTTCTCTTTAAACTATGAATTTCTCACTTTCCTGGCGAAGCGCAATGTATGCTAACGTAACTTAAATCGATCTCCTGTTTCTCAAGTCTTGTTGAAACTGAGTCACAACCAGAACATAAGCCACTGAAAATTATAGATTTAACTTATTACTAAGGTGCAATTATGGTACCAATGATCATTTGTTTTGTATAGACCATTTCCTTAACTTTGAACTACAACAAAACATTTAGTCTAGAATTCTGCGTAGGTCCTACTGTTTCGTAATGACTGTGCAGTAAAGGTGATTGGGCTCTATTTTCGCATATCCTGGGTAGGTTCTCATATGTTATTCAGTATATGAGAGTGGGATTTCTGTCTCTCTATTTGTAAATTTAGCTGCTTTTGTGAGTCCTCAATACATGATTGTGTCGGGTTTCCCCGTAACATTGGCACTACTGTCCTACAGGTGCTGTTTACCGCTACGTACTCAAACTCAGTATAAAACGCGGCACTCGCCAGCAGCAGCTGGATATTCATACACCCACAGGTGGCTTTGCTTAGGCATTTCCAACGTGGAAACCAGTTTACCCGTTACGCTAAACTCTTTCCACATCTACATCTACATGATTGCTTTGCAATTCACAATTAAATGCCTGGAAGAGGGGTTCATCGAATCACGTTCAAGCTAGTTTTCTACCATTCCGCTCTCGAACAACGCACTGGAAAAACGAAATCCTAAATATTTCCATGCTGATTTCTCTTATCTTCTGAGATGTAGGTGGACGATAACGAAATATTTTCACACTGAGGAGAAAGCTGCTGATGAAAATTTCATGAGAAGATCCTGCCGCAAGGAAACACAACTTTGTTTAAATAATTGCCACCCCAATTGAAGTACCACTTCCGTGGTAATCTCTCTCCTATTTCGCGACAATATTAAACGAGCTACCATTCTTTGGTATTTTTCGATGTCCTCCGTTAATCCTAAATGACGCGGATCGCCACAACGCACAACAGTACTCCAGAAGAGTAGCGTAGTCTAAGCAACCTCTTTGCTAGAAATGTTGCATGTTTAAACCTTTCCGTCAATAAATCGCAGTTTCTGGTTTGCTTTCTGTGCAACGATATCTACGTGATCGTTCCAGTTTTAAGTTATGCGTAATCATAACCCCTAAGCATTTAACTGAATTAAGTCTTTATAGTTGTGTGATATTAGCGTAACCAAAATTTAACGGATTCCTTTTGGTGCTCACGTAGGTGACTTCACACTTTTTATTATTTAGAGTCAACTGTCATGTTTCGTACCGTACAGATATCTTGCTAAATCGTTTTTCTATTGGTTTTGATCACTGATGACTTTACAGAATGGTTAATGAGAGCATCATCAGCAAACAAATTGTAACTTAAATTGTTTATATAGATTAGGAAGACAGCAGGGCCTATAACACTTCCTTACGATCGCTTCCCGTCGATTACTACCGACTGTGACCTTTCTGACTGGAAGTGACGAATTCAGTCGAACAACTGAGATGATACTCCGTAGGCAGGCAATTTAGTCAGAATTCGCTTGTGAGGAACGATGTCAAACGCCTTTTGAATATCTAAAAATATTGAATCAATTTGACATGGCTTGTCAATAGGACTCACTACTTAATGAGAATACAGAGCTAAGTGTGTTTCACAAGAAAGATATTTCCTAAATTTGTACTGGCTGTCTGAATAAATCGTTTTCTTCGACGTAATTCATACTGTTCGAGCACAGTATAAGTTCTAAAATATTACAGCAAATCGATGTAATTCATATGGCTATGTAATTCGGTGGATTACTCAGATTTCCTACATCTACATCTACATCTACATTTATACTCCACAAGCCACCCTACGGTGTGTGGCAGAGGGCACTTTAAGTGCCACTGTCATTACCTCCATTTCCTGTTCCAGTCGCGTATGGTTTCTTGGTTATTGGTGTGACTTGTGCAGCTTTCCAATCATTAGGTCCGGAACTTTCGACGAGTGAGCGATCGTATATGATTGCTAAGTATAGAGCTATTTTATCAGCATACTCGGAAAGGAACCTGACTGGCATACATTCTGGACCGGACGCTTTGCCTTTATTAAATGATTTAAGCTGCTTCGCTACATCGAGGATATCTCCTTCTAACTTGCTCACGTTGGAACTTGTTCCTGATTCGAATTCTGGAATATATACTTCGTCTTCTTTGGTATAGTCTTTGCATAAGACTAGAATCTTTCTGGGTTTTCTGCCAGATTTCGAGACAGAGTTTCGTCGTGGAAAATGTTAAAAGCACCTCGCTTTGAAATTCGCACTGTATTTCGAGTTTTTGTAAAACTGTTCAAAGCTTGATAATTTTGCGTTTTATTAAATTTGCCATAACGTTTCTCGTTGCTTCTGCAACACTGTTCTGGCCCGTTTTCTGCACCACGGGGGATCAGTACCACCTCTTCTCAATTTGTTTGACATATATTTTTCAAGTGCTGTCGATACTATTTCTTTCAATTTATACAACATCTGGCCTACACTTACATAGTCAGATTAGAAGGAGCTAAGACTGTTTCTTGGGAAGTCGTCGAGCGAATTTTTGTCTGCTTTTTAAGTAGATGTATTCAGTTCCATACAACATCCCTGTGCCTACTAATCTCTTAATCGGTCACGATGCCCCCTAATTTCCCAGGATTACTTTTTGCTAAGAGGTCTACAAAGTAAATATACACTCCTGGAAATTGAAATAAGAACACCGTGAATTCATTGTCCCAGGAAGGGGAAACTTTATTGACACATTCCTGGGGTCAGATACATCACATGATCACACTGACAGAACCACAGGCACATAGACACAGGCAACAGAGCATGCGCAATGTCGGCACTAGTACAGTGTATATCCACCTTTCGCAGCAATGCAGGCTGCTATTCTCCCATGGAGACGATCGTAGAGATGCTGGATGTAGTGCTGTGGAACGGCTTTCCATGCCATTTCCACCTGGCACCTCAGTTGGACCAGCGTTCGTGCTGGACGTGCAGACCGCGTGAGACGACGCTTCATCCAGTCCCAAACATGCTCAATGGGGGACAGATTCGGAGATCTTGCTAGCCAGGGTAGTTGACTTACCCCTTCTAGAGCACGTTGGGTGGCACGGGATACATGCGGACGTGCATTGTCCTGTTGGAACAGCAAGTTCCCTTGCCGGTCTAGGAATGGTAGAACGATGGGTTCGATGACGGTTTGGATGTACCGTGCACTATTCAGTGTCCCCTCGACGATCACCAGTGGTGTACGGCCAGTGTAGGAGATCGCTCCCCACACCATGAAGCCGGGTGTTGGCCCTGTGTGCCTCGGTCGTATGCAGTCCTGATTGTGGCGCTCACCTGCACGGCGCCAAACACGCATACGACCATCATTGGCACCAAGGCAGAAGCGACTCTCATCGCTGAAGACGACACGTCTCCATTCGTCCCTCCATTCACGCCTGTCGCGACACCACTGGAGGCGGGCTGCACGATGTTGGGGCGTGAGCGGAAGACGGCCTAACGGTGTGCGGGACCGTAGCCCAGCTTCATGGAGACGGTTGCGAATGGTCCTCGCCGATACCCCAGGAACAACAGTGTCCCTAATTTGCTGGGAAGTGGCGGTGCGGTCCCCTACGGCACTACGTAGGATCCTACGGTCTTGGCGTGCATCCGTGCGTCGCTGCGGTCCGGTCCCAGGTCGACGGGCACGTGCACCTTCCGCCGACCACTGGCGACAACATCGATGTACTGTGGAGACCTCACGCCCCACGTGTTGAGCAATTCGGCGGTACGTCCACCCGGCCTCCCGCATGCCCACTATACGCCCTCGCTCAAAGTCCGTCAACTGCACATACGGTTCACGTCCACGCTGTCGCGGCATGCTACCAGTGTTAAAGACTGCGATGGATCTCCGTATGCCACGGCAAACTGGCTGACACTGACGGCGGCGGTGCACAAATGCTGCGCAGCTAGCGCCATTCGACGGCCAACACCGCGGTTCCTGGTGTGTCCGCTGTGCCGTGCGTGTGATCATTGCTTGTACAGCCCTCTCGCAGTGTCCGGAGCAAGTGTGGTGGGTCTGACACACCGGTGTCAATGTGTTCTTTTTTCCATTTCCATGAGTGTATTTCTTTACGATAAATTAGTTTTTCTGTTTACATGGTTTTTGGTACCGACCTATTGCTTTAATAGTTCCTAAGTCTTAGTCATGTACTACTTCAAAAACTTCGGGTAATAATTTTGACTCATGCATCACCATTGTAGTCTCAGTATTCGCCATACGTTGAAGTATGGCTTCTACTCTGAATAATCATCGTTGGTATCCGTATGTGAGGCTTCACTTAGCACAGTGTTGGATATTATACACTCTCTTTATATTTAGCTGTTATTCTTACTTTGTAGCTTCCCTTTCCTGTGGAACATCATAACTGTCGCAACTGAAATTCAGATTTTTAACAAAACGGTGCTTTATCCTTGTTTACTTCATAACGTTCTTCTATCGCATACTAAATTTTACATATATACAATCCACGATCAGATGGTGTTAGAAATGAGCCAACATCTTTTTTGAATCTGCGAATCAGAAACTTTGGAGTCATCATATTCACTCACAGACAATATGATTATGTGACACGCATGAACTACACACTGTCTCCTCCCGTGTCACTAGTCTTTATAAACTCTGAGCACATGTATCGTACCCCTAAATTTCATTAGATGAGTACTGTGGTATGGAGGTTGGTAATTTCAGAGCCAATATACTTTCAAGTTCTTGTTCAACTGAGTTGAGTCTCGTATTACATCGGCGCCGAAATAAGACAAAATTTCCTCCCTTCTTGCATAACAAGGCAACTAATCACTCAATAGTGTAATTTTTATTTTAATATTATGTTCTTCTAAGGTAGATCCTTTAATTCGATTTCTATCAGTAGGAACCGAAGCAGGTTTCAAATCAGTCTTGGAGAGTCTATATTTTAATCTTAAGAAACGCACAACAGGCCATTGATTACGGCATTCTCCAAAGGCAGCAGAAGATATGAAACACATCCTACTGCCCTTCAACTTCTCTCCTCTGCTAATTCGTTACTGGATTTTAATTCTCGATTCTCGGGGTAAAGACAAAGACTGATATTCGTAGCGTATTTGAAAAATAAGTAAATTTTCAGCTTTCTCGCTGTTCCGTCGAACAACTTGAAGCGGTACTAGTGGTACACTTCATTGACGAAACCACTTGCGAGGAACATGAATTGCTGTTGCTGATAGATAATGAATTATTTACTTAACTAAAAGTAACTATTAACGTAACATCAGTCTTCATTTTTATTTCTTTATTTGCTTACCCCAACTCTTGGACATACCAATGCGAGAAATCAGTGTTCTATTTCAATAAACGTGGTGCTGGGTCACACTTTCTGATGCTTTCCATGACACTCCTACTACGCGTGAGAGAGTAATGATGTGTGAAAGAAATAAGATCTAGAAGGGTGTAAGTTGCTCTAAAGATAGGTAGTAGGACAATTGGTTTCCAACAAAGTCAAAGTGAGCACAGTTTTGTTTCAATGAAGTGTGCATTGTATTTTGTGGACAACTTCCTTCAAGTATCAATGTGCCTAACAATGAAACGTCTGTCAAGTGTTCTGTATAACTTGCTCGTCAGTATATACAGTGTGGGGTCACATCAGAGTCTGACATTACCCCTTCCGGTACCAGTGTATATTTTGGGAGAGTTGTAAGAAAATTAAATAGTGTTTGATGTATGTAGAGTAATTTTCAACCAGATTTGTGTTTCTAGTATTCAAGAAATAAATATTTTGTCTTCATTTTAATTATGTTGTGATGAAAGGAAAAAGCTTTGTTTCTACAGTGAGAAAAAATCTGAGTATCTTGTACTATATTGTTACAAGTGTGTTATGTATCTGTCAGAATTTTTATAATGGTTTACTGATTCCTATTGTCATACAAATTTTCTGTGCTGAAGGATAAATTTCCATTCACTCTGTTCCTCGAAAATGTTTAGTACTCCCTATCATTCTTACCAGATTATTGAGTTTTCAGTACTTTTATTTGGAAGAGCTAAGGAATGATTTTGTTCAATTTTACAAATACAGATATTTTGAAATAATTTCCGTTTAAATAAACTACCTTAGAAAATTGCCTGACAGATTAAGCAGTATAGAAAGCCCAATTTCGTGGTAAGTGCATTATGACTAAATTAATGGCAGTCTGTGACATGAATTTCAGTCAAGGATATATATTTTCATGTTTAAGGTTCCCAAAGTTCTGGAATAACAGGGAAGTAAAATAGATCTTCGGGTTTTCCGATTTATTAAACATTATGTGAAGAGGTGCTCCATTTCGTCGAATGATTTGAGTTTCGTGTGAGGTGAGCAAATTTTGAAGTGGCGAGGAAAATTTACGAAAATAACCAGGGAAACAAATTCTTAAATTCTGTAGCAGCTCAAACTGCTTTATTTAAAACCGAAAACGTCTGCTTGTTGTTGCATATTGCTGATTTTTACTGCAAGAAAACGTAGCTCCTGAGGTAAAAGACAGAATTTAAAATTACAGTTGGTATTCAAACCTGGAAACGCGCATTTAAGGCAAATCGTCAAAATAATTTTACATCTTCAAATAACATAGGGTAATTTTGTTCAGTTACTTTACGCAATTATATAAATTTTCATACTTTCATTACAAGGCCATGTAGAAGAGGAAAACACGACAATCCTTATGCAGTTTCAGTTCGGAAACTTGTAAAGTTCGTAGAGCTGCAGAGTGCTTAACAGCAGCGTTCCGATACAGTCCCGACCAAAAGTATGTCAGGTCATGAGTGTGCGCGCAGGCCTGTAGTCCAGGTGGTGTTGACTGGAGAGAGGACAAGCAGCGGTGGCACTGCGGCTGCGGTATGGCAAGATGTGGTAAAAATGCGATATTCTACTTGATACGATTCTAGGCGTTGCAGTTAGTTTCAGTCTAGATGTAGAAGAAGGGAACGATGCAACGATTGTTCTAATTTTGGCAGACTGAGTGCTTTTCTAGGTCATAGTCATAACGACTTTGTATTAGTATAAGCAAGTAGCTCTTGGAGCTTTAAGACGAACAGCAGATAGCAGTACGGTTGTTTTTCGTTATAGAATAAATGATTTCAATTCTTGGTATAAATTTTGTGGGGAGAAATATATATTTTGCAGTATTTTCTTTGTAATACGTATCGGGGAGCATGCCGGCGCGCTTTTCTACGAGGCACCTTAAAGGCCCAGAGGAATGCAATCCGTGAGCAAATAAGGATACCAAGCGGTGTAGACTAAGAATAGGGATTGTGACGCCTTAAGTTTTACGTAATTATTGTGTGAAATTTAATGTATTTCTTTACGTGGTTTGTTCGCGCCACGTGTCGTGCAGACAATAAATGAGCGCGTCAGTAGTAACAGTATTCCGATTTTATGATGTTCTTTCGTTTTAAAACATTAAGATAAATTTTCTGAAATGAGGGGGGCGCGTATTGTGCAGTTTTGTAAATTTCCAGTTGGTCTTCTTTGTGAGAACATTGACGATTATTGCTCACATCACGTGGCATGTATGTGGTTCCTGGCTTAGTAGGCCGCGTGGGATAGCCGCGTGGACGGGGCCGTCTTGTCACGGTCCACGCGGTTCTCCTCGTCAGAGGTTCGAGTCCTCCTTCGGGCATGGGTGTGTATGTCGTCCTTAGCGTAAGTTAGTGTAAGTTAGATTAAATCGTGTGTAAGCTTAGCGACCGATGACCTCAGCAGTTTGGTCCCATAAGACCTTACTACAAATTTCCTGGCTTTGTAGTGACATGGGAACTATACTTAACCGCTCCCAGAACTGAATAGTGAATTCTTAGCGTAACCGTTTCATCGTCTCTCGTAATTTTTGGAAATTTTGTGCTAGTTTTGTTTCCAAGCCCGCCACGTTTACGATACTGGACGGCCTGACCACGTGTTCAGTTTATACTTTGTTTGGATATATTCTCAGTACTTAATTATTTCCAATGGCCATGGCCTTTAGCCATCAATGTCGTGTTAAAACCTGAACTTTGCTGTAATATTTCCGATGAGGGAAGCATCTTTGCTCGCTTCTGTCAACTTGTGCTGGAATCGGCTGCGCCGGGACGACACAGATCACGGCAATTGCTGTAGAAACGCATTTTAATTCGGTTTACTAACTAATAAGTTGGATAACGTGTAATTATTTTGGTACGGGCTTTGATTTTGCTTGTGGAGCTCTCAATTTGCAGCCCACTGGTTTCTAGCTCTCAATTTGCAGCCCACTGGTTTCTCGCATTTGCGCTTTGCGTAGAAGTAGATCGGCGCTGTGAGTAAATTTACGTGTATGTGTGTGGTACGTTTTAAACGAAGTTATCGGGTTTGTTAGAGAGAGAGAGTAGAATGTTCATCCCACCAGATTGGCGCATAGTGAGGCCCACAGCAATATGAAATAAGAGACATTTCCATAGTTCATTTACATTCTTGTGTAGAGTCGAAGGAACGGTAGTTTCGTTTGAAGAATAAATGTAAATCTATCACAGTCAAAATTATGAAGTTGTAACCGAATATGATACCCCCTTGATAACCATATCCACTCAATAACCAACAATAAGCAATGAAATATACTTACTGCCCAATAAAAGATATTTAATGATAGTAATTGTCATTGGCAGTATTCTTATCAGGTTCAGACAGTAGTTATATCCCTTGGTAAGGCATGCTTATAGCATACTGTTACTACCTCCCCCCCTCCCCCGGATGCACTGCTCTAGTATGCAAGGATAGTTATAGTTACCCGTTGCGCACATGTTTCCTTTCAAAGTTATCAGATTCAGTGGGGTTTATATGAATTACCTTGCACCCCTAACCTCAGTATAAGATTCAAGAGACACTTCGTAGCACAGTACCATAACTAAAGAGAGTTAGATCCATCCTACGAAGGTAGATGATTTTGCTGCATCTCTGACAAATTAATATTTTAAAACAACAGGCTACGGGGTTAAACATGCAAACTTCGCAAGATATCATTGATCTCAACTGCAGTTAATTAAAATCAGTGTCTCTGTGACATAAAATGACATACATGTGTGTTTCAATCTCTATGAAACTGTTTTAACCTATTAAACCTTACGACAAATTATCTGCAAGTAATATGGAAGATGTGTTCCACATTTGTGAAATTTGTGTTCAGTGATGGTATGATGATTATGATAATGATGAAGATGATATGGTTAGTTTAGGCTCACGGCAGCAATGTCTTTAGCGCAATTTGTTTTCAAGTATGGCCATTGGCTGCGCTGAAATGTTTCGGCAAGATACCCATTTCATATTCTGAAACGTTTATATGAAAAATCAGAATGCTAATTAGAATGTTAATTGCACCAAGGTTCTCTTTGTGGTCGTCGAATTTCACTAACTTATTTTGCCTCATATATGTCCATCCGCTTCATCTTTGTTTCCGAATCGTGACGACCTCATCTGCATGTAAATTACATGACCACAGCACTTTGTCTGATACTCAAAATCTCATTTAAGCTTATTCATGTCCTTTCAATCGCATTAAGATACGATTACATGGCTATAATCAACTGCATATTGACACAGATCGAGCTAGAGAATGACACTGAACTATACTACTTGCATGATCTACAAACTAGTCGGCCTTTACAGTCTATCTTGTAAACACATTGTTTCTGTTGTAAGATCCTTCAAGAAATCAGAAAAAGTGATCAAGACCCTATGGAATCACAGGGATACAGACTTTATAAAGGAATCCCTGGAAAAAGAGTAATGAAAAACTGTGCAGATTTTGGCAATGGATTTCTTATAGACCTCAAAATTATCGACTCTACCATAGAATTCAAATCTCAGTCCCCCAGGCTTGCAACTGTAACTTTGAAATCTGCAAGTAAGGCATAGATAATTATAAATGTACATACTCCCACCAATAAGAAAAATAATACCTTGAAGGACAAAGAAGAAACACAGAAATTTGTGAGATCTCCTGGATCAAGTCTTAATCAACATTCCTCCATCTAAAATAAAAATTCTTCTTCGCGACTTCAGTGCTCAACTGGGGGAAGAAAGAAGATACAGAGATGTAATTGGAAAATTGCCTGCACATAAATGGGTCAACAAAAGTGGTCAGAGATTAACTGAAACTTGTAGAAACCATTAACCGTTCTCAAAATCAACATGTTTTAAAAGGAAACCTCACAAATTAAAAACCTGGAAACAAACTGATTTCGGAAAGGGCGAACGGCAACTGGCCCAGGTAGGTATGGATAAATTTCACCATTGTGAAATCTGCAACGCCAAACTTCTAAGGGGTGAAGACTCAGGATCAGACCACTATGTTGTGAAGTTGTTGTTGTTGTTGTGGTCTTCAGTCCTGAGACTGGTTTGATGCAGCTCTCCATGCTACTCTATCCTGTGCAAGCTTCTTCATCTCCCAGTACCTACTGCAACCTACATCCATCTGAATCTGCTTAGTGTATTGATCTCTTGGTCTCCCTCTACGATTTTTACCCTCCACGCAGCCCTCCAATGCTAAATTTGTGATCCCTCGATGCCTCAGAACATGTCCTACCAACCGATCCCTTCTTCTAGTCAAGTTGTGCCACAAACTTCTCTTCTCCCCAATCCTATTCAATACCTCCTCATTAGTTACGTGATCTACTCACCTTATCTTCAGCATTCTTCTGTAGCACCACATTTCGAAAGCTTGTATTCTCTTCTTGTCCAGACTAGTTATCGTCCATGTCTCACTTCCATACATGGCTACACTCCATACAAATACTTTCAGAAACGACTTCCTGATACCTAAATCTATATTCGATGTTAACAAATTTCTCTTCTTGAGAAACGCTTTCCTTGCTATTGCCAGTCTACATTTTATATCCTCTCTACTTCGACCATCATCGGTTATTTTACTCCCTAAATAGCAAAACTCCTTTACTACTTTAAGTGTCTCATTTCCTAATCTAATTCCCTCAGCATCACCCGACTTAATTTGACTACATTCCATTACCCTCGTTTTGCTTTCGTTGATGTTCATCTTATATCCTCCTTTCAAGACACTGTCCATTCCGTTCAACTGCTCTTCCAAGTCCTTTGCTGTCTCTGACAGAATTACAATGTCATCGGCGAACCTCAAAGTTTTTACTTCTTCTCCATGAATTTTAATACCTACTCCGAATTTTTCTTTTGTTTCCTTTACTGCTTGCTCAATATACAGATTGAATAACATCGGGGAGAGGCTACAACCCTGTCTCACTCCTTTCCCAACCACTGCTTCCCTTTCATGCCCCTCGACTCTTATAACTGCCATCTGGTTTCTGTACAAATTGTAAATAGCCTTTCGCTCCCTGTATTTTACCCCTGCCACCTTCAGAATTTGAAAGAGAGTATTCCAGTCAACATTGTCAAAAGCTTTCTCTAGGTCTACAAATGCTAGAAACGTAGGTTTGCCTTTTCTTAATCTTTCTTCCAAGATGAGTCGTAAGGTCAGTATTGCCTCACGTGTTCCAACATTTCTACGGAATCCAAACTGATCTTCCCCGAGGTCGGCTTCTACCAGTTTTTCCATTCGTCTGTAAAGAATTCGCGTTAGTATTTTGCAGCTGTGACTTATTAAACTGATAGTTCGGTAACTTTCACATCTGTCAACACCTGCTTTCTTTGGGATTGGAATTATTATATTCTTCTTAAAGTCTGAGGGTATTTCGCCTGTCTCATACATCGTGCTCACCAGATGGTAGAGTTTTGTCATGACTGGCTCTCCTGAGGCCATCAGTAGTTCTAATGGAATGTTGTCTACTCCCGGGGCCTTGTTTTGACTCAGGTCTTTCAGTGCTCTGTCAAACTCTTCACGCAGCATCTTATCTCCCATTTCATCTTCATCTACATTCTCTTCCATTTCCATAATATTGTCCTCAAGTACATCGCCCTTGTATAAACCCTCTATATACTCCTTCCACCTTTCTGCTTTCCCTTCTTTGCTTAGAAGTGGGTTGCCATCTGAGCTCTTGATATTCATACAAGTGGTTCTCTTCTCTCCAAAGGTCTCTTTAATTTTCCTGTAGGCAGTATCTATCTTACCCCTAGTGAGAGAAGCCTCTACATCCTTACATTTGTCCTCTAGCCATCCCTGCTTAGCCATTTTGCATTTCCTGTCGATTTCATTTTTTAGACGTTTGTATTCCTTTTTGCCTGCTTCATTTACTGCATTTTTATATTTTCTTCTTTCATCAATTAAATTCAATATTTCTTCTGTTACCCAAGGATTTCTATTAGCCCGCGTCTTTTTACCTACTTGATCGTCTGCTGCCTTCACCACTCCATCCCTCAGAGCTACCCATTCTTCTTCTACCGTATTTCTTTCCCCCATTCGTGTCAATTGTTCCCTAATGCTCTCCCTGAAACTCTCTACAACCTCTGGTTCTTTCAGTTTATCCAAGTCCCATCTCCTTAAATTCCCACCTTTTTGCAGTTTCTTCAGTTTCAATCTGCAGTTCATAACCAATAGATTGTGGTCAGAATCTACATCTGCCCCAGGAAATGTCTTACAATTTAAAACCTGGTTCCTAAATCTCTGTCTTACCATTATATAATCTATCTGAAACCTGTCAGTATCTCCAGGCTTCTTCCATGTATACAGCCTCCTTTCATGATTCTTGAACCAAGTGTTAGCTATGATTAACTTATGCTCTGTGCAAAATTCTACAAGGCGGCTTCCTCTTTCATTCCTTCCCCCCAATCCATATTCACCTACTATGTTTCCTTCTCTCCCTTTTCCTACTGACGAATTCCAGTCACCCATCACTATTAAATTTTCGTCTCCCTTCACTACCTGAATAATTTCTTTTATCTCGTCATACATTTCATCTATTTCTTCATCATCTGCAGAGCTAGTTGGCATATAAACTTGTACTACTGTAGTAGGCATGGGCTTTGTGTCTATCTTGGCCACAATAATGCGTTCACTATGCTGTTTGTAGTAGCTAACCCGCACTCCTATTTTTTTATTCATTATTAAACCTACTCCTGCATTACCCCTATTTGATTTTGTATTTATAACCCTGTAATCACCTGACCAAAAGTCTAGTTCCTCCTGCCACCGAACTTCACTAATTCCCACTATATCTAACTTTAACCTATCCATCTCCCTTTTTAAATTTTCTAACCTACCTGCCCGATTAAGTGATCTGACATTCCACGCTCCGATCCGTAGAACGCCAGTTTTCTTTCTCCTGATAACGACGTCCTCTTGAGTAGTCCCCGCCCGGAGATCCGAATGGGGGACTATTTTACCTCCGGAATATTTTACCCAAGAGGACGCCATCATCATTTAATCATACAGTAGAGCTGCATGTCCTCGGGAAAAATTATGGCTGTAGTTTCCCCTTGCTTTCAGCCGTTCGCAGTACCAGCACAGCAAGGCCGTTTTGGTTAATGTTACAAGACCAGATCAGTCAATCATCCAGACTGTTGCCCCTGCAACTACTGAAAAGGCTGCTGCCCCTCTTCAGGAACCACATGTTTGTCTGGCCTCTCAACAGATACCCCTCCGTTGTGGTTGCACCTACGATACGGCCATCTGTATCGCTGAGGCACGCAAGCCTCCCCACCAACGGCAAGGTCCATGGTTCATGGGGGGATGTTGTGAAGATGAAAATAAAATTAACACCAATGGTAAAGATCAGAGAAACAACTAGATAAAAACTTCGACTCAACCATGTTAACAAAAATGAGAAATACACTAGGAAATCGGGTGAAGGGTCTATTAACTATAATACGCTAGAAGAATTAACCACCAAATTAATATCCATAGCTGAAGAGTTGGCTCCAATAAACCCCAGGAAGGAACATGAGTGGTGGAATGAAGAATGTGACCAGGCATTAGAAAGAAGACACCAAGCTTCGACAAAGTATCAAGCCCAAAAGTCTTAAGAATCACATCTAGAACTAATTAAGCAAAGAAAATCAACCCATAAAATCGTCAGACAGAAGAAACGCAAACATTTTAAAAACATCCTAGCAAAGGTTGAAGAGAACTTCCCAAAGAAACAGTAAAGAGATTATTACAAAATGTTTGGGAGATATCTTGAAAAGAGACCCTAAAATTGATGCTGAGAGGTAAGTTAGAAAAGTTGGCGCACATTATTCAAGAAGTCCTTGCAGAGACTTTCAACAAACTTTTATATTATGAATGACCCACTGGAAATATTTGAAGTAGACACTAAAGGACCTATGTTAATCACCCCAGACCTAACAGATCCTTCAACTATCAATGAGGTAGAGGTCGCAATTCAGGAATTAAAAAATTACAAGGCATGTGGAGAAGACCATGTATCTGCAGAAATTTGGAAGAATGCTGGAAAACCTGCGATCATGAATCTCCACCAACATCTAATTGAAATGTGGGTCACAGGCTAACACCCAGAACACTTGACCTCAGGAATAATCCATCCATTATTTAAAAAAGGAGATAGAACCAACCCAGATAATTACAGAGGAATAACTCTTCTGGACTACACATACAAAATTTTCTCCTGTATAATTCACAATAGGATCAGAAACATTCTAGAACCACAACATGGAGAGTATCAAGGAGGATTTCGGCCACACAGAAGTTGCTCAGACCAAATTCTTAGCCGCAAACCAATAATGGAGTAGTACAAGTATAGAAACCAACAGTTATTCATCTCATTAATTGATTTAAAGCAAAGCATATGGTAGTGTTCGTAGACCCAAACTTCTAAAAATCCTTAGATAATGTGGCCTTCACCCCAAACTGGTAAGAGTCATTCACCTAACTTTAATTAGCACAAATTAAAATGTCAACTTTAGAGGAGAAATGTCAAAAGTTTTAACAATAAAAACAGGACTCAGACAAGATGATGGATTGTCCCCTTTGCTTTCTGATGTGGCCTTCGATTACACCATGACAATCTGGCAAAAATAAAATCCATGTAAAATCAAAATTGGAGGAAAAGCAGGAATAAGAGCAAACTGCCTTGGGTTTGCTGACGATTTAGCTCTCTTAGCCCTTGACATGAAGAAGTTTGTGCTCAGATCACAAGTCTCCAGAAAATTTCTTCAAAAACAGGACTACAAATGGCCTTGAGAAAACTGAAATCATGCCCATGAAACCACATAAAATCTTCATAAATGTGCAAGCAATTAACGTAGTTCTACAATTTAAATATCTTGGAGAAATTATTTTGCATAACCTTGGTGAAAATAGCACAATGTCTAACCTGTTCAACATGTAATAAGAAATGCCTGTCAATAGATACTAAGATCCAACATTACAAACTTTTAACTCTACCAGAATCATCTTATACTTGTGAAACTCTGTTCCAAATTAAAAATGGAAGAAGAACCGATCAACTCCTCAAGATTGGACGACGAATTATCAGAACATGCATCAATAAAAAATACCAGGTTGATGGAGTCTGGAGAATCCTCGCTAATGAAACTGTCTACAGCGAGATTGACCCAGTCACCAGCACAATGAAGAAGAAAAGAATCTCATATTTATCGTGTTTGAAATTGACTGCTTTAGTTAGAAATGTAATTATTTTAATATAGCGCACCTTTGCACTTGCCAAATATATTGGAATTGCATTAGTTAGTAGGTTTTGTAATGGAAACGCTATTGCTGTTCGTGAAGAATGTAATGATTTCACGTATTGTTAACGTACTCCATAATGTGTCTAATAAAAATATCTCTTCAGAACGTGTCATTGAACTAAATGTGGCTAACGTTGAAAATCAGTCCATTATTCTGGTACATGTCGGTGTAGGTCTTGCGAGTGAGGGACATTAGTGTTCCAAAAGACTGTGTTTTTGTTCCCTATGCTTCATGAGCGCGTGCAACACATACGCGCAGTTACGTTCTATAGACCCGTAGAACGATTTTCTTTCGAAATTATATGAAATGAATGAGTTTACAGGAATTTTATATATGACTAGTTTTAACATTAATGAACGAGTTACTTTTTAGTCCAATTCTTGAAAATAACTAGTTTTTATTTTACATGCTACAAGTTTTTAAATAATAAGTCAGCTATGGAAGAGAAGGACCTGTCGAGAAGAAATTATTTTAAGTCAGGTTTAAAATTCGCTTTACCGCCTAACATTGATGTTACTGGGCAATTGACCAAAGATTTTTGGTGATGTGTACTGAACTCTTCTCTGACCCACTTTATGAAGACGTGATAAAATTCATTTTTCTGTCTAGTGCTCTAGGTATGGATATTACTGCTCTTCTCTAATTGTGAGGGTTATTTTTGACATATTGCAGTAGAAAAGTTATATCAGTTGTGATGGTACAGCTAAACTGCCTAACTGGTTAATGAACTACATACAAGATAACTATGACTAAGTACCATACGTTATTCTTACTGCGCGCTTTTGTGCAATCAATAATTTCCTTCTAAGTGCCAAGTTACCACAGAAAATTATCCCATAAGATATTATTGAGTGGAAATGTGGAATATATGTTAGAAGGGTGAAGCATTGGTTTAGAGACTAACACTTATACGAAGAGAAAAAAGTAGGTAACCTAAAAATTTGTGCAGCTTAGTAATACGCTTCTTCTAGTTGAAGTTTTCATCAGCACATGCATTCATAAATGTAGAGTATTCTGCCCTCTTTATTGAATCTTGTTCATGTACTAGATCAGTTGTTGGTATGATTATTTGTTGTACAGAACTGAATATTGTCAGTGTACGGACGCAGTCTATTATTTCAATGAACACTGATTTTTTGGAAAATTTTTATTAGTCAAAATCGGACAAAGGAAATTTTATAACTAGTTTCGACCGTTACCGGCCCTGTGCAGATCAAAATATACGTTGCAGTGTCGAAAATAAGAAGAAAGTTTCTCAAATGACTGGGCTGTTAACAACTCATGATAATGTCTGCTTGTAATATGAATCCGAAGCACAGACAAGAACTGTCGTCGTAAATTCAAAGTGAGAAATGCAGGGGCAACTGCTGCATCATTTACCATTTCAAACTAATTTCAGGATCGTCTGGTCACAGAGTTGTACACTAAAGACAAATTACACTGCGTAACTAATTAGTTATTTAAGCAGTTGTTCCTGTAATTTTGAAACACACATCATATTACAGTTATGTAAATGAACCAAGATTAAAACTTCCCTGCTCGTCTCAAAAATAAGTTTGACTCGAAGAAACACACTTCTACTTACGGTACATTAGCGCCAAACTACCGCACGTTTAGTCACAACAAGGCGCGTTCAAACAAATCTTAGGTACACGTAAATCTTTATATAAGTAAGAAAAGCTGCTGACTAAGTAATTGTTGCCGGCTGTTGTGGCCGAGCGGTTCTAGGCGCTTTAGTCTGAAACCGCGTGACCGCTACGGTCGCAGGTTCGAATCCTGCCTCGGGCATGGATGTGTGTGATGTCCTTAGGTTAGTTAGGCTTCAGTAGTTCTAAGTTCTAGGCCACTGACGACCTCAGATGTTAAGTTCCACAGTGCTCAGAGCCATTTGAACCATTTGAAAATAATTGTTAACGAAGAAAATAACTTCTTTCATATCTAATGGCACTGATTACTTAAAAAATTTGTAATTGTTCAGCCATATTAATGAATAAGAAAGATTTTATTTGTAGTAAGCTTTATCAGTACTATAAATAAAATTAATGGCTCAGATTTGCTTTAGTTTCTTGGTTTACATCATTAACCCAACAATATTTGCTTGAGGCGGAAAAGGTCCTGCCGACAAGGCAGCATGGATTTAGAAAGTAATGCTTTTGTGGAAGACAACATGCACTTTTGTCGCACGATGTTCTGGGAACCAGGAATGAAGGAAAGAGCGAAGTATTTATGCCTAGATTCCCGGAAAGCCTTTGACGCGATACCCACTGAAGACTGTTCACGAATATCCGAGCATGCAGATTACGTTTAGAGATACGTGTTGCGCGTCAAGGGTTTCTGAGAATGCAGTACATTGTCCTGGGTGGTGTGTGACTCACAGAGACGCGGTTATCGTAAGGATTGCCAAAGGGAAGTATGATAGAAGCGCTATTATTCTCTGTATACATAAACGATCTGACGGATCGGTTAAGTAGAAATCTGCGAGCGCTTGCTGGTGAGGTTCAAAATGGCTCTGAGCACTATTGGACTTGACGTCTAAGGTCATCAGTCCCCTAGAACTAGTTAAATCTAACTAACCTAAGGACATCACACACATCCATGCCCGAGGCAGGATTTGAACCTGTGACCGTAGCAGTCGCGCGGTTCCGGAAAGAAGCGCCTAGAACCTCTCGGCCACCGCGGCCGGCGTTTTCTGGTGAGGATGTAGTGTCCGGGAATGTGTGGGTGTAGGCTGACTTTGACAGAATTTCTATTTCGTGTGATGATTGACAACTGGCCCTGATGTTGGAAAATGTAAGATAATGTAGATGAGGAGCAAAGAAATCTGTGGTTTTCGAATACATTATTAGTGAAGGGCAGCTTCGGACAATCAGGTCGGTTAGACATTTAGGCGTACCGCTGCAAAGCGACGTAAAATGAAACGATCATACAGGGTCGGTTGTAGGGAGGGCAAATGGCCCATTTCGTTTTATTGGAAGAAATCTGGGAAAGTCTAGCTCATCTACAAGGCGGCCGCGGGCAGAATATTTTTGCGACCCATTACTGAGCGCTGCTCGAGAGTTTCTGATCCCCACCAGGTCGGATTAAAGGAAGACACCGAAGGAATTCTGAGCCGTTCTGTTACCGGAGATTCGATTAACACACGAGTACTATGGAAATGTTCCGTGAACTCAAATGAGAATCCCTGGAGGGGGGACGACATTTCTTTCGCGAAGCTCTCCTTGAGAAAAAGGAAGGTTTAACGTCCCGCCGACATCGACGTCGTTAGAGAGGGGAGCACAATCTCGGATGGAGAAGGAAATCAGCCGTGCCCTTTCGAAGAAACCACACCGGCATTTTCATGGACCGATTTAGGCGTCTCTTCCTCGAACATATCGTGTTGGCGCCTAACATTTGCACAGAGCTCTGTTATAAACTAAAAGCAACTATCATCCGAGTCATCAACGATGCTAAAATCTACAGTAAAATATTTGAACATTTATACGTCAAGTCCTAGGAAGTCCTAAAAATCAGTATTAGCATCCATAATGAATAAACGACTGCTAAGTAGATTAGGTTGGTGACTGCTAAATGGGGCTCAGAAGTACCCTTTGCATACTTTTGTCATTTCGTATAACATGCTGACGCATTCCTCTCTTAAAGCGTAAAAAAATCTCTACTCCCAGTAAATTTCACAGCAGCTACTCTTTTTCTTCCAACTGCAACACTTTCATGCTGTACGAGTATGTGATGCTTTCCAACGAATGCTGCTCATGCTTGTAGTACTTTGCTGCCAGTTTTAGCGACGTCCTCGTCGATAAGCAACCACCAACCTGATCTATTTAGTGGTCGTTAATTTTTGATGTTTCCTGTTGATTACTCTGTATGGATGCTAAAGTTGCAACACAGGTGCAATACTGATATTTTTTTCTTTTCTCAGCATTTCCTGGCACTTGAGAAATACACTCCTGGAAATTGAAATAAGAACACCGTGAATTCATTGTCCCAGGAAGGGGAAACTTTATTGACACATTCCTGGGGTCAGATACATCACATGATCACACTGACAGAACCACAGGCACATAGACACAGGCAACAGAGCATGCACAATGTCGGCACTAGTACAGTGTATATCCACCTTTCGCAGCAATGCAGGCTGCTATTCTCCCATGGAGACGATCGTAGAGATGCTGGATGTAGTCCTGTGGAACGGCTTGCCATGCCATTTCCACCTGGCGCCTCAGTTGGACCAGCGTTCGTGCTGGACGTGCAGACCGCGTGAGACGACGCTTCATCCAGTCCCAAACATGCTCAATGGGGGACAGATCCGGAGATCTTGCTGGCCAGGGTAGTTGACTTACACCTTCTAGAGCACGTTGGGTGGCACGGGATACATGCGGACGTGCATTGTCCTGTTGTAACAGCAAGTTCCCTTGCCGGTCTAGGAATGGTAGAACGATGGGTTCGACGACGGTTTGGATGTACTGTGCACTATTCAGTGTCCCCTCGACGATCACCAGTGGTGTACGGCCAGTGTAGGAGATCGCTCCCCACACCATGATGCCGGGTGTTGGCCCTGTGTGCCTCGGTCGTATGGAGTCCTGATTGTGGCGCTCACCTGAACGGCGCCAAACACGCATACGACCATCATTGGCACCAAGGCAGAAGCGACTCTCATCGCTGAAGACGACACGTCTCCATTCGTCCCTCCATTCACGCCTGTCGCGACACCACTGGAGGCGGGCTGCACGATGTTGGGGCGTGAGCGGAAGACGGCCTAACGGTGTGCGGGACCGTAGCCCAGCTTCATGGAGACGATTGCGAATGGTACTCGCCGATACCCCAGGAGCAACAGTGTCCCTAATTTGCTGGGAAGTGGCGGTGCGGTCCCCTACGGCACTGCGTAGGATCCTACGGTCTTGGCGTGCATCCGTGCGTCGCTGCGGTCCGGTCCCAGGTCGACGGGCACGTGCACCTTCCGCCGACCACTGGCGACAACATCGATGTACTGTGGAGACCTCACGCCCCACGTGTTGAGCAATTCGGCGGTACGTCCACCCGGCCTCCCGCATGCCCACTATACGCCCTCACTCAATGTCCGTCAACTGCACATACGGTTCACGTCCACGCTGTCGCGGCATGCTACCAGTGTTAAAGACTGCGATGGAGCTCCGTATGCCACGGCAAACTGGCTGACACTGACGGCGGCGGTGCACAAATGGTGCGCAGCTAGCGCCATTCGACGGCCAACACCACGGTTCCTGGTGTGTCCGCTGTGCCGTGCGTGTGATCATTGCTTGTACAGCCCTCTCGCAGTGTCCGGAGCAAGTATGGTGGGTCTGACACACCGGTATCAATGTGTTCTTTTTTCCATTTCCAGGAGTGTAAAAGGTTCCAAGATTTTACCGTTGACAGTAGCGTCGTCGAGGGTTAGTATACTTGCCTCACTTGACAGTGAAATCAATGGTATATGATGGCAGTAGCCTTTAGTTAATAACTGAGCTTTGTGAGAATGTAATACACCAGCATCAGATATTTCAGCAAAGAGTCTTATGTGGTTGTAGTTTTAACAATGCATGTTTGATTATTGCTTTTACTTTTGACAGTACCCAATGGTACACTAACTTAGCCGGCCGGGATGTCCGAGCGGTTCTGGGCGCTACAGTCTGGAACCGCGCGACCGCTACGGTCGCAGGTTCGAATCCTGCCTCGGGCATGGATGTGGGTGTTGTCCTTAGGTTAGTTAGGTTTAGGTAGTTCTAAGTTCTAGGGGACTGATGACCTCAGAAGTTAAGTCCCATAGTGCTCAGAGCCATTTGATCCATTTGTAGTAACTTTAACATATGTATTACTACATGGCAATATAGACCAATTTACGTGACTGTCAGTATGTGTAATATTGCGGTATGATTTGTTTCTCCATTTTTGTGGCATTTGATACTGCGTTCATGTAAACGAGAAACAACTTGCATTTAGTAAATCACAGATTCGACAACTGACGAGTAACATTCTCAATACCGATTCACAGTCGTACAATGTCTTCACAACAGGAAACACTCATACCGATTCACAGTCGTACAATGTCTTCACAACAGGAAACACTCAACAAAGTTGAGAGAACCGGCTTTACGACGGACTGCAGAAAGATTTCACTGCTGCCAATGTACAAAGATTGCGAAGACAAGATAAGAGAAATTTGGAAGACATACGGAGAGAAGTTCTTCTCTCTCTCTAACTGAGAGTGGAACAGGACAGAAAGTGACTAGCAGTAGTACAAGCTTCCTCCGCTGTGCAGCGTGAGATGGCTAGCGAAATAAGTACGTAGATGTAGATATCTGAGCTGTAAATAGAAATCGGCAGAGGACATCAGAGGTAATAATGACATAAGGATACTCCCGGAGACAGACTGCAATATTACAGGCACAATAACACAACTAAAGTATCAAGACAAAACATCAGCACTCCTGCTGATGGCAGCAAAGTCGATTGCCGAAATATTGTGTCCTTTGTACACTAACACCAGGCTGTTCACCCGAGATTGATTTCGTCATGAAATACGCCGGGAGAAATTGTAGAATGACATCAAATTGTGTCCATTGATCCACAGTCGAAATTCGATGATAATGTGTCTACTGGAACTGTCGAGGGTTTAACACTGGGGCATACGCTGTTCGTCTGTGGTAGAGTTCCAAGTTCAATGATGTGCGCTGAAAGGTGAGCTCCAATATACTTGTGCCTCTTCCAGCATTGCAGTCAGTTGTCAGATGTGCCGAAGATGACCGTCTATCCCGCTTCACTGAGTAGGTAGGCGTCCGACCCCACGTTCCGTACACGTCCAACACGTTGTTGCCTACTCGCAGTTTCACGATCCCTCAGTCACTTTCCATAAGTGCTCACGACCAGAGCACACGAACGACTGAATTTCTTCGTCACTTCCAAAATGCTCGTGCCCAATACGCCCGTTTTTAAATGTCACTTATATCCTGAATCGTCCCTAAAGTTGTTCCCCATTCATCTTTGCTCCACTTACACACTTCCCCTACAGCGTCACGTGCCCGCAACCTCACCAAGCGGCATTCGCTCTCGTACTGGGATGCAATCAAAATGTTTTACCCATCAGTGTATTTAATTACTTCAGAAATATGGAAGACAGAATACATTGAAATTAATCTTTAGCTTTTAGAATTTTCCGATAAAATATTATTTACGAACAGCATACATTTTAAGAAGAGGAAGTGAAGGAAAATTGAAAGAGTTACAGTTTCAAACTTCGCTGACTTGTCACACTGCTAGAATGTGTATATTTGGGATGCCCTTCTGTGATTTGAAGGTGTTGCCTTCAGGATGATTTCACAGTCATAATGGGAGTACACTGTATTTGGTGTCCAGTGAGCTCAGGCGTCGGAAGTGCTTGTTTGGCTATCGGCAGTAATGCACTGCGGACGTGCGCCGTTACTACATGACGTGGGCGGCATCCGCTTTTGTTCTCTGAGTCACAGTCGCTCACGCCTGACATTCGTCGGAGCCCTGTGGACTTCTGCATACTGCTAGTATGTCCACTTGTCAACGAATTACTGGCTTATTCTGAACGGTTGCAAATAGGCTAACCGCATGAGAGTCTTAAGTACACATCACTGCTATTGCAACTGACTGGCGATAGATGTTGGTTGGCCGTTCATTCAGCGTGTTCCTGTACGAATATTGCGAGGTAATAGATCGAACACCTAGCTGAGACAGAAGGAGAGGGCTTAATCAGCAGCAAAGGAAGAGAGAAAGATCAGACTGTAGCCTGCTGAGAAAACTGTCTCGGCAGTTGCACGAAATTGTAAGATAAACTATTAGAAAGACGTATCAGGCATGACTTTAACCACCAGTACTGCCGAATAAGCAACACCTGTGTAAGGAGCAATTTTAGTCCCAAATTAGGAAGCAAGTTTATGTGGAGTCCTTCGTTAAGCACACTGTACGAAAATAATTTCTGTGCTGACTGTTATACTTTTCATCTTGATGACTTTCTTCCCGTCAGTTACATTTGTTAGTTACAAATAATGCACACTTAGTCATAAAAATTAAAGAAATGAATGATGGGACTTGAAAGCTTAAGTTATGTACTATTGTGGCACCTGACTACTTTATAAGTGAGGCAGTACCCTTCAAAACGATATATAAACGTGATAATATTTCTCAACGCAATCACCAGATCTCTGTAAACAAAGGTCGGAACTATCCATCAATCGCTCAGTTTCTCGGCACCATTTTACATTGTGGAACGCTTTTTCCATGTCTGCAATTCCAATGAACGTGTGTCGATTTAATGTGTGAACGTCTTCATTGCTGACATCTGCGACTGCTGCAAATCAATGCCACGACTGATTGATCATTGTAGTCTGTAGTCAATGTTGAAGGACTTCCATCCATATCAGCATCACTCACATCTGTGGGCTTTCGATCAAATCGATGACGCCATCTCACTGCCGCTGGACGGGACACATGCTCCAAACATCACTGGAATTTCACGGTGAATCTGTGTCCAGTTTTGAAGCTTTGCCATCAACGGTATTACTGTCCTATGTACTTGAACTTTTAAGTATGTTTCCAGTTGCCTCGCCATTTAGCTTCCACACAGCAGGCACTAGTTACCCGTGTCTCCAGGACACGTACTCTCATCCGAGAACGTGTCACTCTAGTTGCTTCATGCTTTTAATTTGGGGCGACATTTGTCACTTACCTTATGAAATCTCCTCGTACTAATACGCAAAATTTGCAAAGAGTAGTAGAGTAAAACGATTGGTTTAGTTTCAACGGGTTCCACGCCAGGAATATTAGTAATGTATTACATGACATTAACTTACAGCATTACTCGTAACTTGCATTGCAACAACAATTTACTTTGTCTATATCACGGAAACGAACTAAAAGCATTCTTCTATCATGTCTGACAAAATGTCAAATTATTGTCATTTATAAAACCATACTGTGGGTCAGTTGAAGGAAAGTAATTAAAATACAAAATAACGGCTTCTATTTCCATACGAATAATTCATTTTGAACCATGGGTTAACTGATGGAGATGTCCTTTACGGAGTTACTCTGAAATGTTTTATTCTGGAGTGTTTAAAATAAAAGAAAAAACATTCACAAATTTTCCACAAAAAACTAAGATTTAAAAGTTTTATCTCATTTCGCCCTACATGCTATGGACTTTGTGACAGTCTCAACAATACAGGCAGACATACAGTAAGTGCTACCATATCGGAGGGGTATCTGTGGAGAGCCAGAATAACATATGTGTACTGTAGAGCGACAACGGACATAAGAAGTCGCAGGAAAAGCAGTCGGGATGACTGACTAATCTTGCCTTGTAAGATTAACCAACATAGCCTTGCTATTGTGAACACTTCGAATGGATGGAAACCGGGGGAGAGCTTTTATGCTTTGCGAGGACGCGCAACTCTACTAAATGGTTTAATGAGAACTATATTTCAGTTCTGGCGATGAGTAAATGGTTAACACAAAAGTAAATTGCACTCATTCAGGAGTAGGTCTAATAACCAACAAGACAACAAGAATAAGAATTAACAGCATAATTAACGAATCACCACATACAAGATATAAAGTGACCCCCACATTGGAACATCATGTATGCCTTCTCGTTCCACAGCCAACGAAGAGATTGAAAAATGTATGATCAGGTACAAGAATACATTTAGTTTAATTGAAATTATACTCGTCATAGACGATGTTAGTTCGATCTTCGATAGCAGACACAGGAAGAGAAGGATTTTTCTTTGTTTTTTGAAAGGGGGGGGGGGAGGGTCATTAGTCTAACTGGTTTCGTGCGACCCGTCAAGGGTTCCTCTCCTGTGCCAACCTCTTCATCTCAGAGTAGCACTTGCACAACTGCAGCTACGTCCAATATCTTTCAACCTCTACAGTTTTTTACTGTTCAGCTCTCCCTAGTACCATGCAAGTTATTCTCTGATATCTTAACAGTTCTCCTATCATCCTGTCCGTTCTTCTTGTCAGTGTTTTCCGTATGTTCCTTCCCACTCCAATTCTGTGGAGGATACCTTCATTCCTTACCTTACCAGTCCACCTAGTTTCCAACATTCTTCTGTGGCACCACATCTCAAAGGCGTTCATTCTGTCCCGGTTTTCCCACAATCCAAGCCTCACAACCATACAGTGCTGTGTTCCAAATGCACATTCTCAGAATTTTCTTCCTCAAGTCCTCTGATATTACCAGACTTCTATTGGCATGCAATGCCATTTTTGTTAGTGCTAGCCTGCTTTTTACGACCTTCTTGTTCCATCTGTCATGAATTATTTTGTTGGCCAGCTAAAGGAATTCCTGGATATTTCGACTTCGTGATTCTGATGTTACGTTTCTCGCTGTTCTCATTTCTGCTGCTTCTCATTACTTAGGTTTTCTTCGATTTACTCTCACTCTATATTCGGTGGACATCAAATCTTTCATTGCATTCAACTCAACCCGTAATTATTCTTCACTTTCACTGAAGATAGCAATATCATCAACGAATCCTGTCATTGACACCCTTTCACCCTGAATTATTATCACATTCTTGAACCTTTCTTTTGTTTCCGTCATCGCTTCTTCGACGTGTAGGATGAGCAGTAGGGGCGAGAGGCTACGCCCTTTTTAATCCGAGCACTTCGTTCTTGGTCTCCCAGTCTTATTCTTTCCTCTTGGCTCTTATATTTATTGTACATCAAAAACCTTTTCCTGTAGCCTAACCGCATTTTTCTCGGAATTTCAAACGTCTTGCACCATTTTACATTGTGGAACGCTTTTTCCATGTCTACAATTCCAATGACAGTGTCTCGATTTCATTTCAGTCTTGCTTCCATACCAACTGCAACGCTAGAATTACCTCTCATGTGCCTTTCCCTCTCCTAAAACCAGACTCATCGACATCTAACAGATCTCAGTTTTCTTTTCCATTCTTCTAATATTATTCTTGTTAGCAGCTTGGATGTACGAGATGTTAAAATGATTGTGCGATAATTCTCGCACTTGTCGGGTCTTGCTCTCTTGGAATCGTGTGGATGATGTTTCTTCGAAAGTCTGATGGTATCTCGTCTGACTCATACATTCTACACACCAACGTATCAACGTGAATAGTTGCTTTGTGGCCAGTTCGCACAAAGATTTTAGAAAGTCTGATGGAATGTTACCCATCGCTCCTTCCTTATTTGATCTTAAGTCCTCCAAAGCTCTTTTACATTCTGATTCTAATACTGGATGCCCTCTCTCTTCTAAATCTACTCTTGTCTCTTCTTGTATCTCATCAGACAGATCTTCCCCCTTATAGAGGCTTTCAATGTATAATTTCCACCTATCCGCTCTCTCCTCTGCATTTATGAGTGTAACTCCCATGGCACTGTTGATGTTACAATCCTTGCTTTTAATGTCACAAAAGGTTGTTTTGGCTTTGCTGTATGCTGAGTCTGTCCTTCCGACAGCCATTTCTTTTTCGATCTATTCATATTTTTCATGCAGCCATTTCGTCTTAGCTTCCCTGCATTTCCGATTTATTTCATTTCCCAGCGACCTGTATTTCTGTATTCTTGAATTTCCCTGAATATTTTGTACTTTCATCTTTCGTCGATTAACCGAAGTATTTCTTCTGTTACTCATAGTTTCTTTGCAGTCACTTTCTTTGCACCTATGGGTTTCTTTCCAACTTCTGTGTTTGAAATTTTTGAGACGTCAATCCCTCTTCAACTGAACTGCTTACTGAGCTACTCATTATTGCAATACCAGGAAATTCCGAGAACTTGAAGCATGTCTCTTCATTCCGCAGTAATTCCGTGTGTTAGGCATTGATTCTCTCGCTTAATCCTCAGAGCATTCATCATCATTAGGAAATTGTGATCTCAGTCTATATCTGCTCCTGTTTACTCCTTACAACACAAAATCTGATTTCGGAAACTCTGTATGTCCATGATGTAATCTAACTGCAATCAACCGGCCTTTTCGAACCTCTTCCTCTTCCTCTTGTGGTTCTTGAAGAACAGAGTTTTCGCTATTACTAACTTAAATTGATTGTAGAACTCAATTAGCCTTCCTCCTCTCTTGTAACCATTTCTTCTACTCCTTGACGGCTAGTGTAGTTGAGTGGTTCTGGGCGTGATGTCCTTAGGTTAGTTAGGTTTAAGTAGTTCTAAGTTCTAGGGTAGTGATGAGCTCAGATGTCAAGTCCCAAAGTGCTCAGAGCCATTTGAATCTTTTTTTCTTCTACTCCTTCCCCTAAAAACGCGTTCCAGTCTCCCGTAACTATTAGAATTTCATCTCCTTTTACATACTGAATGACCAGTTCAATATCCTCACATACTTTATCTATCTCTTCATCCTCTGCTTGTGACTTCGGCATGTATAACTAAACTATGATCGTCGGTGTTGGATTGCTTTCGGTTCTGATAACAATCCTGTCATCACTGAACTGTTCCAAGTAACCCCCCCCCCCCCACCAACCCCTTCCTACTCGTAAGGGAATCTACTCCTGTTATTACCTTTTCTGTTACTATATTTCCCTGTACTCGTCTGACCTGAAAACCTTGTCTTCTTTCCATTTCACTTCGCGGACCTCCAGTGCACCTAGATTCAGCCTTGGCATTTTCATTTTCAGATTTTACAACTTCCCTGCCACGCTCAAACTTCTGCAATTCCACTCTGAAACTCGTAAAACGTTACCCTTTCGTTGGTTATTCAATCTTTTTTAATGGTCACCTCCACATTGGCAGTGACATCCCGCAAAATCTGAATTTGGAACTACTCGGGAATCTTTTTTCCAATGGAGAGATCATCGTGACACTTTTGTCAATTATAGACTTAGCGATATCGGCAGAATTTAGAGAGATCGTAAGAAAGAATTTTAGTAAAGAAGCAGATTTTTAAAAGGAAAATATTTTCAGGAGCATATGTGGACCCTGACCATAATTTATTTTGAAAAGTAGACTAAAACTGAAGAAACAGTAATAAGTATAAAATTTGAAGCGACCAGAGGTTCAGTATACGACGGTTGGAACTTTAATAGTGGCAACTATTTATCTACAGCTCATACAAAACAGATACGTGTTTACAGTTTACTGAGCTTCAAAGTAGTCACCAGCATTGTGTATAACCCGTTCCCAGTGATTTGGAAGTCGGAGGATACTCTTAGCAGTTCCAGTTGTGTTGACAGTTAAGAGCGGCGTGGCGTATTGCCCGACGAATTTGTAGCAGTTGTGAAGCGAATGCCGTGAAGTGTTTCCTTCAGTTTAGAAATCGAGTTGAACTCACAAGGGCTTAAGTCAGGGGAGTGCAGTAGGCGGTAAAGCACTTAGCAGCCCCATCAGTCAAAAAAATCAGTAACAGCTTGCACTGTACGCGCTTGAGCATTGTCCTGCAGAATGTTGTCAAGTCCTGCGGAAGGTGTCACCACTTCTGCCTCTAAGCTGGTCGTAGCTTGTGTTCCAAAAATGAAGACAATGAAGCACTGAAAGAGGTTACATGAAACAAGGTCGCTCGAGTAGACAATATTTCCACAAATGGTCACATATGCATGCATTCTTCTTATTTATGCATGTTTTCTAATGTCATTTACCCATTTACTATTGCGTGAGCGTCTTGGTGTTTCGTTACCTCTTGGGACTCCTAAAATAGTGTCCCAAAACGTTGCGACAAACTTCCACGTATATTTAAGGGTGTCTTCAGGAACAAATCGAAGATGGAACCCATGCACAGAAGTGTCATTCAGCGATGCTATTAGGCCATCCTTTCCGTAGCAAACGTGACCTTGTACGTTGGACCATTTTCGACAGGTCTCGCAATGTTGCTTGTTATTCAGCGATCACGATTGATTGCCACTACCACCAGTGGAGAATATGGAAGTAACTGCTGCTTAGAAGGCCTTGTCTCCTTTGAATGCAATCCTCTGTTGCCTCAGCGGATGATAGTTTTGGACAGAGCTTTACATCTCCGGTTTTAGGCTACTTTTCATAATAACACATCCAATGTTTTTTGGAACAGAGAAGAAAAATAAACTGGAACTGAAAATTCGTGATCAAAACCATTATGCACCAAGGCAAAAGAGCACTGCATTCATCCGAGATAAGCATCTAGTTCCATCTTGTATACTGGTGATTTTGAGTATCATCGAATAAAAACAATATTGTGCGATGTTCCGCCTATGGTCCTTCAGCAAACAAACTCACGTTAGCTGTCGAAAGGATGGCCTATGGCTTCGACGCTCTGTAGCGTCATTGGATACCGTTTCTAGACACTGGTTCCTTCCTCCTCCAGACACCTTCTACAACTCATAAAGTTTGTCTCAACATTTATGGGACATGCTGTGTGAGAATCTAAGGTAAATTTAAAAAATTCTCATCTTGTATGTTATTAGTCTCGACTTCTGGCAGTGAGGCATGGGTTTTCAACAGTAACACCAATAAAATCTGAGTGCTGCTTAGAATGCAGTGGGGAGAAGCTTGATGAAAATTACTAGGAGCGACAGGTAACCCATCAAGTGACATATGCAGTTGCCCAGCCCTGACACTGAATTGCTCCTTTGTACCTTGTGTATACGTTAGTACCGTCATCTGTATATGTGCATATCGCTATCCCATGGATCCAAACACAACCAAATGTCAGATATGTTAGATATTTTTCCATTTCGTGCTCGTTTTCTATTGCATAAACAACCTCCTCTTAACCTTCAGCTATACGAAATTCATTAAGTCAACGCAAGGACAAATCAAGAACCTTAAATAACAATTGCAGTAGGTGGCCGAGAGAGCTGGTCGCTGGCGATGCGAACTATCGAGGACATGGATATTCTGAACAGGCTGTATTACACCTCGATGGGAGTCTGAATTCTGAGCCGGTGTGGAGCATCTTTCATTATGACATAATCATGAACGAGCCATATGTACAGTTGTGTGTTGTGTTGGGATGATTCTAGCTTCTTATGCTTAAGGTGTGAGGTCGATTTGCACTTCAAGCAACTGTTTTTGACAAGCACGAACAAACCTCTTTAGCTCTGGTAACGTCAACTGAACAGCGCAGGGATTAGCGGTAAATAGAAACTCAGTCATCCTTAGGTTAGTTAGGCTTAAGTAGTTCTAAGTTCTAGGGGACTGATGACCATAGATGTTAAGTCCCATAGTGCTCAGAGCCATTTGAACCATTTTTTTTTCAACCTCAGTCACCAGTAAGCTTTCTTATATCAGAAATTTCATTTTTTATGAACCAATCGTCATGTAAAGTCACAGAGCTCATATCTCTTATGGTATTTGAATTTGAAATGTTGAAAATATTAGTGCTGGACTGGAATACGAACTCTGATCTTCCCTTTCAGGGTATTTGACCCTTTCGGGACAATATGCACTACGTTGACAAAAGTCATGGTATGTCGATAGCACACATACTGATGGCGGTAGTATCACGTGGAGCTATCATTTCTACTCATGTGATTCATGTGAAAACGTTTCCGACGTGATTATGGTCGCACGGCTGGAATTCAGACTTTGAATGCGGAATGGTAGCTGGAGCTAGATGCATGGAACATTCCGTTTCGGTAACCGTTAGGGGTTTAATATTCCGGGACCAACAGTGTGAAGAATGTGTAGATATCACCAAATCTCAGGGATTATTTCTCACTGCGAAAAACACAGTGACCGGTGACTTTCAGTTAACGACCGAGAGCAGCGATGTTAGCGTAGAGAGTTTTGTGCTAACAGACAAGCAACACTACGTGAAATAACCACAGAAATCAATGTGGGACGTATGACGAACGTGCGGTGAAATTGGGCGTTACGGGTCTGTGGCAGCAGACGGTGTACGCGAGTCCCTCTGCTAGCAGCACGACATGGCCCGTAGCACCTCTCCTGGGATCGTGACTACTGGAAAACAGTGGTCTGTTAAGATGTGTACCGATTTCAGCCAGCAAGACTTGACGGTAAGACTGCAGTGTGCGGCAGACCCCCACGAAGCAATGGACGCATTTTGTCAACAAGGCACTGCTAAAGCCGGCGGTGGCTCCTTAAAGATATGGGCTGCGTGTACATGGAATGGACTGGGTACACTGATCCAGTTGAACCGATCATAGGTTTATGGGTTAAGCTCGGCTACCTGGAGACAATTTTCAGCCATTCGTGTGCCGGCCAGTGTGGCCGAGTAGTTCTAGGCCCTTCAGTCTGGAACCGCGCGACCGCTACGGTCGCAGGCTTGAATACTGCCTCGGGCACGGATGTGTGTGATGTCCTTAGGTTAGTTAGGTTTAAGTAGTTCTAGAGGACTGATGAACTCAGATGTTAAGTCCCATAGTGCTCAGAGCCATTTGAACCATTAGCCATTCGTTTACTTCATGTTCCCAAACAACGGCGGAATTTTTCTGGATGACGATGGCCCATGTCACCAGGCCACGGTTGTTTGCGACTGATTTGAATGACATTCTGGACAGTTTCAAAGGATTACTCGACCTCCCAGATCGCCCCACATGAATCCCGTCGAACGCTTATGGGACCTAATCGGGAGGTCAGTTCGTGCACAAAATCCTGCACCGACATCACTTTTGCGATTATGGACGGATATAGACGCAGATGGTTCAGTACTTCAGTAGGGTACTTCCGATGAGATTTTAAGTCCATGCCACGTCAAAGTGTTGCACTACGAGGAGCAAAGGAGTTCCGACACGATATTAGGAAGCATCCCCTGCCTTTTGTCACCTCAGTGTGGAGTCTCGCAGACAGAGGTGGCAGCCGGGAACATTTGTTACGTGCGTGTGGTATGTACGTCGAAGAAAATGGTCAGAATGAGGTCTTCTCGTTTCATGTAAGATCGTTCCAACGTGAGCAGTTCGCCATATACAATACGACCATCAGGTTTTGACGAATGACTTTTCGGGGGAAAAGAGTTAAGTTAGGACTACTGGGACTAATCACCCCATCGACGACGATGTCTTTGGATATAAAGCACAGATTAGATCTATTTAATGAAATAAAAGAAAACTTAAATGAGGTTGGTCAGATGTTGTTTTGAACCACTGTTTGTTAGCTTCATAAACAGAACATAATGGTTTGCCCTAACAAAAATATTTGAAGCAAAGGCCAGTGTGTGTTCACAAAAAGTAATGTACGCTTCTGGTGGAGATAGGAAGAAGTTTTGTGTTACGAACTGCGTCCAAGAGGTGTGTCCATATCATTTGACATGTTGCCAACAACTGTGACGCCTTGCTGTCGCAATAGAAGAAAAAGGACCAAGGAAATTGGAACAAGTGCTGCTACCACTTGAGAATGTCCGTCTGCATTCTGTTGATATCACTGAAGAACCTATCTAGGAGGTTGGCTGAAAAGCAATACCTAGTTCACTTGTTCTAATTTTACGCAAAAAAGTTTACCTTTCTCGTCAAATATCGGACAACAACCAATAAAATTTACTTGTGAAAGAAAATAAAAATTTTAACTTTTCTCCTCTCTAGAGACGTGTAGTCCAAAAACTGTCTCAACATCATCAGGCAGTTTTAGTTAATGTGAGAGAATATATTATATGCAATAAACCAATGAGAGGTGTTATAAAATATGCACTGTTAGACTTACGAAAAGAACGACAAAAGAGTAACATAATATACAAAAGGGGGTGAAGCTGACTCCTGCACGTGGTGCCCCTGCATAGGTACTGGACTAGATTCTCCAGTACTGAACTGAACGTCAGCATTCCAAAAGCATTGCATTATAGGTTTCACTATGAATGGAAACCAAAGGTCTTTATCAAGACCTCACCTTGTGATCGTATCAATCAACATAGAAGGATTGTCTGTTGCCAAAGAAGAACTCCTGCAACATATTGCCAAGGAACCTAGGTGTGATATTTTATGTATACAAGAAACCCATCGAGATGACACCATGAGAAGACCAAAAATCCTTGGGATGAAACTGGCAGTTGAGCGACCCCATAGACAATATGGCAGTGCTATCTTTGTGAGGAACGATATAGCTGTTCTCTCTACCTCACTCACAGAATTCAACAATATTGAAATACTGTCTGTAGAACTGAATGGTTGTATTGTGTCGTCAATTTACAAACCCCCAGGAGCAGATTTCCAATTTTCACCTACAGACAACTACACCAATCAACAAGCTCACTTTATTGTTGGAGATTTCAATAGTCATAGCAGCGTTTGGGGTTATGTTGAGGACGACAGTAATGGTGAAGCAGTTTTGACTTGGGCTGATACCAACCATCTTAATCTTGTCCATGATAATAAACTCCCACCATCTTTTAACAGTGGGCGTTGGAAACGTGGGTATAACCCCGACTTAATTTTTGTTAGCGAGAACATAGCTCACCAATGCAGAAAAACTGTTCTAAATCCGATACCAAATACTCAACACCGCCCCATAGGCTGCCAAGTGTTTGCAGCCATTACTCCTAGAATCACATCATTCCGAAGGCGATACAATTTCAAGAAAGCAGACTGGCAGAAGTTTGCTGACCTCCTTGACTCAGAAGTTTCACGCATAGAACCCTCAGTTTCCAACTATGATGAGTTTGTAGAAGCCGTGAAAAGATGCTCAAGACTCTCAACTCCCAGAGGCTGTCGAGTTAACTACATACCTGGCTTGACAGAAGAATCCGTGAAGCATCTACATAACTATATCCAACTTTTCAATGATAATCCTTACAGCATTGAAACCTTAACTGCTGGCCAAAATTTATCCTCAGCCTTAGCCAAATCCAAAAAAGAACGATGGATAGAGTTACTCGAGAACCTTGATATGTCTAAAAGCAGTCAGAAAGCCTGGCAGTTGCTGCGACGCCTGAACAACGACCCTGTCCACAATCATGGCCATGCAAACATTGCACCAGATCAAATTGCTCATCATCTAGTTCAGAATGGAAGGGTCAATTGTTCTAAAGATAGAACAAAACTCAAAAGAGAACCTGAACGTGAAAACAACCATCTATCAAATGACTTCATCTTACAAGAACTCAGAACCGCAATTCAGAAATGCAAAAATGGTAAAGCGCCTGGTCTAGACGACCTAATGATTGAGCAAATTAAACATTTTGGTCCCATCACGGAAAGATGGCTTCTGCAATTCTATAATGGTTGTCTGAAGCGGAAACAGATCCCTGCCATCTGGAGGAAAACTAAAGTTATTCCCTTACTAAAACCTGGAAAGGGTGCAGCTGATCCCAAGAACTACCGACCGATTTCGCTCCTTTGCCATTTGTATAAAATCTATGAAAGAATGTTGCTAAATAGACTCACTCCCATTGTTGAAAAACAACTCATACCTCAACAAGCAGGTTTCCGACCTGGAAAGAATTGTACAGCACAAGTCCTTAATCTGACTGAACATATTGAAGAGGGATATGAAAAAGGATACATTTCCGGGGCTGTCTTCGTGGATCTCACAGCAGCATATGACACCATTCAACATCGACAATTATTGCACAAAGTCTACTACATCACTAGAGACATTAATTTCACCAGAACTGTGCAGACACTTTTGGAAAACCGGCGATTCTATGTGGAGTTCCAAGGAAGAAAGAGTAGATGGAGAAGTCAAAGGAATGGCTTGCCTCAGGGTAGTGTCCTTTCCCCCATATTGTTCAACATATTTACAAATGACCAGCCTCAACCTTCTCTTACAAAGAGTTTCATCTATGCAGATGACCTTGCCTTAGTCACACAAGCCAGAGATTTTGACACAGTAGAAAACCAGCTTACTGTTGCTCTCAAGGACCTATCTGAGTACTACAGAGTCAATAACTTAAGACCGAACCCTGCTAAAACTCAAGTTTGTGCTTTCCACCTACGCAATCGAGAGGCCTATAGAAAACTTACAGTGGTTTGGGAAGATCAAGAGCTTGAACATTGTTTCTACCCCAAATATCTGGGTGTCACCTTAGATCGAACGTTGACCTACAGAAAACACTGCACTAACACTAAGCAGAAAGTTGCTGCTCGTAACAACATCCTGCGGAAGCTCACTGGCAGCGTTTGGGGTGCAGATCCCAAACTACTAAGAACATCAGCCTTGGCCTTGTGCTATTCCGCAGCTGAATACGCATGTCCTGTATGGTACAAGTCATCTCATGCAAAGCAGGTTGATGTGGCCCTGAACGAAACCTGCAGGACAGTAACGGGATGCCTCAAAGCTACACCTATTGATAAACTCCATAAACTAGCAGGTATTGCTCCTCCAGACATAAGGCGTGAAGTCGCAGCCAAACTTGAGAGACATAAAGCAGATCATAACACCGATCACCTGCTACATGGATACCAGCCACCAATTAGTAGACTCAAATCTAGGAGGAGCTTCATGAGAACTACTACACCCCTCACCGGTCGGACTGGAGCAGCCAGACTATCTCAGTGGACAGCAAAATCTGACAGTAATGATTGGATGACTCCTTCTGAGACCCTTCCTCCTGGTGGAAATCAAGTCTGGACAGTGTGGAAGTCTCTAAATCGGCTCAGGAGTGGCGTCGGACGAACTAAGGACAATCTGTTTAAATGGGGCTTCATGAAGGAATCTTCCACCTTGTGTGACTGCGGAGAAGAACAGACAACCAAACATTTAATTAACTGTCCTAGATGTCCTGTATCATGTTCCACACAAGAGCTTGTTGATGTTTCAGACAATGCTGCTGCCGTTGCACAATTTTGGGCTAATACCGTTTAGTTTGTTCTTTTATGATTTGACCTGATTTGTTATATTGTATATATTGTAAATATTGTTGTAATGTTTTTGACTCGAAATAAAATAAATAAATATACAAAAAGTATCCTTCTAACGAGACTCTCCAAAACTTCATGGACTTGTAACTTATTACCCTCTTTTGAGCTCGGTATGGTCTGTCTTCACGTGCAGTCCTGTGCGCCACTCAAGAATCATTCAGGGCCTACTACGAAAACATGTAAATCTGGCTCTCAGGACAGATCCTAAGACAAACCCAGTTAACAAATTAATCAATGCCACATATAAGTCAATTAAATAGTGTATTTAAAAAAAGCTAATAATTTTTCATAGCATAACTGCATATCGTAGTACGATATCATGCTATATCGCACAGAGGCTACTATAATGTTATAGTGAGTATTGGACATACCCCACCTTGGCCTCGAGTTAGCAAAGTCCGTGTCCTAAACGACTCGAACAAATTTTAGATGACTCGTTCTTGGCGTTTGTCCGCAGTATATGGGCGTTTCAACCTGGGAGTATTTACGGAAGTAATATGTTACGCATGACATCGAAATATTTAATTTAATAATCTAAAGCCGTTGCCTTACCAGTTTTCGACTTTTCCAAGTTATGCCACGTTGATGTCAAAAGGAGGATTCTATTTTCATGTTTATTTGTTGTTCTGGTTTTGTTCTGTTTAGGTGACCAACAAGCTTTTAAGATGGTGAACAGCCGATTACCAGTACAGGAGACAAGTTGATGTGAACAAGGCAGTCATGGAAGCGTCAGTAAGCCTTTACAATAGTCTCAAAATGACATGCAATTTTAATTAGCACTAAAATTTCCTGGCAGGTTATGCAGTGTGCCTGTCTTTCGCGGGCAGGTGATCTACCAACTAAGCTGCCCAAACGGGACTCACGAACCTCCTCACCACTGTCTTCCGCCGTACTCCATCCACTACCTCCAAGACTTCACAGAAGTTCTCCTGGAAACTCGCAGGACAACATGAAGAAAGGATATTGCAGACACATGTCTTAGCCACAGCCTGAGCGATATTTCCACAGCGAAGTTTTCATTCTTAATCAGAGTGTGCATTGTTATGAAACATTCTGACAGGTTAAAGCTGTGTACTGGATCGAGACTCGAACACGAGAGTCGTCAAAGTATGTTTGAACCAAATTTTATTCCTTACTTAATTACTATTTTGTTATGCGACATCCGCCGTTCTTTATAAAATTCGTCCCTAACTTTTGCACTTAGCCAACTAGTCTTCCATTAATTCCCCTTCAGGGAATAAGCAGTAAAATCCCGGGACGCCAACGCGCTTCGTATTTATTTCTTTTACAATACCTAAAACTATGTTGTGTGAGACGCTTAAGCGATATGAGCCTCTTAGCTTCGCGGAATTAAAGTAAAATCCGTAAGTAGACAAGCACGTAAAAAAAGGAGGAAGAGTTTTCTCTATAAATAAACTGTGAGTCTTAGAAATTTATACAGGCATTTATTTATTCTTCATTATACCGTAAATCTTAAAACTTGGGTTGGGAAAGTTATGTTAACTATTTTCAGAAACGTTCAATCCTCATCAAACAAAAAATCCCTGTCTTATTGCCACAGACGGATCAATGGACGGCTTAATCGTTTTAAATGTCCAAGAATAAGGTAACCCCTTTTCAAGATGAGAGGTTAGTTTTTCCTTTCTGAACTGCTGCAGGACAGGAAATTAATACAAGTGTCAGTATCAGAGAGACTTTAGATATACAAATACTGAGTATTGTTCAACGTAATCTTCAAGTCGATTGACACATTCATTGTAAAAGTGTGCCAGCTTCCCGTATAAAGTGTACTTTGTGTAACTGTGAACCCTGCTTTCCCTATACGAGACGAACCGTTGCCAACGTACTATACCAATAGATGCGGAAACAAGTTTTAGGCAGCATAGACAAGAGGGCGAGTCTGCACTGCAGCGATACATATGAATTATTCCATGCACCAGTGCATGTGTGAACGACATGGTTTACTGAGAAACGCGACAAAAGAGCCAAATTATGTTATCCTTCAGTCGCTGCATTGCATAACACATTTTGGGCTTGGATATTACAAGTAATTAATATAGCTTACAAGATAGCTATTAGAAGTGTGTATAGTTTTGAAGTAGTTTACAATTTTTAGTATTTAAATTTTGAAATATCTTACATAAAGTGGAAAAATGTAACCTACTGAAGTGAAATCTCTTCGCATTATTTTCAGTTATGCTCTAAAACAATACTTCTTAATTTTGAGTTTGGTGGATACATTGTGGTAAAGTGATAGTCATACAGATAGTTGAAGCTGCTAATAATTACTTTATGACATATGGAAATCATGTCTTTAATCTCGTTAAATGATGAAAAAAATACTACCTGTTTCCGCTATTATTGATCTTACCACAAAATTTTAGCTGGCACGACGCGATTCACTTCTCCGCACCAATGCGCATACAATCTCTGATGGGGGATGTTTTACTGCATTCTCATTAACCGTATTACTTTTCTAGATTAGGAGAGGATCTTCTGAGAGCTACAGTAGCCTGACGAACAGCAATCTGGAAATGTTTCTAATGCAGTGTGTTACGGGATTTGCGTTTATCAAAAAAAGGACTTCATATGAAAATAGTTAGACAGCGTGCAGAAAAGTTATATAAAATATCAAACATTAAATACCTGATTCTCTTCCAGAACTTGATGCGTCATTGTTGAGGTTTTCACTCCTCGTCGACAATGAAGTAATGACAACCTCGTGTCAAATATGACTGTCTATTCACAGTTTTAGACAAAAATAATTATTTTAGAGCCACTTACACTTTCGGCGTAGATGTTTCCGCGAGCACCTCACTTGTTTTGTTGGCCAGAGACGCGTGGCACTTGTTCGCGCGGCTTAGGCGCGCCTCGGAAGCCGACAGAAGAGGCTGGTCACACAGAGGGCGCTTTTGAGTCTCGCCAGCCGGCAGCACAGTCTTCATGTTTACGTTCTCACTGTAAGCAAACGAAGACGTCGCGTGTTTTCAAACGGCCTCCGGTAGTTTTTAGGGCACTAGGAAACAGGTGAAATGTATAGCGTGTCAATGTAGCTACACATAGAGATCACAATTACAAAAACATAAAGTGCACTACTGGTGTGTAAGCACTTCCGGTATTATTTATTCCTGTGCCGAACGCTTGGACTCAATTGTGGAATCAATCAACGATTACTATCATCCCTGTACAACCAGTGATGGTTCGAACGAAATGACGTCTAAAGGTCCTAAATTGAAGATCAGAATAATACATAAAAAGACAGTAAGTAAAGTTTCTCAATGCGGAGATTAACTAGCCATGATCGTAGGGCATATGGTAATCATTTGCTTTCGTCCGATCTCTGGATTGAATTACCAGGTATACCTCGATCAACAGTTTGCCGGGGATTCTGAGCCACAGAAGAACTTGGCACCGCGAGAGGGGAAAGAAGAGATAAGAATGAGTCCTAGGACCTACTGAGGATAAAACCTGAGGCTCTTTAATTTGTAGTATGGCATCCACATAGCTTCCAAGACACAACGATGGACAAATTATTTGAAGAGATAAGGACGCTTTTGCCCCTAGATTAACTCCGAAAGTATGATAGGAGCTGAAACGTTTGTGGGACAAAGGTTTCATGGGACAAAGGTTTCATGGGACAATGGCGGCCATAATATGACGTTGGTTTTTTGTTGCTAGGTGGGGTTGCTTCAGAGATGTGAAGCTCAACTTAGCTTTTTTAAATGGGATGATATAGTTTGGTACTTATTTCCTGATAGCGACTATCGAGACGAATCCAACGATGTATAACAGTAAGGTCATTGAAGGTCAACGAAGGTCACAAAGGTGGTATTAACGTCCAATTACAGAAGATGTTTAAAGTGATGACCATGGGTGTCAATGCAGTGCTGCAATGTTCATATCATGGATTAAATGGTCCTTATCACATCGACATTTATCGGAGCACATGCTCTGACAATTCTCTCTAGCATATCCTCAGGTGTAGTTGGAACTTTATAAACAATGTCTTTTACGAATCCCCACAAGAAAAAATCCAGAGGCGTCAATTTCGGTGAACGAACCGGCCACGAGGTATCTCCTTCACGTCCAATTAAATGATATGGGAATTGTCTCTGCAACTCATTTCTAACAACCAGCGAAAAATGTGCCGGACACCCATCGTGTTGATACCACATTCTGTTCCTTGTTCCTGAAGGTATTTCTTCCAATAACAGACCTAATGTTTCTTCCAGGAATGTGGTGTACTTCCTACTACTATGATTTCCTTGTATGAAGTAGGGGCCAATAATTCTGTCCTACAGGATCCCACACCATAGATTCACCGACCCTGGTTTTTGGTGTGTAAATTGCCACAGCCAACGTGGTTTTTCAGTTATCCAATAATGCATGTTATGCAAATTAACATTTCCATGGACCGGGAATGTAGCCTCGTCAGTAAATAAAATCAAATTAATAAAAGTGTCGTCCTTCTGAATCTGAAGTTCAGCCCAGCGGCAGAATTTAATGCGACGCATACACTCCGTACCAGTTAATATAATATACTGATATGGTAAGGATAATATTTATGACGATGCAGAACACGAACAACACTACTCTGGCTCATGCCAGATTCCTTTGCGATTTGACGCGAACTAACACTAGGATCTCGAACCACAGTGGCAAGAATATCAATTTCCGTTTCCTCGTTAGTATTTTTTCTTTGCCTGATATGTTTCAGATGCGTTAAAGATCCAGTTGTTCTCAATTTATCATACACATATTTAAATTTAAGAGGTGTAGGGTGAGTACGCTGAGGATATCTTTCAGCGTATAAGCCTCTAGCTCTCACTGTATTTCGCTGGCATTCTCCTTAAATGAGAAGCATATTGACTTGTTCTTCGCAGGAATACATGATTCACATTCGCTTGATTCGCCGATACTAGTCTTAGTGTTCCTGTTAGTGTTGTATTGCGAAACCGTCGAATGGTGTTTAAATGTTAATGGCACATTAGATGGATACGCCGTATTCGGCAAATATTTATTATTTGCACGATATATGAGAGGGAATTGTCAGAGCAGTGCTTCCATAAGTGTCGAAATGATGAGGAATACCAATCAACCCATGATAAGAAGATTGCAGCGCGCACTGATACCAAAGGTACTCACTTCGAACACCTTCTGTAAATGGACGTTCATACCACATTTTTTACCTTCGTTGACCTTCAGAGACCTTACTGTTACACATCAATGGACTCGTCTCGATAACCGCTATCAGAAAATAATTACCAAACTATAGCATCCCATTAAAAAAAAAAAAACTAAGTTGACCTTCATATGTCCGATGCCCCCCCCCCCACCTAGCAACAAAAAAACCAACGTCATATTATGGTCCCCATTGTCCCATGCAACATTTGTCCCACAAACGTTTCAGCTACTATCATACTTTCGGAGTTATTCTAGGTGGCAATAATTAGTGACTCAGCCTGTATATATACAGGGTGGTCCATTGAACGTGACCGGGCCAAATATCTCACGAAATAAGCATCAAAGAAAAACTACAAAGAACGAAACTTTTCTAGCTTGAAGGGGGAAACCAGATGGCGCTATTGTTGGTCCACTAGGTGGCGCTGCCATAGGTCAAACGGATATCAACTGCGTTTTTTTTAAATAGGAACCCCCAATTTTTATTACACTTTCGTGTAATACGTAAATGAATATTAATGTTTTAGTTGGGCCACTTTTTTCGCTTTGTGACAGATGGCGCCGGCCGGTGTGGCCGTGTGGTTCTAAGCGCGTCAGTTTGGAACCGCGTGACCGCTACGGTCGCAGGTTCGAATCCTGCCTCTGGCATGGATGAGTGTGATGTCCTTAGGTTAGTTAGGTTTACGTAGTTCTAAGTTCTAGGGGACTGATAACCTCAGTAGTTAAGTCCCATAGTGCTCAGAGCCATTTGAACCATTGACAGATGGCGCTGTAATAGTTACAAACACATTGCTCACAATTTTAGACGAACAGTTGGTAACAGGTAGGTTTTTTTTAAATTAAAATACAGAAAGTAGGTACGTTTGAACATTTTTTCGGTTGTTCCAATGTGATACATGTACCTTTGTGAACTTATCATTTCTGAGAACGCATGCTGTTACAGCGTGATTATCTGTAAATACCAAATTAATGCAATAAATGCTCAAAATGAAGTCCGTCAACCTCAATGCATTTGATCCAATGCATTTGACAATACGTATAATGACATTCCACTCAACAGCGAGTAGTTCGCCTTCCGTAATGTTTGCACATGCATTGACAATGCGATGACGCATTTTGTCAGGCGTTGTCGCTGGATCACGATAGCAAATATCCTTCAACTTTCCCCACAGAAACAAATCCGGGGACGTCAGATCCGGTGACACAGACCATGGTATGGTGCTCCGACGACAAATCCACCTGTCATGATATATGCTATTCAAAACCCCTTCAACCGCACGCGAGCTTTGTGCCGGACATACATCATGTTGGAAGTACATCGCCATTCTGTCATGCAGTGAAACATCTTGCAGTAACATCGGTAGAACATTAAGTAGGAAATCAGCAACATTTAGATTGCCATCGATAAAATGGGGCCGCGCGGGATTAGCCGAGCGGTCTTGGGCGCTGCAGTCATGGACGGTGCGGCTGATCCCTGCGGAGGTTCGAGTCCTCCCTCGGGCATGGGTGTGTGTGTTCGTCCTTAGGATAATTTATTTTAAGTAGTGAGTAAGCTTAGGGACTGATGACCTTAGCAGTTAAGTCCCATAAGATTTCACACACATTTGAGCATTTTATTATTTTTTTTTTTTGATAAAATGGGGGCCAATTATCCTTCCTCCCATAATGCCACACCAAAAATTAACCCGCCAAGTTCGCTGATGTTACACTTGTCGTAGCCATCGTGGATTTTCCATTTCCCAATAGTGCATATTATTCCGGTTTACGTTTCCGCTGTTTGTGAATGACGCTTCGTCGCTAAATAGAACGCGTACAAAAAATCTGTCATCATCCCGTAATTTCTCCTGTGCCCAGTGGCAGAACTGTACACGAGATTCAAAGTCGTCGCCATGTAGTTCCTGGTGCATAGAAATATGGTACGGGTGCAATCGATGTTGATGTAGCATTCTCAACCGACGTTTTTGAGATTCCCGATTCTCGCGCAATTTGTCTACTACTGATGTGCGAATTAGCCGAGACAGCAGCTAAAACACCTACTTATGCATCATCATTTGTTGCAGGTTGTGGTTGACGTGGCTGAACACTTCCTGTTTCCTTAAATAACGTAGCTATCCGGCGAACGGTCCGGACACATGGATGAAGTCGTCCAGGATACCGAGCAGCATACATAGCACACGCCCGTTGGGCATTTTGATCACGATAACCATACATCAACATGATATCGACCTTTTCCTCAATTGGTAAACGGTCCATTTTAACACTGGTAATGTATCTCGAAGCAAATACCGTCCGCACTGGCGGAATGTTATCTGATACCATGTACTTATACGTTTGTGACTATTACAGCGCCATCTATCACAAAGCGAAAAAAGTGGTCCAACTAAAACATTCATATTTCTTTACCTACTACACGAATGTGTAATAAAAAATAGGGGTTCCTATTTCTTAACAAAAACGCGATTGATATCCGTTTGGCCTATGGCAACGCCATCTAGCGGGCCAACCATAGCGTCATCTGGCTTCCGCCTTCAAGCTAGATGAGTTTCGTTCTTTGTAGTTTTTTCGATTGATGCTTATTTCGTGAGATATTTTTGCCGTTTCACTATATATATATATATATCCATTCCTAAGGAAAACGAGTCTTAACAGAATCACAGACAGACAGTCGGATATAAATGATTAAAAAAATGAAAAATTAAAATAGAAGAAATATGGCCATGTGCGAGTAGCACAAGCGATTTGAAAGTTTCGTACAAACTTAATTAGGTACATAGGTAGTTCATTCATCCAGAGAATCGAGGATCTCGATGAATTTTGCCTGTTTTGCCTGTTATCGCCGAGTGATAGTGGCAAGATATCTGTTCCAGGGATTCCAAGACTTCAAAGAATGTTTTAGTTTCGAAAATGAAGTCAGATGACAAATGTCAAAAGAGACATTTTTCGTGAAACATAATCACAAATTAACAATTTCCTGAGTCTTTTCCTTTACTCGTACAGTGAAACCTTTCTTCTCGTAAAATTTATTGATTCTGCGTTGAGTGGAAGTACCCTATAGGTGTTAATGTGTGAGTTCGTGCGTATCAAAGCATGACATAAATGATCCTATGTTTTGGGTACTTAGAAGTTTCACTTCTTTCCAACGTCGAGAGACTGTACACCTTAACACGTGACACAAACTTCAACTTGATACTTCTACCCATTTCTGAGAAAGAGGGTTTTGAACAGTCGGACAATCTGAGTCTGACAGACAGACAGGCAGGTGGACAACAAAGTGATCCTGTAATGGTCCCATTTTTACATGTAGAGATGCTGAACCCTAAAAAAGCTTACTAAGTATGACAAATCGGGTGTGTGCAAAATAAATTTCGCGTGACGCTAATATGTACGACAAACGGTGAGCGATTTTACAGTAAAGTACGTCACAAGAGAAATATCTTCAGATTGATCAGTTTCAGTAGAGCATCGCTAGCGATTATTTCGGGGCCATACTGAACATCCATTGGCCGAACTGGATCAAGATTTTAAAGTATTAAGGTTTTCTCGATGGCTGTCAATCAGCGACTGTTATATAACACAAAATTTTGGAAAACACAGCCCTCAGTCGCGAACACAATTAATTTGTGACCTAGGTTTCGGTGTCCCAAGGGACACCTTCTTCGGACAAAATTAAAACTAAATGTTACAGCATAACGTAAAACACATTTTAGGCTGGGATGAAACTGGACTTACTTCAAGAGATCAAAAATTCTCTACGTAATGGTAAGGCCGAGAACATGTTAAAAGATGTATTAAAAATGAGTAACTGGAGGATTTTACTGTAGAAATTTTGCGAGGATGCTGCAGTAAACTCCCTCACGCACAAGGCAATATAACAAACGGAAGCACAGTCCAGGAACTCATTAACGTGACATATAGCCTGGTAGTTCAATCGAAACAAGAAGCCACAATTGATATGCTACAAATCAACGAGCGAGCAAAATGACACTTCTGCACATCGCTGCCACAGTAACAGCAAACAGCCCACTGCACAGCTGGGTCGCATCTCGGGTGCGCCATTCTCCTATCAACGTAGCGCTCCACGCGGTAAAAGGTGGTTGCGCCATTCGCTGGAAGGACAGGTGAAAAAGGAAACACATGTATGGCGTCAAAGCTACCAGCGGAATATAAAAGGGAGTGGATGTAAAGTAACACGGACACCTCTTAGTTGTTACGTTGTTAAAGTCGGAAGGAACAGGCACTGCGACGACTACAGCCGATAGGAAATGCATGAAATGTATCTGTTGGTTGCGGATACGGACAACCATCAGCTGTATAATGAAACGACGACTATGAAAATTTGTGCCACACGGGGACTCAAACCTGGATTTCCCGCTTATCACGAACAATCGTCTTACCACTGGGCCATACGGACACCACTCATGGTCAGACCCAAACTTCCATATGCCGTCAACCTGAACTCGTAGTCGATTATGTTCATTCCCGAACGGGGGAGCCAAAAGTTAAGGCGACCGCTCGCGTAAGCGAGATATCCGGGTTCGGGTACCAGTCCGACACAAATTTTCATTGTCGTCATTCCACTATACAGCTGATTGTTGCCCATCTTTGCAACTGCGAATACATTTCGTCTATACTCTTTTGGTGTTCATATAAGAGAGAAGAGCTTCCCTGAGTGAACTAAATGAGCCGCGCTGCAGATTGTGTGAGTAATAACAGAAACCTCCTTTATTCATTTCTGTGTTGCGAATGGCACTCAGCCTACATCTCGAATAATTGGAGGACGTAAATGTTTCATCTTCTTGTGATACAGACTGGCGGTTACTAAAGCCTTATTCTAGTTGTTCCTTGGAACTCCATGTATCTAGATCAACGGGAAGTACTCTGTAGGTTTTGATGAGTGAGTTTGCGAGTATCACAATATGTGACGGAATTGCAGCATCTTTTTGTTGCAAAAGGAGAGGAATGGTGGCAGAGGATGTCAGCCCTCTTTGTCTTGGCGTAAGTGACTTGGAGAGCGTAGGTGGAACGACCTTACCAGGAAGCATCGAATTCCTTCTAGAAAATCTATCAGTTGAACGGACGATCAAGGGATCCCTAGGGCGCGATCTTTGACGCAAACCGATTGGGCAGGATTGTTCTGCGCGGAAGCTAAGCTCTTGACCGGCCGAAATGTACGTCAAGAAGTGTTTCCTCTCGACGATGTTGAGGAACGGTGGGCAGTTGAAGAGGGGACGAGACACAGTATGGACGTGTCGGAAATGCTGTCGATCAGGAGGGCTGCGCTGTGCAGCAGTAGCAAGAGGCAAGGACGGCGAGACGCAATGCAGACTGTATGCTCTCGTGCTGACAGTCAGGTCGCAATGAGAGCTTGCTCGTAGGCACAGTTTCTTGCACCAAAATCTTTCCCAATTTCTGTCATCTTTGCCACATCAATCGTAAGCTAAATTCATTACGAAGCCCTGTTTTAGTTTGACCAGATGTTCGTTGACTTACCTCAATAACTGTAACATATATCCATTTTCGCTTGCTCTGCTCTTTTGCCGTGCAAATCGGTTAACGAAATTGTAAATTTATTAGCCCCGCGAAACTCTATGAATGATTAATACCATCTTTCTCTCTTGATCTGTGCCCTCAGCAACGATTATATCTGTTTCAGTTTGCTGGATCACGAATACGCTTGTTAAATCCTTTCCCGTGTTCACACAGGGGCACCGCCCCCCTCTTTATGCTAATAATTTTGTTTGCTTAAATATTGTTGAGTTCTCATTTCGTAAGGAGCAGTAGCATTTAAGAACATTGCTTGTTATGGAATTAAAATTTATTTTATTTAAAGGTAAATGTTAGTAAATCCACAGGCTTGAATTCAATCTCTCACCTCGAGCTTCCAGGTCACTTTCAGATGCATCAGGAAGTAGAATTAGAAATATATGAAGTACGGCTAAACAGTGTCTCTGTCTCCATAAGACCATACTGTGCCGCCTGTTTCCATTGCGTTAGGTTAAATAAATCATTTTACAAGTTTTTAGGACAGAAATTATTCCTACTTACATTGCAGTAACGGGGTACGACACCTTCATCAGAGGATGTGTTGAAGAAACAAAAGAAATCAATAATTAAGCTTATTGCTGTCACATTGTTGTCTATTTTGTGCCAGAAATACAGTTCAATGTCATTAGTTTGCTATCAGATCGCTCCATGCTACCAAACACTAAAATCACAGCCGGCACCTTATGCCCTATTTCTTCACATTAATTAATTTTCATTACTTATCACCTTCACATTATTAAACATTAGAGCTCTGTATATTTTTCTTATCCTTCATAAAAAAACGTCAATTGTTAGCACTGATTTCCAGTTACAATAAAAGCATTTCTAATTCCCACAGAAGAAAGGAAAGTTGCATAGGAGGTGAAGGAAACAAGAGATGGCAAAATATTTTCATTTGTTTCAGCGAGAGCAGATGCTAATAATGTATGATGACAGTAGATTCGGCTGCTGATCTATAGTTCCCAATCCCGCTAGTAATCTGACACAATCTAATGGTTTGCGGCCTTTCTTGTGAAGTCTGGAAATTGATGTTGCATCTGTATCCGTCTGTGAAGCAAGACCTCGCTCCCATCAATACGCTGGCACACCAATGTTTTTAGTTTCTTGCTAGACATACTTTCCGAACAGAAATTATTTGCAGGGTCCCTAAAGCTCTCGCTTAGGAAGGAAACTTAACTCCCATCAGTCTTGCGAAATACAGTAACAAATCCCTTCGATAGAAAGGACGAAAGTAAATAGTATGGATCATGGCACGAGAAATAAAACGGAAGAAGATGACATGACACTCTGTGGGTGCTAATCCCTACCTTTAAAGGTGCAGGGTCCTGGTGGCTTCGTGAAGCCTTATCAGTCTGGAAATCTTCCCCTGCATCGGCTCTACCTTCTTCGTTACTGGCGACAGTCAGCACGTGAATGACATGAATACATTTGTCTTCACTGCCCTTGCTCTCTGTAGTAATGCAATTCCAAATTATTTATGGTTATTGGATGTAAATGGGTACTTCACAACATTCCATAAGCAGTTAGAACCCTGCATGTGGTTAAAGAAAGTTTTGATGTTTAGAAATAAAGTACATTATTTTCATTAAAATTAACATACAGATGTACAAGTAGTGTGTGAAGCCTATGAGCACTTTATAGTGTGTACTGACAGTACTGAAAGGAGATTTTTCCCTCTTTTGGTAATTTCCTAAAACTGTTGCATGTCGTAACCTTGCCTTTCGTAGTATTGGCAAATCATATACTTTTAACACGTTGTAAAGTAAACTAATATTATTATGAAACATAATTTCACTTGTTAGGAATAAATTTCCATTAAAATATTTCACAAATACATTTAGCAGTTCAGTAGTTTTGCCATGGTAATGAGACTGCTCTTCTATTTCTACTAAAGATATTGTGTTCTGTGTACAATTTCCTTATGGCAAACAATACTGTCAGAGGAACATTCGCAACTGAGAATTATACCAGGGTTTGAGAAAACCGCTACAAATGCTTTTTATTCTAGTCTTTGATCGCAATATCAATTCTTTTGACGGAAAAGAATTGATATTGTGGTCAAAGACTGGAATAAAGAGCATTTGACAGTATTGGATCACAGTTCGTATACGCGACTATGTCGCAGCTGGTGAAAAACCGCTACAGTTGTAAGATTCTTTTATTTAGAATACGACCGGTTTCAGGCCCCTATACGACCATCTTCATGTGTCGTACTGAACATTGCAAGAGACAGGAGATAATTTTTACACGCAGTGATACACATAAAAACAAAAACAAAAATTCGGTAATTTTTTTTTAATGCTCGAAAGAGCATTACTTTTTCCATGATGATCAGGAAATCAAGAACAGAGAGGAGTTAATTACAAACCTCAAACATGTAACAATACTAGTGATATCCAGCAAGTTTCGAAAAAAAAAGATTCAAATGGCTCTAAGCACTATGGGACTTAACATCTGAGGTCATCAGTCCCCTAGACTGAGAACTACTTAAACATAACTAACCTAAGGACATAACACACATCCATTCCCAAGGCAGGACTCGAACCTGCGACCGTAGCAGCAGCGCAGTTCCAGACTGAAGGGCCTAGAACCGCTCGGCCACAGCGGCCGGCAGCAAGTTTCGACATCGTAAGCCTGTATATGAATATCCACATTAAAGAGGTGATTCCTGTTAATGAATCCAACTTAGGGTTGTTCTGTCGTTTAGATTCAGAAAAAATTAATGAATTGCTTCATTTGCTCAAAATTGTTCTGGACCATAATTACTTCACCTTCAAAGACACCATATAATAACAAACTGATTGCTTAGCCATGGGTTCCCCCATTGCCAGTATAGTAGCTAATATTTACATGAATCACATTGAACATCAGTTTTTTTTTCAACCCAACCTAGACGGCCAGTGTGATGGACCTAACACAAGCTTTTCAGTTGCTGCCTTGTTGACGATAGCACAGCAACTGTTGGCTGCTCAAGCTGCGCCGACAGAATAACGGACGAACAAATCAGTCCAACAAGTGCCACCGACCAGCATACCAACATTCTGGAAATTTACCGACGCCAAAGAGGAACGGCTCGAATACCTGACACAGTTCAAGCACATTGTCAAGTTCATCATGTTGAAGGTACTGTAAACTTACAATTCTTCCTTTCGATTGCAGGGTCCCCAGTGTTCAGGTTAATACAAAAACTATTCCCAACTGCGTCTCTCGACGAACTCAGTTATGACCAAGTAATCGCTGCATTAACTCAATATTATGACCAGAAAGTCCAAGTAGCTGCAGCCAGATTTCAGTTTTTTCGCTTGCAAAGAAAGCCGGAACAGACGTAGTGTAAGTGGCACACAAATTAACGGGCATAACTAGGAAGGGTAAATTTAAGTGTAGTTGTGGCAACTTTTACAGGGATTGAATGATTAGAGACGCAATAACATTCAATGTCTCAGAAAGCAGATCATAAAGAACTCTGATCCATTATTTCCTCAAGTACTGCAAATCTTAGAGCAATATGATTCGGGTGCCATAGCGGCCGATATGTCTGACCAGGCCCCGGCCCGATTTGTAGGGTCGAGTCGTCCCATGTTCGGAACCGCCCCTGGCAGCAACAACAACGAGCGCATACACAGGCGCGTGGACAGCCATGTAGACACGTAAATGAGCCTGTGAACTTAGTGAAGTCCTGCCCTAGATGCTCTGTTCGCCATAAAAGACAGCTTTGCCCACCTTGTAACGCAACGTGTTACACTTGTGGAAAACAAGGCCATGTCCAAGCAGTTTGCTAGCAACGCCACAAAAACGCCAATTTTGCCCGCTTCCAGAAAAAAAAGCAGGCTGGTGCACATGCAGTGAACGTTGTGTTTTCCAAACCTACGACAGGTTCTGAGAAAAGTGAGATTAAGGTTATGTCTCCTTGTCGTCCTAGTGCTGTGCAACGACGTTCTAACAAACTATTTGTCTCGTTACGAATTGCTGGGAGTCATGTGTCTTTGCTTAATAGTGCCAAGTACGAATAGTGAGGCTCACCACACCTTTCTGATTCTAGCAAGCATCTCACTGCTTACAACTGCCAGGTAATTCCAGTGCTTGGACAGTGCAGTTTGCCTGCCACTTACAAATCTCACACTAGGACGGTGAATTTTACTGTGTTGAAATCAAGAGACAGTGAGAACATTTTCGATTTAGATGCGTTTGATTTGTTGGGCCCTTAGCATCCACGACAATGTACTGTCAGTCTCATCATTGGCGCCAAAAGACAGTGTCGCTAGCTTGCTTAAAGAATTTCCTGAGCTATTTTCAGAAAGTAAGGAAAAATCTAATGACATTGTAGCTCAAGTTATATTGAATGCACAGTCTAAGTTTTTCCTGGCCTGCCTCGTTCCAATTGCCCAATTGCTTTAAGAGACAAAGTAGTCAGCGAATTGAAAGATAATGGTGTAGTTGCTCCCATTCAAGCTAGTCAATGGCCCAGTTCATTAGTTTTGTTGCCTAAGCTTTCTGGTACATTTGCATTTGTGTTGACTTAAAGACTACAGTCAACCCACAGACAGTACTTGACACTTACCCGTTATCTCGCTCTGAGGAACTCATGAACAGGCTTGGTACAGGACGTTACTTTTCTAAGATAGACTTGCGTGATGCCCACTTGAAAATTCTTTAGGATGAAGAATCACAGGAACTGTTTCTTGTCAATACACACTTAGGACTGTTCAAGTATTTGCGTTTGCTCTTCGGCAGTGCTTCCGCACCCACCATTTTTCAAAATTACTTGGAACAGCTGACTGCAAAAGTGGCATTTTGTTCAAACTACCTTGACAATATTGTCATCTCCGGTCGTACACCAGAGGAACAAACTGCCAATTTGCGTACTCTTTTTCGAGTGTTTTCAGAAACAGGACTGAAGTGTCGCCTCGAAAAGGGTGACTTTTTTTCAAACTGAACTACAGCACTTAGATCATGTGGATAACACTCAGGTTGTGCACCCCCTCCAATCGCATTTGCTTGCAATCCGTGACCTGCATATTCCTTACGATATGTCTGAACTGCAGTCACTAGTAAACATATTACATTCGGTTCATAACTAATGGCCTTTAGTCCCACATTGAGTGGTGATTGTACGTTAGACGTTCAATTCCGTACTATTCTCTTGAATGACTCGGAAACGTTAGCCTCCGACAGAAATGGATAGGAATTTCGATTGCAGCCTTTGAAGATCAGACATTACATTATGGATTGCATAAATCGACAGCGACAGGGGCAGATGTATCACCTTCATATGTATCACCGTGTATATTAATAACATTTAAATGTTACAATACGTCTAATACCGTAAGTGGTGATGGAGTTGTAGCTTGTTGTATTGAGTAATGTAGTGTTCACCTGAGCAATATTTTAAATATGTAAGCAGAGAAGAGCTGTTCGTATATTTGTCTTCGTTGTTTCGTCGATGCAGTTTGTAGATACTGCGGGCCAGGGCACCGCTTGGGTTTATTTCGATTTAGTAGTATTTTCGGTATCTAGCAGGTCGGATTTTAGAAATATTTTCGATGTGCACTAGTTGAGGATAGTAGAAGACTGCATAGATAATCACCAATAAAAAAACAGCACAGTGAAAGGACATACGTAAATCTGATTGGTAGAAATTCCTTGGTTGGCATATTAATCATAGCTTGAACTGGAAATCATATTTTGTAGATTGTGAGAAACACTTCTCTACATGTGATTAATTATTTTGGTGATCGAAGTATTAGATCGTAAGCTTCTAGTCCATACTTCCATTCTTTGTTGTATTGTGAGACATTTTTCTGAGACAGTTCCACAGATACGCGAATTATTCGCACCACAGAAACGCGCTGCAAGGATAATATTCAGTGTCAGTCCTCAAACTCCTTGCAGCCAGTGACACGTTGGCTTTGCGCGAATCGATTGGTCGCGCCACGCCCCGAACAGGCTTATCTTTGGAGAGCGGGCTGCACGACTTGAGAATCTACGAGGCAGGAACTTGGTAGAGGGCGGCCGACGTGAGCAGTGACGAGGAGATGTCGCAATGAGGCACTTGTGAAGTATCAGTTTTGAATTCAGCGTGCGTGCTGGACTTGGAGCCCCAGGTAGTGGATCCTATGGCTCATGGCTGATTTGTCTCCTGAACACGCAGTGCGTCTTCTCGAGGAGGACGTGGGGAAGACAACGCAGCGGATCGACGTGAGCGCACTTTGAGTTTATCAAGAGGGAGGAAGTTTTCTAAAGCCAGGTGTATTACCAGATCCCTCTGGGCGAGGAATCCAAGGTGGCAATCACCTTTGCTACCGACTGGAACTTAATGAGTTCAATCGCGTGCAGTCTGATCTGGTGTGCAATGATCTCCACGTTGCGCGTTTGGGTAAGATGAAAAATTTAAGTTTATGTACATTTACCTGGACGACGCTGTAATATACAATGCATTGTTTGCCGATTATTTGGAACATTTGCGTCATATTTTGGAGCGTCTGAGGGATGCGGATTTAACCGTCAAACCATCTAAAGTTAGTATAGCGAGTTCTCGTTTTTCTGTCATTTGGTGTCCGCTGAGGGAGTCAGGATTGACCAGTCTAGAACTATAGTCATTTACAGCTCTCGACCACCCAAGAAGGGGTAGCGTGATTCAGAGGCATGACGAATTTTTTTCGGAAGTTCGTTCCTAGCGCAATTATGTCTGTTGCGCAAAAAAGGGCAACCACTCGTATGGACTGAGGGCCAGAAGTCAACTTCTGACGCCCTGAATACCGCCTTGAGTTGCGCCCCCGTGCTCATAGTTTCCGATCTCAGTCAACCTTTCGTAGTGCAGACGGACGCCTCTAACTCGAGTGTATCTGCCGTACTACTCCAGCAGCAGGATGGCGAGCGCAGGCTCTTAGCGTACGCGTCTGGGTGTCTGTCTCCAGTGGAGAGGAAATACTCTATGTACGTGTTGGAAGCTCTGCTCGTACTATCCGCCATTGAGAAATTCAAATATCGTCTCGAACACAGTGAAATTCACTGGGGAGGAATAAACCGGCTCTCAGCAAGGTCTTGGCACGCCCACGGAAAACTGGACACAAAGCGTGGTGGGCCGTGGACTTTTCAGCATTCTTGTTCTCTTTGCGTCACATAAGAGGAAAAGATAAAGTCGTGACCGATACCCTACGTAGGATGTTCGAGGAGGAGGAGAATGAAAGTCGTCTTCCGTTTGGCACTGGGGAGTTAGGAGGAGGGATGAATGCAATGCTCATTTATGTGTCAGTTGCAGGGAAGGGATTCTCTGTCACTGCAGGCCCCAGGATGAGGTAGTTAAGAGCTGTCAGCCCATTGTACTGATACCGATGGTCTTCAAATACCATCAAAGTTAGGTTATGGACAGGCACTTAGGTATATATAAGACTGTCCTCGAGATCTGGGTATACCTGACCTGGCAATCACTGTATCATGATGTCTGGAAAATGGTTACAACAGTGTCAGGAGTTTAAGGTGGCCAAGGAAACTCTGAATTGCAAAGTGAATACTCCAGTCACCCCTGCAAAGAGGTCAGTGGATCATCTATTCACTGACTACATAGGTCCTCTGCTGTACACACAGGAGAGGCAGCATGTGCATTTGTAATAGTGGACAGATTTTCTGAGTTTGACACCCAGTGGGGGAGTAACAGCAGGGCAAAGCATTAAATATCTGATCTCGCCAGGATATTGTCCTTGTTTGGGCCCCTGAGGGTGATCGTTAGTAATAACAACCTAGCATTTGTATCGAGGAAGTCCTGCTTCCAATCGGGGGTAAGAAACATCACAGCGACTCCTTATTATCCCCAATCCCTATCTGCTGAATGAGTGATTCGAAACAAAAGTCCATCATCACAGTATTTCATGCTGAGCCCAAAACTAAATGGAACCATTACCTGCCTTGGCTAATTTTAGCCTTTAAATACTGTGAAACATGAAGCCATAAAGCGACGTGGAATCTCTTGTGTTTCCGTATTCCTTCAACTCGCCCTTGCTGATCAACTGGTTGATCCAGGACCTGTTGTCTAGAGAGATTAGTCTGGAGATTACCAGGGACGTTCTCTAAGGTCAACATCGAGGGCACACTCAAAGAGGAAGTGGTGTTCAAATGGCTCTAAGCACTATTGGACTTAACATCTGAGATAATCAGTCCCCTAGACTGGGAACTACTTAAACCCAACTAACCTAAGGACATCACACACCCATGCCCGAGGCAGGAATCGAACCTGCGACCGTAGCAGCAGCGTGGTTCCGGACTGAAGCGCCTAGAACCACTCGTCCACAGTGGCCGGCACGAAGTGGTGTGATACAACTGCTGTCGGTTTCTGGGCAACAATAGGTTGGAGATGTGTCGTTTGTGAAGGACTTTTGCCATCAGGATTGTCCGGGAAAAGAATTGGGGAAGTTATGAGCTTCTTCTGTGGGGCCACACAAAGTGCTGGACGTGACAACGCTGATCACTCTCAGGGTTCGTAACAATGACACAGGTACCGAGCACTGGGTGCACATAAGCCACGTCAAGGTGAGAAGTTCTAATTAGTCCCACAATTGTTGTGAACACTACCTCTGAGAGCTTCAACCGAATGAGGGTCATTTGTCAGTGGTGTTCTTAGTGCCCCTCCTGCTGTAGTTTGAGCCTTTGTTTTGGTCGCTACTCTGTGACGTAGCTCAACGAGGCGTGTTGCCTCCCAGTTCATGCTTGAGCTGAACTTTCTGATTTAGGACTTCGTGGTTGCTGCCCGTGTACTCTCCCCAAACTTGAATATAATGACCGCTTCCAAGTGCTGACTGGTGGGTCACACTGGTGCCGAATTTTCCTTAAACTTTAATAAGTTATTATAGTGAAATATGTTTAACTTTATTACTTTATGTTTATTTATGTTTTATATATTATTATTACTAGTATTATTGAAGAATCGTGTTAAATCCCTGTCTGGGCTGACATGTGTCTTGAAATTTAGGTCTCGTGGCATTCTATATTAATTTTAGTGCACCTTTAATTGCGAGGGCTCACTGAAAAGTAATGCCTCCACCTTCGTAACTCTTCAACAGTTGGCAGCATTGGTATGCGGCAGGCACTGGCTTGTTTCGTAGCCTCTTCTCTAAAGCTCCAGTTGGCGGGAACCCTTAGCATTGAATGGATGTGTTGTTGCAGTGTAAAGTATGAAACCCTGCGCAGAAGGTCGGTCAATGCGGTTTAAGCAACGTGCAGTCATTGAATTCTTGACAGCAGAAGGTGTCACTCAAAAGGAGATTCATCAGAGAATGAAAGCAGTTTACGGTGATTGTGTTGATGTGAGTACTGTGCGTCGTTGGGCGAGTAAGTTTAAAGACGCTGAGGCGGGAACATCTGACAAGCTATGGACGGCCTGTGACCGCAACCACCTAGTTTCACAAACAAAATGTTGTCAGACTGATTCAGGACGATCGTCGTATCACTCGGAGAGAACATTCAAGCACAATCGGCCTTTCACAAGAACATGTGTGTCACATTATTGCTTTGCTTGGCTATCGGAAGATCTGTGCACGATGCGTACCCCGGATGCTGACTCCTGAAATTAAAGTACACAGACTTGAAATTTTCCAGAAACTCCTCTCGTGTTACGAGAATGAAGGTGACGCCTTTCACCATTCAATTGTGACAAGAGACAAAACGTGGGAACACCATTACGACCCTGAGACGAAACGTCGGTCTATGGAATATCGACACAAAGACTCGCCCCAGAAAAAGAAATTCAAAGCATGGACACAGTGTTCTGGGACACAGAAGGTGTTATTCATGTTGATTTCCTTGTTCGTGGAACAACAATAAATTCAGAGTCTTACTTCACAACGCTGCGAACTCTGAAACGACGACTAACAAGGGTTCTAAAGGAAAAGGGAAATGTCTTTCGGCAGCATGACAGTGCTGAACCACATACTTCACGTACCACCAGAGCAGAACTTCAGAGACTGAATCTCATCATCGTATGGCATCCTCCATACAGTCCAGATTTAGCACCGTCTGACTTCCATCTATTCCCGATAATGAAAGACGATCTGCGGGGACATCATTATGCTTCTGATGAAGACGTACCCCCACAAACAAAAGCTTTCTGGCACAGGCCAGAGGAAGTTGTCTAGCCAGCTGTTCGGTAGTAAATAATCGTATGGCATTGTTGGCCGGGAGGCCCCATGCGGGGAAGTTCGGCCGCCGTATTGCAAATCTTTTTTTTAGTTGATGCCACTTCGGTGACTTGCGAGTCAAAGATGATGAAATGATGTTGAAAGACACACGACACCCAGTCATCACGAGGCAGAGAAAATCCCTGACCCCGACGCTCATCGAACCCGGGACCCCATGCGCGGGGACGCTGCCGCAAGGCCACGAGCTACGTACTGTTTGGTAGTATTTACCTATGAGAACTTTGTGCTGTGAGCGGATACGTAAATTTGTTTCAATTTTGTTCCAAGTATGTAATATTTGAATTTGATCAACGGTTAGCATTTGAGCTTATTTCGGTCCACAAGGACCAAGTGTGTGAGGTATTTCCAATCTCATAAATTTGTTACTGTAGTTTTAGAGGTTGTCTTATTATAAATTACTCTTAGTGCAGTTCTGACAATTTGTTTGGTGTCCTAGAAGGGTACGCGAATTTTGCAATTATCTTCTCAAACTCCAGATGTAATTGCCATGGGGGTAACGTTGCTGCCAGACACTACCTCCTCTATTCCCGCACCCCTGATATCCGCTTGTCTAATTGTTAATTACGTAATTATGTAATTAAGTAATTATGTAATTAAGTACCTGCGTAGTCACAAGTGTCTCCTAGGAGTGTTCCAGAAGACGAGAACCAGGGATTCTGAGCCGTTAGATTTGTTAACTGTTCTGAATTTGGGCAAATGTTGGTAGGCTATGTGGATCAATTGTCTTTATACGGTGTTTCAAACAGGTTTCGGTAAAATTCATTTGGTAAGAGCTTAGCGAAGTAGCGCTCTGGAGAGTTTGGTATTCTGATATTCGTCTTTAGTATTAATGTTATTAATTCCCAAGTCTTAATGTTAGCAAATACTTTTCCGAATCCATAGTAAACTTATTGAATGTCAGGTCTTGATATTTTTAAATGTTGTTAATCTTGGTAAACCAGTTTCATGTTTAATAAGCATTGAAATGTTTCTTTTTAAATGAACTGGCTTCATTGGTTTGGATAAATAGCTTTAGTGTTTCAATATGGCAAATCTTTAACTGTTCTCTTCAACTCCACAGCTTGATCTCTATTTCAATAAATGTCCTTGCACGATAATGAATGTTGCTCTGAAACTTGTCAGTGTTGCTGCTGATGCACAATCCACCCTTTGGCGGTCGCTCTAATTGTAAGCAACCGGTTTCAGTATCTAGGCTCACATGTAACAGTTCCTAATCATTGACATATTACAAATGACTTTGCAATACATTTATTCATTTATGAAGTTAATTTCGAAGAAGCAGGCATACTTTTAAAAATACTAATAACCATAAACAGAGGTCATTCAGCCTATGGGCTTTAAACAATGCTTAACGCCTTCCAAAATCAGATGCGGGATTTTCGTATTCTATTGCTCAGTACGAGCGAGCCATTAGCCATATAGAAAAAGTGAACAGGAAGTTTTCGTAGGAATTGAATATACTTAAATTTTGTACTAGAAGACATTCTTGCTAGAAGCCACGGGTCATCATATTATTTTAGAAATACGCCTTGGGTCGTTTTTGTATGTTGTGCTTGAATAATTCGAAATGTATTGTCCCTACTGAAAACGTGTCCCAGATCAAAATTTAGCTACATTACATGTGCCAGACCGAGATTCAAACACGGGACCTTTGCCTTTCGCGGGCAAGTGCTCTACCATCCGAGCTAACCAAGCACGACTCACGCCCCGTACTCACAGCTTTACTTGCTCTGGTACCTCGTCTCCTACTTTCCAAACTTCACAGAAGCTCTCCTGCGAACATTTTGCACAACTAGAACTCCTGGAAGAAAGGATATTGCGGAGACATGGCTTAGCCACAGCCTGGGGGATGTTTCCAGAGTGAGATTTTCACTCTGCAGCGGAGTGTGCGCTGATATGAAACTTCTTCGCAGATTAAAACTGTGTGCCGGACCGAGACTCGAACTCGGGATCTTTGCTTTTCGCGAGCATGTGCTCTACCATCTGAGCTACCCAAGCACGACTCACGCCTCGTTCTCACAGCTTTACTTCCTCCAGTACCTCGTCTCCTACTTTCCAAACTTCACAGAAGCTCTCACAGGAGAGCTGTGAGGACGGAGCGTGAGTCGTGCTTGGGTAGCTCAGATGGTAGAGCAATTGAGCTACCCAAGCACGACTCACGCCTCGTCCTCCCAGCTTTACTTCCTCCAGTACCTCGTCTCCCACTTTCCAAACTTCACAGAAGCTCTCACAGAAGAGCTGTGAGGAGGGAGCGTGAGTCGTGCTTGGGTAGCTCAGATGGTAGAGCAATTGCCCGCGAAAGGCAAGGGCCCGAGTTCGAGTCTCGGTGCTGTACACAGTTTTAATCTACCAAGAAGTTTTATATCAGCGCACACCCCTCTGCAGAGTGAAAATCTCATTCTGCAAACATCCCCCAGGCTCTGGCTAAGCCATGTCTCCGCAGATCCTTTCTTACAGGAGTGCTAGTTCTGCAAGGTTAACAGGAGAGCTTCTGTGAAGTTTGGAAAGTAGGAGACGAGGTACTGGCGGAAGTAACGCTTTGAGGACGGGGCGTGAGTCGTGCTCAGATAGTAGAGCACTTGCCCGCGAAAGGCAAAGGTTCCGAGTTCGAGTCTCGGTCCGGCACACAGTTTTAATCTCTCAGGATGTTGCATAGTACCCGTAAGTAGGAACTGATGAATCACCCTGTATTAGATTAGGAACAAAACTTTTCCCCCTGTTCAATATTTAAAATTACTCTTGCATAGAAAGAGCCAGTACATGCATGGCAGCTAACGAATGAAATAATTTCTTCTTGACAAGTATTTCCTCTAACATGAATTTTGTGGCAGATCACGCTATATTTATCAAACCTTGTTTTAAATTAAGAGTGATAAAATACGTTTAGTTACGTAAAAGGCCAGAATATAGCCACGTTTCCGTAGAGATAATATTACCCTATTTGTCAACTTACTGATATGGTCCACATCATAGCGAGTTGTTGGTTTTGGTACTTAGCTGCCATTTACACATCAGGTTGTATCTGAAGTAGTTTTTCTGGTACTCCAGTAAGACTCAAGTCGCTGTAGCTTGAATATAAAGTCGCACGTCACTCATATGGCTAGAGGTAGGAGTGCCAGCTAACTAACGCCCAGGATTACACGTCTGTGTATTCCGTGCACAGCTCTCTTCCTGCACTTGTTCGTTAGGATGTGCGCCGCACGTAATGAGAGAGGACCGCATTCCGCCGTAAGCCCACCGGCGCTCCGGCTGGCGGCGGAGCCGTGCTGTGAAAGACGTGCCTCATGCAAGCTTTAAGGGATGAGCTGCCGGCGTGTATTATTCAGCCCCGCCTCGCCGCGGAAGCTACGACGCTCGCTGGCTGTCTCACTGGGTGGCCCAGTTTCGCAGCTCGCTTATGCTGCCTGTTGTGGAGTTCTCGGCCGTCGGATCTCCTTTATGCCTCTCCATTCTCCGTGCAATATATGAGTCTCTCCTCTGCAAGACTGCTGCACGAAGAAGTGAACTAGCTGCTCATAAAATGCTCATCCTGTGAGGCTTAACGTCGCGTCGACATCGTCCGTACTGCCGGAGCACAAGCCGGCCAAGAGAAGTGAAAAGGGTTAGAGTGCAAATGAGACGGGTCGTCAAACAAAAGACTACAGCTCTAGCCATTCGCTAAACGAGTTAGAAAAACTTTGAACGAAGCAGGGAGATAAATAATGAGTGAAGCTTTCTGCAATCAAGACTCCTTGAAATAATTAAGAATGTAAAAGAAATTCTCAAATATACAATGAGTCATTGTCACGGTGAGACTGACGTCCTAAATCACTGTCTCACCTCATTCATCCCCATAACAGCGTTTTTTGTCTCTAGTAAATATCGACAATCACCACTAGTAAAAAATTAATGTCTGCAACATCTGAGTACAGTGAATGAGAGGGGGCATATCCTATATATTGTTGTTATTATACATGGTGACTCGTCTGGCCCTGGCAATACCTTGAGATACCACGTGTGGGATTTTCTTATTCTCTAACTTGCTAAGCAAAACTATTAGTCTTACAAAAAAATTAACGCGACCTTTTTGTAAGAAATTTAATATATTTAAATTTTATACTGGGATACGTTTTCTATGGATATGACGATTTTCGAGTTATTGAAGGAAAACAGGTTTGAAGGTCATTTTGTATGTTTCTCTCGAATAACTCGAGAACTATGCTGTCTTGCGAAAACACATGCCAGTAAAAAATTTCACTAAATGAAATTTCTACAAAAATATCCTGTTTTTTTTTCTGTAGGACTAGTACTTTGCGAGAAAGTAGGAGTATCTTGCACATGGTATTTGCAGGCATAGCTCGTTGTACAAAACGCAATGGCTGTAGTAGTTCCTACTACTGGCTCTCTTAAATGTTTATGGTATTGAAATAAGGACAACTGTTTAAATGAAAAGTTGTTACTAAGTGGCCTTGATTTGCGAGAACAAAAGGAACTATTCTGCAGACGTTCCTTACAAATGTCTTCTGCAGTTACCATCAGAGCAAACAATGCAGTTCCACGTTCTGTAAACTCCTGAAAGTCCTTTCTAAACTATACAAGTGTTCGATATTACCACGGGGACGATACGTGCAAACTTGTGTTTTTGTGTTTCCACTTAGTCCTCACGTCATCTGCCAGTTTCCAGTATTTGCCCGTCTTCGCATTGCGTGTGGTTTGCAAATCATGGTCGTTGGTTACAATAGAAGTCTGACTTGCTCAGCGTTATTGATAATTATTTCTTGTCGACTACAGCGAAGTTCTGGTAAATTTAAAATTTTTCATTGTCTATAACAGTAAGATCATCATACGTGTGAAACAGAGGAATGTCTTTCATTAACTTATATTTCTGTCTCAATTGCTGGTCGATGGTTTCAGAGACGTCATATTAATTTTTTGGATATTCTGCAGGTATCACGTGCAGACGACAAATTTCGAAAGGTATTGATATATATACTTATTGATAAATCGTAAGACGGAAATATATACTGACGATTTATCAAAGGTAAAATATCGGCATTAACGATATACTGAGATTACCTTAAGTAAAAAATAATTATTCTTACTGGAACTAAGACATTCATTTTGAAACAGATAGCTGTTATTACTTTAACTACTTCAATAAGTGGTCCGTCCTGTTAATTTGCTTAGAAATTTGTTAAACTTTTTTATAAAATGTTTGTACATTTCAGTGAGTGAGAAAATAATATTGCTAAATTGAAAATAATCTTTTGAATCCAGAAAATGTAAAATGTTTTGATGTATTACCCACAACCGTGGGAAAATTAGCGGAGGTTTCCCATGATGTTCACAATTAAAATTAAGTTGCGTATTATACAGAGTCATTCAGCTGCTCATGCCGATGTAGTTTTATGCAGCCTGCTTTGTTATATCTGACTTTCAAGAACCACGCACCAGATTTACATACTTATCTCGCTCGTTACGTCAAACTAATAGTTCTACAGAAAGAAATAAGTTGGGAGTTTTTTGAAGGAAATTTCATGTAGTTAAGTTTTGTACTGGCATAGGCTTTCCCTGCAGGCCAAAGTTTTAGAGTTATTCAAGAAAAACGTACAGAAGAGATGTTCAAACGCACCCCTTTCACACATCCATCCCTCACCATTCAGGATTTCTGGTATGTTGTTCTTGGCCCTCCCTCCTACCACTGTACAAAAATTTCTGTCCTCAGGATCTATTCTCGCTGGTCGACCTTTTTTTATCTCTTTTGATTTGCGCTTTAACATTATTAATTGAAATGTGCCCGTGACGGTAATGGAAGGGAAACTACTTTTGTAAACGTTACACTGAAACGAATTACGTTGACAAGTTCAGTCTAAGCCTCTACGAAACCAGTAGTTTCATAATGAGAACGCCTGACGAATACAATTATGTAACTAATTATGTTATACTGTTAAAATTGAAAAAAAATCTGCTAGTCCAAATTTACACAATCTTCAATTTTATAATTTGTAAGTGCTCGGATAAGTCGGTGGCGTAATAAGGCCCATCAATCAAGACCAAAAAATGTCGAATGTGTGAGATAACTAGTGCAGTCGCAAATTTTTGTAGAGTGGTAGGGGGAACTGCCATGTACAGCGTACTAAAAATCCCGGAGGGCTGAAAATGGTCGAAAGCATCCGAATAAAATGAAGGGAAAACCTGGACGGAGAGTGGCGTACTGAAAAGCGGGTCCGATATTTCTTGTCATTCACTCGTTGGCCTGTTTGCTGTTGCAGTAAAAAACAGCAAAAGGAAAGTCAAAGTTTTAAATTTCGTATTTAAGAAATCGTTCACACATATGGATCGAACCAACATACCCTCATTTGACCACTGCACGGACTCCCGTATGGAGGATATGGTAACAGGCATTCCTGGCGTCGAAAAACAAACGAAACAGTTGTAAACAAACAAGTCGCCAAGTCCTTTTAACGAAGAGTACTCTACTGTTTTAGTCACTAATTTAGCTTGCATTTATCGTGAATATTGCCCAGTGCAAAGAACAAAACGACTGGAAAAATGCGCAGGTGACTTCTCCCAATAAGAAGTGTAGCGGCAGCCGGCGAACCGTGAGTACGCGCGGCGCAGCAGCAGCATCACTTGTCTGATAAACTGTAAATTAATTTGGTCTTTCTTTTCTTTCACGTGCTACTGAAAAGAAATGAACTAGATGTTTGTAGTTTACTGTGTAGACTAGTGGTTAGAAAATTAATCCTGCTTTTTGTTTTGCTTAAGTCTTGTGAATAACCTTGTCTTGCGCGGCTTCCTAGTGTGAATTATCCAGTCATCAGAAACTCCGTCACGCCAGTAAGCTTTAATTGTGTGTTAGTAAATAGCACACAGTTTAGAGTAGTGCATTCTAGTTTGAACATTTATCTCTTGCAGTAACCACTCGGCAAATAGGATTTCTAATAATCGGTGTCTGTAAACACATAAAAAAAACTTCAATTTCAGTATAGAAATTTATTTCCGTTTAATAGCTTGCAGTCTCAGAGTACAGTGAAAAATCTGCACAGCAACCTTTAGTGTTACTTTATCCTCCTTTGGCATATTTTCAATCTCAGTATCGCCATTTGAGACCTTATGTCTATTTTATACACAGTATAATATGGCTAGGGACTGTGTTTGTTGTGAGCGGACATAGGGAGTGTTGGCTGCTGTCCGTAAAAAACTGGAAGCTGCCACTGCTATCGTCGAGAAGCTTCTAGCTAATGCTGAAAGTTTCTGTGACGTCGGGGCGCCAGTGACGACACCTGCGACACCTTTGGTGCCACTGGAATCCCCTGGTGACGCGGACGTCACTGCAGCTTCTCATACACCACATCTGACCGGTCCGTCCTAACTCCAGAGCGGGTGGCAGACAGTTCGCGTGTCACTGGGTGGAGGGCGAAAAAGGGAGCAAGCTGTACGCCTGGCTCCCTACGTCTTAGTAACAGGTACTCTACGAGGTCCTACCCAGCGTTCATGATAACTCTGAGCCGGCACGGGATGCCTCTCCCGTTAGGCCAGCTGTCGATTTTCCTGCCCAGTCCCGACGGGAACAGAGGGTGGATATGCTTGTCATTGGGAGCTCCAATGATGGAGGCCCTCAGGGAGATAGCAGGCAAAGCGCGAAAGAATTCCAGTGTGCATTTGGTATGTTTGCCGAGAGGCCTCATCCATGATGTGGAGGAGAACCTGCCGGCGGCTATCGAGCGCAGTGGGTGCAACCGACTGCATGTAGTGCCATATGTCGGCACGAATGATGCGTGCTGCTTGGTTTCTGAGGCCCTCATCGGCCCATTTCGGCGGCTAGGTGATTCGATGAATGCAAATAGCAAAGCACGCGGCGTGCAGGCTAAGCTGACTATTTGTAGCATCGTACCCAGGGTTGATCGCGGTCCTCTGGTTTGGAGCAGAGTGGAAGGTCTAAACTAGAGGATCAGACGACTCTGCAACGGTATCGGATGCGAATTTCTCGACCTCCGCTATCGGGTGCCAAATTGTAGGGTTCCCTTAATAAATCAGGTGTGCTCTAAACGCAGAAAGCGGCTACTAGTGTTGCAGTAGGGTGCAAATGGAGCTTCTTTAGGTTAGAGAACCTCTCCCTTGGGACCAAAGACGATTTTCTTGTTGAATCAGCCACAGACACCTCAGAGAATCTTGGTTCCATCAGATCAGAGATAGAAAAGATTTATATTATTTTAGTAAACTGCAGAAGCATCCAAGGATAGGTCCCAGAGTTAGTATCGCTTACTGAAGGCTATATGCACAGACAGTATTGGGAACAGAAAGCTGGTTGAAACAAGATATCAATGACAACCAAATACTAAGTTCAGATTGGAATGTTTATCGCCGGCCGAAGTGGCCGACCGGTTCTAGGCGCTATAGTCTGGAACCGCGCGACCGCTACGATCGCAGGTTCGAATCCTGCATCGGGCATGGATGTATGTGATGGCCTTAGGTTAGTTAGGTTTAAGTAGTTCTAAGTTCTAGGGGACTGATGACTACAGCATTAAGTCCCATAGTGCTCAGAGCATTTGAACCATTCTGAATGTTTATTATAAGGATAGGTTAGTCGCCAGTGGTGACGGCGTGTTTGTTGCAGTAAAAAATTCGATAAAATCTAGCGATATTATCACGGATTACGAATGTGAATTAATCTGGGTGAAATTGAGTATCAAAGAACGGTCAAAGATGGTGATCAGATGCTTTTATAAACCATTTTGGTCGGGATCTGCAGTTGTAGAGCGCCTCAGGCAGAAATTGAAGAATATCATTAGTTTTAAATAGAGATGGGGCCCCTCCACGCCCGCACCAACGTGGTGACCAAACCAAAAGTTCTACTGTCACCTCCGTAAACATGTTAGTTATCTAGTAGGTGGATCACAGGATGCTGGGCTGTGATGTTGTCCGTGCGTCTGGGTAAGGCTACGCATTAACACGGTCCATCAGGTGATAGATAGTGGACGAAACGCGAGTGAGGGTAGCGATTTGAAGAGCAGAGGGAAAAAAGTGCCATGGCTCGTGCCGTGGGAAAAAAACCTCTGCGACAGTGGGATGGGTAGTAAGAGCAGTAGTGTCTTACTAGCTGCGATAGTTCATGCAAGGTTGGATTTGTTAGTATAGGTATCATGCATCATTACCGTGACAGACGATGGCGATGTGTCCCAGTTGCTGCGGCTGCTACTTTCCTGGAACAATCAAGATCGTTATACAGTAGTGGGAGATCGGCCATAGATCATCTCACTGTGTGGGGGATGTGTGGAGCTTGTTTGCATGCAGTGTACGGTACGGCTTCCCTGTGTGGTGCCAGTTATTCGGCAGTGTATTTCAGCTGGATATCCAGTAAATACGTCTGATTAACAGGGGCTCGCCTGTGCCGTTATGTTTGCGTAAGCTTGGCCATAGATGTTATGTCCTTGCAAGTATGTCTTTTGGTCTTTTATGTTTCCATCTATGGTTGTGGTCGTAGTTCCCCAGATTCAGAATAAACGGGTTCTGCGAATGTCTGGAGTTTCTGTGTAGTCTTGTGGTGAGTTTGTGGATTACCTCCGTGAGAGTCTCAAGTCGGTATTCCCGGTGTAGGTCCGCGATGCGTGTGTATCGTGGAGCATTGCTTATGATTTTGAGTACCTTGTTTTGTATGAGCTGCAGACGGCGCAGGCGTGTAGGCGCAGCGTATCCCCAGAAGGGAGCTGCGTACGTCATCAGGGGTCGGATAAGTGTCATGTACATGGACCTCGACACCCTTCTGTTCAGTGTGCTACGCCTGTTGAGCATAGGATAGAGCTGTTTGAGCCTCGCGCTAGCTCGGTTGGTCATGTGTTGTATGTGGTCCCCCCAGAGTAATTTCCGGTCCAGCCAGACACCGAGGTATTTGACTTTCTCGCGGAAACGTATTGGACGTGCATGTAGAGTTATTGGTCTGCAGTAGCGGTGTTTGCGCAGTTGCTTCGGTCTTCTCGTGAACAGAACGGCTTCGCACTTGTCGACGTTTACTCTAACACGCCATTTCTCCAACCAAGGCTCGGCTACTCTGAGTGCAGTCTGTAGGTGTGACGTAATGTTTGATGGTTTCCAATCTTGCGCAAGGATGGCTGTGTCATCCGCGTAGATTGCCATCATTGTGTTGTGTGTGGTTGGGAGATCGTTTATGTAGAGGTTAAACAGTAGGGGCCCTAGGATGCTTCCCTGGGATACTCCCGCGTGTATACCGTGTCGTGTTGACTGTTTTCCCTGCACGTCAGTGTTGAAACTCCTGTCTGTGAGGTATGAATGTATTAGACGCAGCAGCCCGTCGGGAATCCCGCGTCGCTGAGTTTGCGGATGAGGCCGTTGTGCCACAGACGGTCGAAAGCCTTTTCGATGTCCAGGAACACTGCCCCTGTAGCTTTGTTTATGTTGAAGCCATGTGTTATGTGTTCAACGAACCGTAGGAGTTGTTGTGTTGTGGAGTGGTGATTTCTGAAGCCAAATTGCTCCGGTCTCAGGATGTCATTTGTTATGCAGTGCCTAGTGATGCGTTTGAGAATCACCTTCTCAACAATCTTACTGAGCGAGCTCAGAAGGCTGATGGGTCGGTAATTTTGTGGGAGGCTGTGGTCTTTCCCCGGCTTCCTGAACATTAGGACCTTGGCCGTCTTCCAAACGGCGGGGAAGTGTTGGTGTTTTAGTATGGCATTCGTTATGTGTGTTAGGTACTCAGTTGCTTTATCCGTGAACTCCTGGAGGACACGGTTTTGAATGCCATCATGACCAGGGGCTTTCCTAGCAGCGGAATGCATTATAGCCCAGGAGACTTCGGCTGTGCTAGCATGTCGAATGTCGTCGCGCGATGGTTGGGCTAGAATGCGTGTAACCTCTTGGTCAGTAGCAAGTGTGAACGCTGGATCTGATGGTACCAGGTTCGGTGTGAATGACGCTGCAAGTGTTCGGGCCATTAGTTCTGCTTTCTCTTCCGCTGAGTATGCAGGTCCGTCGGGCCCTTGAAGCGTTGGGGTGTATATTTTCTCCCTGGTGAAGTGTCGGGCTAGTTGCCACACGCCAGGTCGTGTGGTGTCCAGCCCTTCGAGTTTGTGTTTCCACTGTTGTGTTCTGTGTGTTTGTATTTTATCGTGTATGATGCCCTGTAGTCTGTTAATGTGCCGTTTGAAGTACGGACGCCTGGTGCGCTGCCATTGTCTCCTGAGGCGATTCCTCATTGAGATTAGGCCCAGGATTTCCTGGGGCAGGGCCGCACTGCGTTGTTGTGAGGTGCGATCAGGTATGGTGCCTGCCATTGCGTCCTGGACGGCGTTAGTGAGGGTTTCTACTGCCTCGTCAATTTGTGCTGTTTCATTAATTTCGTGTATAGGTGGGATGTGGCTATCGAGCGTTTGCTATCATTAGTAATTTTCCTGATCATGCGAGGTATAGATTGCCATTGTTACGCTATCAAAAGTAGTGCCAGAGACAGGGAATCGTGTGGCATTGTTCTGGATATTTTGTCTGAAAATTACGTTTAGCAGATAGAGAACCCACTCGTGAGGGTATAGTCTTAGATCTCCTGGCAACAAACAGACCTGATCGAATCAGTGAACGCAGAGGAAGGTATCAGTGATCATAAGGCTGTGACAGCATCTATGACGACGGATTCTACAAGGAATGTTAAGAAAGGTAGGAAGATATATTTGTTCAGCAAGGGTGACAGGATACTCATTTCTCCATCAAATATTCGATGATGAGGATGAAGATGTGGATAACAAATGGAAAAAATTCAAAGGCACCGTTCAATGTGCCCTAGACAAGTATGTTCTGAGAAAGGTTTTAAGTGAGGGGAATGATCCACCATGGTTTAATAGCCGTGTTAGGAAAGCGCCACGTAAACAGTGAGCACATCATCTCACATTCAAGAGAAGTAAAAACCTAGCTAACAAACAAAACCTGAACTAAGCGAAAATGAGTGTAAGGAGATCAATGAAAGAAGCGTTCAATGATTTTGAAAGTAAGACGCCGTCAGCAGACTTGAGTAGAACCACTAACGATTTTGGTCCTATGTAAAATCGGTAAGTGGGTAAAAATCACGTATTCCTTCTCTCAGCGGCCACACCAGCACCGAAACGGATGATAGCAAAGAGAAGGCCGAAATAATGAATTCGGTCTTCCGAAGTCGTTTCACCGCAGAAGATCATAACATTGTCCCTCTTTTCAATCATCATACGAATGTCGAAATGGCAGATATTGAGATAACCGATCCCAGAATTGAGAAGCAGCTACAACCACTTAGTAGTGGAAACGCGTCAGGACAAGATGAGAAATCTATAAGATTCTGTAAAGATTATGCAAATGAACTTGCTCCCCTTCTAGCAGTAATTTATTTTAGGTCGCTTGAGCAACGAAAGGTACCTTACGACTGGAAAAAAGCACAGGTCGCTCCCGTTTCCAAGAAAGGTCGTAAGACCGATCCACACAGTTATAGGGCTATATCGTTGACGTAAATCTGTTGTAGAATTATGGAACATGCTTTATGCTCAAGAATTGATATTTTTGGAAAATGAGCATCTCCTCTATAAAAATCACGGATTCCGCAAATAGAGATCCTGCGAAACTCAGCTCGCTCTGTTCCTCCATGACGTCCACAGCGCGGTGGACAACGGCGCTCAGGTTGATGTCGTGCTCATTGATTTCAGTAAGGCTTTTGACACCGTCCTCCATTGCCGTTTAATGAAAAAAATACGAGGTTACGGAGTATCGGAGCAGACCTGCGATTGGATTCAAGACTTTCTTCCAGATGTAACTCAAAACGTAGGTCTTAACGGAACCAATGCGACAGTGTAAAGATAATATCCGGAGTACCACGGGGAAGTGTGATGGACCGTTGCTGTTTACAATACATATAATTGATACAGTAGAAAGTGTCGGATGTTCTTTAAGGCTAATCGCCGATGATGCAGTTGTCTATACAAAAGTAGCAACGCCAGAAGATAGTAAAAATTTGCAGAACGATCCGCAGAGAAATGATGAATGGTGCAAGCTCTGGCAGTTGATACTGAACGTAAATAAACATACTGCGCAAGACTTTCTTCCAGATAGAACACGTAGGTCTTAACGGAACTAATGCAACAGATGTAAAGGTAATACACGGAGTACCACAGGGAAGTGTGATGGACCGGTGCTGTGCAGCTATCCTATTGATGAAAAACAGCTGGAGACAGAGTCTGCTGTGAAATATCTAGGCGTAACTATCCAGAACGACCTTAAGTCGGACGACCATATAAAACAGATAGTGGGCAAAGCAGACACCAGATTCACATTCATCGGAAGAATCTTAAGGAAATGTAACTCATCCATGAAAGAAGTGGCCTATAAGGCGCTTGTTCGCCAGATTCTTGAATATTGTTCATCTGTCTGGGATCCCTATCAGTTAAAACTCATAGAGAAGTTCCAAAGAAGAGCGGCGCGTTTCGTCACGGGATCGTTTAGGTGGCGAGAGCGTTACGGAGATGCTAAACCAACTCCACTGGCCGACGTTACAAGAGAGGCGTTGTGCATCATGGAGAGATTTACTATCGAAATTTCGGGACAGCACTTTTCAGGAAGATTCTGACGACATACTACTTCCCACACATACATCTCACGTATTGATAGCGGGGAGAAAATTCGAGAAAGTAGAGCAAATACCGAGGCTTGTCATTCTTCCCACGCACTATTCGCGAGTGGAACGGGCTTCAGATAACGGTACGGAAAGTACCCTCCGCCACACACCATTAGGTGGTTTACGGAATATAATGTAGATATAGATGTAGTGTGAAAGAACGGACGCGCAAAACTACAGACCAATATTATTAGCATAGGTTTCCTGCAGAATTCTTGAACGTATTCTCAGTTCGAATGTAATGAATTTCCTTGAGACCGAAAAGCCTCTGTCCACGAATCAATTCGGTTTTAGAAAGCCATGTTCCATATTCCTAGATTTCCAGAAAGCAGTTTCCATTGTCCTTCAACGCAGATTTTTAACGATGGCACTAGTTTTCGGAATTGCTTCCCAGATATGTGAGTCGCTCGAAGGCCTGTTAAGTAACGGAAGTCAGTACGTTGTCCTCGATCGTGAGTGTTCATCAGAGACAAGGATATCGTCAGAAATGCCCCATGGAAGTGTGGTAGGAACTCTGCTATTTTCTATATAAGTAAGTGATCTGGCGGACAGGGTGCCCGCAATCTGCTGTTGTTTTGTGATGATGGAGTGGAATAAGGGAGGGTACAGTCGTTGAGTTTCTTAAGGAAGATAAAAAAGATATAGACAAAATTTGTAGTTGGTGTAATCAATTGCACCTAGGTGCAAATGTAGGGAAATGTAAATTAATGTAGACGAGTAGGAAAAGCAAACCCGCAATGTTCGAACACAGTAGTAGTAGTGTGCTGCTTGACAGAGCCATGTCGGTTAAATATCTGGGCGTAATAGTGCAAAATGATACGAAGTGGAAAGTGCACGGAAGGACTGTAGTAGAGAAGACGAATCATCGACTCCCGTTTATTGGGAGAAGTTTGGTAAAGTGTGGTTCTCCAGTAAAGAAGACCGCGTACGGGATATGAGTACGACCCATCCTTGAGTATTGCTCGAGTGATGGGGCTCCGCACCAGCTCGGATTAACGGAAGACATCGAAGCACTTCAGATTTGTTTCCGGTAGGTTCAGAAAACACACAAGTAATACGGAGATGCTTCGGGAACACTAATGTAAATCCTGGTATAGAAGTCGACAAGAGCACAGGTAGTCCCAGTCTTCAAGAAGGGTCGTCGAGCAGATGCGCAAAACAATAGACCTATATCTCTGACGTCGATCTGTTGTAGAATTTTAGAACATGTTTTTTGCTCGAGTATCATGTCGTTTTTGGGAACCCAGAATCTAATAAGTAGGAATCAACATGGATTCCGGAAACAGCGATCGTGTGAGACCCAACTCGCTTTATTTGTTCATAAGACCCAGAAAATATTAGATACAGGCTCCCAGGTAGATGCTATTTTTCTTGACTTCCGGAAGGCGTTCGATACAGTACCGCACTGTCGCCTGATAAACAAAGTAAGAGCCTACGGAATGTCAGACCAGCTGTGTGGCTGGATTGAGGAGTTTTTAGCAAACAGAACACAGCATGTTGTTATCAATGGAGAGACGTCTACAGACGTTAAAGTAACCTCTGGCGTGCCACAGGGGAGTGTTATGCGACCATTGCTTTTCACAATATATATAAATGACCTAGTAGATAGTGTCGGAAGTTCCATGCGGCTTTTCGCGGATGATGCTGTAGTATACAGAGAAGTTGCAGCATTAGAAAATTGTAGCGAAATGCAGGAAGATCTGCAGCGGATAGGCACTTGGTGCAGGGAGTGGCAACTGACCCTTAACATAGACAAATGTAATTATTGCGAATACATAGAAAGCAGGATCCTTTATTGTATGATTACATGATAGCGGAACAAACACTGCTAGTACTTACTTCTGTAAAATATCTGGGAGTTTGCGTGCGGTACGATTTGAAGTGGAATGATCATATAAAATTAATTGTTGGTAAGGCGAGTACCAGGTTGAGATTCATTGGGAGAGTCCTTAGAAAATGTAGTCCATCAACAAAGGAGGTGGCTTACAAAACACTCGTTCGACCTATACTTGAGTATTGCTCATCAGGGTGGGATCCGTACCAGATCGGGTTGACGGAGGTGATAGAGAAGATCCCAAGAAGAGCGGCGCGTTTCGTCACAGGGTTATTTGGTAACCGTGATAGCGTTACGGAGATGTTTAACAAACTCAAGTGGCAGACTCAGCAAGAGAGGTGCTCTGCATCGCGGTGTAACATGCTGTCGAGGTTTCGAGAGGGTGCGTTTCTGGATGAGGTATCGAATATATTGCTTCCCCCTACTTATACCTCCCGAGGAGATCACGAATGTAAAATTAGAGAGATTAGAGGGCGCACGGAGGCTTTCAGACAGTCGTTCTTCCCGCGAACCATACGCGACTGGAACAGGAAAGGGAGGTAATGACAGTGGCACGTAAAGTGCCCTCCGCCACACACCGTTGGGTGGCTTGCGGAGTATAAATGTAGATGTAGATGTAGAATCTTTCCGAGGACCGAGGGAATTTAGGGAACTGGCATTTGAAGATAACTACAGAACGTTCTGCTGCCCCCAACGTACTTTATGTTTGAGGACTACGAAGGTAATTTAAGTGAAATTAGGTCTTTTGCAGAGGCATGTAGACAGTCGTTTTCCCCCCGCACTGTTTGCAAGTATAACACGAACGGAAACGACTTGTAGCTGTACAGGCTACCCTCCACTTATCACCGCACGGTGACTTGCAGAGTGCGGATGTAGACGTAGTTGCTAACAGGAATCCCGGCGCGAATGTACCTGAAAATTAAGTTCTTGCTCCCATAAGACGTCGATGTGTGTGTGCACACTACAAAATGAAATTTGTTCTCTAGGAGTCAGTAGATGAGTGTGAAAACATTTGAAAAGTATAACTGTTGGGCCGGAGGACACAGATGAGTGCGAGAGTACTGGAAAACGAGACTCGCCCAGTTAGGTCCGTCGTTGGGAGTCTCTGGAAGGTCCTTGCGTGATGAAGTGTAGTTCCCAGTACCGTCGTGGTGCTGTATCAGAAGTCCGGATGTGGTTGACACTGGAGTCATGTAGTGGACAGCGGCTGAATATCTTCGGGTCTTTCCAGAATGAGATTTTCACTCTGCAGCGGAGTGTCCGCTGATATGAAACTTCCTGGCAGATTAAAACTGTGTGCCGGGCCGAGACTCGAACTCGGGATCTTTGCCTTTCGCGGGCAAGTGCTCTACCAACTGAGCTACCCAAGCACGACTCACGCCCCGTCATCACAGCTTTATTTCTGCCAGTACCTCGCTTCCTACCTTCCAAACTTAACAGAAGCTCTCCTGCGAACCCTTGTTCGCGAAAGGCAAAGATCCCGAGTTCGAGTCTCGGCCCGGCACACAGTTTTAATCTGCCAGGAAGTTTCATCTTCGGGTCTGCTGTGACGCCGGCCGCCTCCAGAATGCGGCTTTGTGTTTCCAGTACGTAGTGAAATGAAGAAAGGTGTTGAAAAGTCACTTCTGTGTTGTGGATAAAAATATTACGATGAGAATCTGAGGTTAGCACGTTACGTCTTTAAGATGTTTTGCACGTACGGAAATTGAGTCCACAAAAAACCAACATCCCGTCGCCAGTCGATACGTACTGCACCAATGGAGGCACCAGTTCAGTAGATACAAGGTAAATAATATATTAACCCTAGCGATATCAAGGCTTTTTCAATAAAGTGTATTATCGAGGGAGAGCGATGGCACTTTATGTCCACTACAAAAAACCGAAAAAGAACAAATTTCGTTACTTGCTGTTAGCTTTTATTAGTAAGATTTTATTAAATGGGTACTGATTATGAAGCAGGGTTCAGAAACTTAAAATATCTTTTAGAAAAATCTTAGCAATACCTACACATTTTCTGTAATGTGTACACAGCGGGGCGTGTTACTTCAAGATCACCATCAAAATGTTTTAAAACTGCAAAATTGTCGTTTTCTATTCACATGTTTTAAGGATGTATAGGTGTGTAAGAAGTGTCTTGAACCTGAAAACATAAATATGACGTTCGTTTCGAAAGACACATTCACTACAGTGATTTGGATTAAGTGATACAGATAAATTCAAAGCAGTTACGAAATCTAGAATAAGAAACCATCGAAAACAATAGTTTTTTTTCAAATTTTAGAACATAAATTACACGATTTGATGACACACTATTCAAAAAGTTGGCGTAAAGTAACCTTCCACCACGCCCGCTTGGTACTGAGTGGATTAATAAACATAAGAACTAAGTGTGTGATTAAGTCTCTTTGTCATCAAAAGTCACAATATTGGCTTGATTGGATGGCGGCCAAACTGAGCAGCAAAGTTAATTTCTGAACTGACAAGGAATAGTTCATTAACACAGCGCAGTAACGGCTGAAAATCAGTTTGCACAAAAGTCCTCATTTCTGCGTGTCTCGGCGGGGTCCGACGACGGAACTGGCTGCTCCGTATAGAGGCGGTTTCCACTAGGATCAAGGGTGTAAAGGAACCTGAGGGCTCGATAGTTCAGGAACCTGGGAGCTCGATAATTCTTAAGGGAAACTCTGATTGATGAAGCCTAGCCCAGAGAGCTCGCTAGGAATCAAATGATCCCGCAGCACTGAGTGGCTGCCTCAACACGTTGCAGGCGCCAGGACACTGTCGGGACTTCTAGCGAAAGCTAGAAGGTGCACCAGGCCAGTGACTTCAGAGAGCGATCTAGTTGCCGCCTGCTGTTCGGGCGGGCTCTCAAAGTGTCCGTCCTGGCACTTGCTGTGGTGGCCCCTGCTTGCTGTGTAGGCCACCCACTGGACAATGGTGTAAGTCTGGTTGTATATTTGCTAAGCTTATTCTTCTCAGACGAAATCAGGTGTGTAGAAGGTCGTCTCATCAATTGAGAGGAGAAAAAATCCACCTAATCATTTGTTTATCCAAAATTCTCCGGTCTGGTACCGCCGAAGAAATGTAGTTCCACGTATTCGCTATGCACAGAAATAATCGTATACACAGTGTTAACAAATCTGAAACGTATGACTATCATTCCACATGGATTCCGCAGCAAAGTTTTCGAAGCAAATATAATGTGAGAGTAGAATTTCAGTAGTAAAAATATCCATCAGATTTTGTTTAAGAAGTGTAACAACACTTGTGTGAGTGGCATAAGGGATTCATATGTTACCCACGAGAAGATGGAAGTGGATGCATGTGACCAGGATACTAACACATAAAAATATAAAAATGTTTCGAGGAATAAAATCAATTCACCCTGTTCACGCACAATATAAGGAATTAATTCCATCTCTCCCTAGCATCTCTTCATTGCAGACCAAAGTGTTACGTGTATTACGTAGTTCATTTCTATCATTCGTTAGGGGCTTCGTGATACTGCACTAATTTGATCATTTACTTGATTTTTTGGGGAAAATTTTATACTTAATTGCGTTCAAAGGTTTACTATAGTAATCTTCACACCGAGAAGCTTACGTTCACTAAGCAGCACGGTTTTAGAAAGCATCGCCCGTGCGAAACTCAGCCTGCCCTTTTCTCATATGATATACTACGAATGAAAGGCAACACACAAATACCATATTTCTAGATTTCGTAAAAGCGTTTCACATTGTGTCCCATTACAGACTGTTGAAGGAGGTACGTGCATACGGAACAATACTTATTAAGCAATAGACCCCACCATGTTGTTCATCGAGGGCAAGGATATCGTCAGGAGTGTCCCGGGGAAGTGTGGTAAGACCGCTGTTATTTTCTGTATACGTAAATGATCTAGAGGGCACAGTGGGCAGCAATTAGCGGTTGTGGTGTACGAGAGGGTGTCGAAGTTGTGTGATTGTAGGAGGATATAAGATGACTTCGAGAAAATTTCTAGTTCGTGTGATGAATAGCAGCTAATTTTAAAATGTGTTCAAATGTGTGTGAAATTCTAAGGGACCACACTGCTCAGATCATCGGTCCCTAGACTTACACATTACTTAAACTAACTTATGCTAAGAACAACACACACATACATGCACGAGTGAGGACTCGAACCTCCGGGGGGAGGGGCCCCGCAGTCCGCGACATGGCGCCTCAAACCACGCGGCCACTCCTCGCGGCAGCTAATTTAAATGTAGAAAAATGTAAGTTAATGCGAATGAGTAGGGAAAACAAACCCGTAATGTTCGAATACAGCATTAGTAGTGTCCTCAATGGCACACTCACGTCGTTCAAATATCTGTGCTTAACGTTGCTGAGTGATGTGAAATGGAACGAGCATGTGAGGATTGTTATAGAGAAGGCGAATGGTCGATCCCGTCTTATTGAGAGGAGTTCGGGAAAATATGGTTCATCTGTAAAAGAAACCGCGTATAGGACGCTAGTGCGTCGTGTTCCTGAGTACAGCTCGAGTGTTTGGGATCGGAACCATGTCGGAACAAACGAAACAGTTCAGAGGCGGGCCCTTCGGGAACTCAAATGGCAAAGCGACGTTATTTTCGAGGAAGACTGCTGACAAAATTTAGATAACCCGCATTTCAAGCTAATTGCAGAACAATTCTACCGCCGGCAACGCACTTTTCCCGTAAGAAAAGCGTACATAATATATGAGAAATTAGGGTTCCAACGGAGCCAAATAGACAGTCATTTTTCCTTCCCCGGATTTTCGAGTGGAACAGGAAAGGCAATGACGAGTGATGCTACAGGATACTCTCCATGCACCGTATTGCGGCTTGTGAATTATGTATATTCACGAAGATGTAACACGGAAGCTTACTCTAAGAGCTACACACTTATTTCAGTTAAAAAACGATGAAGAAGCTTCAGTATCCACTTCAAATACTATTACTTTATCAACGATTAGTGAATCTTTTGACTACTTTAGTGGATTGCTTGTTTCTGGATTTACTAAAGATGGAATTTTATCCATTGAATTTGCTGTTGTATGGTTCCTTTGGCTTGCGTGAAGCACGAGGATTACAAACACTAGTAACGTGACCATGTTTTTCACAACAGAAGTAAATTTTGCCCTGCTTATAGCACTGATGATGTAGGCGCCATAGAAACGATTGAGGGGTAGAAGATGGCGAAACTCTGTGAGTACGAGTCACCGAACCGTCACTAGAATCGCCTGAGGAAGACTCCGAATCTTAACAGCGTAGAGAAGTAGCTTGTTTATATCGCTCCGAGAGCGAGCACTTCCTTGAACTCGGCTGTTTACGATTTCCGTCGGTCGCTGTAAGGCTGTTTCCTCACTGGTCGAGCCGTTGTTTGCCCACCGTAGCCGAGCACAGCGCGAAAACTTCGGAGTGCGTTTGCCAAAGCTTTTCAGTCCCTCCTAAGAATCCACAATTTCCTGCGATTCTGACAACGTTGTCTAAGGACAGCTTTGAAAACCGTAGCGCCTTAATATACGTTTATTTGTCTTGTCGGAAGCGAATTTCAGTCCCTCATTAGGGAATCAGCATACGACTGTTTGCGTTGTTCGTTCTCAGTCACAAATTTGTAATGGCTAATAATCGCTTAATATCTCATACCCAGGCATGGTACGATTCAATTGATGTTTACGATAGTGGTGAAATTGTAATCTGGAAAGCACTGTATACGTTTTGCAACTGTAATATTCAGAAAACACTTCAGCAATCTTGAAAAATCCCTCATCAAAGCCCATTGGTCTTCTTGAATGTGGTAAGTAATTCACATCTTACCTAACCTATTTGGAACGAGTAAATCGTCTGCTGACGTGATTTCTTCACTGTAGGTGCCGGGTATAGTTCTAGTAAGGCAATGGTTTTTTTCTCCTCATTTCAGTTTCAATCACTTCGCCACTGGCGAAAAATATCGGTATCTCAAATTGAATTACGCTTATTTAACATTAGAATAGGTACTGGGCGCGAATCGCCACGCCAAACACAAACTTTACGCCACGTCATTTTAAATTTAATCATGCACGCACTTTGTTGTTTGTGACTGGCATCACATTTAAGATTCAAGTGGTTCAAATGGCTCTGAGCACTATGGGACAACATCTGAGGTCATCAATCCACTAGAACTTAGATCTACTTAAACCTAACTAACCTAAGGACATCACACATCACCATGCCCGAGGCAGGATTCGAACCTGCGACCGTAGCAGTCGAGCGGTTCCGGACTAAAGCGCCTAACACAGCTCGGCCACAGCAGCTGGCCATATTTAAGACCTTTCGTGGTTAGTTGTTAGGGACAAAAAACTCTGTCACGTAATTTCGAGTACAAACTTGCTTCTTTAACTGTTACCTATTGTATAAATTTGAATCTACAAGAGTTAAGAACTATGTCATCTCTGATGACGTGTTTCCTTTTAATGTGAATAAGCGTGGTAATAAACTGCAGGGGGCTGATTGCCATAAACAGCAATGTTATCTAGTGATCTCATGTAGTAGCCATTTAATATTGTCAAACGAATATACCGGAATGAGATTAGAGGATCTTTTATGGATATTACGTCATGTATGTTGCATGCAAATCAGACGGAACGCTATTTGATTGTTCGTATTCCTTTGAAAATGATAGTTGGTTTTATTTGACAACATTATAATGAAATGATATTATTACTGGTTATTTAATACTGTGCGAATGTAAGTTATAAAGTATCTTAAAAATTTAATAAAGAGAAACATTTCAGTGACGTAGATGAAGTTTTCCAACCGAAAACTCTTTCATTCTTTCTACTATTCTTATTGCTACCCTACCTACGAGACATTTAATCTGGTCTTGAATACTGAAGAACACATACGAAACTACGCATTTGTATCCCTTCTGTACTAATGTTAGCTCTCGAAAACTTCTATATACTGTTTTTGGTCTTACTGATAAATTATTGCTTTTCACTGTTTTGCAGGTGAGAGATATGTTGAGAGTGACAAGGCAAATGAAAGCAGTTGTGATTATAACACGTATTTTTCAAGTGATCTGATGTTACTAGAGCTAACACTTGATATAATTCATACAATAGCTTCTTCATTCTAAAAACACTGATCCGGTATGTTGAGTTTTCCACAAAACATTATTCCATAACTCATTATCGAATGGAAATATGCTGTCTAAACTAATATGTCCATTTTTGAAATCACGTATAGCAATAATCGTGTTTACTGCAGGTAACTGAACTGGAGAGCTTCATCAATTCTGAGCAGTGAATTTTCCAAAAAAATGGTTCAAATGGCTCTGAGCACTATGGGACTTAACATCTATGGTCATCAGTCCCCTAGAACTCAGAACTACTTAAACCTAACTAACCTAAGGACATCACACAACACCCACTCATCACGAGGCAGAGAAAATCCCTGATCCCGTCGGGAATCGAACCTGGGAACCCGGGCGCGGGAAGCGAGAACGCCACCGCACGACCACAAGCTGCGGACTGAATTTTCCACTTAAGGCTATGATTCATCAGCTTTCTCAAAACTTTAATGGTTTCTACATACTATATTTCATCGTTGGAGTAATGTATATTTATAGCCTGTGGAGTCTAACGATAGGAATGTATTACTGTTACTTGCCTAACATCTTATAAAAAGAAAAAGAAAAGAAAACATCAAGCATGCTCTTCGTGTTTCAGTGGCAATTTATCGTGTAATACGTCAAGCTTTGTGTGTGTTACTGCGTCTACCACTATCAGATATGAACTCTTTTGATTATTTCGCTTTGTGTTTGCTTATTTTGTGTTATGTTTTTATTATCCTGGAAGAATATGTCTCTCTGTGTAAACTGCATTGTCTAAATTGGAAAACGTAATATGTGTAAACATACAATTAATATGCGAGGGAGAATAGAAACGGTTCATGCATCAACAGGTAGCAGCTGAAGTGGAAATTATTTACGTTAACGAATATGAGTTGTTTGTTGACTGTGTGGTGGTGAAAACAAGAAGCTGAAACAGCTGCTGGCTAGAATGTTTTTGTTTGGGACGATTTTCAGTAGAGTGTGAATACATTTCAGTTTATCTGGTAAAGTATTAATCATTCACTCTGTGAGAGATGCGACATGTAAAAAGGTAATTGCGAAATGTTCTATGTCATGTGAGACCATCAAATATTACGCATCAAGTGAGAGGTACTGCAGCTAGTTGGAAGCTGTGAATACTTCAATTAATGCGTGTGCTGATGTCTTGAAAGTAAAAATTGTCATTTCAAGAGGGCAACTGCGGCTGCCGTTCAAAATACCGCTTACTATACTGGAATACTGCTTAAGAGCCACCAATGTGGGAGAATGTCGTTGTATTTTCTACAGATAAGTTTTGCTAAACGTTCTGCTGGGTAGGGAAATTTGTCGTCTCCAGTTCCCCTTAAATATATTTAATGAATAGAGTTGCTTCGTTTATCGAGTATTAGAGTTAGTATTCTCATTCTTGCAACAAATATCATACTTTTTACAGTCCCCAAATTTTCTAAACTGCAATTCTTGTATCGGTCCACTGCTGAGCACGGAAACGCCGATGTGTTGTCCCGTTTGCCTGTTGCTGAGGATGGGGCATTCGATTTCCCCGAACTTGATGGCATGTTCATTGATTCGGAAACCGATGACGTGGCCGAATCGTTTCCGATTGATTTTCGTCGTGTAGCTACAGCCACTACTGTCCTTGCTACCGTTCTGCGTTTTGTTGCTACGCTATGGCCCTTCTCAAAGTGACGGCTCGGGTATCCGTTTTTTCGACGATTTTTTGCTCACAAGGAGAGACTTTTTGTTCGACGTCGTGTTTTGCTGTTGCGTTCTGATAATGATCAGTCCAGGGTCGTGGTCCCACGTTCGTTACAGTCCTCTGTCTTAAAGCTCCTCCACCAAGGACATTGGGGTATAGTGAGAACGAAACAACTTGCTCGTCAGCACTGTACTTGGTTCGGAATCGATGCCGCGATCACGAATATGTGCTCTTCTTGCATGGTGTGTGCCGAACAACAATCAGCACCACCGCGGAAATTCTTTGCATGGCCAAAAGCCACTTTCCCTTGGCAACGCTTACACATCGATTTTGCTGATCCATTCAGGAATGCTCGATGGTTTTTTGTGATAGATTCATTCAGTAATTTTGCTTTTGTTGTCCGGCTGTCTTCCACGACTTCATCTGCCACCATCCAAGCGTTATCTGCTATCTTTTGCATTGAAGGTCTTCCACAGACTATTGTTTCCGGCAATGGGCCACAATTCATGTCCGCAGAATTTCAGTCATTCTGTAAGGCCAATGGTATTCAACATCTGACGTCCGCGCCGTTTTCGCCACAGTCAAGCGGTGCCCCTGAACGTTTGGTCAGGACTTTCAAGTCACAGATGTTGAAGTTGAAAGAGTCGCATTCTCGGGAGGACGCGTTATTGCTCTTTTTGTTCTCGTATCGCTCTCAGCCCCGAGATGGTCGCTCGCCGGCTGAGTTGCTCCACGGTCGCCATCAACGACCCTTGATGTCTTTGCTACATCCGCCGCATCAGGTTACTGTGCAGCGGCAGACACCTGATTTTGCCCCTGGCGACGTTGTCTACTACTGCCACTATCGAGGTTCACGGCGTTGGCTCGATGGGAGCATTCTTCGCTACCTCGGACGCGCTTTGTATCTAGTTTTGGGGGCCTCTGGTGAGGTGCGCCGGCATCTCAATCAGCTGCGCCTCTGTCGTCGCACGGGATCTGCCGCTCGCCGTCTGCTTTCAGCGACGGTGCCGTCCGGTCAGCGCCCCGGGGGCCCATCTACTGGCTCACCTCAGTCACAGGTGTTACCGACGCTGCCTTCTATTTTGCCCCATGGCGACGCGCCGCCGCCGCCGCCGCCTGTTCTCCCGCCGGCGACGCCCGCAGTGGGCGCGTCGCTTCAGCCGCCGGGCGCCCCCTGGGTCACGCGCCGCTGATCGCTCCCCGCGACCAGTTGTCCTCCGCCATGGAACTCTTGACCGCTCCGGACCATACGTCGTCTTGGCCCGTCGGGTGCCCCCGCCCCATGGAGATCGACCCTTCGTCCCCTCCTGTCTCTCTACAGGCGCATGCACCGCATGTTGGCCTGCACCCTGGAGTAGGTTTTCAGGCGTTCCCTAGCTCCCCGCGGTCCGAATGGCAGGGTGCGGGTGGCACAGCCTCGCCTGTTGTTAGGCTCCCCACCTCGTCGCATACGTCAACATGGGGTCCTCCCCACGGCGGGCTGAAGCCTTATACCGCAACCGTACGCCGATTTGCGGGGGAGGAATGTGCTGTCACCGCCAGACACCACACTGGCTGGGTGGTAGCCTTTAAATCGGCCGCGGCCCGTTAGTATACGTCGGACCCGCGTGTCGCTACTATCAGTGATTGCAGATCGAGCACCGCCACACGGCAGGTCTAGTCTGAGAGACTCCCTAGCACTCGCCCCAGTTGTACAGCCGACTTTGCTAGCCTTGGTTCACTGTCTACATACGCTTTCATTTGCAGAGACGACAGTTCAGCATAGCCTTCAGCTACGTCATTTGCTACGACCTAGCAAGGCTCCATATTCAGTTACTATAATTACTATCTTCAATAATGTATTCTGAACAGATAATATTGTCAATCGTGTACTGTCAAGAGCGACGTTCATCATTAATGGATTAAAGTTAAGTATCAAACTAATTACGTCCGCTTTCAGAATTCTCATTCCTTGCCATGTTCTAGACCTATGTCAGTATAGTTCTTCCCTCCTCACGCCAGCTTGCGTGAGCTAAAAAGCGTGCATTTCGGCCCCCACTCGTAACACGGTGTTGGCTCTTCTGCTAACACAAAAACAGTATTTACTGCAGTACTACAACCGTGTGCAAAACTTAAGGATGAAAGTAACGTTCACATCATCTGTCATTGCCAAGTATTATACCTCGATGAAACTTGGACCGTACATAGGAAGAACTGCTACAAAACAGAACAGAAGATATCAGAGAGTGAAATACGAAGTGAGATGACACATTTACTACCACGGTAATTACTCTGAAATCTCCGCAAGTGATGATTGACCTATATAAGGCAGAACATGTGTGATCTCACTGGACGGCAAGTGCTTCTTATTGCCAATGAGGGCAAGTGCGGCATTGTCGAATATGTTGTTTTGGTGGTGCAGGTGTTACAGTGTGGGCTGGCGTAATGTTGGATAGGCGTACTAACCTCCAGATCTTTGAATGCAGTACGCTCACCAGTTAGGGTTGTTAGGGGTCCTGCACTTCACAGCCATGTTCCCATTTCCACGGGTGCATTCGGCCTTTGCTTCATTTTCATGGATGACTATGATATGATCAAGTGGCTCTGATGGCCGGGAGGCCCCATTTGGGGAAGTTCAGTCGCCGTGTTGCAAGTCTTATTTCAAGTGACGCCAGATTAGGCGACTTGCTGGTCGGTGGTGATGAAATGATGATGAGGATAACACAACACCCAGTCCTCCGGTGAAGAAAATCTACAACCCAGTCAGGGATCGAACCAAAACCTGCTGCGTGGTACGTAAACACGTTACCACTCAGGTAAGCAGGGGGGAATGCATGACAATGAACGACTGCATCGAACTGTGCAGGTGGGGGAGCTCTTGGAACAAGATGACATTCAGCGAATGGGGTGGCCAGCCCGTGTGGGATGCATTGGGAAGAGGAGGGTACAGAAGCCGTGCAGAGTACCGTGGCCAGTAGATGTGTAGACGGCAGGACACACGTGGGAGCAGCAGTAGGGATGAGGGCTCAGAGCAGGTGCTCTAGGGGAAATGCCTAGGGCTGGGAGGGAAGTGCCTTTCTAAACTGAAGCCTGCACTCGTACTTGCATGGTGAGCATTCATAAAGATCTGTCACTTCTGCTTTGGTTAGTATCTAAAAATAATTCCGTAAAAATGTAGCGATTTGTTAGCATCTAAAAAGAATTCCGTGAAAATGTAGCGATTTATTTTCGCCTGATTTGTTAACCATTTGTAACTTTCAAAGAAGTGCTATGAGTGGCAAATTTTGGGTAAAACGTACACTTTTCTCTTGTTACCATATTAAAATTTGCTTCTTTTGCCAAAAAACATCGGAGTATACTCAGTCTCACCTCACTAACATGTTGCGCAGACGCAATTGCGCGAAAGTTCTGAAACAGTGGTTTATTACGTTTATTAAGTGAGGAAAAGAAAGGTCGTTATCTTTTGAAAAAGTACATCCTAGGCACAAAATAAATATGTAACACTTTCACTAATGTTGTTCCAAAACCCATAGCATTTCTCGTTTCACCAGCTATCGATTTTCCTTAAAAATTACAGTCTTTCATCGAAAAGTATGTAGTTAGTGGAATAACACGGTAGATAATAAAGTTTTCCGTAATAACTAAATGGAAAAACACTCTCCTCTTTGCGTGCTATCGTTTGCCAAAGTCTCATTTTGATATCTCAAACCATTTATGAATTATGAGGATGAATATTGTGGCTACTTCATTCTGGCTTTATCGCTGGAGCGACGCGATCGTAAATGAGTGTCAAATCAGTTTTCTCGAGACTGGTGACAGACAGAAACCTCTATCCAAGTCTAAAGAAAAATTCACTGTGTTAGCTAAATTTAAAACGTAGCAACAACATATTATGTAACATGCACCAAACGCAAAATCGTAGCGATTCCTTTTTTCCACTTAAAACTTTTCCGAATTTCGCGCAGTGTCTTACTTTCACATAAATATCACTATACTACAATGATCATTAATGAAATGATGGGTTCATTATTAACGAACCTGACACATAAAGCTACAAGTAAAGCAAAAATGAAATATTTTTACCGAATAGTTTCTGTAAAAACGTTTGAGAGAGATTACAGGGCGTGCGCCTCGATTCTGTCATCGTCGACTCGCTGAAAGAGTGGCAAACACTTTCCGGTCTTCCATTTCGAACAAACGAATGAACTTGCCCAACGTTTTGGACGAAAGGAGGTCACTGCTCATCGGCCACCATACCCTGCGCTAACGACCTTCCAGCACTTGTCAACCACGCTGGTGAAAGAATAGAAGTTCCTATCAAAAGAACAAGCAATCAACCTGGTGGGCAGCATGGTAGCACGTTGCAGAGCATGCAGTGTTGTCTATAGCGATCAAACGGTCTGTAAAGAACTACGTTCCACCTTTTGTAGCGTGCAGAGGCCATCATGAACCGTGATGACTTCAGTATAACTATTATCTTTGAGTAAAAAGGCCATTTATGCTCCTATATTTGTCTATTTCTTTCAGCTACCTTCTGTACTTTACTGTAGCGCTTCATTCCATGTATGGTCCATGTTTCATTGACCTCTTTTACTTGGCAGTGACACATTACGCGAAAGTTACTTTCATTCTTTAAGTTTGGCTTACGAGGATAGGTCTAGTAATGAATTAGTTCTGCAGTTGAGTACTGTGGTATAAACTTATTAAACTCTCATCATTATTTGTAAATCAGAGACTGGTTTTGACCACTGGATTGATTCAGGTGGTAAACACTTTGTTCTTCATAACCTAAATTTTCACACAGTGAAAGTGAGCTGTGTTTGGAAACGACAGAGATTTTTGGCTTTCCATAAAATTGTTTTAGGGTTGGTTGGTTTGGGGGAAGAGATCAAACAGCGAGGTCATCAGTCTCATCGGATTAGGGAAGGATGGGGAAGGAAGTCGGCCGTGCCCTTTCAGAGGAACCATCCCGGCATTTGCCTGGAGCGATTTAGGAAAATCACGGAAAACCTAAATCAGGATGGCCGGACGCGGGATTGAACCATCGTCCTCCCGAATGCGAGTCCAGTGTTAAAATTGTTTTACTATATGTCTATTTTCAAATAAAGATTTGTACTCACAGTTATAAGCTTTGTTTGTGTCATTCAATGTTTCGCTCGGGGTTCCCGCCTTTGAAATTATCCCAAATTTTACTAACATATACAGGAAGCCAAAACCAACTCTTATTTGCAGCGCCATAACTGTTTTGTAACTATGGCTTTCATGACTCAGTCCCGAAAAGGCTGATACGAATTCGCAGTTACTTAATAGGTTTTCAGAACTTACTGTATCTTAGTCACCCAATTCTTTTTCTATTTTTTATTTTAATTTTATTATTATGATTGTTTTGTTTACTCTTGACGCGTTTTGCAGTACAGCATCTTCAGATCTTAATGGATACAAGTCATCATTAAACATCCTTACTTCTGTTTTGACAAATTAGATATTGTGTGTCCATTAACATGAGAAGATTGTACATAGCGAAATAGAACAGGGGAAAGAGTTAAACAACTTTGGCGACTAAGACATGAGTAAATTAGTTCTGCCAAATATGTCAGAGACTCACTGAAGGATTTGATGTCCTAAGTTATGATATAATTGGTCTTGTAGGCAACATCTTTCATGAACCAGTTCCACAAAGCTTGAAAAAAAGAAAAAATAATGCGACCCATCGCGAAGGAATTACCCGAATGGGACAGAAGTCAGTAGTTGTGATGTCAGTATACAGACAAACACACTATTACAATTTCGGAAAGATTGAATGATTTATTCAAGAGAAAGAGCTTCACAAATTAAACAACTCAATAACGCTTTGGTCCACCTCCTGCCCTTATGTAAGCAATTATCCGGCGAGGCACTGATTAATAAAGTTGTTGGATGCCTCCTAAGGAATATCGTGTCAAATTCTATCCAATTAGCGGGTTAGACAGTCGAAATTCTCGACTAGGGAAAAATCCGGCCATATTGCTCGCCTAGGTAGGGTTTTGCATGCGCGAAGACAAGCAGTAGAGATCATTGTGTGCGGCGGGCATCATCTTGTTGAAATGTAAGCCCTGGATAACTTCCCATGAAAGACAACAAAACGGTATGTAGACTATCGCCGACGTACCGCTTTGCTGCAAGGGAGTAGCAGATGACAACGAAAGGCGTCTTGCTATGAAAAGAAATGGCAGCCCCAAACCACAGTTCCTGGATCTTGGGCCATATGGCTGGCGATAGATTGGTATCCAGCTGCTGCCTTGGGCGTCTCCAGACACGTTTTCTGCGTGGAATGTCATTTTCACACAGTGAAAGTGAGCTGTGTTTGGAAATGACAGAGATTGTCTTCTGTGATGTGTCCCGCTTCGAACTGAGCCGTCATACATTTTATCGATCTTGAGACAGCGCACATTGCGTACATAAACGTAGGCGATTTAGACGAATTTCGTATCAAAACCCATCATATCCAACGTAAAAAAGGTTTCTGTTCTATTACTTGCCTTGTGGAAATGAATAAATGCAAATCGCAAATCTCGAAGTTTCTGTAATCCCGCCGTCCGCTGTGGCCGAGCGGTTCTAGGCGGTACAGTCTGGAACCGCGTGATCGCTACGGTCGCAGGTTCGAATCCTGCCTCGGGCATGAATGTTTGTGATGTCCTTAGGTTAGTTAGATTTAAGTAGTTCTAAGTTCTAGGGGACTGATGACCTCAGCTGTTAAGTCCCATAGTGCTCAGAGCATTTTGAACATTTTTTTCTCAGTTCTAGGGGACTGATGACCGCAGTAGTTAAGTCCCATAGTGCTCAGAGCCATTTGAACCATTTTTTTCGGTAATCCACTGTAGTGTTTGTCATCATACGTGCTAGGATAGTTGAACTTTGAGCGTCCTAGAACTCGGAGCGTTCAATACTTTGTCAAGTGTTAATCATGCTCGTCGTCATTATAATGAACATTTGTTACGGCAGTTATATGCACATTGTTTTGCGTAGTTCTGGACCGTTGTAGCACCCGTGGATTCTGGCGATTATTCTATGTCTTGTAGGGTTTCATTACACTTTTTCTTTGTCTCAGAGTAAAAGGCAAAATTCGCTATAAAATTCTTTTGGCAGTCATCGGAACCGACCGATTTATGCCCTGGTATCATTAGAAGTAAATATAATCCCTACGTATTTAGGTTAGTAGATTTATATTATGCTCTTTCGTAATTTGGAGCATTATCTCTACGTTACTTAATCAGTTCCCAGTTAGTGTAAGAACTACACATTCCATAAAATTTAAAGCAGCGTGGGAAAATGATGAAGTGCACTGTTTAAAGATCTTGTTGTTAAGTGTTGTGTCTCACAAATGTCGCCATCGTCACTCGGATAAATGCCTATCTATAACACAGTTTAAACTCTTGATCGTGATGGTGATTGGTTTTTCACTGTTGTCATATCTCAGTTCGTCCATGGCCCAGATTTGAAAACTATTCTGAATGTTTCTTTGTAAACCTGATCAGTTCGGCAATAATGCGGTTCATCTTAACAGTATTGTATTGTATGGAACTATAACCTAGAAACGACGGAGATGCTCCATTTCAGCCGTAGCCCTCAGTGGTCCATAACCCCCACAACAGGCTACCGCAGTCCACTCACCCCACGGCCGCCCCACACCGAACCCAGGATCATTTTCGATTCGGCTCTAGTCCCTCCCGCCCCCCCCCCCCCCCCCAAGGAACGTCCCACACCAGACGTGCGTAACCCCAATGTTTGCGTGGTAGAGTAATTATGATGTACGCGTACGTGGAGAAAGTGTTTTCGCAGCAATCGCCGAAAATTTGGAAATTTGTGGTAAGGAGTATGGGACGAAACTTCTGAGGTCATCGGTCTCTAGGCTTACGCACTACTTTAATCTAACTTAAACTAGGGACAACACACACACCCATGCCCGAGGGAGGACACGAAACTCCGACGGGGGGAGCCGCACGTACCGTGACAAGGTGCCAATCGCCGACATGGTGTAACTTAGGCGGAATAAGGGGATCCAGCCCGCATTCGCCAAGGCAGACGGAAAACCGCCTTATAAATCATCCACAGACTGGCCGGCACACCGGACCACGACACTAATCCGGAGGGCGGATTCGTGCCGGGGACCAGCACGCCTTCCCGCCAGGAAAGCAGTGCGTTAGACTGCACGGCTAAGTACTGCTTGGGCAATCCGCCTTGTTAAACTGTCGCAATGAGAGGTTGTGGGGTGCTCTCTACAGTTTTGACATTATTTCACGCAGCTGATTAGTCTGTGCGAGACTTCGCCACCTCATCCGCACGAGGTTCATGCAGTTTTCGTACCGTGTTTGCATACGGGGGTGATCGTGGTGCTTATTTGGGATCTTCATGTGTTTCCCTCGACGACCGATGAAGGCTCTGGCAGTGCTGAATCGATTTATCCGCGTTACTTTAGCCGTGTACGTTGATTGTCCTATATTGTGTTGTGTTCACGTTCCTGCATTATTGGTTATTACCAGGGTGTGGCTGTAATGACCGGCTTTTTGCGTGAAAGTGCATCATGTATCTGTACATCGCTACCTGTCGTACATAATGTGCGTCTTCTGTCACTCTAAAGACAAGGCAGCATACGCTCGTGGAGACCCATGCACATTCCAAATTAAAAGAGGTATAATCTGTTTCAATTACGAAACTGTAGGAAAACCCACATGCTTCGCTACAGGATTCAATTTGGAATTTCAAACGGAAGATAATAAAGTTTAATCATTTGTAAGCAAAGTACAGTATGGGTAGCTGTAACACTATAATTTTCGCCAGAATCACTCCAGAATTTATTGCTCCGTTGAACTCTGCCACCACGAGATCACAAATCAAATACGTCATAAATTCAAAATAGCTAACATTGACCAGGCTATTTGAAGCCGATTGCTTCATCTTCTCTCAGCAGAATTTTCTGAACCAGATATCTGGCCAAATGGGAACCCAAAATGAAGTGTACAGCGTTTTACTGGTTGTAGTACTTACTTGTACCACGTAAAAATTTCCGTAAGAAAATTACTTTGCATGAACTTCTACTGTTCTAAAAATTATAACGAACGGTTTCTGTCTGTAGCATCCGAAACCATATGTTCAAACTAGAACAAATATCTACAGACGAATGGATGTCATCAGTAGTAGCATAAATATGAGCATCCTGGAACACGTTTGTGACGTCATGTTCCAATGGACCTACTTAATATGCCCTGTTGTTTGGGAAAGGCTGCCAGTCCCAGGTAAATGAAAATCCGGAAAAGTGCAAATACGGTTATAACCCAATCATTATCGCGACACTGCTTCCGCACGATAACGATGGAAAGAAAAGATAAAAGTAAAAAAAAAAAAGTGAAATTCGGAACCAAAAACCTGGGTCTGTTATAATTTTAAATAGAAAATCACTTAAAAAGTGTTATTAGTTCACTGTGGGATCAAGAATTACTAAATGGTTATTAATTGTTTATAAACTGTAATTACGAACTAATCGTTGGAGTGCAACCACATAAGAGAAGAACCAAAGGGACAGGCTTGAGCTCAGATGTAAAAACACTGTTAATACCGTGGAAAAAAGTCATCGGAATACCAGCAGAATAGTATATGCACATAAAAGTTAACTGTTTGCATGACAGTTTGCGTAATGAATAGCTTAGTCACTGACTTTAATGCTGATAACGATTTAAAAATTTAACCCATCATAAGTACTTGTTTTCTATTATAGCAAGTTATTTCTGAAAAGTTCACTAGAATTTATTTAGCGAAGAATAAGTGATTTTACACTATACTGTTACATAATTTCTAATGCACACAAAAAGCGTAAAAGGTATTATACTGAACTAATATTTTGCCTGTATTCATATAGTGTAAATTATACTTTCACTCTTTTACTGTTACCCATTATTCATTAACTAGTTGTTCTACCAAGCAACGAAGTACACTGCTGTTAAATGGCAGTTTTGGATAGTTCTCAGGTTTGTAAATTGCACTGCTTGATCTTAGTTACTGATATTGAATAAGCTCATTAGTTCCAAAATTTTCCTATTGTTTCACTGGCGATATTCTCGGAATCAATAATAGGATATAATAGGACCCTCTTAGGTAAATGATTGAGGTAGAGCTCATTCACATTACAACAATTGCTGCACTAAACACTTTTCTATTCAATTACGAAAAACCGTTACGCTGACTAACCTTGTAAAATCTAACGATGAAACAGGTCTGGTCTTGTATTGATGAGTAGCTGCAGGTGCGATATACGATATTATTGCAGTTTATTCCTTACGCCCCCGCTCACCGCGTCTTCACTTTATCACTTATTGCAAGAAACTCCTCTCTGCTGGCTACTTCTGCCCGACTCTGCACGTACGCGTCCAGCGGCAATACTCCCTATTTAAAACGTAGTCTTTGGCTGTGAACAATACCAAACTCCCCTGGCTGGGCCAACGTTTCTACTACATCATAACTACAACATTCTTTTTTAATTAGTTCATTTGAATTAGTTCTCTGACAGTTAATTACTTGATAATATTTAATAAAATAATAAAAGGTACATCTGAAAGAATTTACATCACAGTCACATTAGGGTCACAGATTTAACTATGGGAAAATTTACAATTAGTTCCTTTGGAGTAGTTCTTTGACATTTAATTACGTAATAATATTGATAAAATAATAAAAGGTACATAAAATAATAAAAGAAATTACATCACAATTACATTGTGATCACAGAATTAACTATGTGTAAATTTGTTAGGCACTGTGTTGCTGTGTTACACATGCACAACGTTCGTCGATCTATATTTTCAAATATAGACTCAAAGAAACGTCCAAACAAGCGACAACCACAGACTACAATTGTTTACTTTTTAACAGAACGAAATCAGAAAGTCTAGATAACTGCTTTGCACTGTGTTTGACACAATTATCATGAAATACCCAAGTGGAATTTTTCGTAGATTATGTAGTACCTAATACGAAATATAATTTCACATACAGGTGTGTATACAAAGCTAACATTATTGAGTTATTTCTTAGGTTAGCATTCTGTTGAAAATCAGAGTGTGTAATAGCACCTAGTTGAAAGCAATGTCTGTTTTGTATCAAAGTTGCCTTCATTACTTAATTTACCATTAGTCTAATCGAATCCTTAAACTTATTCACACAACATTGACATCATCCGCGTCAACATAAAAATTTTTAATCACCGTTTACGTTTCCGAGATCAGGTGGATCACATATTCAGGGTGAGTCACCTAACGTTACCGCTGGATATATTTCGTAAACCACATCAAATACTGACGAATCGATTCCACAGACCGAACGTGAGGAGAGGGGCTAGTGTAAGTGGTTAATACAAACCATAAAAAAATGCACGGAAGCTGTTTTTTAACACAAACCTAGTTTTTTTTAAATGGAACCCCGTTAGTTTTGTTAGCACATCTGAATATATAAACAAATACGTAATCAGTGCCGTTTGTTGCATTGTAAAATCTTAATTATATCCGGAGATATTGTAACCTAAAGTTGACGCTTGAGTACCACTCCTCCGCTGTTCGATCGTGTGTATCGGAGAGCACCGAATTACGTAGGGATCCAAAGGGAACGGTGATGGACCTTAGGTACAGAAGAGACTGGAAGAGCACATTACGTCCACATGCTAACACCTTTTTATTGGTCTTTTTCACTGACGCACATGTACATTACCATGAGGGGTGAGGTTCACGTTCGACGGGCGTTTCATAGGACGTGGAGGACGCATAAATTGGCCAGCCCGTTCTCCTGATCTTACACCTCTGGACTTCTTTCTATGGGGTACGTTAAAGGAGAATGCGTACCGCGATGTGCCTACAACCCCAAAGGATATGAAACAACGTATTGTGGCAGCCTGCGGCGACATAACACCAGATGTACTGCGGCATATACGACATTCATTACGCCAGAGATTGCGATTGTGTGCAGCAAATGATGGCCACCACATTGAACATCTATTGGCCTGACATGTCGGGACACACTCTATTCCACTCCGTAATTGAAAACGGAAACGATGTGTGTACGTGTACCTCACCCCTCACGGTAATGTACATATGCGTCAGTGAAAAAGACCAATAAAAAGGTGTTAGCATGTGGACGCAATGTGCTCTTCCAGTCTTTTCTGTACCTAAGGTCCATCAACGTTCCCTTTGGATCCCTACGTAATTCGGTGCTCTCCGATACACACGATCGAACAGCGGAGGAGTGGTACTCAAGCGTCAACTTTAGGTTACAATATCTCCAGATGTAATTAACATTTTACAATGCAACAAACGACACTGATTACGTATTTGTTTATATGTTCAGATGTGCTAACAAAACTAACGGGGTTCCATTTAAAAAAACGTAGGTTTGTGTCAAAGAACATACTTCCGTGCATTTTTTTTATGGTTTGTATTAACCAATTACACTAGCCCCTCTCCTCACGGTCGGTCTATGGAATCGATTCATCAGTATTTGATGTGGTTTACGAAATATATCCAGCGGTAACGTTAGGTGACTCACCCTGTATATTACATACTCTTTTCATAATTACTTTCCCACAAATTTCATTTTCCTGAAAATACAAGACTACCTGGCGCTCTTCCGCCACAGCATTTACCTTTGTGCCTGCATTTATCCATGTCCATAGGCACACCTTTTCATATCTACTTTCTTTCATTTATCAGTTCGTTTTGCTAAAATACAACTACCTTTTTGTGCTCTAACGAATGTCCATTTATTTCAGTTTCACCTGCAACTTAAATGAAAAGTCTGAGTTCGTTTGAGGCCAATAATTACATATACAATACATCTAAATCTAACTGATATACATTTAATATTCTTGTTTAAGAGTTACAAAATAAAAACAAATATTCTGATATCATAAGCATTGCTTCTAGTATTTCAGTACAACCTTAGCATTATTGATTATTGCTGAAGAAGCAAGAATATTTTACTGGTTAATTCTTTATGATTAATTACCGGCAGTATGAGTATCAATTATTTCTGTCGTAAAATACCTACTCATTTCGCACATGTAACATGTAACGACACGAGTACGTCACACTGTGTATGAATTGTTCCATTTCATATCTTAGAAGCTATTTCGTTATTCTCTGTCATAACTTAAAAATGCAGTTAGTAGCATGACTGTTGTAAAAACCTGTATAAAGCAAGCAATGAGATGATGTAGCACTGAAGGCGCATATGCCATGTAACGGCAGCAGGGTAAAGCAAGGCCGCTAAGGTGCAGCCACCAGCCTGTGAAGTATGCTACGAATAATCTCTATCAGTTTTAAATGTATTGCTGTAAATAATGTTTTTTGTATTAATCTCTGTATGTCGTTTGTAATCTTAGTTTTAAAAGTATTGTGATCCTTTGTCATTAAACCTGTAACGATTCATGGCTTGAGTCGTAAGTTAAACTCTAAAGAGGCTTCCCCGCAGAAAGATAAGGCAAGATAAACGTGGCGATAAAAAATTCCAGAACAGTTGACTTTGAAAGTCGGAAGGGTTGTGAAGTAGCGTGTGATGCGATGCCCATGTACTGTATTGTGTGGTTGATGAAGTGAGTACAATCTTCGTTAAAAGGCCTCGGATGGACGGGAAATTATTGCCACACATATTTCTACAGTACTAAGCAGCTATTTGTCAACCAAGTAGAAGTGTCAAGGTTATTACGAGGGCCAGTGGTAAGTCGCTGTTTCCTGTGATGGAGGTAGACATTATCTTTCAGCATTACCCACCGTACTGGCCCATTATTATGATGGGAATTACGACTATGAAGCCGCTGTGTAAAATCTGCTAAACCATCCATCGGTAGCAAAATCTTGACAGAGGCTGCAATACGTTGCTCAACACCACGAATGGACTGATGTATTTATTTCTGTCGTGAAGTTCAGTTTATTCTATTTTTCGTAGGGATGGACAGATTGTAAAAGTCATGATTCGTCGTCCTCTTGTACGAGTTAATACAAGGTAAGTAATCAAAAGCAACAAGCTTTATTACAATTTTGTTATTTCAGTAGATGTTTAGTGTGTCCTTTTCACAAACTGTGATATTTGTTCAGATGTTCAAATGTGAGTGAAATCTTATGGGACTCAACTGCTAAGTTCGTCAGTCCCTATAATGTGATATTTAATCAGCAACATTTTCATATCATAAGTTGGAAACACATACGCCTACATAAAGTGCTTAAAATTATTATTGCCATATTAAACAAAGCATCAGATGGTGCAAAATGTACCAGCTGTTTTATTAAATTGATAAGCATAATAAAAGCAGTTGCGTAAGAACACAACAAAATGTATTGTGGACATTTTCATTACTACAGAAAAGATTGTTAGTGTGGTGTTCAGAACATACGATTTTAATTCTTTAATGACCTGTGACAAACTTACTTCAATTTTCAACAAAATTGTAGGAAAGTATTATTGTTACGTTAAATTGAAGTACTCTCAGTTCAAAATTCTTCATGTTGAAAATTATCATTAAACATCAGTGTAAACATTCATTTTCAGTTAGTGGTCAATTCCGTGTAAAGATAATGATAAAGAAAACTGTTTATTAGTTACAAAAGTTGAAAATAACACCACCACAGTCGCCATGCATCTTCAATGCTGTGGAGGATCTTTCACTCAATAGTTCAGTATTATTTTACATCAACGCGTCTCAAGTTTAAAATAGACTTAATCTCTACTGATGAAAGCGTCTTTTGCTGCGGCAATGAAAGTAACAGAAATGTAAGATCCACATCGTCTATATGCAGTGTATGTCGGTATTTCAAAGTGTCTATGACACATATTGTGCGCTCTCCTTCCTCTTGTTTGCTTGTCAAGTTGCTATATCGGTTTGTATTATTCAGAATTAAAGATTATGAGCTAAGAGCTTAGCTCTTCAGTGCTTAGAGCGATTTGTGAAATCCTCACTGAGCCAGGGTCATTTATACGCGAAAATTGATCCACGTAATGCATAATGATAGAACAGGGTGGCGCATCGCAAGCATTCTGAAAGGTTACTCGATGGGTGGTATGCTGAGATGTGATTAATCTCTACACCTTGTTCATTCAAACTTTCATTTTCAATTTTGGATATGAAATGAGGTCCATTATCCGGTTACATTGTTTTGGGTTGCTTTATTTTTACGAAATAACCGTATACCACCATGATAAATACTACTTTAGTTGTGGCCTTGCATAAAGCACACAGGTTCACAAATACTGAAAAGTTATCGAACACGACCAAAATGTATGTAAAATTAACGGTTGTCTTGGGTAATGAAATAAGATCTGTTGCCTGGCTTTAATTACCTTTAGGCTTAATGCTTGAATGGGACTACTGTAACGTCCCTTCGGATTTTCGGTCTTAGCTAACACTCAGCGGTAGAGCAATGAGATTGTTATTTCTTAGGTATCGGTATCGACGATACAAAAAAAAAAAAAATAAATAAAAATAAAAAATAAATAAAAAAACTCGAGACTAGTGCGATATATTTACTTCACCAAATTTCGTAACTATATCGTTTATAATCGATGGTTTTTCTTCCTACTTAAATATTAATGATAAGTTGAAAATTAGATCCAGTGACACCTAATTCCCTACAGACTGGTTGTAATGTCAAATCTATAATCAGTCGTAACAATGTTATTAATTCCGAACTTCAAGGAATTTCTATATAAACGCCGAACACTTCAGTCCAATAATATCACGGCACGTTATCTCTATAAATAATATTGAATTATAAATGCATGAATTGACACGATATGCTGATTTATTACGCAATATTAGTCACTTCCTAACAGAGCCGTGAGAAAGAAGCTTTCCCACGTGTGTGGCGGGCGGGGGGGGGGGGGGGGGGAAGGAATTATAAATTATACGCTTCATAACTATCGCCAAGGTCCATAGTCCATTAGTTGTTGTTGTTGTTGTTGTGGTCTTCAGTCCTGAGACTGGTTTGATGCAGCTCTCCATGCTACTTTATCCTGTGCAAGCTTCTTCAACTCCCAGTATTTAATGCAACCTACATCCTTCTGAATCTTTTTAGTCTATTCATCTCTTAGTCTCCCTCTACGATTTTTACCATCCACGCTGCCCTCGAGTACTTAATTGGTGATCCCTTGATGCCTCAGAACATGTCCTACCAATCGATCCCTTCTTCTTGTTTAGTTGTGCCACAAACTCCTCTTCTCCCCAATTCTGTTTAATACCTCCTCATTAGTTATGTGATCTACCCATCTAATCTTCAGCATTCTTCTATAGCACCACATTTCGAAAGCTTCTATTCTCTTCTTGTCTAAACTATTTATCGTCCATGTTTCACTTCCATACATGGTTACACTCCATACAAATACTTTCAGAAACGACTTCCTGACACTGAAATCAATACTCGATGATAATAAATTTCTCTTCTTCAGAAGTGCTTTCTTGCCATTGCCAATCTACATTTTATATCCTCTCTACTTCGACCATCATCAGTTATTTTGCTCCACAAATAGCAAAACTCCTTTACTACTTTAAGTGTCTCATTTCCTAATCTAATTCCCTCAGCATCACTCGATTTAATTCGACTACATTCCGTTATCCTCGTTTTGCTTTTGTTGATGTTCATCTTATACCCTCCTGTCAAGACACTTCCATTCCGTTCAACTGCTCTTCCAAATCCTTTGCTGTTGTGACATAATTCCAGTGTCATCGGCGAACCTCAAAGTTTTTATATCTTCTCCATGGATTTTGATGCCCACTCCGAACTTTTCTTTTGCTTCCTTTACCGCTTGCTGAATATACAGATTGAATAGCATCCTCCCTGCCCAACTACTGCTTCCCTTTCATGTCCCTCGACTCTTATAACTGCCATCTGATTTCTGTACAAATTGTAAATAGCCTTTCGCTCCCTGTATTTTACCCCTACCACCTTTACATTTTGAAAGGGAGTATTCCAGTCAGCATTGTCAAAAGCTTTCTCTAAGTCTACAAATGCTAGAAACGTAGGTTTGCCTTTCCTTAATCTTTCTTCTAAGATAAGTGGTAAGGTCAGTATTGCCTCACGTGTTCCAATATTTCTACGGAATCCAAACTGATCTTCCCCGAGGTCGGCTTCTACCAGTTTTTCCATTCGTCTGTAAAGAATTCGCGTTAGTATTTTGCAGCTGTGACTTATTAAACTGATAGTTCGGTAACTTTCACATCTGTCAACTCCCGCTTTTTTTGGGATTGGAATTATTATATTCTCCTTAAGTCTGAGGGAATTTCGCCTGTCTCATACATCTTGCTCAGCAGATGGTAGAGTTTTGTCAGGACTGGCTCTCCCAAGGCTGTCAGTAGTTCTAATGGAATGTTGTCTATTCCGCAGGCCTTGTTCCGACTCAGGTCTTTCAGTGCTATGTCAAACTCTTCACGCAGTATCATATCTTCCATTTCATCTTCATCTACATCCTCTTCCATTTCCATAATATTGCCCTCAAGAACATCGCCCCTGTAAAGACCCTCTACATACTCCTTCCACCTTTCTGCTTTCCCTTCTTTGCTTAGAACTGGGTTTCCATCTGAGCTCTTGTTATTCATGCAAGTGGTTCTCTTTTCTCCAAAGATCTCTTTAATTTTCCTGTAAGCAGTATCTATCTTACCCCTAGTGAGATAAGCCTCTACATCCTTACATTTGCCCTCTAGCCATCCCTGCTTAGCCATTTTGCACTTCCTGTCGATCTCAATTTTGAGACGTTTGTATTCTTTTTGCCTGCTTCTTTTACTGAATTTTGGCATTTTCTCCTTTCATCAATTAAATTCAGTATCTCTTCTGTTACCCAAGGATTTCTACTAGCCCTCGTCTTTTTACCTACTTGATCCTCTGCTGCCTTCGCTATTTCATTCCTCAAAGCTACCCATTCTTCTTCTACTGTATTTCTTTCCCCCAGTCCTGTCAATTGTTCCCTTATGCTCTCCCTGAAACTCTGTATAACCTCTGGTTTAGTCAGTTTAACCAGGTCCCATCTGCTTAATTTCCCACCTTTTTGCAGTTTCTTCAGTTTTACTCTACAGTTCATAACGAATAGATTGTGGTCAGAGTGCACATCTGCACCTGGAAATGACTTGCAATTTAAAATCTGGTTCCTAAATCTGTGTCTTAGCATTGTATAATCTATCTGATACCTTTTAGTATCTCCAGGGTTCTTCCATGTATACAAACTTCTTTCGTGATTCTTGAACCAAGTGTTAGCTATGGTTAAGTTAAGCTCTGTGCAAAATTCTACCAGGCGGCTTCCTCTTTCATTTCTTAGCCCCAATCCATATTCACCTACTACGTTTCCTTCTCTTCCTTTTCGTTTTGTCGAATTCCAGTCACCCATGACTATTAAATTTTCGTCTCCCTTCACTACCTGATAATTTCTTTTATCTCGCCATACATTTCATCAATTTTTTCATCATCTGCAGAGCTAGTTGGCATATAAATTTGTACTACTGTAGTAGGCGTGGGCTTCGTGTCTATCTGGGCCACAATAATGCGTTCACTATGCTGTTTGTAGTAGCTTACCCGCACTCCTATTTTTTTTTTTGATTCATTATTAAACCTACTCCTGTATTACCCCTATTTGATTTTGTATTTATAGCCCGTATTCACCTGACCAAAAGTCATGTTCCTCCTGTCACAGAACTTCAATAATTCTCACTATATCTAACTTCAACCTATCCATTTCCCTTTTTAAATTTTCTAACCTACCTGCCCGATTAAGGGATCTGACATTCCACGCTCCGACCCGTAGAACGCCAGTTTTCTTTCTCCTGATAACGACATCCTCTTGTCTAGTCCCCGCCCGGAGATCCTAATGACTCTAATTGCGCCTACATATACGAGCATTCAAAAGTATGACCTGCTTCGGCTAACTCTCGTAACGTAGTGAAAATGGACTGAATTATCCTTAGCCATTACTCACGAATCTCAAAGAGTACTCACACGGAATATTCTTTGGGAACGTTGGTTCTACTTTGCGAATTTTAAATATAATGATTTACTGTGATTTTGAATTTTGAGTTTGATTTAACTGGAATCCTATCTTTCTTTCGTACGTTGATAACTTACTAAGTATTAGATGCCTGATTCAGTTACTGGTTAATATCCAAATAATAGTGTTAACAGTCAATTTGTTTGCTTTTTCATCTTTCATGGAATTTGGACTTTGTTTTGGGGAAATCTTTTGGAGTTTTGGAGCTAATTTTTTATTTTCATTTCTCGTCCGAGGAAGTGGCATTACTTACGCTCCCCAGACGATTATCAGTGCATTCCCTTTTGTATACATAAGAGGGTGCTGTGATTATCGGAAAAATGTGGGTACTGGTTGCTTTCTCGTGGCTCAATACATGCTATGTCATAACAAAATACTATATTTACAAAATTTTTTAAAATGTGGGCCTAACAATATTGCCCTCTAAAAATTTACCAATTCTAAACTAATAATTTAAATATTTCACCACTATTATTACAAAGGCCTAAGGAATTCGCCTGTTTAAAAATTTATCCTTTAGGATAAAGTAATTTAGAACTGATATTAAATATTGTCATAGTTACGCAAAGCATCGAAATTACTCTCATTATATCATAATTATAAAATAATTAATTTTTATAAATTTGTATTTTCCTCGTGGTGACGTCCTGAGAGTGTGCAGACACGACGTCTGGAACGATGGTCTGCAAGTGATGATCAGGACGTATAGCACGCAAGAGAGTTGGACCAGACAGTGCGGGCAGGGATCACAGCTTGATCATCTGCTACCTCTGCTGCGTTCCAGTTGTATAGGCAACTTGAACTCAAGCGACGTATCATTTCAGTACATGCTACCTCTTCATTAACTAGTAGCAGACGTAGATCTTCTTGTCTGCTACCTCTTGATTGGCAAGCAGCAGACATATATTTTACTGTCGGCTACCTCTTGAATGGCTAGCATTCGACACAGGTCTTCTAGTCGGCTGCCTCCTGAATGACTAGCAGTCTACACAATTCTTCTTGTTGCACTTGAATGGCTAGCAGTCGACACAGTTCTTCTAGTCGATAAGACTATGAATGTGTTGAATGAACAGGTGAGCGTCCTCTGCTCACGGTGTCTTCTTTTAAATGAGAAGTGGTCGTTAGACAGCGGCTCAAAGTTTTGGATGTTCACGAGAAGTAGCAGGAAGCAGCTATTTTTTTTCTCGAAGGTTGTCGGCATACTTGAGCGCCCCCCAGCTGTTTTACTTCCATCACTAGCAGGGTTTGCGTCACGTGAAGGCCACCGTGGTCATCTGATGGATGACATGGAAGAAAAATCTCATTAATATACCCGATCACATTTAGTACACCACACTCAGGATATTTTCGGGTGGTCCATCTGTACGGGATTCAATTACAAGTCTATTAAAGGATATTTTGGTTTCAGTACTTGGTATTAGTTCATAAGTGCATAAGTTTGTCTGGCGATAGAACTTTAACTCACCTACCATCGAGTTCCAGTTCAATGGGATGATGTCTATCAGCGGCTTGTATTTACAGTTCGCCTACTTCAGTGCGTCACACGAATTAACACAGGACACTTTTCACTTACACGTGTTCTGTGAGTGTAACAACTCAGCCTAGTCAGTTTTCGTAATGAAAACATACCTCCTCCTACCATTCATTAGTGGTCAATCGTAACACGGAAGTCGTTTTACCATTAAATGTTCATAAATAAGGTTACATACAATCTCCGTTTACTAATATTTACATAAGTCATAAATAAGTTATACAAGGTGATCCATTGGTCGTGACCGGGCCAAATATCTCACGAAATGCGTCAAACGAAAAAACTACAAAGAACTTAACTTGTCTAGCTTGAAAGGGGAAACCAGATGGCGCTATAGTTGGCCCGCTAGATGGCGCTGCCATAGGTCAAACCGATATCAACTACGTTTTTTAAATAGGATCCCCCATTTTTAATTACATATTCGTGTAGTACGTAAAGAAATATGAATGTTTTAGTTGGACCACTTTTTTCGCTTTGTGATAGATGGCTTTGTAATAATCACAAACATATGACTCACGAACAGTTGGTAACAGGTAGGTTTTTTTTAAATTAAAATACAGGACGTAGGTACGGTTGAACATTTTATTTCGGTTGTTCCAATGTGATACATGTACCTTTGTGAACTTATCATTTCTGAGAACGCATGCTGTTACAGCGTGATTACCTGTAAATACCACGTTAATGCAACAAATGCTGAAAATGATATCCGTCAACCTCAATGCATTTGGCAATACGTGTAACGAGATTCCTCTCAACAGCGTGTAGTTCGCCTTCCGTAATGTTGGCACATGCATTTACAATGCGCTGAAGCATGTTGTCAGGCGTTGTCGGTGGATCACGATAGCAAATATGCTTCAACGTTCCCCACAGAAAGAAATCCGGGGACATCAGCTCTGGTTAACGAGCGGACCAGTCCACCTGTCATGAAATATGCTGTTGAATACTGCTTCAACCGCACACGACCTATGTGCCGGACATGCACCATGTTGAAAGTACATCGCCATTCTGTCGTTCAGTGAAACATCTTGTACTAACTTCGGTAGAACATTACGAAGTAAATCAGCATACATTGCACCATTTAGATTGCCATCGATAAAATGGGGGCCAGTTATCCTTCCTCCCATAATGCCGCACCATTCATTAACCCGCCAAGGTCGCTGATGTTCCACTTGTCGTAACCATCGTGGGTTTCCCGTTGTCCAATAGTGCACATTATGCCGGTTTACGTTACCGCTGCTGGTGAATGACGCCTCGTCGCTAAATAGAACGCGTGCAAAAAATCTGTCATTTCTCTTGTGCCCAGTGGCAGAACTGTACACGACGTTCAAAGTCGTCGCCATGCAATTCCTGGTGCATACAAACATAGTACGGGTGCAATCGATGTTGATGTAGCATTCTCAACACCGACGTTTTTGAGATTCCCGATTCTCGCGCAATTTGTCTGCTACTGATGTGCGGATTAGCCGCGACAGCAGCTAAAACACCTACTTGGGCATCATCATTTGCTGCAGGTCGTGGTTGACGTTTCACATGTAGCTGAACACTTCCTGTTTCCGCCATCTATCACAAAGCGAAAAAGTGGTCCAACGATAACATTCATATTTCTTTACGTACGACACGAATGTGTAATAAAGAATGGGGGTTCCCATTTTAAAAAGTTGATATCCGTTTGGCCTATGGCAACGCCATCTAGCGGGCCACCAATAGCGCCATCTGGTTTCCCCCTTCAAGCTAGATGAGTTTCTTTCTTTGTAGTTTTTTCGTTTGATGCTTATTTCTTGAAATATTTGGCCCGGTCACTATCAATGGACCACACTGTATATGTATGTGTCTCTTCCTTACATAGGAAATTAGCCTTGAGTTCATCAGGCAAGTGATTAGTCATATAGCTCTATGAGGTCATTTTATAGTCTGAAACTTGTGCAACAAATAGAAAGATCTAATAATAAACCAACATCTCGTGCACTTGATAGTTCTTTTCTGATTTAACACTGAAACACTATTATCATTCTTACTTAAATAAATTAATACTTATAACTATATCTGTTGTTAGTATTTCGATAAATAAGTTTCATTTAAACAAACATAAAACATTCTAATAATTATTTCTTCAGCAACATGGATAATGTTTTGAATATATTTTCTTTTTTTATGCTATTTCTATTATCATTGGAAACAGACATGAGAAAGTAGAACTACTAACTAATATGACTGTCTTTTCTGGCATAGTTCATAAAAATTATCAAATAATTCACAAATAATGCGGTAACTTACATCTATTTGACATCTATTTCAAGTCACATCTATGACCAAAAACGTTTTAAATCTTGATGGCTAAACATTCCTTTGGTCGCCCCTTTTGTATTTTAGAGAATATAACTTCCAGGATGAGGTGATTTTGTTATCCTGAAAGGGCCCTCGCATTGTATCAGCAGCCACTAGGAGATCATCAACATATAATGTCACTTCATTAACCAAATCCGGGCTCAATACGGTATCAAGTGCGGAAATGAAAACTCCACCCCTGATATTCAAACCAAAAGGCATAACTTTAAAGTGATAACTCTTACCCATAAAAATAAAAGCTGTATACTTCCTAGATTCTTCATCTAAAGGTACCTGCCAAAACGAATACGGAGGTCTATGGAGGATAGATACTTTACACCATAGATACGCTAGTTTGACAGAGCACTGAAAGACCTGAGTCGAAACAAGACCCGGGAGTAGACAACATTCTATTAGAGCTACTGACAGCCTTGGGAGAGCCAGTCCTGACAAAACTCTACCATCTGGTGAGCAAGATGTATGAGACTGACGGAATACCCTCAGACTTCAAGAAGAATATAATAAATCCAATCCCAAAGATAGCAGGTGTTGACAGATGTGAAAGTTACCGAACTATCAGTTTAATAAGTCACAGCTGCAAATACTAACGCGAATTCTTTACAGACGAATGGAAAAACTGGTAGAAGCCGACCTCGGGGAAGATCAGTTTGGATTCCGTAGAAATATTGGAACACGTGAGGCAATACTGACCTTACGACTTATCTTAGAAGAAAGATTAAGGAAAGGCAAACCTACGTTTCTAGCATTTGTATACTTAGAGAAAGCTTTTGACAATGCTGACTGGAATACTCCCTTTCAAATTGTAAAGGTCGCAGTGGTAAAATACATGAAGCGAAAGGCTATTTATAATTTGTACAGAAACCAGGTGGCAGTTATGAGAGTCGAGGGGCATGAAAGGGAAGCAGTGGTTGGGAAGGGAGTGAGACGGGGCTGCAACCTCTCCCCGATGTTATTCAAACTGTATATTGAGCAAGCAGTAAAGGAAACAAAAGAAAAGTTCCGAGTAGGTATTAAAATCCATGGAGAAGGAATAAAAACTTTGAGGTTCGCCGATGACATTGTAATTCTGTCAGAGACAGCAAAGGACTTGGAAGAGCAGTTAAACGGAATGGACAGTGTCTTGAAAGGAGGATTTAAGATGAACATCAACAAAAGCAAAACGTGGATAATGGAATGTAGTTGAATTAAGTCGGGTGTGCTGAGGGAATTAGATTAGGAAATGAGACACTTAAAGTAGTAGATGAGTTTTGGTATTTGGGGAGCAAAATAAATGATGATGGTCGTAGTAGAGAGGGTATAAAACGTAGACTGGCAATGGCAACGAAAGCGTTTCTGAAGAAGAGAAATTTGTTAATATCGCGTATAGATTTAAGTGTCAGGAAGTCGTTTCTGAAAGTATTTGTATGGAGTGTAGCCATGTATGGAAGTGAAACATGGACGATAAATAGTTTGGACAAGGAGAGAATAGAAGCTTTCGAAATGTGGTGCTACAGAATAATGCTGAAGATTAGATGGGTAGATCACATAACTAATGAGGAGGTATTGAACAGAATTGGGGAGAAGAGGAGTTTGTGGCACAACTTGACAAGAAGAAGGGACCGGTTGGTAGGACATGTTCTGAGGCATCATGGGATCACAAATTTAGAATTGTAGGGAAGCGTGGAGGGTAAAAATCGTAGAGGGAGACCAAGAGATGAATACACTAAGCAGATTCAGAAGAATGTAGGTTGCAGTAAGTACTGGGAGATGAAGAAGCTTGGACAGGATAGAGTAGCATGGCGAGCTGCATCAAACCAGTCTCAGGACTGAAGACCACAACAACAACAATACGCTGTAACAATTCATCTAGATTTTCTGGCCTTGTTTGGACAGTTATTAATATTTTATTAATCTCCCTAGCGTCAAGTGCTAATCTTACGTCTCCATTAGGTTTTATTACTGCTAAGAGTGGACTACTGTATTCCGAGTTGGATGGTTAAATGATACCCCATTCCAACCACCGTTGAATTTCTATCCTAAGCGCTTCACGTCTTGACCAGGGTGTAGAATATGTTGTCTTACATTAGGTGTCATGAGGTCTCACACGCATTCTACCAGGTGATCAAAAAGTCAGTATAAATTTGGAAACTGAATAAATCACGGAATAATGTAGATAGAGAGGTACAAATTGGCACACATGCTTGGAATGACATGGGGTTTTATTAGAACCAAAAAATACAAAAGTTCAAAAAATGTCCGTCAGATGGCGCTTCATCTGATTAGAATAGCAATAATTAGCACAACAAAGTAAGACAATGCAAAGATGATGTTCTTTACAGGAATTGCTCAATATGTCCACCATCATTCCTCAACAATAGCTGTAGTCGAGGAATAATGTGAAGAGCACTGTAAAGCATGTCCAGAGTCCTACTGAGGCATTGGCATCGGATGTCTTTCAGCATACCTAGAGATGTCGGTCGATCACGATACACTTGCGACTTCAGGTAACCCCAAACCCAATAATCGCACCGACTGAGGTCTAGGGACCTGGGAGGCCAAGCATGACGAAAGTGGCGGCTAAGCACACGATCATCACCAAACGACGCGCTCAAGAGATCTGTCGGACATTTTGTGAACTTCTTTTTCCTTCTTCTAATGAAACCCCATGTCATTCCAAACCTATGTGTCAATTTTTACCTCTCTATCTACATTGTTCCGTGCTTTATTAAGTTTTCAAATTTATAATGACTTTTGGATCACCAGATATATTTAAATCCTCTAATAACACCAGCATGACTATCAAAAACTGCAGCATATTACTGTAACAACTCTGATAGTTCCAGTCGTACGCTAGACAAAGATTATGATTCACTTATTTCATCTCGTATAATCTGTTCAAGATCTGGATTGCGATTAGCTACTGACAAATTCTCGGTGTCACACGATATTACATTACTATCATTACATACTACTGATAGATTCCGACAATATTTATCAGAAATCCTCATTTCGTTAAGTAGAGACAGTTCAAAAATTCCGTTGACTGTGTGTAAAGTACATACTTCTTTTTTATGTTGATAACTGCCCGGTTGTAGGTACTTTTAAGTCTTTCCTCCTGAGTACATAGTTCCGCCATCACTTGAGCTTTAATGGGCTTAACAGAAGCGCCAACAGCACCGGAAACAATAAATCCCGTAACTGGAAAAGTAGGTACTTTTTCAACTCTATTAATACATTTGATAAATCGAATGACATCACACTTGTCGTAGCCCCCGTGTCTATTAGTACATTTACAGGTATTCCATTTATCTTGCCAACTATCACAGCCTGAACATGTTCTTTCGCTTCCAAACGTTGCGTCGCTGCCTCACTCATCAATTCATCTCTCATATCTACCCCTTGCATTATATCTCAGGAAACCTACACAATGATTGTCATGAGCTCCATTGTTCGTACCAGCCACTCCTGGAAATCTAGGACTGGCTGGCCCTAGTTTGTTGGATTCACAGATTCACTACGTGGTTCTTCAACAATCTCTACAACATGCACATTATGGTTTTGGGAATTATACACAGGATTTATGACCTCTGCTGCACCATTTCCTAAGGGAATGGCTGCAGAAGCGTTCTGATACGAAGAATTTGGTATATTACCTGAGTTCATTTGCTTAACCCAACGAGAATGAGTCGGAACCCATTGAAATGACTGATTCTGATTTCTAGTACTATTCGGTTCTCGTCTTATATACGGTCTACTACCATTAAATTTTCTTTTTCGATTGTGTATATTAGATTCATTAAAACGTGTAACATTAACCTCCGGTGAAGCCGGTCTTTGATTACACTTATTTCTAATGTTTTGGTTATTATAATTTTGATCATGGAAATTTTGATTGTTAAAGTTAGGTCTATGCTATATACCTCTGTTATCAGTTTTCCACTGACTGTTGGTATTATTCTGAGAATGATTACCATTATTGTAATTGTTACTGTTACCATTCTTAAAGTACGTTTCTCTGTTATTTAAGTAACGGAAATCCTCCTGTATAATGTCAGTAGAGTCTATTATAGCTAGAAATTGTTCAAAGTCATCTTCCGGAGCATGAACTAACATCTCACGGTGATTAATTGGAAGTCTTGTCTTCAAAATACGAATTACCTCGCGATGTGATATCGGCTGCGTCCAATACCGATTTTTATTCATATATTTCTCAAAATATGAACGTAATGTTCCCCTTTTTGGATTGTAAAACTCGGGATTATATGCTTCCTTACGCAAACGTTCCTGTTTACTAGTGGACCAATACTTAGCTAAATGTAGTTTTTCAAACTCATGACAGTTTTGAGACGTTTCACTAATCTCGCTGGCCCAGAGTGAAGCCTCTCCGACCATTTTGACCGTTTTAGAGACTATGAACTGGATCATATCATATTCTGTCCACACCTTGGGGAATATTATCTTATAACTATTGATAAAGATCTTAGTATGAATAGTATTCTTTTCACATGAGAATATTGGGAATTGTCTGCTTTCAAAGATACTATTTTCAATTTTAATCGAAGACATTGCAGTTCGTTGAGTAAACGGGCAAAGATCGTTCCTCACTATCGATTCCTGCTGCTTTAGATTCGTAACGTAATCTTTTTTCAGAGCAAACGTTACAGTTTTGACTTTTACTGGCTATTTCCCGCCCGTTTTGGCTAAGCTCCTTTACACTTTCGTTCAGAACGGGACCAAAACGACCGGTACTCTCCATTTCTATTGGAATTTCGTTTACTACTCTGTTCTTAATAATACCAAACTCCTCTTTGAGCTGTTCAAAGTCTTCAACATTGGAGACATTTAATTTAGAATTACTGATAGGAGTCAATCTATGTTCTACCGTATCGTCTATTCGTTTTTTAATCTCTTCAGATTGCTCGTCTATCCAGTCGTACATCTCCTTTTCCCACTGGCTAGATCTTTAAACTAAGAACGAATCAACATTCTGCTTGGTAGTCAGTTCTAATTGGCTCATCTTTTCTGACAGGTCCGCAACTTGAAGTACTACTGAACCTTGCGTAGACTTTACTACTGTTAAATTCTCTTCTAGCGTTTGAACAGAACTAGCTATGTTATTAACCTCATTCTGTACCTTTTCTATCTTTTGGTTGCACTTAAGAGTCCAATTCCTTTGTAGTTCTAACATTTCTTGCCTAAACTTTCTATTTTCCTCGCTTTCTAAATCTCTCCTTTTTATATCTTCCTCCATCTTTGACATGAAACTAAATAATATATTCATATGGAAGTGCTGCGCGGGAGAAGCATCGGCCACCCCAGAAGCTTCTCTTGGTTCGTTTATTACTGTCACCTGCGCTTCAACAACGTTGGGAATTTTCTAAATTTCGTCATCGGAAGTTGTGGGCATGTTCAGTTCATTCATTCGTTCTATTGACTCAAATTCAGGGTCAACAGAAGGAATGTTTTGTACACTTTGATTTATCTCTTCCACTGGGTTTTCTCTAATATCTAATTCCTCTTTGTCAGGTTCTAATCTACTTTTCTTGCTTCTCTTAGACATCTTGAATAATACTTGACAAATACCAGTTTACAAAACATATTTGTCTAGTAATACTTATTCAGTTGTCTATGTAGGTGCACACAATATCCTACTAACACCCAATGGTACAAAGATTCCAATGCTACACCACAAACAAAACAAGAGTTCATCTACTACTAACTAACCTGAGATGTACAGTACTTTACTGTTGCTGGGTTGAGTAGAGACGACGGACGCGCAGTCAGTTTTAGGCAGCCTCAGCGCCCCCATCTTCACGGCGTCACACGTCGTCGCTCTCGTAGTAGGCGCGTCGCTGTAGGTTGGCGCGGGCTGCGTTCTGCGACGTCAACTCGAATTTACGCGTCAGTGGAGCATGTGGCGCAAAATAAGCGCCTACGCCTGTCTTGCGTTGTAGTTTAATCTTCTTCAGACGTCAGGTTTTTGTAACCGGACGCTTGTAGGTGTCTTCTTGATCTAGCCTCGCGTCATGGGCGGCATTTTTTGCAACGTCCCTTCGGATCTTCGGTCTTCGCTAACACTCAGAGGTAGAGCAATGAGATTGTTATTTCTTATGTATCGGTATCGACGAAAAAAAAAGAAAGGATGATGTACTGAACTCGCGACTTGTGCGAGATATTTACTACACCAAATTTCGTAATTAAGGCTTTTGTAATCGATGGTTTATCAATTGTTATTTAATTATTAAGTTCAAATTAGATCCAGCGACACCAAATTCCCTATAGACTGGTTGTAATGTCAAATCTATATTGAGTCGTAACAACGTTATTAATTCCTAATGCCAAGAAATTTCTATAAATACGCAGAGCGCTTCAGTCAAATAATATAGCAGCACGTTATCTCTATGAATAATATTGTAAAACTTGAATTATAAATGCGTGAATTGACACGATATGCTGGTTTATTACACAATATTAGTCACTTCCTAACAGAGCCGTGAGGAAGAAGCTTTCCCATGTGTTGGGGGGTATTATAAATTATATGCTTCGTAACTATCGCCAAATTCCATAGTCCATTAGTTATTACGAATGAAATTGTCTATCTGTGTTCACTTCCTAAATAGTTTTAACTTCAGGTTGTCTAATTAAAAGTCACTTCTGTCTAATATATGCAAGTCCTCTATCTGAATTCTAAATAACGTAATATTTGAAGTCAAAGTACCGTTTCACTGCGTCATAGTAGATCGCAATAATCATTTCTGAAAAAGAATCTAATTGCGCCTACATATACGAGCATTCAAAAGTATGACCTGCTTCGTCTAACTCTTGTAACGTAGTGACGATGCATTGAATTATCCTTAGCCATTACTCACGAATCTCAAAGAGTACTCACGCTTTGGGAACGTTGGTTCTACTTAGCGAATTTTAATTATAATGATTTACTATGATTTGGAATTTTGAGTTTGATTTTACTGGAATCCTATCATTCTTTCGTATGTTAATAACTTACTAAGTATTAGATTCCTGATAAATTACTGGTTAATATCCAAATAATAGTGTTAACTGGAAATTTGTTTGCTTGTTCATTTTTCATGGAATTTGGAACTTCTTTTGGGGAAATCTTTGGGAATTTTGGAGCTAATTTATGATTTTCATTTCTCGTCCGAGGAAGTGGAATTACACTACGACTCTTTACATTTCCCACTCTCACATTTTGGTATCTGCCAAACTTTTTTACACTTTCGGCCTCTGTCTTATTCAAATTGTAAAAATTAACTATTTTGTCTATACACTTTTTCGTCCCAAGTGACCAAAAGGTAAATGAAAACAATCATTTAGCTCCGATACATATTTGTCTGTCCACTTCGCACATAATTCTTCCCAATCTGTACTCCTTTTTGAGTATAGTATACGATCATAGGTCTTATAATACTTCCACAACTTCTCAAAATTTTTATTTTTGTCATCGAAACCAATCTCAACTAACTTCAAACATTCATTCTCTTTCTTTCTGTCTTCATATGGTAGCCTCGATTTTGCGTCAGCTACATTGTGTGACGGTACGTCACATAAATGGACATTTGGAGAAAGGAAAAGGAAGTTTTTTTTATGAGACGTGTGAATTATAAATTGTTTCAAGACTGTGTTCGTGTGCGCGATGTATAACAAACAGTAAAGAACGTAAGTTATTATTATCAAAACACAAATATCGATGTAATTAACAAAACAGAGTTTTTTTGGTATAATCTCTGTGTAACATAGGACATGAAGATCAGAGACAATGCTTTGATTGAACGAGCTCTCCTGTTTTGTTTCGTGTAGCGGTAGGGCGCCATTTTAGTGCTGTCTGATAATTAAGTTTTATCTGTATTTTTGAAAAATATAAGAGAAATAGTTATTAGAAAGTGTGTATTATTTATGATCGCAACATTAATTATAATTAACAAAGTTTTTACAGGACTTCGTTGTGCAGGGAGCTCATCTCCCCTAGCAGGATTTAGTCAGCCATTACGCTGACGATTCATGTTATTAAATGTAAATGCGAGAGACTTCTCAATTTTGATCTTTCATTAATTTCGAAGTTAAAATTAGTTTCACTTACCAAAATTCACAGCACTGAATGAGTTCACTATGCTTCAATTTGGACTCCTAACGGCAGACGAGATTCTCTTAAGTTTTGCCTTGCAAATAATGAACAAGAAATATTGAAAATCATTACATTCCGCAATATCTCGGTTAATTTTTAAGCAATTTGGTACTAAATAACCAGTAGCCCCTGAGACCCATACTGATAATTACAGTTTGCGTAAGAATACGCATATTTTCTTTTCTAAATAGGAGCGCTCACGCAAAGTATTTATTAGTAGGCAGTGAGTCGCGCTCTGTGTTTAAAAAATATTATATCGTACGTACTTCGGGGCAGCCGATGTCCGTACGAATGTTATCGCGGTATGAGTTAATTAAAAGTCTCATGGTAGCCCACAATATTTAAAGCCACCCCAACCAAAACCATAAAATATATAATTATAAAAATAAAAATATACACTTATACCGTGATAATTGTTGTCTACATCTCTTACATGACATATTTCGTAGTCAAGATATTGTGTATACAATACCCATCTCCTTAATCTGTCAAGCAATAGTCGACAGCTCTTTAAAAATATTAATGCCTTATGGTCTGTGTGCACTAAACCTTTTCGAATTTTTAGAATTCCCACACGATAGCTTTAGACTGTCTTTCTGACAAAGGATAATTTCTTTCGTATTTCATCAGAGTCCCGTTGCGAAAGCTCTGGGCCAACATTCCTTGTTCTTACCTTGTCCTACGTCTTAGATAATATGAACCGCAACACCATAATTGAACAAATCGGTTCCCATGTGAAATGGTATCGCCAAATCTGTGTGATGTAAAATTATGTTTTTCCTAAGTTCTTACTTTAACTTTTCAAACGCTACTTGACATTTCTCGGTCCAAACAAACGCACACGTTTTCATCAATAAGCTGCAAAAGTCATTAAAAACTGTCCCTCCGTATTTTGTGACAAAAATGGCAAAGACTTCACAGTGCTTGCAGTTGCTTTTTGGTTCTTAGTGGCGAATAGTTTCTTAGCGACTCTAATTTTCGTAGGTCTTTTGTCATCCCTTCAGTCGTGGTAATATAAACTCTTTTTTTTTAAAAAAGATGCACATATTTTAATGTTCACTGCTATTCCAGCCCGTCAGTAGCAGAATAAAGGGAGTTCTGGTTCAGTGTTAATTATTCAAAATGTCACACTCTCCCCCTATCCCCTCTGCTGCTGGTGTAGATGTGGCCATATCGCAATTTGATACAAATTAAGTAACTAAATCGATCAATTAACTACCACTTCCCTCTGCCGTCTGCCCTCCACTCGTCCAGCTACCTCCTCCCATCCCCTGTCTTGGAAAAAAGTTCGCACGAAAAATCTCCTAGTCTGCACCGAGCTGTTGGATTGGAAGGATCTCATGACATGAAATTAAAATAAATGTCAGTTGGATTGGAGGCTAAATATTGTTTATTTATAAAATTAAATTTACATATATTCTTTTTTTATTGAGTTCCCAGGAGACAGGAATGTTGATCTCTTTATTTAGAAGGAAAAGCTTATCATTCTCTGATAATTAATTTTGGATGGTACAAGTGTTGTAAAACACTTCAAAAAATTATAAACATCAGAAAATGTAATAAAATATGCAAATAGATCAGTTTGTTTTTTCTATTGCATGTACAATACCACTACATCAACATGGACACATAATTACACTTACAGATCACGATCATAGCACTAAATATAGTCAGTCCACTCTTAACTGGCAAAACAGAAGTCTTTTTCATGGTAAATCATATATATATATATATATATATATATATATATATATATATATATAAACGGTTGGTTAAAGTCATTGGCACAAGTAAAAGTAGCACAAAGAAGCGCAGGAAAATTGTTCCCTTTTTCCAATAATACACATAGAAATAAAAGGGAAATCATACATATATCGCAGAAACAGTAGTTGAAAACATCACTGTACACAGTGTTAAAGATAGTGGTACGAAAAATGTAATTACATGCATTGCAGAACACTTGCATCTTCCAGTGGAGCACAGTCCATGTTCTGAGTGTTGTAAAATATGCACTGAACTCGTAAGTCCCGTGGAAGACCTGACCAATGCACGCTGCTGCCATACATCAGCTTGTGTCAGGGACAAGGAAGCTAATTATGTAGTTCCCTGTGCTACCACCAGAGGACAGCACCACATGGGCTGGGAATGTGGCAGCTGGCTACCAGCAGCCAAAAGGCACCTAATGGTCAGGGTACCAATCTCGTATTTTTTGTTTGGCAGCCTGCTGGGGTCTGCAAAAAGCTGTAATGCCCTAAACACATGTGCTGTCATTTATTCTTTGTTGGTAGCCAAGCACAGGCACATCATTAGGTCTATTTCCCAGAATGAAACGATTGCCCAGATGGTGGTGACTTCAAACATATCCCCTCCAACCTAGAAAGACAATGTCCCACTGTGTGCAGAGACTGTGTTCACTCTTTACAGGCTGGTTTCAGTGTCTTTTGTTCCTGCACCTACAGCCTGCTGACTGAAAGCGGCAAACCTTTGTTGACATCTTGTACCCATTGAATTGGTCTTACTTCGATGCAGTCTGTCCACTTGTAGTGGCAGCATCAAAGACATTTCCTGAAAGGAGTGCTCACTTAACAATATACTTCCTGGTTTCTGTATGAAAGACGCTCTTCCCTTGTAAACCAACCAATGCTCCAGTACGTTTGAGCCAGCAGACCTTCAACAGCAGCTTCAAACACCTTCCTAGGAAGACTGACAAAGAAATGTGTTTTCTGTCTCCACAAACAAGTGCTTGCATCAAAGACATCTGAAAAAGTTGTATGGATGTATCTAACAGCCAGTTTTATTGGGTACACTGGTGAAAGGAGAGAGAGAACTGGTGAACAACACCTATCCCCAGAGGATTTTCACCAGGTCTGATATAACCATCAACAGGTTTTCTGGGAGGACTGGTGCACATTGACAAAGACATTCCTGGATGAAGATGAAATCGTTGTAGTTTCGCCTGCATTCTGTGGGACAACACCTAACATCTCTGGACCTGCTGACCAGGTTTTCCTGCTTAAGCTTCCCTATTGGTTCCTGCCAAATTTTTGGGTGGAGCTTGAGTCTACAAAAGTCCTACCTCCTCTACAGTCATCTTCATTCTGCTCTAGTCTTTGATTACATACATTCATGTCTTCAAGTTCTCATCATCTAAAATGACCATGAAGAGTTCAGCAGCATCAGCACTGTCAGTCGGAGTGGGGAACATCGACCTAGACAGTACTTGATGGAATTGCCAGGAAAGTATATACACTCCTGGAAATGGAAAAAAGAACACATTGACACCGGTGTGTCAGACCCACCATACTTGCTCCGGACACTGCGAGAGGGCTGTACAAGCAATGATCACACGCACGGCACAGCGGACACACCAGGAACCGCGGTGTTGGCCGTCGAATGGCGCTAGCTGCGCAGCATTTGTGCACCGCCGCCGTCAGTGTCAGCCAGTTTGCCGTGGCATACGGAGCTCCATCGCAGTCTTTAACACTGGTAGCATGCCGCGACAGCGTGGACGTGAACCGTATGTGCAGTTGACGGACTTTGAGCGAGGGCGTATAGTGGGCATGCGGGAGGCCGGGTGGACATACCGCCGAATTGCTCTACACGTGGGGCGTGAGGTCTCCACAGTACATCGATGTTGTCGCCAGTGGTCGGCGGAAGGTGCACGTGCCCGTCGACCTGGGACCGGACTGCAGCGACGCACGGATGCACGCCAAGACCGTAGGATCCTACGCAGTGCCGTAGGGGACCGCACCGCCATTCCCAGCAAATTAGGGACACTGTTGCTCCTGGGGTATCGGCGAAGACCACTCGCAACCGTCTCCATGAAGCTGGGCTACTGTCCCGCACACCGTTAGGCCGTCTTCCGCTCACGCCCCAACATCGCGCAGCCCGCCTCCGGTGGTGTCGCGACAGGCGTGAATGGAGGGACGAATGGAGACGTGTCGTCTTCAGCGATGAGAGTCGCTTCTGCCTTGGTGCCAATGATGGTCGCATGCGTGTTTGGCGCCGTGCAGGTGAGCGCCACAATCAGGACTGCATACGACCGAGGCACACAGGGCCAACACCCGGCATCATGTGGTGGGGAGCGATCTCCTACACTGGCCGTACACCACTGGTGATCGTCGAGGGGACACTGAATAGTGCACGGTACATCCAAACCGTCATCGAACCCATCGTTCTACCATTCCTAGACCGGCAAGGGAACTTGCTGTTCCAACAGGACAATGCACGTCCGCATGTATCCCGTGCCACCCAACGTGCTCTAGAAGGTGTAAGTCAACTACCCTGGCCAGCAAGATCTCCGGATCTGTCCCCCATTGAGCATGTTTGGGACTGGATGAAGCGTCGTCTCATGCGGTCTGCACGTCCAGCACGAACGCTGGTCCAACTGAGGCGCCAGGTGGAAATGGCATGGCAAGCCGTTCCACAGGACTACATCCAGCATCTCTACGATCGTCTCCATGGGAGAATAGCAGCCTGCATTGCTGCGAAAGGTGGATATACACTGTACTAGTGCCGACATTGTGCATGCTCTGTTGCCTGTGTCTATGTGCCTGTGGTTCTGTCAGTGTGATCATGTGATGTATCTGACCCCAGGAACGTGTCAATAAAGTTTCCCCTTCCTGGGACAATGAATTCACGGTGTTCTTATTTCAATTTCCAGGAGTGTATTTTCGTATCAAGCGTTAGTGTGTTTGTAGTCCTGAATCTTTTGATTTCACACTGCTCTGAGTTTTCACATTTCGTTAAAACAAATTTAGTAGCAAATGTTCGTGAAATCTATTTGTCCTGACTTCGAAATACATTTTCAATATTTCATGGCTCTGAGAGTTCAGATTTAGTTAAAACTAATTTAGTTCCAAGTGTTCATTATGTGCTTGTACACTTCATAGTGTGCTTTTACCAAATCAATGTGTTAAAACTAATTTAGTAAGAATTTTTCTGATTTCGAAGTATATTTTCGTTATTTAATAGCATGAGTTTATCAATTCACTAAGATATTTTCACGAGGTGAAAGTTATAAGTTTCCTCATTGTTACAACATTAATTCCTGAATTGTTGACTGATCTCGATTTGGAGTTGAGGCTGAGAGGACGCAGGTTGAAGAGCATGTACATCTGTATTACGCACAGTGTAGCCTCCAGTGGCAATTCTGCTATATAACTACATACCCCTGTTTAAAAAATTCATAGTGTTATATTTCCTGCATGTGTATATGTTTTTAAATCAGTATGTTCTTATGTATGTAGGCGATTTTGAAAAGGTCTACGGTAGTGTTTCACCACCCCTGATGTACTTGTCACAGATATTGTGTACGTACAGACTCTTTTCGTTAATTTTTTTTGTGCTGCTGTATACTTCTTTAAATGAATACATTGTAGTGGTTATTGTTGTACTCGACATTGTTGATACTGTATCTAGGGATACATTATCATGAGTATCGATTGGCCTCATTTTTATTGTGTGACGTTTGGTGTGTGTGTGTGTGTGTGTGTGTGTGTGTAGTTTCTTGTATGCACTAAATTCCATATGCAATTCTCTCAACTGATGAGACCATCATAAAATTTGGGTATTCCATCGGTAAATGTAATGTGGATGGGCTCCATAGCTATTGGAGTTGACTTTGGCACTGCATTGATACATGAACTAAAGGGATGTTCTAAATTATCAACATGTACACTAAACACATGGATATAGTTCACAACATCATTGAACACAGCTCAAATACTCCAGTATCTCTAACAGAGGCACTACAAGACACCATACTCTGGCTGCCACTGCAGGTCTTGACAGTCTGGAGGCCACTGCATGTCTGGACACACTGGAGGTCACCTCAGCTGTTGAACAAAGAAGAATAGTTACATGTGGGACAAAGAAATGGACATGCACAAAGAAGAAGAAGCAATAGCAGAGAGACATGTAATTAGTACTTACTCTTCACGTTCTTCCTGTTCTGCTGGGGGCTGCTGGATGATTTTGGCTGCTGCTGTTGACGTCTCATGATTCATCCACTGACTAAGACTGGTGAACCACCGTGCTCATCTTATATTCCTGACATCATGATCATGTAATCATATGCAGCATTGTCATTGATTCCTGACAATTTTTTCACCTGTGCTGTCACAATTTCGAGCACACCCTGGTGGAGGTATTGTGTTCTTGGTCAGAGGGTCCAGGGATGTGGAAGGGGCCATACTTGTCACTTAGACACATTGACCAAGCATTTCAAAAAGTTAGACAATTCCTGCACAAGCACCCATCTACATGAGTTCTGAAATGCGTCTTCAGACCCTCCCAGTGTATCATCATTATTTGCTCAATATTATTGTTCTTCTTATTTTCTGATGCTCATATAGGAAGCTCACACAATCCTCAGCTGCATGCTTACAGGTAATATAGTTTTGAAACCCCTGTTCTACATCAACATCTCGTCAGCTGAAAATATTGTGATGTTTTCCCATCAAATAAAGAGATCCACAGCCCTGTCTCCTGGAAACATTAAATAAAGAATAGGCAAATTGAATTTTGTAGATAAACGATATATTTTATACAACGTAACTGATATTGATATTAATGTCGTGTTATATGGACATTCCAGTCCAACAACTCAGCAGAAACTGAGCGATTTTTCCCATCAGTTTTTTTCTCTAAGATGGGGAGGCAGGAGGGGATGGTGATTAATTGATCAATTTAATTATTTTCATATCAAAAGTGCAATGCTGCCACATATACATCTGGGGGCAGGGAAGGGTGGTTCGAGTGACCTGCCATTTTGAATAAATTAAAACTTTAACAGAAATCCTTTCACTCCCCAGCTCCTGTCTTTGTTCCTGGATATTGAATAGCTCACAGTGCTCCTCCTATGAAGAATTTGCTGTCAATGAACCATCAAACCAGATTAAAATTCAGGCACTACATTCTTTCCTTAGTATAATATCGAGGACTCAGGTGAATACTGAGAGAAGTATGTAACTCGGAGAGAATAACTTTGTATGACAGGATTTTCCTGCAAAAAGGAATGCTATCACTCTTTCTGATTTTTTGTTTCAGAGATATCTGCCAGCACCCAACTGTCAGATCGATACTCTTCATGTACCACACGTTGTGAAACTTGTACAACCAATCCTTTAAACGTGATTCTTGAGTTTCTCCCGGCGTATTTGATAATAAAAATATCCACGGGTATGCTGCCGGTCTATAGTGTCCAACGGGCACAATATTTCGGCGATCAAACATGTCCATAGAAGGTTCACAAAGAGGGGGTACCATTACGCCCCATTGTCAGCAACATCAGGGCACCTACATATTTGTTGGCCAAATACCTGACGGGAATATTAAGTCCTTATGTGGCTAAATGCCCTCATCACATCCGTAATTCCGTGGATTTTGTTAAACGCCTTGATAGCTTCAGGTTGGATGAGTCAGATATCATGGTGAGTTTTGATGTCGTTTCCTTGTTTACGAGGGTACCCCTGCGAGAGTCACTAGAATTGATTAGTCAGAAGTTTGATGAGAAGACCACTGAACTTTTTAGGCATGTCTTGACTTCCACGTATTTTCTTTTTAATGGAGAATACTACGAGCAAACGGAGGGAGTCGCCATGGGTAGCCCACTCTCACCGGTGGTAGCGAATTTGTACATGGAGAACTTCGAGGAGGAAGCCCTGTCGTCATCCGTATGGAAACCTACTTGCTTTTTCCGTTACGTGGACGACACGTTCGTCATCTGGCCACATGGTATGGATAAACTCCTTGACTTCCTTACACATCTAAACTCCATACACCCCAACATCAAATTCACTATGGAGACTGAAACGGAGGGTAAATTACCTTTCCTTGACGTCTTGGTCAAGAGAAGGGCTGACGGCACCCTAGGTCATGGGGTGTATCGGAAGGCTACGCACACTGATCTGTATTTGCATGCAGACAGCTGCCACCACCCTTCACAGAGGAATGGGGTACTTAAAACTCTAGTACATAGGGCGCGCACTATCTCTGACGCAGAGAGTCTACCCCAGGAATTGGAACATCTGAGAACTGTATTTCGAAAAAATGGGTACTCAGAGTGGCAGATTCAACGTGCTCTCCGCCCAACCACTGCAGCACAACCTGTTGAGATGGATGAAGTCACGAGGGAGGAGGTAGGCACTGCATTTATTCCATACACAGGCGCACTCTCGGGGAAAATCGCCCGCATTCTGAAGAAACACCGGGTCGGAACTGTGTTTGGTCCTCCAAATAAAACTCGTGCACTAGTGGGGAGCGCCAAAGATGACCTCGGTTTGAGGAAGGCCGGCGTGTACCAGATTCCGTGTCAATGTGGCAAGTCGTATATTGGTCAGACGATGCGTACCGTCGAGGATCGATGCCGTGAACACCAGAGGCACACTCGACTGATGTATCCGAGCAAGTCGGCGGTCGCTGAACATTGTTTGTCGGAAAATCACGCCATGGAGTATGACCGCACGAGGATTCTGGTACAGACGTCGAGATACTGGGACAGCGTTGTTAGAGAGGCCATCGAAATTCGCACCAATGACGACCTCATAAACCGGGACTGTGGCTATAATCTTAGCAAGGCTTGGGAACCAGCGATCGGGTTAATCAAGAGTAAATCGAGCAGACGTATAGTTGTGACGACCACGGCGGACAGAGCCATCACACCGACGTCATCTCAGACGCCGTCGCAATCTGTTCCACCGCGCGACCGTGGCGCTGGGCGCGGACGGCGGAGGGAGCGCGCTGCGGGCGGAGGGTATTTAAATCGGCCGCCGCCGCGACCGAACCCAGTTCCCTCTGAGCAGCCATAGCGTACGGATCTCCGTGCCGGCACGTTCACAGGAGCTCAGTCCGTCAGTTCACCTGATGATGGCGACATGTTTGATCGCCGAAATATTGTGCCCGTTGGACACTATAGACCGGCAGCATACCCGTGGATATTTTGATAATCCTTTAAACATTCAAGACGATCTGTCTCACACCTCAATGTTGTTAAGATTGCAGGCATCTATCACGATGCTAACTCTATTATCTTTTTGTTCACTAAAATGAGTGGAGTATTGTTACTGACTCTTGGCTCGTTCTTTAATTCCTCATTCCTCCATGCAGTTTCTACTCTGCTTCTTTCTATCTAAAGTTATCTGATAAACTGGACCTTAAAATGACTCACAGGGTATCGTTTCAATATTGTATTCAAAATCTGATACCCCACTGCGTTTGTCTAAAAATACCTCTGTATTATTAATCAAAATATTATACAACTCCTCCTTCACTCAACATTCATTTATACATGATGCAACTACTCTTAACCTTGTATCTTCACTCTCAACCCTCCTATACATGTCGCAAGAAGTTATTTCTAATATAATTTCTCCCAAAGAACATGCGATATCCTCTTATGTCAATCAGTAACCACGCTGAATCTCATCATCCAATCCATGCCCACAATAATTTCAGTACTCAGTTGAGATACCACCAAAAATCATGCTCAAACAAAAAATAAATAAATAATAGGATATTGTATCAGGACTTGAGTTTTGATTGGTGCACTACTGATACCGGTAGCACCTTTTACATTTACTTCCCGAGCAGGCATTTCAACTATATCTGTTTAATACTCTAAAACGACTTAGACATGACACTAATCTGGCTGCCATTATCGATTAACAGCTGCATCTCTTTTCCACAAACTCCAGTATGTATCATAACTTTATCACATCGCTTTAAAGTCGCTCCTTTTCTCTTCCCATAACAGCTACACTTCCAAATCATTTCACGAAACATCACCACGTTTTTATGCCTTTTCCTGCTCCCTTCCTCCCTTTGACACGCAACATGTTTTAATTTCGATGTATTTAACTGATTAGAAGATTCACCCTCTTCATCGCTGTCCTCTGGGCTACGTAGCTCTATCTTAATTTGGTATACATTGCAACTACCTGCTTCGCTCATCAATTTCATTCGGCTCTCAGAAGCCACATGTTCTTGCCATGTACTACAGTTTTCCGCTGTCTATTCAAATCGACTGTTTTCCGCTGTATCGGGATTTGCATTAACAGAACGTCTATTCATCTACAGTTCGCGTACACCACCCTCCGCATTATTTTCATTAACATCATCTACATGACTCATTGTACACGTTACTTCATCTAAATTGCGCAGCAACCCACTCAGATTGCTCCTCCCTTCGTCTCCCACACTTGACAATTATCATTACTCCTCGTATCCTGAACTATTTTCCCACCAAACCTTACTTCCCTATTTCTTTTCCATTCTTCTAACCTATCATACATTTTACCTACTTGCATCAGCCATTCCCTAACATTAACTACTGTTTCGACTTTATTAACAGAGACGATCTTCCAATGAGTTCCTTCGCTCCCAGACAGGGCTATTATTGGAGGTGCCGTACTACCTGTAAGCGCTGGACCTGGTTTTGCCTCTACAACACCCACAATTTCATTCGCTACCGTGTATAAATAGCGCGTTGTTCCCTGTGTGAACCTTCTCATATTCACATACTTCACTTTGTCGCTTACTAGTTATTCCGTCTATATTGCAACAGAAATATTGTTGAGGGGGGCGCACCGTGCATCCCGTACAAATTTGCTCCTCTGCTGTTGCAGACCTCCATTTTCCGAAACAATGATTTTCGCAAATTCAGCCTTCATGAGATCTTCTTTCGTGGACACTACCTCTTTTCTTCCTACCTGTGTTTACGTGAACAAATCTCAATTTGTATTCATTATTCAGACTACTGGTTTGGTTATTGTAATTATTTCTGTTTTCTTTGTTGTTGTTGCTGTGTTACGGGCTTTCACTATATCGATACCACGCTTCAGTATCTTCTGCTTTTTTCAGAAAAGAAGTTGTACCATTTTCTCCCATAATATGACCTCGGATACTCCTCTGAAGCTTTCCGCGTAGCACCGTTACCATTCTCCATTTTGACACACGTCCGTATATGTTCCCGAATTTTTTGCTTAATTCTTCGCAGTACGTTTTCATATTCATGTCTTTACTTGGTTGTTACGGAGAAGCTTGCATGAATTCCTACAATAGTTCGTCCTCTTCATTAAGGGACCAGTATTTTTCCTCAAATTTTATCGAAAACACGTCCAAAGTTCGGCAATTGTCCGTAGTGTGGACTACCCAACTACTCACGTCCCCGCTTAATTTCGTCCTTGCTATTCTAATTCGATCGCCTTCAGTTAATGTTGAAGGGGGATTACTTTCCTACAAGCGTCCATGAAAACAACTGAGTGAACTCCTCTTTCTCGATCGAACTTTTCGATGTGGAAACTTGCGTGGTTGAGGTAGACCTCTCCTTACGTGGTAACAAAGTAATTTACATTCTCCAGGCTTTTAACCTACTGCTTGATTTTATGAGTTTCAGATTTCAAACTCTCTGCCTCCTGATCTTTGAGTTCCATAAATTTGTGAAGCAAATTAACTTCTAAAGTTTGGGTTTTGTCCTGTACATCAGTCCTCACCTGTTTTTGCTTTAATTTAGTTACGGTTTCGCACTGAAACTCCACCATCTGTCGCTTCTGAGTCGTTACATATCGATCCAGTTCATTACGGATATTTCCTGTTTATCTTTGACTACTTTAATCTCCTGGTCTACTTTCACCTAAAAATTCCAACGAACAGAATTTAGATCCTCAGTTACTTTACTACTCGCTGCATCGTACAAATCCTAGTTCTGATTTATAATTTCATTCCTTACTCATTTCTATAAAGCCTCCATTTTATAGTGCGCAATTACAGGTAAGCTGCAAATACTTTAGTTAGTAATCCTCTTTCTCTACTACAAGCTTGTTTCGGCTATAGCGCCATTGTCACGTAAACCTGTGTATATTTCATTTGGTGAGTATATTTATGTTCATAAAAGTTGTATAGAACGGTCAGTTTGTAAACATATTTACATCTAGTTGGAACAGTGGCCCATACTGCATCAGTTAGTAATCTGCTGATGTTCACTGGTTGATGGATCGCTATAATCGCGTAAATTTCATTTGTATAGATTGTTTTCGAGAAATACTTTTGACAGTTAAATGACAGTGAATTCTCGTTGATGCTCTATTTTACAGTGCAGTCTTAGCTAGTCAGTGATGTTAGTTGTGACTTATTGCTATTATAATTTTATTATTGTTAGTATCTACGGCTGTCTTACGCTTACTGTTTACTGTGATTTTTATCCTTTCTCGTTTTCCAAAATGTCAATAAAATTTTCTAAATAATTTTTGTGTTTGAGATCGTTTTGTTCATTAAGGATATCATTTGGATAATTTTTTCTGTGGGATTATATTTCTAACGCTTCCAAGATGTCTACGGTAACTCGCTTTGCAATTCTGTGTAGAACCTGCAATGTGGTTTCGATATGTTCTGGTTTGTGGTTTTGGTTTTTTAGATGCTGAGAAAAGCTTTAATGATTGCTGTCGCGATTTCTTGTGTGTTCCTTGAATCAAATGTTAAAATGTCTTTCTGTCTGACCGATGTAGGCTTTTTAGGAGTCATTACACGAAATTTTCTGTTTGCCTGAGTTAAAAAAAATTGGCATTTGGGTTTTCCTAACCGAATTTTCGTTCTTAGATTGTAGTTTATTGAGAATTCGATATTTGTCCCAAGTATATGGCCGGTACAGTAGTTGCTTTTAGTTTAATTTTATTTTCTCTTACTAATGTTACGTAGTTGTGAATTATTTCAGTTTAAGGATTCTCATGGTTTCTTACAGTTTTTTTACTACATTTTGGTTGAAATTATTTTGTTGGGCTGTATATTGGAGTTTTGTAGGCTCATTTTGTATTGCTCGGTGTTCAAGTGGTAGACTGATTATTCTACTGATCATTTAGTTGAAATTGGCAAATTTTGTGATTTTGGGTGGCAAAAACTTTCATTGAGCATGCTGTCTGTGGTAGTTGGTTGTCGGTAAGTTGCAAATACATGATGATGGTTGTTGTTGCTGATTTTTTTTAAGGTCCAGAAAGTTGATGGCACGGTTTGTTTGTTTTCAATTTTACGTTTAGATGCGATTTGTTGATTTTGTTGATGAATTGTCTGGATGTGTTCATCCATTCCATTTGCTACAACCAGTGTGTCATCTACCTATCTGAGGTAATATATATGATACTATATGCTAGTAATATGTACCTGATGCCAAATTACTCCTTTATCATGATGTATGCGTATCTCGCTTCTGAAGATGCTCTGCTGGATGAAACTGGCTGTCCCTAAATAAATGTACATTGCTGCAGCATCTAGTGATTTCATGTCGTCGTCTTTAAGTGCACCGAAGTTGTGCAACACTTTTTATGGACAGTGTTCTACACTATCCGATTAAAAGTATCCAAACAACTACTAGTGGTCATGTAAAGTGTGTCTACCCTTCGCCTGTAAGTCGGCTTGACCTCTGCTGGGGACACTTTTCGACGAGGTATCTGAATGTCTGTGGAGGAGTGGAAGCCCATTCTTCCTCAAGAGCAGAAACCAGAGACTCAGGGGTCAGGGGTCTGGAGCGAAGTCGACGTTCTAACTCATCCCCAAGGTATTTCTCTCGAGTCAGGAACCTATGCAAGCCAGTCCACTTCAGGAATGTTATTGTCCATAAATCAAAGCCTCGCTAAATGTGCTTTAAGATAGGATGGATTGTCATGCTGATACAGTGATCGTCTCCACACTACACGTCTACTCTTCACGATGCTGTAAAACAGATTCAGCTCCTCCTGCATTTAGCTTTTCCTTAAGCGCTATGAGGACACTAAACCTGGCCACAAAATTTACGTACATACCTTACCATTACGTCCTCTGTGCATCATTGTTGGCACCAAACATGATAGAAGGTAACGTTCCCCAGGCATTCCCCAAACCCTTCCATGGGATTGTCATGAAGTATGGGGTGATCCACCATTCCAAGTCACCCGTTTTCTGTCATCCAATGTGCGGTGGGGTCGCTCCACAACAGAGGTCGCTTAGCGTTTTTAGACATATATGGCTTATGCTGAGCTGCTCGATAATGTATCTAATTCTTTTTAGCTTCTTATGCGCAGTAATTATGCTAAATAGATGACTGTAGCCTTTTGGATCTCACAAGTGAGTTTTTCAGCCACCGGCCTCCGTGCTTGGCGTTCTCTGCCTGTGAGGATATGAGATCTGTCTGGTCTTGGTGTAGCTGTTGTTGTTTATTCGTGTTTACACTTGACAAGTATATCACCAACAGTCGGCGTGGACAGCTCTAGCGTGGCTGAAATGTCCCTGATGGATTTATTGCTGAGGCGGCATCCAGTGACTAGCCCACGTTCAAACTCACTAATCTCTCCAGACCGATCCAGAATCCTGTTATTGCTTCTCCACTGATAACGCAACACAGAACAACACTCCGCGCCACCTCTCATATTGTCCGGTCCACCCTTATTGGTCATTTCAGCATTGTACACCGATGACGGGATGCTTTTATTGAGGTAATATATGTAATACTACTAGCTGGTGTCATCAAATATTTCCCAGCAACTGTAGTGGAATGTAGACACAGTGTCCCAGGGAGAGCTCTGATGCGTGAGAATGGGTGTTTTAAAAGGCACTGCACCAATTTCTGAAGGGAATAACGTGGCTGACGTGTCTTAGAAGCTAATGTGTTATGAAGTCATCCTGTAAGATATATCTTACAAGAATACAGCCTTATCTAACAGGTGTACAGGGTAGAAAGACGTATATTCTTCTTACCGATTCGTGTTACGTGAGATTTAGGGAGACTTGTTGGATGACGGTTGTGCCATCGCACCTACCATCGGGAGACATCCGTGTCTAAAGCACCCTTCCTGTTGTCGCTTGGCCTAGCTGTTCTACGACAACCGATAATTTCAATGCCACAGTACAGTGACAGACAGCGGCTATGAAATCAGCGCATCTGATTTAAGTGCAACACCCCGGTGCTACGCTTTATGAGCAATCAAAACCTCCAATATATGCCCAGTTTAAATGGTAATTCAATTTAGGTTCCGAAACCTCCACGGGCAAAACCTCCACTGTATGGCCAAATAAAATAGTAGTTCAATATCTAGACATTTATGAATGCCATATATTTCCTTTCCCTCACAAATATGAATCAGTAAACTGTAGTCACATTTATCTGCAATCTCTCTCTTCCAGATAGTTTCATCATACAGATGAACGTTGCATGCAGATCAATAGAAAACCGCTGCTCAAAGGCGTTAGTGAATTATTGCAGTGAATTACAACATAATTATAACATCCTCATATGCAAAAACTACGAAATTTGAAAAAAAATTGCGATTTTTACTCATATGCATCAGCTAGTTCCAATTTTTTGGTCTTCGTTATGCCAAAATCTAGAATGAGTTGCCGTGGTAGAGTAGGAACTAATATACGTCCAATACCGCGAAGGCGTAAAATAAGGGCACTCTGTTACGCCACAAAACTGACTTTACTACATTTGTGATTTTGGCAATCTGTTAATAGACCTCAGTCGTTCGTGCAGCTGCTGACAGTGATTAGGTACCTAAACAAACTTCCGTAAGGGCAGTCACCAGAACGTGGTTCGGCATTAATTTCGCCACATCCAGCATAGCGATGTGACTGATAACAGTTTAGATTATTTTCGAGGTCAAGTCTTTAGACACATAATTATTCTTGGAAAGGAAATTTTTTCAACTGCGTAACTGGAAGTAAGACTGCGAATTATTTGCTACTCTTTTGTGTTGAGCACTATCTCTGAACAGAATGACTGAAAGATTAAGGGCGGTAGTGGTCAGTATGGTCTAGCAAATGTATAAAGAAAACGAAATGATTCCAACATCTTACGAAGAAGGAGCGTCGAATAAAAAGAAAATGTAGTAATGTCACAAGAAAAGTCTGTAAGCTTCAGTTCATTTTCGTCTTCCATTAGATGTAAGAGAAGACTTTTATAGTTGCAGAACGCGTGAATATATTCAGCAGTAGTGCCTTGTTTCTTTATTCAAATGTGAAATGTACAATCACATACGCCATTCGTAGTTCAAAATAAAAAAGTTCTTTGTTCTTTGTTCTAGCTGAGGTTCACTTAGCTTAGTACCAAATCCTCCAGTATCATCTCAGGAGTTTCAGTCTGCAAACTTCACTGAAAAACCTATTTCAGACGGTGACTGTGTTATTAATCTTGGCAGTAATTCCAGCAATAGAGACGGTAACTACAGGAACGACGGGAACTTAAATGAGTAAACGAACAGCGTATCTTTATTAACTCACCTGACCTACACCAACTTTGATTTTTCTTATAATATCCAAATGTAATGTTAATAATTGCAAAGAAGTATCCTCAGATAAATTTCTTGTTTTGTGGTCGTCAGTAAAGGGAGAGTAAGAAACGCAAATAAATGGATATAACCGTCGCGTGGATGGCAAGAGAACCGTACAATGGATTCAGAGGAGCAGACGGACAGGGAAGAATCTTTTACCTTTTCGGTGTGAGAGTTAGGGTAGACACATTTTCTTTATGTTACTTAACACTGACCACCGAATTAAGATACACAGCGCTTTCAGATACATTGGAAGTTCAGCTCATATTTCAAAGAGATAGAAAAGTCTACCAACGAGGGATATACAAAACAGCCGAAGGCATTTTGCTTTTATTCCATCAAAGTAGTAAGTGGAAAAATAGGTTTTTACATGAGTTTTTCTTGTTCGGTTTAAGTATGACAGATGCTACAATGAGAAGCGCCCTTTCAAAAAGCTGTGAGCGTAACATCGAGCACTACAAACATGGGCATACATAAGCAAACTAATAAACTGACGGAGTGTGATGAATTTGGCGGTGCATCTTAAGGTATCTTTTCGGCGAGTAGAACTGTCGTATAGAGATAAGTCTTCAAGAATGCACTTTGATTCGAGCTTTAATGTTACATTAATGTATAACGACTATAATGTTGTATTCGAACAGGACAGCTGCATGTCGGCATGTCCTCCAAAATACCAGCAAATATCCTACGAATAAAATTTAGTAGTCCTTCTATTCAAAAACTTATTTGTGAATCAAACGTACTGCATTTAATTCGCTGACCGAGGACTAGAAACGTTGAAATACGAAGAGCTTGACAAACATTTGTAGAAAACAGATCTACCTCGAATAAATCGCAAAGAAGGCAAAATTTTAACAAAAAGCGACTAAAGTGTTGTGGCCGTAAATTTTGATCTAAAAACTCCGTTGATTACTTTAAACAGATGATATGGCCAAATATCCTACTTAAGTAAACTGGCAAGTATAATTTTACCATACAACCTGGAAAATGTAAACAGACTTGTTAGTTGTGGAACGACACAGACGGTAAAAGAGCATGTGGCTGTGATTACGTCATGTTGCTACTAGAAATTGCACAAGTGAGGACGATGTCAGATGGCTTCAAAATTGTTCAAATGGCTCTGAGCACTAATGGACTTAACTTCTGAGATCATCAGTCCCCTAGAACTTAGAACTACTTAAACCTAACTAACCTAAGGACATCAAACACATCCATGCCCATGGCAGGATTCGAACCTGCGACAGTAGCGGTCGCGTGGTTCCAAACTGTAGCGCCTAGAACCGCTCGGCCACCCCGGCCGGCAAGGGATGTCAGATGGATGTTAGGCTCAGCAGAAGAAGGCTACGTTTCTATCTGTTCGTACCTTTTTGTGAAAGAACCCTGCGAACTTGCTGTCAACTGATCACGTATTTTGTTAAACAGGTCTCTTACAAATCGAATGTGACACTATTAACACCCAGATAGAGGAGAAACGTATGCACCAGTGCACCACCCTGAGGGATAGGCTAAAATCTTTGGAAGTTGAAGGAGGAATCGTCGTTCGCACGATGCCGTACTAAAATTATGTATAATTTAAGAATGACAAGAAAGAAGCACCCAAGAGTGAAAGCCACAACTTCTGCCTACTCACCTGCGAAAGAAACAAACCTCTTTCATTCTTTTGTGATTATGTGACAAAATTTCAGCAGGCTATTAGCGAAGTAGCCTTAAGATAGAAAAGGGACGGTGGTCAGCAAATTTGTTTCTTCCCAAACCATACGAGCAAGAACTTTCGATAGCAGGAACAAAACTTACGAATGTGTTCATAATTTGGGTCGAACAAATGGTTAAGCGGAAATATCGAGATTGTTGTTGCCATTATTGGGAGATGAAACTGTTTAGTTCCGAACTGCCTCAACCAAATATTTAAGAGGGTGATGTAGCGTAAGGGTGTGGATTAGATTACTTGTTTACCCTTTCACTCCTGATTCAATCTTCAATTTATAGTTTTGTTCGGAGAGGATTTTGTGATTGTGAACCCTCATGTCCCAACGTTTGTCAGTATGGTGACATTATATCATTGGCAAATTGTTCTTAAATTAACGTCAGTGTAAAGACTCAAAGAGTCTAATAAACATTCAATCGCCTGTAATACAATATTAGTGTAACATACAATTGTCCTTATTTCGGCATAAAGGGAAGACAAAGATTGGGATTTGCCACAGGAAAACAATTCGTGGTGGGTCGCATTAAACCAGCCAGAACACTGATTGCTAAAGAAGAAAAAATGACCATGATGGCCTCGTGTATAATATCTTAATATTTATCGATTCCCCCATGGAATTTTTGACTTCTTGCTCTTCTACAGCGAGGCCACATATAAATACTTTACAGCATAAAATTTTCACTGTTTTGTTACCACTTCAAATTAGAATAAAATATAGTCACAGACGATTACCAGCATGATTTTTCCCTGAAGCAATGAAGAAGACGTATCAGGATATATTTGAAAGTTCATGTTTGTACTACAGACGCTGCACCAAAAAAGGAAATTTTTTGGACACAAGGATACTGTAGTGTGACGAACGAAGTACAAACACCAAAAAAAAATTTGCGTCACATCGGTTACGAGAGTTCCGGAAGCTGTACAGAAAATTGGAGTAGAGATCAACATAAACCTCATTTACGCTCTTTTTATTGCTTATGAAAACAACACATTGCATGTTGTACAGCCATACAGCATGACCAGTATCGTGTCCTCTTGCATTGATGCATGCCTATATTCGTCGGAACATACTATCCACAAATTCTTCAATGCACTGTTGGTCCAGATGGTCCCACTCCTCAACGTCGATTCGGCGTAGATCCCTCAGAGTGGTTCGTGGGTCATGTCGTCCATAAACCACTATTTTCAATCTATCCCAGGCGTGTTCGAAAGGGTTCATGTCTGGAGAACATGCTGGCCACTCTATTCGAGCAATGTGTTATGCTGAAGGGAGTAATTCACAAGATGTGCACGATGGGGCCGCGAACTGTCGACCATGCAGACGAATGTATCGCCAATATGCTGCCGATATGGTTGCACTCCCGGTCGGAGAATGGCATTCACGTATCGTACAGCCGTTACGGAGCCTTCCATGACCACCAGTGGCGTACCTCGCTCCAAAATAATGCCACCTCAAAACCCTCCACCTTGATGCACTCGCTGGGCAGTGTGTCTAAGGGTTGCCTCCAAAACACGTCTCCGACGATTGTCTTGTTGAAGGCATATGCGACTCTCATCGCTGAAGAGAACTTGATGCCAATCCTGAGCGGTCCGTTCGGCATGTTGTTGGGCCCAATCTGTACCGCTCTGCATGGTGTATTGGTTACAAAGATGGACCTCGCCATGGACGTCGAGAGTGAAGTTGCGCGTCATGCAGCCTAATGCGCACAGTTAAAGTCGTAACACAATGCCCTGTGGCTGCACGAAAAGCATAATTGAACATGGTGGCGTCGCTGTCATGGGGTTCCTCCGAGCCATAATCCGTAGGCGGTATTGACCGTCTAGGCATGATTGAATTACAGACAACAAGGGCCGTGTACCTCCTTCCTCGTGGAATAACTGGAACTGATCGTCTGTCGGACCCCGTCCGCCTAATAGGCGCTGCTCATGCATGGTTGCTTACATCTTTGAGCGGGTTTAGTGATATCTCTGAACAGTCAAAGGGACTGTGTCTGTGATACAATATCCACAGTCAATGTCTATCTTCAGATGTTCTGGGAACTGGGGTGGTGCAAAAATTTTTTGATTTGTGTATTTTGATCGGTAAACCACGCCACCGCGTGATGCTCTTGATAATGCGACAGGATACAAAGTAAGAGTTCTGAAGTAAAGTGGCTAGTTATGGGGCACAAACACAAATTACTGTTACAATGATGTAACCCTCTCTCTCTCTCTCTCTCTCTCTCTCCCTCTCTCTCTCTCTCTCTCTCTCACACACACACACACACGCACACACACACACACACACACTCACTCACATACACCCTCTCTTTCTCTCATACTCAAAGATATCGATTAAATATTTAACAAGCCAGTATAATAATCACTATCACTATGAAATTGAAAAAGGTTTAAAAGCTTCTCAAAAACCTTCTACCAAGGAATCTGTTAGAAATGTACTTTTTTAACCAATTTTTTATCATATAAATAACATATTTAATATAGTATGCGTGCATGTGACAGCTGCGTAGTAATACGAACGCAATGAAACAAATTTCCCTGACTACAACAAAATTATCAGACCTCAGTCCGCCTCCTTAGCTGAGTGGTTACATGCTCGCGTCCCATGCAGCGCTCACGGGTTCGATTCCAGGCCGGATTGAAGATTTGCTCCGCTCGTGGACTGGGTGTTGTCCTCATCATCATTCCATCCTCATCACCGGCTTGAAAGTCGCACAATGTGGCGTCGACTGAAATAAGACTTGCACTTGGAGGCCGAACTTCTCCGGATGGGGCCTCGTGGCCAACAATGTCGCCCGTTCATTTCATTTAACATACCTCACTTTAGAAAACATATTGAATAACAAGATGGAAAGATACTAATAAATACCTCTATAGGTATGCAGTAATGCAATCAAAAAAGGAGTAAGTATAATACCGATATCAGTTTTCAAACACAACACAATAAATAACAGCAATAGGCAACCAGATGTAAATAATTAATGCTTTAATTTTAGTAAAATCGCACTAAATCATTCAAGCAGTGTTTATGTTGCAGGTCTTTTGTTATTACCAAAGAAAGTCTTTCAGTTAAAATTATCACACATTATTGAACAAAATCCAGGTGAAAGTACTGAGAGAAGTATTAAAATTAAGAAAATCAGTCACTGGGAGTTCCACAAAGTTGTGCAGCTCGTCTAAACCATTTGTCTCAGCGCAAACTTTGCTGAGAAGTTCAAGTGACAATGTTGCGTCGTATCATCATGGTTCATTGACAGTCCACAATTCCGTGTGACATCACATGATAGTTTATGATGAGTCTTTCTGTTACAAAACATGATTGTTTCTCGGCCACAGAGTAACAAGGTTGCTAGATAAACAAATTTGTAAACTAATTGCTAGAAGTCAGTTACAGCGATATGTACTTAGACACACTGGACTCGCATTCGGGAGGACGACGGTTCAATCCCGCGTCCGGCCATCCTGATCTAGGTTTTCCGTGATTTCCCTAAATCACTCCAGGCAAATACCGGGATGGTTCCTCTGAAAGGGCACGGCCAACTTCCATCCCCATCCTTCCCTAATCCGATGAGACCGATGACCACGCTGTCTGGTCTCCTTCCCCAAACCAACCAACCAACCGACTTAGACTCGTCTTCATAGTCAATGACAGAGCTTCATTCTGCAGATTACTATGGCTGTATACGTTCCAGCCCACTTACTACAGAGTGAACACAACCAATTGGGAACCTCAAGCCCACTATCCGTGATATCATCATTACACGACAAGTCCTTCCCATCATCACACCGAAACCTCACTCTGCATACCACTTCAGCCAATCACAGTATAGTTTTTAGTGGACATTAAATTGAAACAGCTAATTACAATGTAGCCGCAGAGTCAACATCTTGATCATACGGGTTTTATGCAATGTTGAAAAGTATGTAGTAAGAAAATTATGACAATGGATTGTCTTACAATATCTCGACATACAATATTTACGGCATATACATACTGGTTAAGCAAGACTTGTCAATGTTCGTAATTTGATCTCTGTACCATGCTAGGTGTAAGGAACAATGAACCCTTAGGCAAGAGTCATAAACAATGTTTCTGTGAACAATGACGATGTTATATCCACAAACACAAGAACAAACAAACACACACACACACACACACACACACACACACACACACACACACCCGCACACAATTCAATCGAACATGGCCGCTAAAAATTACTATATCCTCTCAAATTAAATGCCCTCATTCTACTCCCATGTTTATATTCTTATAAAACTCATATAACTAAAAATGATATCCTAATTTGGTAGCTGAAACTATATTTTTTAAACTTACACATATTATGAGGCGTTATGGACTCTGACTATAAATTTTCACAATTAATTTATTCTGAGATGTTTGTCAAATGTCATCATGTCAACTCAATATCTAAAATAGCTTAATAATATGGTGCCATGTCTGCCATTATGTGTACATATGCCAAAAGTACAAATGAATACTGTTCTGCCTTTACATAAGGCAGTTTGTTGTAACTTCTGTTGTAACATGAGTAAATGGCCCCAGTTGTTACCTTACAAATTTTCTGTCATTGCCCCCAATGCATAATAATGGTTGTCTTGTAAACTAACCGTAAATGTCCACTGGTCTAAAGATGGGATGTGTAAACAGACCGTCATTACTCCGTGGCTAATGGTGGTCACTTTGTAAACTGACTACCTTTGCCCTCATGGAATAATAGTGGTCGTCATGTAAAATGATCATCATTGCCCCCATGAGGTGTTGGTGGTCACCTTCAGACTGACTGACATCCGACATCACTCGCAGCCCCCGCGCTCCACGCTTCCATCCCCCCGCCCCTTCCCCTCATTTTTAAAGGTGAACATGTGTGTGCTAACCAGCTTTGCCCCAAGGGATAATCGTGGTCACCCAGAAAATTGACCATCATTTCTTCTAGAGCCTGACCACCATTACCTCATTTTGCAAACTGACCATCATTGGTCCATCCTGTCATTGTCACATAACGCTAAATGATCATTACCCCACTGTAACATGGCATGCAGAAATTGAAGCTGAAGGCTTACAGAGGGAAATGTGGTGCTTAGATAAAAATAATGAACTTACGCCTTAGGATTAGATCCTCACTAAGTTGGTATTTGAATCACGATTTGGTATGATGACGGTACTGGGAAACATGTATTTTTTGTGGTGATGTACTACCAACCATGGCTGCCAACAGTTCCATCACTGATGTAGACAATCAGTTTAAGATGAATTCACGAAAGCACTAGTTGGTTGTAGAGAATGAAATCATAAGGCATTTCACACATGGGAAGGTGGGTGGACGAATGGTGATCGAGCTGAACTGGTTTTTGCGAGGATCAGTTGTTGTCAATGCCAACTTCTTGGGAATAAAATTGTTTACGTTGATAAGATACAATATGTGAAAGAACGACGATGGAGGAATACGAAAGGAAGAGCAGGAACAAAGTACTCGGATTGAAAAGGAAGTAAGATAGCGATGTGAAATTTAGCCCCTAATATTCAGTCCATACATCGAAGAAGCAATGATTTAAATAAAAGAACTGTTGAAGTTAGAGATTAAAATTCAAGGTGAAACGATATCATTGCTGAGTTTTGCTGATGACTTCGCTATTTGTAGTAAAAGTAAGAAGAATACAAGCTACATTGAATGGAATGAACTGTATATTGAATACAGAATGTGGACTGAGACTAAACCAGAGAAAAACGAAAGTGATGAGAAATAGAAGACGTGATAATACCGAGAAACTAAGCATCGGTATTGGTGCCCTCGAAGTAAATCAACGAATTCTGCTACCTAGGCATCAAAATAACCCATGACGACAGGAACAAGGAGGACATAAGAAGTAGACTAGAACTGGCAAAAAGGAAATTCCTCGCAAAAGCAAGTATACTAATATTAACTATACCCGTTAATTAGAGGAGGAAATTTCTAACAATCTACGTTTGGAGCACGTGATTGAATGTTAGTGTTGACTGTTGGAAAACTGGAACAGAAGAGGTGTGGTACTACAAAAGAATTCTGAAAACTAGGTGGACCGATAAAGTAAGAAATAAAGAAATTATCCATAGAACTGGCGAGGAAAGGAATACTTGAAAAATACTGACACGAAGAAGAGACAGGATGAAGGAGATCTGTTACGGCATCAGAGAATAGTCTCAGTCGTGTTAGTGGAAGCTGTGACAGCGAGCCTCAATTTTATTTGAGGAATCTGTAAATTGAAAAAGACTGTAAAGGAAGACAGCGATTAGAATACAGCAAGCAAATAATTGAGGGTGTAATTACGCTTTTAATCTTAGCTACCCTGAGAGAAGAGTTTGGCAGTGTCGAGGAATTCCTGGTAGACAACAGAAAAAAAGAGAAAAGGTAGTGTGTGAAAACAACATTGTGAGATATTGACATAAACTTTACCTTTTTGTCTTGCTAACGTATCTTTGCTAACATTTTAGACGTGCAAATAACATTTTGATACGTGTAAAGCACCATAAAACAATTTAGATTTGGAAATATTTAATTTAAGGGTCCATTGAAAGTTACTGCAAGTATGTTCTCAAGTGATATATACAATGGACATCTTTATAGGTTTTATAGGTTTATTAATAGGTTCTTTTGCGTCTTTCGCTGATGTCAAAATCCGGTTATTTTGAATGTGCACTTTAGATGTTAAAAAAAATGAATTTCTGGCAGGAGATTGTACTTACAGGGACGCTAGAATTCTAAAAGGTCTGCATACTGTTGCCTATTGTATGTCCTATCCGCTGCACTTTAAATTTACAATGTCACTTCAGAGATGTTGTACATGTTACAGAGATGTTGGTTTACAGTGGATACGGGGATAAAATATTAAATGGTTATATTATTATATTTGGTATTGATATATACTTTTTCTAATATAGATGTGCTCTAGCAAGGGATATAAAAATTACGAGTAAATGATTATGTGCATAAATATAATTTCCTGTTACTTTAAAACATATGAATTGGTAGCGCTTGAATATAGATATTTGCACACTTCAATTACTATATTAAGTTCTTATACACAAGAAGATTACAACAGACCATGTACAATAAAGGTATTAATGGAAATGGTTACTTGCATTGCTGTGTATTGAAACTGAAAATTATGAGAATGCTTTAGGTACTTTGCCAAACCTTTTAGAAAAGTTAGCTAAACCTGTTTCACTATTCTTCTTCAGTTTATATTCCCCAAGCTTCTTTCTGTGTATAAATACTTCTAGTTCTTCACATAGAAACATTCTGTGTGCTTTGTTCAGCGTATGTAGTATTTCAGTGTTGCTTTCGGCATTTTAAAATGGATGGCCTGCATCTTTTATATGAGAAGCTATTGCAGATTTGTGTTTGGTATTGTATCAGAAACTGTTGATGTGTTCTTTGAATACAGTGTGGAAGTTATGACCTGTTTCACTTACCTGCTGTCCTTAGTATTTGCTACATATGATTTTATATATGTGAGAGAATGAAAATTTATCTCCAGTGCTTTGCCCAGTCTTATTGTTTATTTGGAATGCAGTTCTCATTTTACATTACATGAAGATATTGTCAAATTTTTGTGATTATCGAGGAAGTTAACACATGTTGTTAGGGTATTATCTTGGTTCTTGGTGGCTATTTGGTTTGTTTTCTATTTTTTTATTTTGTAACTAACATGTCCATTGGTGTGGGTTTATACCCATTAGCTGCAGTTGTTTGATTAGTTATTTTTAATTCATTCTGGAGACTCTGATCCTTCGCTATGATTTTAGAGCCCTGTACATCATTGAGCAGCAATATACCAGTTTGTTCATATTAGGATGGCAGGAGGAAGCATGTATGTTTATGTCTATGTGGTTGATTTCCTGTAAATCTGGAAGACATTGTTGACTTTTTTGCATATGATTAAATCGAGGAAGTTAATGGTTATATTTATTTCTTGTTCATAGGTGAATTTAATATCTTTGTGCAGTCTGTTGAATGTTTGGAGGAGTCTTGGACATCATCATTGTTTTTCTCACCAATGATCTGAAATGTATCATCTATGTATCTTCTGCATAACTGAATTTTTGGAATTCATGTTGGTTTTTTGTGTATGGTTTGTACTGTTGATAGTTGAGGAACATTTTGACTATAGTTTGTGATTTGTTAGCACCCATAGCTAGCCCTCTAATTGGTTTGTAGATTTTTCCATTGAAAGAAAAGTAATTATATTTCGGTATCAGTTCCAGAAAGTCAATGAGTTCTGTGATTGCTGCTGGGGATAGATGTTTGTATTTTATTTGTCTAATGAATAGCTAAAGTATCAAGAATGGAGATGTTACTATACAGAATTGTTACATCTTGCGGGATCATATGGCATTCATTATTCCTTTGTATATCTTTCAGATCATTGGCAAATGAGACGCTATTTTTTTATTGCATAGCTATGGTGAGATACACAGTTATCTTGTAGGATCTTGTTGAGTTTTTGCAAATTTTGTACTTGGGGTAGTTTATTGATCGATCTTATAGAGCCATCATTTTTGTGAACCTTTAATTGAGATCTTAGGCATGCTGCATTTGGATTCATGCATCGACATTGGTGCTTTTCCCTATCAATAAGCTGGTTGTTACCCTTTTTGATGAGAGGCTTAAGTTCAGCTTCGTGTTTGTTGGTAGTGTCTTTGTCTAGCTGTATGATATTATTTTGTTCAAAGAAATCCGAGGTTTTAACGATGTATTCATTTTCATGTAAAATAACCGCTGAATTTCTTATTTGCCTTTGTGACAATTGCTTTATGATTTTTCAGTTTAGTATTTAGTGCGTAGTACTATCTTTTCGTTAATGGTTGGTGTTTCTAATGTTTCTCATGTGATTTCTTCTTCAAGAAGATTTTTAACTTGTTCTGCTACAACAGTTTTAGTTTTGTTCTCTAATTTATCGGCATCCACTGTTTTCTAAGTTGATACTATTACCTGTTTAGTATTTATTATTTTGAGTTGGTGTTCTATGTTGTATTTCAGATCTTTGTTAAGTAGGTCAAGTTCTTCATCATAGAATTCGGCGCTTATAGCTTTGCTGTAGAATTTAGGTAGCGTCTGTGTGGTTTGATGTAAGTTACATGTATTTGAGTTAGGACAGCTTTCTTTCGTGTCTGTTTACGATAGTGATGTACTCCTTGTTAACACTGTCATTCATTATGTGTCATACACGGTTGGAGTTAAAATTTGGTAATTTATTCGCCAGTACTAGATGACTGTTGTATATCTGTCTATTTAGCAAGTCTGTCTTTCCGTGGAGTCCCCTAATTTCGGTATCTGGCCACATTTTCTCGACTTTCTTTCGAACTACGTTACCAGATTGCGAATTTTTTGGGATTGTCATTTTGATGTACTCTGGGAGAACTCTATATCTCCTGCATTCTTTGTTATACGTAGGGTGTTTTTCGTAAGTCTGACCTCCATTCTCTCGTAATTCGTAACTTCTCTTGATCGCTAACCTCTTTCGTTGCCTCGTTTGGTATACAAATGAGTAATCAGTCCATACGAGAAGGCAGTATGAGGTCTGCGGGTGTTGATAAATACAAACAAAACGGTTTCTGCGTCACACCATCACCTTCAGGTGGAGAAATGTTTATTTACATGGCTCGTGTTGGTGGAGAGTACATACGTCTTTTCAGAGTCGCAGGCCAAGGGCAGTATAGGTTATATTGTACCTTATACTAATGACAAAAGTTGTTTTGTTTAGAAAAGGCACTATAGATACAATCCCGCCAGTAGTCTCAAAACGTTAATCCCTAACTCAAAATCAGCATTAGATACCTGTAGATGATTTGTGATAAAATAGATTTTCGGCTACGTCATTTTGCTTAAAACGTCTTTCTTGCTGCTATTGTCTTATGGTATCTTGCTGTTTTTCTTGGTGATGTTGGTATACATAATTTCTGTTACTTTTATGTCCTCCACTCATTTTTCTCATCTTCAGCCGCCTTATACGCAAATGTTTTGTTATCAGATATTTCCTTCCGAGATTAGCAATAGTCTTCAAGTAAGTAAAACCAGTTCGATGAGAACCTTCAGTTTTTGACGCTCATTTACGTACATCTCTTCTAAGCCAAGAGGGAGACTGTACAATTCTCTTTACATAAGGAGTTATGAATCCCAAAATTCCGAAGTGCTCCTCGGACGAAGAAAACTATGACACACCGAACAAAAAAGGAGAGTGTGTGAGGACGTCTGTTGGGATATACGGGTCAGAAGGACACCATTAACGTCAATTGGAAGGCTACCGGACACTTCTACGGCCGCATATAGCCTCCAGCAGTGGAATCGATTCGTGCCCGCTATTGCCAACGGCGGGGCTGAAGTCTTTCTGACTACTGGACGGGTCGTGCTGGAGAAACCCTACACAGCCCTCAGCCGGAAAGACCAAGATGCAGAACAACAAGCAAAGCGATAAGGAGCGCAGACTGTTTACAATTAGAATCACTACGATGTTAAACAGCATCCAAGGCTGTAGAAATTCAAGTTACACGATACCCTGCCACGAAATGTTTTGTTCACCATCAATTAGGAATTCTTCGAAGGGTAACAGTGTTCCCTAAAGGATAGCGTATTTTGCATTGCAGTTAGACATCGGCTAACAAGCCCTCACTTAGATGTCAGACAACACATTGTCGTGTAGAAACTTGTACAAACACCATGTTTGGTAACAAAAATGCAAAATGTTAGTTGTAGCCCTATTGGTAAATAAAAACAGTGTATATCTGCCAAATGAGAAATATCATAATTTATTAATTGCATCTTTTATTTCGATCATGCATGGATGTAATAGAATTAACTCATACATGGCATTATGAGAGATACATAACATGTCTAAATGTTTTTAGGCTGATCTTGTGTAACTTTAAGAAGTGTTTAAAAATATTTTTTGAAGTATTTTTGGATGAAGTTCGACATATACCGTAATTCTGTATGAATTTATATCTTAAGGATTTGTTACGAAAATGTATTTAAAATTATAATAATCTGGATACTGGCCATTTTCTGTTGCATGATGGCATTTTTATATCAGTCTTCTAGGGCGAATACTAAGTGAATATACTTGTTCTAACAGGGGTGGCCAAGTGGTTCTAGGCGCTACAGTCTGGAACTTCTTGACCGCTACGGTCGCAGGTTCGAATCCTGCCTCGGTTATTGATGTGTATGATGTCCTTAGGTTAGTTAGGTTTAAGTAGTTCTAAGTTCTAGGGGACTGATGACCTTAGAAGTTTAGTCCCATAGTGCACAGAACCATTTGAACCATTTTTTTGAACTTGTTCTAACACAGGAATGTGTAAGAATAAGCTCGAAACACTAGATCATGGGTTCAGTTTAATAGCGATTACATTCCCATATGGTGTAGTAAACTACATTGGTTATATTAACCCTTTATTTGGCAATGTTGCTCAGATTTGCACTGTGATTTCAATAGAGTATTTCAATAGAGTATTTCAAGTTTCATCTCTGATGGGTAGTAGTACTTGCAAACAACATTTAAGCTCTCATATGTAGATGTACTGTATTGTCTCTGGTGGAAAGCTTCTGAACAGTGTGCATCTTTAGCGGATACCGAGTGAGGTTACTTTAGCATCTGTAACTGGTGTAAGTGTTTCTTTCGACTCTGGACTGGTGTTTTCTCTTGTGCAGTGAAAACTGCTTACAACAGGCAAGAGGAAGTCCTGGAGGTGAGTTATTATACACAAGTGTAGCGAAGGCTTACTTGGAACATTGCAAAGAGGCATTTCTTATTCTTGGAAAAGGAAGCCTATCTTTGACTACTAGATGGACAACAAGTCCACAAGAAGAAGATAACTGCAACTCCAGTGCCAATGAATGGTGTACGATATGATTGTTATCGCAATGGCCAGACTATGGCTTAATAGGAAGAGTGAGCTTTGCCTCCGGGGATACTCGACTATAAATCGTGAAATGGAAATGTCCCGTGCTTTGGACTAAAAATGAAATGTTTTAAGATATTTAACACGAACTGGTGCAAAAGGGAACTATTTTTTCAGTCACACAAACAACACTGTAGTATTTTGTAGCACATATGCGGCTTTTGTGAGCAATGATACTTAAAGGGAAAATTCTATATTTTGGAAAAAAAATTATGTGAAATTGTTCACAAGGGCATATACATCTAATTTAAGTAACTTAATACCTTTCCTTTACAATATTTCTGTGAGTGTCAAAGAAATGAATAAATTTTGGATGTGTGTTCACCTGGCGTGTTCGTCAGGTGACGAGATTTTACATAGCCCTCAAGCGACGTGTTGTCGTGCATAGCCTTACGTATACATCATAACAGATAACAAAAGCACAGAAATTAAATGACGCCATAGTTGGTGTGTAAACTTTGATTCTATTCTTGATATACCGTATTATATCGTACCTGTAGATATAGAGCGTTTCCTGCATGTATTAAAATCAACCTACATATAAAACTATTACATGTACATGGAGAGATTTTAAGTGGTTTTAGATGATTATTTGTGATCTTATGTAAAGAAAAATTGTTAAAGAATTGTTAAGAATATTAATAAAATGTTTTTAAGAAATTCTCTGAAATGATATAGAAGAGTTTGTGTGTAATTACGTTTTATGAAGTTTGCACATGACTTTATGGACAATATTTTTAAAATGGTAGAATATTGACTTGGATTAGATGTTGTGATAACAGTTTAGACATACTTATGTGGAATAGTAGATCCATGCATTAATCTAATGTGAGACTGTAATCTCGAGTCATACTACTACTACACTATCTGGTATACTTAAGTGTCAGTAAGAACGTTTACGCTGGTATCTGTCAGTTATAAAATGGTGATGAACGTAAGTATTTTTATTCAGCGCAGTAACGTGTGTGTACGTAGGATTATTTCAAAACTGATATGCCGACTTCTAGTATAGCTTAGGATACCAACATGAAGATATATTTTATAGCCACACTAACTGTACAGGACGAGATGTATGCCACAGGACACACGGCAGACACGAATACCACATTATTCCCTTACCTACGTGTCGGTGCTTATATACCCACACTGGAGATGCGGTGCGTTGCATATACGTTGCAACAACACCGTGAAACTAAAACTTTTTGGTTGCCCCCTTATATTTTCGCTTACAAGCCAAGGTCGTGAACAGCCAGAATTGTTAGAAATCTATGGGCAGTAACTGACACCCCCTGCCGTGCCACTTCCAGGGGACCGTTGGGGCAAATAAAAGGTGTAATGACAACTGTGGGCAGCGCACTGCTTCCGGAAGAAGGGAGGTAGGTACTTCGGAACTGCACTACCCTTCTGGTGCCGCCTTGATAGACACAGCAAACTTCTTCCGAGGAATCTGGGAAATGGAGAACAGGACGTGAACGGGGCGTATGCGCTAAACAAAAGTTAGCCAGGGTGACCAGAAGCCCGCAATAGCAAAGATTTTACAACGTTTCCCTTTCGACAATGTGCTCTCTGCGGAGGGCCTTGAGCGTTTGCCAGCAAATTCGCGGAAGCCAATCTTTTCTATTCCACGGTCATGAAAACTTCGACGTGGTTATTCTGAGAAGTGGAGGTCAGTAACAGAGAGAAGACTGCGCGTTGGTAGCTGGAGAAACGACGCTCTGATGTAGACCCGCTTCTTGAAATTTTTGGAACAGTGCGAGCAAGAAGAGATTTTACGCAGCCCCTTGTGAAAGATATTAACAACATAAAAATTACGCTTCTGGCTGGAGTCGAGTGAATTTTCTGCTCATTTGTGGGCAGTGTTTTTCGAAGGAGTCTCTGAGCTGAGCAAACACAGGACACGGAGTTTTATCACATGTGCATCTTCAACCTGGTGTGTCGGTGCTCACCGCGATTTTCCCTGACTGGCGTGCCAGTTCTCGATTGTACGGTCGTCTAACAAAAGCTTTTTGATAATCTCTTATGTTACATTCATGCGCCGACTTCCAGTTACTAGATAGGAAGGAGATAAAATGAAAGATGGTTTGACGTATTCAGTCAAGGTCTTAACATTCGTCATTTGAATGAATGTGTTTTGCGCATCATAAAAATTAAAAGTGTCAGGCTGGGATCGGCGTGTCGCTTTTCAAGTCTGCTTTAAAGCGGACTGAAATATAATTGGCCAGAAAGGTCGTTGCAGGGAGTAGGGGTAGACTCGAGCGAATTTCTCGAGACGATGTCCGTAGGTGGGAAATGCAACGAAGTCTGAAAATGACTTCAGCTAAACAGGCAAAATTTTGGTTCCTTTTGTTTGGTTATGGTGGTCGGGAATTTTCTCGATGTCTGCTAAAAGCAAATATGCTAAAAGCACCGTAACGTCATTGTTCGTTAAAGGGGTAGATAACTGAAAACATTAATTTTAGCCTACTTTTCTATTGGCTTAAAATATTCATTAGGGAGTATATTTTTAATAATAATTCATATAGTCTGGCAAAAATAAAATATTTTAAAACCGCGATTTACGGTATAGGTGTCTGGTGCATCCAAGCGCTCGAATGCAACCCGATGTGATACTATAGCAGTTACTGCCGGAATAGGACTCCTGTTAGTTTCTGATAGTATAACGGAGGCATTAGTATCAACTAAAATACAATCCTCAACAAGATTTCATTTCGTGACGTGATTCCTTGATGATTAATAGTCGGAAAGCAAGTGCTTGTCTCGCATATTCTTAACTTGCCATTTCTCTTCTTTCTTTTTACGTAGTAAAATGCGACTGCCTGAAAATGGCAAACGTTTTTAATTCAACAGAAAAGGTTCGAAAAGTAATCCACATGGTGCAAGCAAACGCTTCAATTGGCAAGCGAAAGCCACTTAATCGACATAATTTCGTGAAAATGAGAGTGTTTAGACATTGGCGAACAAGAGGCTAACTGTCGATTAAAGGGCTGTATAGTTTCAGTATTAAAAAATAGAAGCTTCTGTTTCCAAAACAACGGCTTTCAACTTCGCGGGAGCAATAGCTCATGAATATGGGTGCAATTACATTACAGTTTTTTGTAAATTATGATTCGGCGTTTTTTCTACCGTTGTACGTAGGATTTTTAGCCACATATTTTCATTTCGACTTTTTGGTGCACGTTTTTATAACCACTTTTTATATAATAAAGTTACTTTTATGTCAGAGTGCCGCCATTTAGCTAAAATTATTTTTTATCCTTACCTAGTACGTTAGAGAATATCATCAGTCTGACAGAGGTTTTTGAGTTTTGGTTCTACTGTAGGTTGAAAATTCTAGCGTTCAGAACTGCCACCACCCGCCCTCGCATTCGTTAAGACTTATCGTCGATGTCTTGTAGTGTGCTCTTGATGCAAGTTGTACTGGACTGACCCGACAGCCAATCCACTATGACTTGTAGCCGAATAGCACGCGTTAAGCTCAGGCAGGCTGGCGTGAGGTCTGGAACAGGACAATGTAATTAAATGTAGCAAATAAAGTACGTTGCTGCTGGAATACTTAACTTTAACCCATAATTGGTGCACATTGGTCTGATAGTACATGCTTCACAAGATACATCGCAAAGGATAAATGGCGCCTTACTAGGTCGCAGCAAATGACGTAGCTGAAGGCTATGCTAACTATCGTCTCGGCAAAGGAGAGCGTATTTGTCAGTATAGCTTCGCTATCAAAGTCTACTGTACAACTGGGACGAGTGCTAGGACGTCTCACTAGACCTGCCGTGTGGCGGCGCTCGGTCTGCAATCACTGACAGTGGCGACACGCGGGTCCGACGTATACTAGCGGACTGCGGCCGATTTAAAGGCTACCACCTAGCAAGTGTGGTGTCTGGCGGTGACACCACACAAGTTATTTGCTTAAAACGTACTTAATTCAGTCTTAAGAGTGTACAATAAATGTCCGAAGTCAGTTTTGTAATTTGTTATTTTATAGAAAAAAATTAGGACTATCGTTATCGTTCCAAAATAGGGCGTCACCCTGGTCTACCCACCTAAGATAACAAGTGCGGAAACAGCACTGCCGCAAAGCCGTTCTAATTTGAGATCGCCGAAGAAATGTTGGACATAATCTGTAGAAAAAACCCGGGTGCTAGGCACAGCCAAAATCATTCACTTGTCGGACCATTCTTCGCGCGCTCGCCGCTCATTGGCTTTCGTCTTATGGCCGTAGCTGCACAGTGGTAGATGTCCTACTTGTCCCACGTTTGATACCGGATCGTTATAATTTAAGTTCCGCTACTCATTGAGGTTCTCTGTGGGCTGTAATTATTGTCTGAAAGCGGAACTTCGTAGATGCACTTGTAACTTAATACAGAAGAGATTTACGCTGGAAAACAAAGTAGTTCCAATTTTGGTCACCAGGTTCAAATTTGGCACTGCACACTGTATGGCAGTATGACATCCACGCTGTCATTTGACAAGCCATAACGTGACGGAACAATATGGCTGTCGACAAGAGACATAGTGTGCTGTTAGTGCAATAGCTTTGTGTAAACAGCAGCGGTTACAGAGCTGCATTCAGAGGGTATCGCCACTGAAAAATCTGAGTAAAAGCCCGATGTTATTAAATGGTTTAAAGGAGATGATAATGAAGTTCAAAAACTTGGGAGATCTTGGTGTGCCAGCTGATAGAGGAAGGTGTGGTGTCACCGGCAGACACCACACTTGCTAGGTGGTAGCCTTTAAATCGGCCGCAGTCCGTTAGTATACGTCGGACCCGCGTGTCGCTACTATCAGTGATTGCAGACCGAGCGCCGCCACACGGCAGGTCTAGAGAGACTTCCTAGCACTCGCCCCAGTTGTACAACCGACTTTGCTAGCGATGGTTCACTATCAAAATACGCTCTCATTTGCCGAGACGATAGTTAGCATAACCTTCAGCTACGTCATTTGCTACGACCTAGCAAGGCGCCATTACCAGTTACTATTGATACTGCAATCATGTACCGTCAAGAGCGACGCTCCTAATTAACGGATTAAAGTTAAGTATTCCACCAGCTACGTCCGTTTTTCTAAAGTCTAATTTCCTTGCCCTGTTCCAGACCTCACGCCAGTCTGCGTCAGCTAAAACGCGTGCCTTTCGTCTTCCTCTAGTACCCGGTGTTGGCTCTCCTGCCAACCCACAACAGAAGGCATCTTACTCCGGTGGAAGGTTGCTGTTGTTGTGACTGACCATGCAGCACGTGCCCTGGTAACGCTTGTGCTTCTGCAGTGTCACGAGAATTGTCCATCCCATGGTGAAAACTTTGGAAAGCTTGCGGTCTATATAACACTGGAATCCATACAAGAACCAGACGGTAGAGCACGAAAGCTCTTACCTCACTCTTCGGTTTCTTGGCATGGACTGAAGTTGATGACATGTGGCCAGGCAATACTCTGTGGAGTGACGAGGCACATTTTACGCTACAAGGTGCAGTGAATGCAGAGAACTGCCGAATTTGGGGTACTGTTAAACCATGTGTAGTGCACAATGAGCCACTTTACTCGCCCTACGTCAGTGTGTGATTGCACCTTCATTCTCGGTCCACTCTCGTCTATAGAGAAAGTGGGCCTGACAGGTCTACCGTGATGTCTGTACGCTATCGAGATCTCCTTGTATGGCGTGTGATTCCTGCTCCGGAAGAGTACAGCTATGTGGAAACCACTGTTTTCATGCAAGATGGTGCAACAGTTCCTCTCGCTCGCCCAGTGAAAGATCTGCTCAATGCAGCTTTCCACGAAGATGTTATCTCCAGAGGTTTTGCAACGCGTGGACTGCAAGATCACATGATCGGAATCAGTGTGACTTTTGGCTCTCGAGATTCTAAAATATCATATTTACCAGGGACGCGATCCGTCTCTACCCGATCCGAAGGCCATTATATACGAATACTTTGCTCAGATTCCACAGCAACTGCTGTAAACAGGTGTGGATCACGTCGTTTTAAGGATGCTGCATCTCACGAAGCCTGCTGTAACCATACTGAATAAACTGGATAATCGGCTGTTAATTATAAAATCTCCGTTATTCTTTTCTCGTTTGCTTGATCTTTACTGTACGCGTTCCGTTCCTAATGGTTCAAATGGCTCTGAGCACCATGAGACTTAACATCTGAGGTCATCAGTCCCCTAAAACGTAGAACTACTTAAACCTAACTAACCTAAGGACATCACACACATCCATGCCCGAGGCAGGATTCGAACCTGCGACCGTAGCAGTCGCGCGGTTCCGGACTGAAGCGCCTGGAACCGCTTGGCCACCGCGGCCGGCCGTTCCGTTCCTGATTCCTTACATAAAGAAATATATGTACAGGGTGTTTCACATTTCATGTTACAGACTTCTACAACTTGCAGAGAGTACTTAGCATGTCAAGTTTTACAGAGGAACCAATGTCCAGAAACATCATCCAACGGCGCTACAGAACGCCAAAGTTACAGACAGATAGCGGCGGTTGTAAATGTATGTAAATAAAGGGTGATTATAAACTTTCTAGGATGACGGAGAAGGATAAATGCATCAATCTGAGGTAAGGGTTCCTGTACCCGAAAGGAACGAGTCGACCGTTATAAGTGATAACTGTTCTCATACCTCTAACAGTGGAATATATGTACTGGCACTGTTGTTCCTAGAATTGTAGAACAGACAATTTTTAGAGGCTGCAGTGTGCACCGAAACAAAAAAAAAGAAGTTTTGTAAACATAGGCTCTAAAAAGCATATCTGAGGCGCTATGAGCACTTGTTCATCTTCGATAATGTGCAACACATCTGCTCGGTTTAACAAGTGCTCATAGCCCTTTAGGTATGCATTTTGGAGCCCATGTGTAGTTGAGTCTTTTCATTGCTTTGGTCCATACTACCACCTCTGGAAGTTGCCTGTTCTACAATCTTAGTAACAACAGTACTAGTACATGTATTCTACCCTCAGACTTATCACAACGGTTTTCATCTGTAACTTCCGACTCGCTAACACTTCAGACCTTCACCCTCCATCAATGCTAACTTTTCACATCTAACATCCATCACTGCTGGCTGTTCACCTCCAACTGCCCAACAGTACTTCCACCACTGCTGGCGGCTAACTTCCAACATCAAGTGCGACCAGCCACAGAGTCTCTTACAAAGAAAGCGCAGTCAGAGATCCAATGCAAAGCGCTACACAGCGTTGCCAACACAGAAGCAGCCCATTTAAATTAGTAAGAGCAGTACTAGTACATGTTTCCACCCTCAGACGTATCACAACTTCCGACTCGTTCGGTTTCGGTACAGAGACCCTTACCTCAAATTGATACATTTATCCTTCTCCATGATCATACAAAGTTTGTAACATCTTCAAGGAATCATCCTATTTATATATTTTTGTTCGGGCGCTGGCCCCTATAACTTCGATGTTACCATTGGAAGACGTTTCCGCACATCGGTTCCTATGAAGGACTTGAGTCCCGTCTACAGCCTCTAGCAGTGGGTAGCATGAATGTTGAAATATCCAGTATACGTCTTTCTTGCTTTCACAACGCCAGATTTATATCAGGTGGCCTAAAAGATGTAATTATTTTGCCGGCGAAAATAGGAGCCATACTAACGCAATGGAATACCTACCAAGTTTCGCTGCCATACGATAACTGCCGCCCACACTGGACCTCTGTGAGCAGCTGCACTTGAATTATTATCACCCGGTACTACATGCTGATGCCGTGCGGCATTCCACTGCAGGTAGCACAGTGAGTACCCAGCACGGAGTGAGGTGGTATATGTGGACCGGCAGCACAGAGGGGCTGGCTGGGTTCCAGTGTCGGCTGGCAGTTCTCCGTCCGGTGACTGGCCGGACGTTTCCCAGCGGCGCAAGTTTTCCTCTCTGCTAATGGATGTGGTTTCAGTTAGAGTGCCGCTGTCACGCCTCATTGCCGAAATGGACTGTCAGCCGGCGAAGATACCACCACGGGCGTTGTAGCCAGCGACACTCCATGCTTTGTTTCCAGTTCAATTAGAGGCCGGAAAAGTCCGGAGTGCACTGTATTGTATACCACAACCGGGAGACAGGGGGAGACTTACCGTTTGACATTGTGGCCTCAAATTAAGTACAGTAAGGAAAAAGGTACTACAACTAAATACATACAATGGAAATTGTTATTGAGTTCGTGGAAAAAGTTTCCTTCGTTTTCATTGTTCACAAGGTATCCTAATTATTTACTGTCAGAATTATAAACGTTATAGAGCGTTCGGTACCGCCCACTGGATTTCTACCTTGACGTAGTGGTGCTGTGACGGGTGACATCGTACGTGTGGAGAGCGTTGGTTTGTTTTCTCTAGGGCCGCTAGTAATGCCAGCTAATGCTGTGTTTGTAGTTTACATTATGGTTGAAGGGGTCCTATCAATTGTTATGGCATGACCACGTTATTAGATCTACAAGTTTAGCTATCTGAACAGAAGATAATGAGCTTATGCTCCTAATCACTGAGGTATCTTGGTAACCACCGTAAACAGTAATTGTCGTTTATGCGAATTTTGGATTCTTTATGAATACATCTTCCTTTGCCATTTATTTTTTTCTCATATGATAACGAACCTGCATCGTAACGAAACCATTACTATTCAGTGAATAATAATATTGTTAGACGGGTACTTTGAGAACTACGAAGTACGTAAACCTGCATAAGTTAAACCGAAAACTGGGGCTGAATCCTTGAACGTGAATTACAAGGAAGACAGTGTTAATAACTGAAAGAAATGCATGAAGGTGAACCAGAATTAGTTAACGCGTTGGCGAACAACGGTGGGGGGGAGTGACAGAATAAAGTAAGTAACAATAACTGTCACAGCCACCATAGTAGTAACCATGTAAGATCGAAACGATGTCAAGTGTAATAATAGACGCAAATTTGGCTCTCTCTATTGGTTATGTTCTAATATCTTTTTTGGCTTTCTGTGTTAGTATCAGCTTTCCAGTTATAGCTGAATTTTGTGATTCTTTTTTCGTCTTCGATGTCACCCTAGTACCGTGCTTTTCCAGTGTTTTCGTTAGAATATTATAGTATTTTCCGTGATTTTGTTGTTCTTTCTTTAGATTTTACCTTTTCTTTGTCTAAAACCCCAATCTCCATTGTTCTCCTCTTAGCTCCAGTACTGATGAAGAAGAGTTTGTAGAATTCCGCAATTGATGCTTATATTTCCGACACAAGGGAACGAGTTATTGTTGAGTAATGGTCACGGTTTTCCAATCATGTCTGTGTTGCATTTCGGGACTTGTGACGACGGAAAGGGTCAAGGTCGACTCTAGCTTATCCCTACATTGAGTAATTTGAGATGGAGAATAAGTGACCAGTGTTCAATATTTTATGCCGTACAAAGTATAGAAAGAGCACTGTGACGCACTGACTGAAAGTTGCTTTCTTTTCATAGCAGACAACTGCCGAACGAATGTATAAAGAAAAGTGTAGCAGGTGGTGTCCTCTTTCTCCAAAAGATCGCGCAGTTTGATTGGATTGACCCTACAACTAAATGTTAGATGTCGTACTGATTAGAAAAATGGTATCGAAATAAATGGAAACTTATGAGTAAGCAGATCATTGAAGAAACAGACAGCTGGCTACAGTACCGACAAAAACAAAGCAATATGACGCGACTGAGTGAGAGATAGGGTTGGATCATGAGGTATAAGACTCTTCCAGGCGTGTGTAAGATATTGCTCACTTCCGAGAATAGAGTTTCGAGAGTAGTGGTGGATGAACAATTACATTCTCATTGCGAACACCGTTGGTAAACAATGTCGCCAAATGATTTCGTTCTTTTAATTGATTTTACGATATGATTGCGTTTGTGCTTGCAGTCGTTACCATGTACGCTTGCAATGAGGTATAGTTGTTGCTACAACGTGTAATTTGTTTATGTAGATAAAGAAAAGTTTGAATAATGGATTCCAACAATTGTGAGATAAGTACATCTTTTCATTAGTCTTCTTCAGTTTTTCCTAAACAGTGACTCTCAATGTAGACTTCCCCCCAAGACACCTCGCCGTCCGTTAAGTAACACAGAAAACCACGTTCTATAGAACTGTGGTCTCATCTCATTTAGTAGATATAAAAAGTGTGTGCTGCCGCATACAGGAAAACGTAATTAATTCGCGTGGACGGATGACATCTAGGACTGCCACTCTGGGAGATAGGTAAAGCTCAAGATGTCAGTCACATTGACACAGATATTCACTGTCAACACTGAATACAGGTATTCTATGAGTGCTGTATCAGAAAGATGGAATGGCCGTGTAGGTGCAAAACACTGTGATACACGTGAATATCATTCGGGTGTTTGTGTCCTAGACAATGAAACACAAATATCAACTGAGTTGATCCACACCTCTGCACAGAATACAACAGAATCATTGAAAGCCTTACTCCGTATTTATTGATGGTCAGTTTACTCATTATTAGACACTTTTGAGACTTCAATTGCGTGCAGAAAGTTATCTGATTTTATCTTTGTTAATAACAGTAGTGAATGACTATGGGTAGCACTAAGTATTTACGGTGAGTCGACGTTTCTAGAGTGATGGTAATTGTGTTTATCATCCACTGCATAGAGGTATGTTTAAAATTCTAGCATGAGCTACAGCCTCTTGCCAGCAGCCCGTCTCAAGCGCCAGTGCAGCGGGAACTACTTGTTCATGTTGATTTTCTCTTATTAGTAACATAATATCACTATTAAGGACCCTCTGACACTGACCATAGGTAGGCTGCACTTTCTACCTCGAACCATTGGTATGAAGCACACTTTACCATGCAAAATTGGTGCGAAACAACATCGCTGCACAATGCTGGTACGAAGCACCTTCTATCATGCATAGTGTATCTCACAATGTGGTACTAAGCACTCTAAGCCATGGGACCCTAGTACGGAAATCAAACGCAGCCGCGAAACGTCATTATGAAGCACATTCTACCAAGTAAAATTCGTTACGATTATCCTCCACTATGCAACGTTGGAACGAAGCACCATCTGCCACACAACATTGGTATGAAGCATCTTACGCCACATAACGCTGGCAAAAAGTGCCCTCTGCCTTGCAACGTTGATACCAAGCACTGTTTGCCTTACAACATACGTAAGATCTATCCTCTGAAACACATTGATACGAAGCAACCTCTACTACATAACGTCAACATCAAGCACTCTCTGTCTTGTACAGTCTGTACCAAGCACTTAACATCAACACAAATTACCATGTGTTATGCTACAATGGTAAAAAGCATTCTCGGCCATGTAACATTAAAGCAAGTCTTCCTCTGCCATGTAAAACTGCTAAGAAGCATCCTCTGTCAGGTAAAACTGGAATGAAGCATCCTCTGCATCATAACATCGATGGGCTGGATCCTCTGCAATATAACATTGATAGGGTGTACCCTCTATGAGGATACGCCGATAGGGTGCCTCGTTTATCACATAAAATGGGTAGGGTGCATCCTCTGTCGTGCAAAATCGGTAGGGTGCATCTTGTCATACCCAACATTGGTGTGGTGTACCCTCTGTCATATACCTGTAGGATGCTTCACCCACCCTGCAACATTGATATGGTGTTCCCTAAGTAACGAAATCCTGGTAGAATGAACCTTTTGTTATGTAACATCGGTAGGGTGCACCATCTGTTATGCAATATTGGTGGGATGCACCCTCTGCCACATAACTTTGGTACATTGCACCCTCTTACGTAACAATACCTTGCAACATTGGTGGGATGCATCATTTGAAACGCAATGTGGGTAAGTGCACTCTCCGTCACATAACAGCGGTAGGGTGCGTCCTCTGACACTCATCATTGGTACGCTGCACCCTCTGTCAGTATGTTGTACGCTTCCCCATACAACATTAATAGGGTATTCCCTACGACACTCAGTGCCGGTATGGTGTGGCAGAGGGCGCAGCCTACCAATATTACATGAGAGAGGCTAAATCCTACCGATATTTCATGATGGAGGGTCTACCCTCTGCCACACAACGATGGTACAATGCATCCTCTGTCATGTAACTTTGGTAGAGTGCACTCTCTGCAATACAACATTGGTAGGGTAAGCTCTCTGTCACGCAACGTTGGTAATTTGCAGTTTCTGCCATGCGTAATTTATAGACTACTTCCCCTGACACAAAACATCGGTAGGTTGGATTCTCTGTCAAACATCGTTGGTAATATGCACCCTCTATCATATAACATACGTATCTTGCATCCTCTTTCACGGAACATTGATAGAGCGCACCCTACGTCACACAATGCTGGTAAGGTGCACCCTCTGTAACGTAATATCTGTTGGCTCTATCCTCTGTCACAGAAAATTGGTAGGGTGCACCATCTGCCATGCAACATCGCTATGAAACACCCTCTGATGTGTAGCATTAGTACAAAGCATCCACCGCCAAGCATCATTGATATGAAGCAGCTTTTGGCACATAACACTGGTACAAAGCCCCTCTGCCACGTAATATTGGTAACAGCCCTACAGCATCGGCAGGCTATGCGAGTATGCGTTATCGCAATACCCAGGCCTTCCGCGATTCGCTGCTGGATGGCGATGACTGGTTTTCACAGTGATGGGGCGGGGACTTCAGTTAATTATAGTTCAATCAATTTGCATGAAATATTTATAAATTATGTACAAAAGCGTTCCTCGTAAATCAGTCGACCTGCGGGTGAGAACTGTATCCAAATCCCTTCAGTAGTTACTGCGATTAGCCTGAGCATGTAGACAAAACTGAGGTAGGGGACTTCATTTCATAAACGGAGTAAACGATAACTATTGACAACGTAACGCAGAGTTGTAGTTGAAGTTGTGACGAGCGAACCGATGAGACACTCCTCATGTATTGAGCTACAAACAGCCTCCAACTGACCTGCAAAAACCACCTAAGGTGTAGTGGTGTGCATACAAACCACGCGACATTTTGGCTAAAAACGTCCTTGCATATTAAAACCCCTTGTTCTTGTACTCACAAAATATACAATTGTCGTTTGTGTAAATTTTACCTCAAAATGCGGTGAATCTAAACATCATCAAGTTAACCATGAAATCGTTTTGTTCCTCTTACCTTTATAACTACGAAACGGCTGTAATTGAAGTATTAAGTTTAGGTCGAATTGTGAAGGTAATTAGTTTTTGCATTAAGTTTACGGAAGAATTTTTTTCTTTAATTATCTTCTTCGGAAAGTTTCACTTAACATTGTTAACGAAATATCCGACTAAGACGGCAGCTTAAGAGAGCGAATGGCTGTTGAACATGTTGCATTGCGCGCATGCTCTGTCGCTTAAGTGGCTTTCGTAGGCCAATCCGAGGTTATTTGACGGCATGATGGCCCGCTAGTCTCTCTTATCATATTATTCGTCTCAATTTCCCCGTCAACATTGTGGTACGTTTTGAGCAGTTATCATTTACACACCACAAACTCGTGTGCATATTTACTGTAAGGGACAGAAAGTTAAAAATGAGACAAATCGAAGAAAAGTACATAAACTGTTTTTTATGTCGAAAGTTATATATTTATCCCATTGCCAGATAAGACGGTGAACGCCTTTACGAAAAATGTTTGCGGCTGTTTACTGGTCCATGATTTTGTCGAGCCGTGGACCTCTTCGTCTGAAGCAAATCGACGGCCATGAATGTCCCTGGGGCTCCAAAAATATGAAAATCGCATGAGAAGAGATGGGGACTGTATGGAAGATGTGTAAGGGCTTCCCAGCGAAGCTTCTACTGCGTAGTCGAAATAGCCTTGGCAACATGTGAACCTGCTGGGAAGTCCCTCATACATCCTCCATAGTCCGCAGCTCGTGGTCGTGCGGTAGCGTTCTCGCTTCCCACGCCCGGGTTCCAGGGTTCGATTCCCGGCGGGGTCAGGAATTTTCTCTGCCTCGTGATGGCTGGGTGTTGTGTGCTGTCCTTAGGTTAGTTAGGTTTAAGTAGTTCTAAGTTCTAGGGGACTTATGACCACAGCAGTTGAGTCCCATAGTGCTCAGAGCCATTTGAACCATCCTCCATACTGTGTCGATTGGATATTTTTAGATACCTGAAAGAAGGGATTCGTGGTTATGGACTTGCTTCCGAAGAAACGGTACACGGCTGGATGAAATCTTGAGTCCGTAGGCAGTAGCAAACATTTTTCCATGAAGGCATTGACTGTCTTGTCTCACAGCGGGGTAAAGGTAATAAAATCTGTGGCGATTACTTTAAAATGATAGTTTACTCACTTTTTTCCAGCTATCCTGTTTTCATTTAACTGGTCCTTATATGAAACCGTTAAACATGGATAAATGAAAGACTATGGCAGAAAGTAGGAATCGAATAGTACCCGATACAAGCTTGGAGGTTTACTTATTTGGTACGTCACACCGTTTAAATATTCAGAAGAAATACGAAGAGGCGATACAAAACGAGACGAACACTTAAGGCCAGTTTACTACAGTGGAGAATGAAGTACATTGATTTGTTGATTTGTTGGAAGGCTTTCAGGAATGTACAGTGCGTCTGTAAAGAAAATTGTGTACAGGATGCTTGTAGGACCAACTCTTATATTATATTCCTTACATCTGCATCCTTAGAATTCACTGCATTTTCTTGCCCCTAACTCATGGTGATAGGGTAGTGTAAAGGTGACCTTTGTCAACTAACGTGGCTGAGACGTGACCTTTATTTCAACATGCGTATAACTGATAGTTTGCGGTCTAAGAATTGGAAAGAAGTAAATTGTTATTTATCAAGAATAATACAGAAGGACGTGTGTCAGCAATTCAATAAATAACTCAAGCACACCTGACCTCCGACTTCAAAGCTAACGTAGCATTTTTGGTACGTGAAGCGCATATTCACTGTTGCTAAGAAGTCATTTAGGCAAATGAATGTTAACGACGTTGTTTTCATCAATTCTATCACAATAGCGTGGAATTTCTGTTGATTTCAAACAGCTCAGTAGCCAGCTTCAGGCCAATGACGCGTTTTCAAACGTTATCACTATATCAACTGAGAAACCAATACATTAATTTTCGTTATTGAATTTTGTAATGACGTATTAAATGAAAATGGTGAAATTTGCTTGTTCTTTTTTTAATAGTAGTACAGTCTCATTTGGTATTATTAAATATAAACATAATCGGAGAAGAGACTTCACTCTAGGTAAGCTACACAGCGTCTGTACGACAAAAATGTCGCATAAGTTAGAGTTTTCATCAGGTGTTTAGCAGGATATTTTCTATGACTGAAATATGTCAGTAACTTTTATCACGTCCAGAGTGTACCGCACGTATTTGGGCAGTAAGTTGGTTGGTTGATTTATTTGGGGGAGGGGACCAACAGTGAGGTCATCGGTCCAACCGGATGAGGGAAGAATGGGGAAGGAAATCGGCCGTGACCTTTCAAAGGCATTTGCCTGATGGGATTTAGGGGAATCACGGACAACCTAAACCAGGATGGCCGCACGAGTATATGAACAGTCGTCCTTCCGAAAGCGAGTGCACTGCGCTAACCACGGCACCATCTTGCTCGGTAGCACACGTAGTTGCTGTGGTTGTTGTACAACCTTCTGTTATCAAATACATTTATTGATGGTAATACTGCTCCCGCGTTCTGCCCATTTGATAAGAGCGTTTCTGCCAGTATCTACTGAGGTTCTACAGTTAGTTCGATTTCGTCACTGAACGTCATTCTGACGATAGAATATAATCTTAAGCTGCATGGAGATAATTTTGAGTACGCGAAACTAGAGCTCTTATTCCGCCTCTAATGTTACCAGTATGGTTGGGACGCCACTCTTTATATTACCTTTCTCAGTAGAAACGGGAGGGAAAGATAAAGTCTTCGATCGTAAATTCATATTTTTGATTTTCCCGAATTGGCTAAAAGCAAATGTCAAAACCGTTACTTTGGGAAAAGGCGCTACCCGTTCCCATGCTCATTCTTATCGTACATGGGCTTTCGATCCATCTGCAGTGGCCTAGTTGTCGACGAGCCGGTCACTCCTAAATATTTCTCCCTTTTTTCGGAACGGCAGAGGATCATAAATTAAGAGAATAAGCTGTAAATAATCCCAGAACTCTGACATCCTGCTCTGATTTTGCTTTTTCAGGTCTTAACTTGAGTCGTGTATTAGCCCAGTTGTTCACACATGTAGTTTTATTCAGCAATATTTCTGTCTTGAAGAAGTGTCCGTTTGCGCAGTTTTGGCATCATTCCTAAATCATGAGCAAAGTGTAAAGTTGTTTTTATTTCTTAGTAATAAAATTGAGTTATATAAAGGAATTTTATGACTTTGTTTCCTTATGCATTACATATCACACCATAATTAATGAGATACGAATTACTGCTTCTCTTGGCGACCGATAAAGAATGTGTATATGTAGAATTATGTACAGACAACCACTTCGGATGTATGTTCCCAATATCTCGGATATTTTGATCATCAGTACAGTTAATACATGATCATTGTCAGAAAAAATACTGACTAAAATTTAATAATATAAGTTGTTAAAGCTTTGGAATTCCCGTTTTACGACAAAATGTATTGAAAAAATTGATACTATACATTTTAATTACATGACGGTTTGAAACAGCTGTGCTTAGGCTTCCGACGTTTCTTTCTGTCACGGAGTTATTTTCGGTTTGTCGTTTCCAATTTTCATACAGTTTGTGATTTGGAGGCAAGCCCAAGAAAGTAAAAGTTTTAAAAACTACTTCCATTTGACGACAAAATGATCCGAAAAAATATAAAGGGTGCGTCAAAAAAATGTATACACACTTTGAAGCGTCATAGAAAATTTACTGCCCGTTCTACAACGGGCAAGCTTAAAGTACAATAGGAAAAATAAATGTACTTTGCAAATGTGATTAATGTTCAAAAAGTTGGCCTTCAGCATCAATACATTTCTGAGTACGAATAACCACCGATTCTGTACATCGTACCAAAGTGTTTAATGAGATATCTGCGCACACCGCCTGAATCGCATTCCAAAGTGTGTCCAGATTAGGTGGTTTACGTTTGTACACCTCATCTTTTACTCTGCCCCATAAGAGGAAATCCAGCGGCGTGAGGTGTGGAGAACGTGCAGGAAACTCGATTGGTCCCCTGCGTCCTATCCACTGGCCTGGCACATTGTAATCCAGGTATGCTCGTACGTCCCTATGATAGTGCAGCGGGGCGCCATCTTGTTGGAAATAAAACTCATCATTACCGTATAATGCACGAATGGCAGGGAATATGGAGTCAGCAAGCATTGTTAGGTACGTTTCTCCAGTAACAGTACCTTCAAAGCGGAAAGGCCCAATGAGTCCCCTTGCAGACAAACCACACCACACATTTACACCAGGCAAATTCACAGCCTTTCCAAATGTAATGTGGGGATTATCTTCAGCCTAGTACACGCAATTATGCCTATTGACAGTTCCATTGAGTTTGAATTGGGCTTCATCCGAGCAAATTATGCTACCCATAAATCCCGGTTCACGTCTCATCTTCTCCTGAACCCATTCACATAATTCTAACCATTGATCTGGATCGTCGTCACTTAGCTGTTGCACCAGCCTTGGAATGTATATACGAAACATGCCTTTCTTCAGAATGCGTAGCACACTACTAGCACGTAAATTACTCTCACGTGCCGCTTGCCTTGAAGATTTTTGAGGCGAACACTGAAACAGTTCCAAGACTGCAGTTATGGAATCGTCACTTGTGGCTGTACGAGGTCACCCTGATCGACCTTTATGCACATCACACACTGTTCCATGAATTTCGAATTTGTCTCGTAGACGTGTAATTGGTAACCTTGAAGGTGGTTCTGTACCATACTCAATTCTCCTCGAACCGCAGCTACATTCTCAAACTACCAGTACCTCTTAATCATCTGCTTCCGCGCTTTCAAGCTCAAACGCACGTCCGCCATGTTGCAGTTACTTCCTAGCCACTGCTGCCACCTTTTGAAGAAACATAACATTACTTTCTCACATAAATTGTCTATGACAGTTCAAAGTGTGTATATATTTTTTTGATTCACCCTGTATACAATTTTAAAACTTGAAAAACGTATGCAAAATTTTCCTCGTGGAAAATCACGGTATTTTTCTGGTGTCCACACCCACCGACGCTCAGAGTAGCATCGGAGGACGAGGCTTTCGCACCCAAAAAGCTGAATGAATTAAAATCGAAATAAAAATGTGCTTCATGTATTTAAAGGTGACAAATACTTTTAAAATATAGAACGATTATATCTCGATGCCGTTTGAGAAACTGTGTTTGTAAAGCTACAATAAGAAATGTGCGAAAGTTTCCACAGTACGTGCTATGAATGGCAGTTAGTAACAGGTGCAAAACGTAAATCTGGGTTTGACGATTCTTCAAAGAGCTTTACATGAAAGCAAGAGATTAATAGCAGCATCGTAAGGTCGGGAACCGTCAGACTAGTTTACTCTGTGCTCTGGATTCTTGCCAAGAAGGGAACAAAGTTATTACCCCTTACTTTTCTACTTTCTCAGGAAAATAAAGACATAAATCACTTTTTAGGAAAGAAAACAACAGTTTTATATTTCATTCTATTTGTAGCAGTCACTAAAGCGTGTTACGTATCGTAGTTCTGCTAGACTTCAAATTGAAGAGTAAACAATCCTGCACATTTATACGAAAAATAAAGGCAAATTAGAAAATTATGAAGGAGAAGAGGAGTTAAAGATAGCGTAAATTTTATCAGATTCACTTATGAAGGTCGAACAAGAAGCGTTTCTTACAAGAGCCAACTGACAAAAGCCTGTGAATAAACTGTTACCTGAAACTTCAGTTATTAGACTGTCACCACTGAGCACAAGTTTCTTCAAGACTGTTCATAGCACTGCAATCTCTAGCTACTCGTAGTCACCTAGCCACGCTCTTCTATGCCGTCGCCTCGTTTTTCCGATGTCTCGAACTACTACTCATTTCCTAGGATGCACGTTCCCCTCACCTTTATTTTCGTTATAGTTATGATAATGGCTTTAATCCCATTGTATGGCCTGATCTATTTTATGCTTTTTCTGTCCTTCTGAATAATTCTCCTCTGCTCGCCGATAAATCCTCGGTTCTGTCTCATTGCCATTAATCAAAACTGGTCTCATACTCTGATTCCAAACATCCCGTTTCAAGCGACCTGGAATTGTCATTCTAAAAACTCTATTTAGTTCACCTGAGATACTCCCGGCCATTCTCACCCTACTGTTTATTTCTTTCCCTTCTGTTTATTTGCCGTTCCCAACCAAGATAAATATAAAAATTCTGTGAATGTATACCTGATTCATTGTTAATTTGTCCAGATTTGTTTTCGAGAAGTTTATTACACGTTATTACCGCCTTATTATATCCGATTTCTCCTTTAGAGCCGCGAGCGATTAGCCGAGCGGTCTAGGGCGCTGCAGTCATGGAATGTGCGGCTGGTCCCGGCGGAGGTCCCAGTCCTCCCTCGGGCATGGGTGTGTGTGTTTGTCCTTAGGATAATTTAGGTTAAGTAGTGTGTAAGCTTAGGGACTGATGACCTTAGCAGTTAAGTCCCATAAGATTTGACACACATTTGAACATTTTTTTCTGCTTTCGAAGTTTCCCTATAAAGTTCCTTCATTACTTGTTGATAGTTACCTGCACTGAAGAATAATAGTACTTCGTCGTAAAAAAAAATAAGGTTCCGCTGTGTCCATTAATATGCATTCTTGCTTCGTTTTCCAAGTTCAACAGTGCGAAATGTCCTCTACGACAGGTGATGTTAACTTTAGTTATGAGGAATCTTCTTACCTGTTGTTTAGAATACGGCGTATATTATTCACATCTGAAATCTTTTGTGAATATTCGTACATACAAATCCGAAAGTTACCCTTCCCGTCTACCGTTATCCATCAAATCTGTCGATAAGAGGAAGGAGAGGACGCAATTTTGTCGTACCCACTTACTCCGGTGCTTGAAACCCACACTTCTTGCTTTAGTTCTATTTAGAACAGAAGAAAATTTTAAGAATTATATCATTTGGCAATAACCACGTGCTGTTATTCAGGAAATTGTTTTACGTCTTTCCTTTAAATAAGTAGTCTATTTCAGATATGGCACAGTGTATCTGGGATTATATACATTAAAATCAATTTAGAATGCTTTCCGTCCTCTCTTTTTTTGCATCCTGTATTCCCTCTTCTTCCTATTACCTGATAAATAATTTTCTCATGCCTTAGAGATGCTCTCAGTCTTTCCTTTACTGTTTTGGGTGTGACGATGGCTTAATGATATGGCTAACCTTACCTAACGTCAGGTCATTACTAATTTTATGGTCATTTCATATATATTTCCGTCACTTGTGTCAAGTCGTTATTAAACCGTAATCTATTGAACACTGAGCGCTCGCACTCATGCCCGTTATCGATGAATAATTTAGTTTCGATTGGCACAGTCGAAAGAAAGTCCCACAATTTCCATTTTTGTTTGCTATTATTGGTAACATTTTTCCAAGAATTAGCTAAAATAGCCCTAAGCCTACGGTCCTGGCTTCCAGCGCCCGGGTTCCCGGGTTCGATTCCCGGCGGGTTCAGGGATTTTCTCTGCCTCGTGATGACTGGGTGTTGTGTGATGTACTTAGATTAGTTAGGTTTAAGTAGTTTTAAGTTATAGGGGACTGGTGACCTCAGATGCTAAGTCCCATAGTGCTCAGAGCCATTTGAACCATTCTGAACCGACGGTCCTGACGAAGGTTTTCGGGGGATTTCTCTCGTTATCAGGCGACATCTGAGGTCATTTTAGATGACGATGAATTAGACTTAACAAAGGTAAGGGAGCCAGAGAGGCAGTTCAGACGCCGCCATTGACAATGAAAGCAAAACTGAAGAATAATGAAGACACGTTTATCGGGAAAGAGCGCGGTGCAAGATGCTCAAAAATTCAGAGAGAAACAGGAGTAAGCTACAGGGGAAGACGGGTAATATAGAGTAATTCTTCAATATACGAAGACGGAACAACAAGACTGAAGAGAACGAACGAAGTGATTAGATTAAAAAGGGTGCAAGACAAGGACGTTTTATTTTTCCGCTACTGTTCAAACTATACGTCGAAGAAGCGATGATGGAAGTAAAAGAAAGATTCAAGAGGTGGATAAGAATTTAGACATCAATAATACGACTCAATGATGACAGAGCAGAAATGACGAGACAGAGCAGAAATCAAAACAGCGAGGGTTATCAAAATCGGGGATCACATAGTGGATGAAGCTAAGGAATTCTACTAGGCAGCAAAATAACCAATGGATGTAAGAGCTAGAAGGACTTAAAAAGCGGACTAGCACATACAAGTATGTTATTCGTGTTCAAGAGAAGTCTAATAGTATCAAAAGTACGCCTTAATTTGAGGAAGGAGAGAATGTACGTTTGGGGCAGAGCGTTGTATGGCGGTGAAACATTTACTGTGCGAAAACCGGAACAGAAGAGAACCAAAGCAGTTGAGTTGTGGTACTACAGAGGAATGCTGAGAATTAAAGGAATATTGGAAAACATTCACTAAAAGAACGGACACGATGATAGGACATCTGTTAATACATCAGAGAATAGCTTCTATTGAACTAGAGTGAGCTGTAAAGAGTGAAAACTGTAGAAGAAGGCAGAGACTCGAATACATCCAGCATATAATTCAGGACGTATGTTGCAATTGCTACTCTGAGACGAAAAGGTTGGCACAGGAGAGGAATTCGTGGAAAAAAAAGACGAACACCAGGACCGAACACAAAAATTACTAACTGAAATTTCCTCTGACACAATCCCAACCAGTTGGTACATTTTGCTGAAAAGAAGCGGTTCTAATTGATGGACCAGATTCCAAGCTGCCCTGTCTATGCTTTGGCATAGAAAATATAAAGTAAAAAACAAGTAAAAATCGGAAGAGTCCATTTGATCTCCATGAGCGGAGTCCAGTTGCACGTTGGCATGCTTACTCTTTTTTTTTGAAAGCGCGTCTGTTCCGCATGTAGTTCAACTGAAGTAGGCGTGGTTCATCTGAAGTCGAAATCATGTGATTCCAAGTAGGTAACAATGGCACAGACTTCTTATCATTCTTCCTTCTTTTACTGTAAGTTTTCCGTCACACTGAAGAGAATATTGTCATTTCATTTCTTTAGTTTTGGGTAACTAGTACCGTTACTATCGTTATATTTGTCTCATTCTTAATTTTATGTTAATTCCTTGAACTGTCTATTTTTCAACAATACTATAGCAAAAAGCCAGAAACTTGTTAACACACTCATTTAATCAGACCTCCTCTTGTGGACAGAGCTTAAACGTAGACTCTGACTCGACAAAGTACACGCTTACGTTAAGCATGGTTCAGTTGACATGTAACAAGGAGCACGTTCGTATCACGAAAATTAAGGTACATTTGGTATCAACATTACTTTCGTTTCTTAAGTCATCATTTGGGCAGAATGCTGAAGCACATTCCTGTAGCTTTAAGCAATGTGTTCACATTCTCATAGATAATAAATTTGTTGTACTAATTACAATTATGAAACTTATAAAACTTTACCAAGGACACAGTGAGATGGTAAACGCAATCTATGGATTAATATCTTACTAATTTTAGCAGAAGATGTGGAACAAAGAGGGGTATCTGTCATTAATTGATAATCGTATCCGTTACTTTATGGAAAACATAAATACGCTCCAATATTTCAAAGAAGAGAGTAATTTTTTAAACATCAAATTGTCTTTTGGTCTGTAAGGCTGAAAATTATAATGCGATCTGATAGTATCATCTTTGTTTATTTATCAAATGCACAGTTAAGACGAGCGACAGGATACCGATACACTGATATCCTAAGTTCCTCAACTGCTTCAGTAAGAAGCGCTTGACTCAACAAGGTCGGTTAAATTTAAATTTTAAATCAGATTGAATTTCTCTTTACGTATTCCATAGGGACTTTTACGTCCTTTCTCCGCAGATTACTTCATTTCATCGCTAACTTTATTCTGGAAGTAATGCATTAATTTCATTCCTGACAGAATTTATGGCGTCCGTGAAACTTCCTTCGCCGTGTAACTGCTCGACTAGCCCGTAGAGCGCACCGCCAGACTTGGAATCTTTGATTAACTTTTTTTTTGTCAGCTCATTTTATGTGAGGGTTTTACCAATTCACATCATTTGTAGAACCTCTTTTACTTTGTACAAGATTTCATACCTCTTTGACCTGTTACCTGTGACACGCAGGAACCGTTTGTAATCAAAGAAAATTCAAACTCCATTTACGAATTAGCTTAGAATGTAATACATCGACAACAAACTAGAAATCTGGTTTTGTTACTAACAACATCATTAGTCACTTGCCAATCTGTACTGAATAATGCTGTCCTGCAGATTATTTCACACCTTCCTTCACACAAAGACTTCTATTCCGCTCCTGTAATATTTTCTACTATGTCGCTGTCCTCGACACGTCGCATCTCTCTGAATGCTATAAGAAATTTTTTAGTTTCACATCGTCCATCAGCTGGATATAAGGCCCATCTATCTCGAATTAATTTTCGTTGCGGTCGTAATTGTGTATCCCATCGCAGTCTTTTCTCTAATTTATACGCTTGTTTCTTAGTAAAGCGCAACATGTATTCTCCATTGCTCTCTGAAAAAACTTGTTTTGCAAGTTTTTCAGATTGAAAGTCACTTGCCTGCACTTCTTGAGCACATTTCTTCAGCACTTGCACGCGAAAGGCAAAGTTTCCGAGTTCGAGTCTCGGTCGGGCACACAGTTTTAATCTGCCAGGAAGTTTCATATTACCGCACACTCCGCTGCAGAGTAAAAATCTCATTATGGGAACATCCCCCAGGCTGTGGCTAAGCCATGTCTCCGCAGTATCCTTTCTTTCAGGAGTGCTAGTTCTGCAAGGTTCGCAGGAGAGATTCTGTAAAGTTTGGAAGGTAGTAGCGAGATTCTGGCAGAACTAAAGCTGTGAGGACGGGGCTTGAGTCGTGCTTCGGTAGCTCAGATGGTAGAGCACTTGCCCGCGAAAGGCGAAGGTCCAGAGTTCGAGTCTCGGTCGGGCACACAGTTCTAATCTGCCAGGAATTTTCTACTTTAGTGATAATTTTTACAATTTCGTTTTCGATAGGTTGTTTACAGATTACTTTAGGTGTGCTGTAATTATTTTTCAGATTTATTTTCGCTAGTTGTTATAGTTTATCTGCACTAGGTGCAAGAGGGACATTCTCTTGTGCAAATTAAATGGGCTGCTTAGTTTACCCATCAACAGCTATACGTTCTTCCCAGTCTATGGAACTGAAAACTTCCAGTAAGATTGCCGAGAATAGATTTGATAGTACAGAATGTCCATGTCTGACTTCTCTTTCAGTTCTGAATTCGACACTACCCTGACGAACAGTAACGGAAGTCTTAACACTGATGTACGCTGATCAGCCAGAATACTAAGACCATCGCCCTACTATCGATGTAAATACGTCCAGGCGATAGCGGCGTCACCTGGCGAAGACTGACTGCTGGTCAGACACAAGCACGGTGCATATAGTATCAGTGAGCGTGTGTAGAATGGGGAATGCGCGCGATCTATCACAGTTTGACCGAGGACAGATTATGGTGACCTCGGAGGCTCGGCGGAGAATTTTGGAAACAGCACGACTTGTCGTGTGTCCGAGGAGTGCTTTATTGAGTGTCTTCATAACATGGCGAAACCAAGGTGAAACCACGTCCAGACGTCGTGGGGTTGGTCGGCCACCCGTCATTACAGATGTCGGGCGTCATCGGCTGGGCAGACTGGTAAAACACGACAGGCAGAGAACTGTGGCGGAACTAACATCAGACTTCCACGCTGGGCAGAGTGAAAGTGAGTCCGAACACACAGTGCACCGAACACTCCCAACGACGGAGCTCCACAGCCGACGACCCTTTCACGTGCCAATATTAACACCATGACATCGGCAACTACGACTGAAATGGACACGCGGCCATCGACACTGGACGTTGGTGCAGTGACAAAGCGTGGCGTAGTCTGATGAATCTCGATACCTTCTTCATCATGCCGATGGGATGTTGCGAATCCGTCACCTTGTAGGGGAACAGCTCCTTGACACATGTACTGGGTGACGGAGACAAGGTGGCACCAGCTCCACTACGCCCTGGGGAACGTTCAAGTTTGCATCCATGAGTCCAATGGAGCTAGTGCAAGGCACCATGACAGCCAAGGGGTATGGTACACAGGTTGCAAACCACGTACATCCCCTTCATGTGGATCTCTTTTCTCGACGGCAGTGGCAATTTTCAACAAGATGATGCACCATAGCACTAGACAAATATGTGACGCAGTGATTCGAGCAACACAGTGGCAAGTTCCAGTTGATTTGCTGTCTCCCCAGCTCTCCAGATCTAAATCCGCTAGAACACCTCTGAACCGGGTACCCCCTCTCAGAAATTTACGGGGACTTGTGTTTGCAGATGTGGTGCTAAGCTCCTCAGCGACCTACCATGGCCTCGTTGCTTCCACGCCACGACGCGTCGCCGCTGCTGTCAGTACCAAATATGTACATACCATTTGTTAGGTAGGTATGCATTATGTTCTGGCTGATCAGTGTATAGTCTATAATATTCTTGGTAGGATAGTAAGCCTTGACTGGTTTTTTGCTTTTGAACAGAACAGTTCAAAATTGTTCCACTTTTCATGTTACGTTTCTTCCGCCGTTATCAGCTTCTACTGAACTCTATCACCAGCAAGCACCTGACCTCTTTTCTGAATGTCAGTATTTTAGTTTTCAGATACTTGTCTTTTTCTTTGGAAACTTGATGGTCCTGCAGTGGGACTTAGCGATCATTGTATGGGTGGGCTGTGATTAAATGCAATTAACTGGCTCCTCTGGTCGAACTGAACCGATAATTGACTGGAAACGGTTGTGTTCGGATACTTGGAGGCCATTTACAGCGATTCAGGGAGTTCATGTTACCACGGAATTTTTATGGATGATAGTGCGCCATGTCGCCAGGCCACAGTTGTTCGCGATTTGTTTGAAGAATATTCTCGACAGTTCGACTGAATGATTCTACCATGTAAATCGACATGAATCCCATCGGACATTTATGGGACGTAATTGAGAAGTCAGTTTGTGCCAAAGCTCTTGCACCCGCAACAATTTCGTAATTATGGACTGTTATAGGAGCAACATTGCTCAATATATCTTCAAGGAACTTCCAACGACTTGTTGAGTCCACGTGGCGTCGATTAGGTGCAGTAAGCCTGGCTAAAGAAGGCGCGAGACGATATTAGGTCCTACCGTATGACGTTTGTGACCTCAGGGTACGGTTCAATGTAAAGTGAATATATATGCAATTCTGAAAGAATAAAAAAGGTTGTTCCCTTGTTAAATGCTGAATCTATTTAATATCCTCAAATAAGAAATATATAGTTTACGAATCCGCATCTGCCGAGCTACCTGACCTTTCCTTGAAATGAAACCAACCAACCTATCCTGAGGCCCGTGAGCACAAACTAATTTCTCACAGTGACTGTCTGGGTTTCTACCTGTCTATGTCATATCATCGACAACGCTTCCCTCCTACCTGGGGTCCAGTTCACCTTATTTCAACACAGATCATGCTCGACAGTTAAATCTGAAAATATCCACACTTCTCAAAACAAAGTGTTACGACATACATACTAACATATAATTCTTGTTTCATTTTCAAACAAAACGGCACATTTCTTATAAACATTATTAAGATTTAACGAGCTGCAAAAATTTTAATGATTTGTTCTCACAAAATATATATTGAACACAACAGTACATTCATTCATAATGGTTCAAAATTTTAATTTCATTGGATGATGTATTCGCCAGAATGTATGTATTTTTAACATCTTGTTTGAAGCACTTCTACTAATTAACGAAGACTTCAAATTCATTGTATATGAAATATATTCGAAAGCTTAAGTGTCATGTGCCTCCTGATAAATTCGCTTAAATACCGGGGCAAACATGTCAACGATGGTCATGAGCATTGTTAAAGTAACATAGGACTTAACCAGACGCTACGATCTGTATTTGCGTGGTGTAGATTTGATCAATTCTCTAAGTTAATGAGGTGGTTACCACGCTACAGAGAGACCTTAGTAATAAAGTTCGTTTTACAAAACCACATTCTAGCGACTACAAATACTGTTGAATCAACTAATTCTTTTACCACAACTATTGTGTAATCCATTGTAATATGCAAGTGATTACAATCTATTGCACATTTCCATAATGTTTCGAAACAGTTGAACTACAACATGTAATCGAATGCTGAAAGCCGGGCTGAATTAATGAACACTCCCTTACCCATTTGAGGGGGCTGTGTAACGCAGCTTTTCGTGAAACCACAAAGGTGAACTCTTAGTTTTGACTGAGAAGTCTTTAAGAGACATGATAATAATACTAATGTTTGGTGATATTCCTAATTGTGATCTCTTCTGCAACAACACTCATTACTTCAACTAATATTTATGTAAGTATGGTAGAAAGGAAAGTCTATTCAAAAATAACATCTGCAAACTCCTGACGTTGAACCAATCTTTAGATCTGTGAACTTGTAATCATGTTAGCAACGGAAAAAAGCCACATTAAATTGTTTTCTTCTTCCCTTTCTGGCAGCAGCACGATGCAGATGAAAGTGCATCGACTGTAATGTTATATCAATAACGACCGGAGCAGCACATTTCCACACATGCGTTTTATTTTGTACAGTGATCAACTTTTCAGTTCTACTGTTTTAGTTAAATAAGGCAAGTAGTCCATATTCGTTTAAATGAGGTTGTAAACTACTTACTTGGTGACGCAACGATAGAGCGCCTATCGTTAGTTGTTTTCCTATTTGAAAAACGAACCGGCATCTTAATCCAAAGTTCTATTTGCTTCTTATTAAGTAACTCCTTTCATACGAATGTTAAATATGTACCAGTAAAAGGCTATTCGTCACCAAGACTGCCGTTAACCAACAATTGCCATTTTGGCCTGAATTTATTTTTTTTGAGACCTTATGATTCGGAGAATAAAGTTTGTGTTTGAAATGTTGTGAAAAGATCTCCCTACAGCGAGAGTAAGTAAAGATATCAGACTTGTCTCTTTAATTGGAAAAGGAAAGTGTTTCAAAACTTAACACAAGTAATTTGTACTGCATTGCTGGTCATTGCTCAAATTACACAAAAATACGACAATAAAGTTCATAGAGACACTACATTACCCCAATTGTTTAAAAAGATTTACAGAAGGAGCTCAGTTTCTACTTTTAGGAGTTTGCGAATGGCACTCCCAAAAATAATATAACAGCTAAAGATAGAGTTGGTATAGGAATAGTATGTGGGTACAAGGAATTGTCTATTACACACTGACGACACGACTGTAAGGAATCTTTCATTCATTTGAGATCAATTAATACCACTCAGTCTATGCTGCTGACACTTTGAGTCCTTTCATCAGTGCGTAAACAGTTTACATACTATTTAAAAATGCACTTCCTCGATATCAACGGTATCAAGACCCCATACACGGTACATGCAAAAGGTAGGACTACAACTGTTTTAACATCCCGTCAGAGATGGAGCACAAACTAGGATTATTAATTTGGTTATTTAAGTTGATGTCATTATGGCCACCTGCCCCTCTGTTATATCGGATCAAGTTTCACACATATAGTACCCTCTCCTTTTGCTAAGAAATAATAATTTTAACATGACTACCACTATTAAAATAATCTGAGTGTCTGAAGTGGCAGCATGAGTAAATAATATTGACTCTGAACTAATGAAGTTAATACTGGCAGTACATGAACCACTGCAGCTGCTACAAGTAATAGTGATAATATTAACAACAATAATAATAATAATAATAATAATAATAATTCCCGTGGAGGCCTGGGAAAAGAATAGGCCTCTGGTATGTTCTGCCAGTCGTAAAAGGCGACGAAAAGAACAAACCACTAATAGGGCTAACCCCCCCCCCTTTTAGTGTGATTAGTTGGTTCAGGACAGAACTAAAAAAGCCTCGGACAACCGCCGTCATGGTCGGGGACGACGCTTGAATCCTATGCCCGCCCACAATGGTAACGACACTGCTAGCCAACTGGAAAATGATTTAAATCCAAATAGAGGTGTTTTGCAGGATATGCTTCCTGCAACCGCCCTAGAAGGAAAACAAAGACAGAGGATGAGATGGTCAGATGAAGTTAATCGACACCTCATGTTCTGTTATTACCAAGCAACAAACCTAGGAACCAACACAACTGGATACAGATCACAAGTATACACAACATTTATTACCAGATACCCAGAATTAAAATTTTTAACAGAACAACGGCTAGCTGGTCAGATCCGTGAAATAATCAAAAATAACAGGATACCCCAGTCAGAATTAGAAAACATCAAACAACAATTACAACAAATACTGGAACAAAATAATGTGCAATCAGAAGAAGAAGAAAATACAGTAATGGACTCAAACATCCCAGAGCAAACAAACAAAGGACAACACGCATGAATTAAACAATCAGAGGAAAACGAAATCTTAAGACAGCCACCAGAACAACCACAAATAGAACATGAAGTGACACACATGTTAGATATAGAAGAAAAATTTCAGCTGACATATATAGAATACAAAGACATAAATACAGACATTAGACCATTCTTGCATAGACCGCCAAATAACCCACAAGTCGAAACAACAATAAAAACTATCAACACAATTATAGACAACAAAATAAATGAAAACACAACTATGGAAGAGTTACAACTGCTGGTTTATATAGGAGCACTCACTACACTAAATATACACACTAGGCAGCGATCAGAACCAACCAACACACAGAAGAAACCCACAAAACCAGCAGAATAGAAAAACTGAGAAAAGACATCGGACAGCTAACACAATTTATAAGAAATGAAATGTCAGAAAAAAAACGGAAAAGGTTAGGTAAAATCTCACAACAAGAAGTGATAGAGCAATTAGATGAAAAGAAGCAGAAATTACAAGCATTGGCCAAACGACTTAGAACATACAAAAAAAGTGAAAATAGAAGGAAACAAAACCAAACATTCAACACAAACCAAAAGAAATTTTACCAGACAATAGATAACACACACATTAAAATAGACAATCCACCAAACATAACAGACATTGAACACTTCTGGAGCAACATATGGTCAAACCCGGTACAACATAACAGGCATGCACGGTGGATAAAAGCAGAAACAGACACATACAAGATAATACCACAAATGCCTGAAGTGATAATTTTGCAACATGAAGTCACCCAAGCAATTAATTCTACTCACAATTGGAAAGCCCCAGGAAAAGATAAAATAGCAAATTTCTTTCTAAAGAAGTTCACCTCAACAGATTCATAACTAACTAAATTATTTAACAGTTACATTGCAGACCCATACACATTCGCTGATACTCTTACACATGGAATAAGTTATCTGAAACCTAAAGATCAAGCAGACGCAGCAAACCCAGCTAAATATCACCCCATAACATGCCTACCAACAATATACAAAATATTAACTTCAGTCATTACACAGAAATTAATGACACATACTACACAGAACAAAATTATAAATGAAGAACAAAAAGGCTGTTGCAAAGGAGCACGAGGATGTAAAGAGCAACTGATAATAGATGCAGAGGTGACATATCAAGCTAAAACTAAACAAAGGTCGCTACAATACGCATACATTGATTACCAAAAAGTTTTTGATAGTGTACCCCATTCATGGTTACTACAAATATTGGAAATATACAAAGTAGATCCTAAATTGGTACAGTTCCTAAACATAGTAATGAAAAATTGGAAAACCACACTTAATATCCAAACAAATTCAAATAATATCACATCACAACCAATACAGATTAAGTGTGGAATATACCAAAGAGACTCATTAAGGCCTTTCTGGTTCTGCCTTGCTCTGAACCCACTATCCAACATGCAAAATAATACAAATTATGGATACAATATTACTGGAACATACCCTCACAAAATCACACATTTGCTATACATGGATGATCTAAAACTACTGGCAGCAACAAATCAACAACTCAACCAATTACTAAAGATAACAGAAGTATTCAGCAATGATATAAATATGGCTTTTGGAACAGACAAATGTAAGAAAAATAGCATTGTCAAGGGAAAACACACTAAACAAGAAGATTATATATTGGATAACCACAGTGACTGCATAGAAGCGATGGAAGAAATAGATGCCTATAACTATCTAGGATACAGACAAAAAATAGGAACAGATAATACAAATATTAAAGAAGAACTAAAAGAAAAATATAGACTAAGACTAACAAAAATACTGAAAACAGAATTGACAGCAAGGAACTAGACAAAACCTATTAATACCTATGCTATACCAATATTGACCTACTCATTTGGAGTAGTGAAATGGAGTAACACAGACCTAGAAGCACTCAATACACTTACACGATCACAATGCCACAAATATAGAATACATCACATACATTCAGCAACTGAAAGATTCACATTAAGCAGAAAGAAGGAAGGAAGGGGATTTATCGACATAAATACCTACATTATGGAGAGGTAGACAATTTAAGAAAATTCCTTCTAGAACGAGCAGAAACCAGCAAAATACACAAAGCAATCATTCATATAAATACATCGGCTACACCACTGCAATTTAATAACCACTTCTACAACCCTTTAGATCACATAACATCAACAGATACGAAGAAAGTAAATTGGAAAAAGAAAACACTACATGGCAAGCACCTGTATCATCTAACACAGCCACACATCGATCAAGACACATCCAACACATGGCTAAGAAAAGGCAATATATACAGTGAGACGGAAGGATTCATGATTGCAATACAGGATCAAACAATAAACACCAGATATTACAGTAAGCATATTATTAAAGATCTCAATACCACAACAGATAAATGCAGACTTTGCAAACAACAAATAGAAACAGTAGATCACATCACAAGCGGATGTACAATACTAGCAAATACAGAATACCCCAGAAGACATGACAATGTAGCAAAAATAATACATCAACAGCTTGCCTTACAACATAAACTTATAAAACAACACGTTACCACATACAAGTATGCACCACAAAATGTACTGGAGAATGATGAATAAAAATTATACTGGGACAGAACCATCACATAACAAACCTGACATCATACTCACCAATAAAAAGAAGAAATTAACACAACTAATCGAAATATCCATACCCAATACAACAAATATACAAAAGAAAACAGGAGAAAAAATTGAAAAATACATCCAACTGGCTGAAGAAGTAAAGGACATGTGGCATCAGGATAAAGTTGACATCATACCAATTATACTATCAACTACAGGAGTCATACCTCACAATATCCACCAGTACATCAACGCAATACAGCTACATCCAAACTTATATAACATATACCGTACAGTTAAAAGGAAGTCACGCTTGATCAAGGTCTGCGTCACTTTCCATTTTTAACCAGACCTAAGGTCTGAGAAAGGAAAGAAGATAATAATAAAGACAATAATAACCATAATGATAGTGGCAGATACAAAAAGAATGTATAGGTGCAGGAAGGAGATGTTTTCTTATATGCCAAGTTCTGGATAAAAGAAATTTAAGGAGACTGCGCGAACAAAGAATAGTGGAAAAAGAGGAAGCTGTTGATAGAAAGAAGGATGTACTGGAGTAACGAGCGCGTCTTGTGGAGCTGGTTGTCATTCAGTTCTCTGTTATAATGTGGGAAGTTATTTCAGAGTCGGGTTACTGATACTGAGAAGGACTTCGAGAAAGTGGATGACCGATGGTGTGGAAAAAAAAAAAAAGATTTTATTCTGATGGAAACGAGTGTTTCTGCAGTGTTGTTCGAATAAGAGCGGTGAGGTCGAGGACAGTTGTAAGGGACAGCGTTCGTTGATAAGAGAGTAGGGCAGTTAGAGGGTATGGAAATTTGTGCACTTGTGTGCACGCAGCTAGGATAGCTGTGCATATGATGATGAAATATGTTCAGAGTCGAACATCGTAGATACATCACGAGGCATCGATAACCAGTTACAGCTGCAGTGAGCTTTGCTGAGAAAGGCCTTGCAGAGTGTCATGGATGTAATCCTAGTTGAAAGTATAAGTATTTGTACAAGCTTCTTGTTCAGGTCTGGAGGGAACAGCTTTTTATATTTTTGTAGAGCATGGGTGGATGCTGATGCCTTCTTGCACATTCCAGTTACGTGCTCAGTTCTCTTCAGATTTTAATCAATTATTGTAGAGATAATGAAGAAAATCGGACGTTTCCTTTTAAGAGAACTATCAAACCACTACCCTTATGCTATATAGAGAAACATCGGGAGACCTAAACAGCGTTTGCCGGATCGGTATTTGCAACGCACTCTGCCCGAGTGCGACAACCGTGTCCTACGACTGCGGCCCCTGCCTCGGTGTTCCAGCGCCGTGTCCCGCCACACCCTTCATGGACCATCAGAGGCGTGAGCGAGCTCGCTGGAGACGCGGAGGAAGTTCCCCTTTAAGGGCTTCGTATTTAGCGGTGGCCGTTGCCCGGCTTTGAGAGCAGCGTCGCAAATTGCGAAGGAGGGCCCGGCGACGAAACCTCAGCGCCCCGACGCCCGCTCAATGCGCTGCCTCGGCTGCTGAACGTCGTCTAACAACGCCGCCAATTTGTAGCCGCCTCACGTTCTTTGCAGAACGCGAGCAACCGACCAGGCGCCTTACCACTTCACCTAAAGCTGAATCGGGGGTTGGCTCATTTGCAGGCACCTCTCGTCGGTAAAATGAGACTCTGTACTACTGAGTTTCAGTCGCAGCTCACCTTACGTTTGGTTAATTAGTTCATGAATTCATGTTCCTGAAAGGCACCAAAATACCAAATACGCATTGACATCTTGATATCATGGAAATATCTCTTTACATAGTGTAAGGTATTTTTTTAATAATTCCATTGAAGTAGCCTCTCTTTTCACGAAGCCTATATCGATTAGGACCATTAAGTTTATTCGATGTTGACTGCTTCAGACGAAAACTCCTTTTGAAACTGTATTTAAGTATTTAGGTCGAAGTATGAAGCCAAAATACCTACATTCTGATAGATGTAGTTAAAAGTTTAAATTTTAATTACTGGTGGTTAATTAAAACATCGACAGAGCTCAATCGATGACTCTCACAACCCTTTTCCTAGACATAGTCCATCGTCACTTTAATAATTCTAGCTTGATCACAATAACAATCTGCCAGATTTGTAGTTAGGCAACTTTAGTGGTTTTATTTTTTTCCTGTCTGTAGGTCCTTCAGCACTCTTACAAGCCGGTTCCAGTAATTTTATCTAAGCTCAATTTGCATGTGAACAAAACAGGTGACTTTTGACGGATTTCGATTGCATTTTGAGTGCACTAAATTATCTGCAAGGGAGAGTATTGTACATTGGTACACGTTCGCCTTTCTCCAACTTTCTAAAAGAAGTTTAATATATTATCTTATTGCATTTTGAAATGATAGCATTCAGTTTTCATGTGATGCAGTCTTTTCCTGAAATCTGAAGATTACTCTGTCAAGTGAAAGTTTCTGCAAACGTGAATACAATATGGCCAATTACCTAGGAACAAATATTCGGTAGAAATTTGAAAGCGTTGTAGCCTCGAACATCTTACCGTCACTGTATTGAATAGTCTATCTGCTACATTATTGCTTTACGTCAAGCCAATAATCAGTAAGTCAGCAAGTGAAATCAGATTAATACTAAATATTATCGAAAACCAGTTACAAATTTAATATATTTTGAAACAGAAGCCACTGGAAAGTGACTCGCGTTTCCATTTTCAGGGCAGGTAAAACTATTGAGACATTAAAGAGAAACAGCTCATTTGTAAATACCACTTCTACCATTTTAAAAAGACCTTCTTCTGTTGCAATGCACAATACGATACACGACCCTCGGTGTATGGCCTAACGATCCACACGTTACACAGATAGTTCCAAAAATATGTTGCATTTAACTCACCATGAAGTTCTGCACCTGAAGAGTTAACAATATATCCCTAAAAGGTTTAATATATTGCACAGCACTTAAATGTGTAGAATGCGAAATGTTTACAAATTCTTCACAAAACGCCATGTTGTGTCTAACAGCAGAGGAAATGTACAATAGAAAATGGCGGAAAATGCTTATGGCAGTCCGGAGTACGCATAAAATCAGTCGCTAGACTGGAGTACCGGCCACAAAACTATGTGTATTTCTAGGTACACTACTCTAGATACAACTCTGTCCCATACAATTGGCGTTCTTTGGGAACAACGTAAAAGTCACTGGAATAAAAGAAGCGATAGCGCCGCTTGTGGGGAGAGTATGGATACCACATTGAGGGGTGTAACTAGCAGACTCTTTGGCTGCTATAGATGCATATATTTTTCAAGACGGCACTGCGTTGCTTTTGCTTAGCTTCAAGGTGGCAACACTGATGCAGTTGACTCCATCTAGTAGTGTTGTTATTATTTTGCAACTCAGTTTAACACACAATATTAAAAGATTTTATTTATAATTTATAAAGTTAAAATAGACTTCAGCCAAAACATTAAACTCTAGGCCTGCAACCATCAACAGCAGACGACCAAAGATAACCATATCCACAGTTGTGGATTTAAGAATCTGCTAATACGAATTCACTCTTCATCAAAGTTATATTGTGTATCAGTCGGTGTCATATGGGAAACATCCCCAAACGATCTGTTCAGTGAAATCGTAACAGTAACAGCATGACATTGGAGTCAGTACGTACGACGTTGTAGAAGTTGGGTTTTACTGTTTATATCTGCATAAGTGCTGGGCCTATCCAGATACTGGGACAGACTGCACTGACGTCAGCTCTTCTGATAGGAAGCTGATTTATGACCCCATTTCGATCCCACAGTCCCATCTGCATCTCTCCACCCCTTCAAAACATTTGTTCCATTGGCTGGAAAAATGGTGGGCAGCTATTCTGCTGGTAGAGGACACAGGACAACTTGTGTTATTTCCAGATTTCCTTTCCCCTTATTCTTATTGAGGATTTTTTATTAGTATAATTAATTACCCTGACCCTTATCACCTATAACTTATTAGATAATATGGTCTAACCAAGACAACTGCCATGGCCCTTATCCTTATTGCTGTTACGATGATTTATGAGCCAACATGGCGCTCCAGTTTGGCTGTTAGAATAATACCTCTATTGAAGATCGTACACTTACGCTGACTAACGATTGCAGGAAATTAAAAAAAATACAAGATGGTGTGCATGTTAAAACAATTACTGGCATAATGAGATTTTCACTCTGCAGCGGAGTGTGCGCTGATATGAAACTTCCTGGCAGATTAAAACTGTATGCCCGACCGAAACTCGAACTCGGGACCTTTGCCTCTCTCGGGCAAGTGCTCTACCATCTGAGCTACCGAAGCACAACTGACGCCCGGTACTCACAGCCTTTCTTCTGCGAAAGGCAAAGGTCCCGAGTTCGAGTCTCGGTCGGGCACACAGTTTTAATCTGCCAGGAAGTTTCAATTACTGGCATATTTATTGTATTATTTGAACATTATAACTAAATGTAAGTTAGTTCCTGATGAGAAGAAAAAACAAACCCGTAATGTACGGATACAGCGTTAATAGTGTCCTGCTTGAAACAATCATGTTGTTTAAATATCTGGATGTAACGTTGCTACGCGATGTAAAATCAAAGGAGCACGTGAGGATTGTGGTAGGGAAGGCAAATGGTCGACTTCAGTTTACTGGGACAATTTTGGGAATGTGTGGTTCATCTGTAAAGGAGACCGCATACAGGACGCTAGTGCTACTTATTCTTGAGTACTGCTTGGGTGTTTCGGTTCCACACGAGACTGGGTTGAAAGAAGACATCGTAGCAATTCAGAGGCGAGCTGTCAGATTTGTTACCGTTAGGTTCGATCATCAAGCAAGTGTTATGGATATGCTTCAGAAGCTCAAGGGGGTATCACTGAAGGGAAGAAGGCTTCATCTCAAAGAAAATTGCCGAGCACTTTAGAGAACTAGCATTTGGAGCTGACTGCAGAACGTTCCTACTGTCAACAACATACATTTCTCATCGGTGCCACGAAGATAAGATAACAAAAATAAGGGCTCATGTGGAAGCACATGGACAGTCGGTTTTCTCTCCTGCGAATGGAACAGGAAAGGAGTGGCACAGGGTAACCACTCCACTCACCATATGGGGGCTTGCGCAGTATATATGTAGGTTTAGATGTAACTTTGCGAATTGTTATGTGTGAATCAGAAATTTTTTGTTTACATCAAAACCCAGCCATCAGCTTCAGTAAGGAGATCACCAACAGCTATTTCTTCCAAGAGATATCTGTATGGGTAACATTATCACAGCTGGGAGAGGCATAGGGATACGTTTCTTAACGTTATAGGGGTTAAAAAAAGATGCACACACGTCAGAGCATATTGTACTCCGACTACTGAAGTCTACACAGGCATCTGGGACCAGCCATGAGCACACAGTCCACTCAGCCCAGCTGCTCCTCACGAGTGCCATGTGAAGTCTCCTGCTTTAGCAAGGTCTGCCACCCATCTTCCAAGTGCCACTTACACCACAGATGACTGCAACCACTGTCTACGCCACAAGCCTCCTGTTTGTGAACTCACATGCCCCACAATTTTTTTCTTCCATACACAAAAGGCCCTGGACCATCTCAGCCCACATACATACGAGCAGACATTCAGCATCAGATAAGAGTCTACAACCATTGCACTGCCATCATGTCACATCATATGACTCAGCCACTGTATGGAGGGCCAATTGATGACCGTTGTGTTCCACTTTACTGTGAATCACCTTATCTTATTGTAGTGAGGGTGTACATAAATGGGATGCGTGTTTATATTTATTCTTTATTTAAACACAGTCTGATCTATATCAGCTGCCAGAAAAGATATTACAACTGGCATTCACACAGCATCAGTCTTACCTCGTGTTTTCTATACAAAGATGCCAACAGATTTTTCGTCTATAATAATATTATTATCTTTAAATCATACACTGGCTGGCACCAGCAGCATGACGCCAACTGGGATCAGATGAATAGCACAGATTTCTTCTGCTCCATTAAGAGGATCTTCTGTCATCAACTGTGAATTGTATAGGAACTTCCCCCATTTGAATTAGCAATAATTGTACACTGCTTAGTAGCTAGTACTGTGACGAGTCAAATATTATGCTTCAAAATGTTTTTATATGATACTTGTAGCCTATACAAGCTGCAAATGTGTGTGGATTCATCCCATTAACCACTGCTCCTATCCATTTCCATACATGATGTGAAAATGTTGGTACCTACGTTGGGTTAGCTCACCCTAAACATGGTTAGCATCTTTAGATGGCTGGTCATATTAAAGAATATTCAGAAAAATTAAGTGGGATTCTTTCATATTGATAACAGTGATCAAACCGTGCATTTCTATTGTGATGGGAAATTGAAAGTTTGGAAAGAAACGCACAGAGTATGGGTTGAACATGCTGTATGGATTTATAAGTGTATATCTTCTCATACGTGTTTAAGCAATGAGTTGGTAAAGAGAGAGTAGTTACAGATAGACCTAATTCACTTCCTTCAACAATGAAAAAGACAGGGAATTTGTAGTTATGAACGCCGCCGCTTGGGGAACCTTACCACTCGATACTTTCTCATTTCAACGGTGAAAGAGATGCCAGTTGAGTTACTCAAAATTAGGTTCTCCAGGGTTCCCTTAAATCACTACAGGAGAATGTAAGGACGTGTTTTTTTCCAAAAAGAGATACTGTCGCACACAATTTATTTTTCATCTGTGTTGAAAAATTTCTTGCTATTTGTAATTCAGCGCTTGATGCAAGTGGAAACTCATTTAACATTTCAAATCTCTCGTTCATCGCTCCTTTTGGCAAAATATCTACTAATGAAGGCTCACAGTAAAAGTTACATCGGCATCTACATCTGCATTAGACTGGGAAGTGCATGGCAGAGGGTACTTCCCATTTTACTACTTTTTTCTGTCTGTTCCAGTCGCTCATGTGACACGAGAAGACAAATTGTTTTAGTCCATTTTTGCGTGCTGTAGTTAGTCCCGTGTTGTCTTCATGGCCTCTAGACGACCAAAGATCCTACATTTTTCTCTTAATGTTGGCCTTTGAGTGATTTTAAGTAGAGTTGCCCAGGATGATTGGTGTCAATGTTGAAGCATCAGCTGGTTCAGATACGTCAACATTTCCGTTACATTCCCTCATAGACGAAATAGCGAGTATGATATGAGTCGATTACACTTGAGCAGTATTCTAGGACGGGTGGCACGAGTGTGCTTTTCAAGGAATCTCGTTAGTCTGTATATTACCCGGCACCAGTGTCTGAAATCCAGGAAAATCCGCTAGTGGTCATAAGTGATCTGACTGCCTTGACTCACGGCTCTAGATGTCTGCCACGAAATAACTGTTCTTCAGCACCACCAGGAGCGTTGCGAACGAGAAAAGTCTTATACAGTATCTCTTCTAACAGACGTCAGGCACATTTTCTCTCGTGTTTCGAAACATATTTGCAAATTCGTTTCGCAGTGTCTAGGTGAAGTCTGCCCAAACGAATACTGCTCATTACGTCTTTCATGCGAGGCCCAGCGTCGTCGGATGGCGTCGGTTGTTTCCCGTTACAAACAAAGCTACTTTTGAAATACGAATTTTACGTACTTATTCCACAAAGCTGCCCCTATACGTGTGTATGTACGTATGTATTAACGGTGACGTTAAAAAACGAAGAATAGCCAGTGTTCCAGCAGAGACCAACCAGCGCTGCTGCATTGCAAGCTAGGGCCAGGGCTACGACGAAGGTGAATGGAGTGTGGGACAAATTAAAGAGTGGAGCTGCTGAATGTCAATGTGAAACCGTAATCATTTGCAGCATAAACACCAGATACAATTGTATTCCCCATATATATGGTGGAGAACAACTGTTACGAGATCAAGGCTGTTAAAGTGAAAGAAACTTTTGATCTCGGAAAACAATTATAGCTCCACAAAGGGTTGTTCGAAATGAAAACAAAGACGTCAGTTGGCACTACAGTAGAATCTCTAGTGAACTACTGTTTTAAGCTATTTAACAGTCAGCCTACCATCAGAAACATCTTAGCACCTGACTCGATTATTATTCAAAGGGAAAGAGCCCACAGGAGAGTACAGTGGAATAAAAACAACGTAGAATCAACAGGCTTTTCCTAAGAACATCTCTTTAGGTGCACCTTCTATTTATTTTCTTTACAGTTTCTTTTAATTTAGTTTCCCAAAACTTACGCCGATACTTCAGAGTCTATTGAATGCGTAAGTTGTTTTCTACCTTAATTAGGATAACAAAGATCTCCCTTACATACCTCCACGGTATCTGTCATTGGGGTGCTTGGTTCAATAATTATTTTCTCTGATATGGTACAGTTTTCTTCAACTGATTTCCGATAATTCCGTAAGGCCATTGTTCGCTTTACGGTAAAATTTACCCTTCATGTAAAAGTCACAAATTTTTATCTTACTACTATTTGGAATACTTTTTTACTTCTGCGGGAATCTACGAAAATAGCAGCCTCGAATTTTTGATTCAAAGTGCACTGTAGAGTTTTCGTTGCCGAGATCACAAGCGAAGTGGAGCTACGGGTAATGCACGTGGAACTAGCAGTCCATTATCCCGGCCGCTCACACACGCACAAGCACACGCACACACATCCACATACGCACACTCACACTTATGACTACTCTCTCGTGCGTGCGTGTACGCACAGCCTATGTGGTTTCGATTTCATTCGGACGGAACAAACGGCTGGATCTATGGTGGCAGCATTTGTAATGATAACCACATCCACTAACCACTCGACGCATCCTCCGTCTCACTTCTGCAGCTTCGTATTACAAGCGTGATGTGGGCAGCAGCGGAGAGAAAGTATTGAACGGTAAGCGGAGACCTGGTGCGCCCTCCTACGCCGCTGGCCGCAGTTCCTTCGTTAGCGCATCACGTTCAGTGCTGACGAGTGCCACACTGCTCATTATGATGTCATTGACCTCCCTCTGCGAAACTATGTGGCCCTTCACACACAGCACCATTTCCAACTATTCGTTGATCCGCGAGAGAGGAAACACATAATGTTATAAATGGATCCCAACTATTTACTCCTGCGAAATTATTTAATTTACTCGGTGGAAAAGGAGAACAGTAAAAACAAAATTACGTATGAACTAACACACACTCACGTTCAGAAAAAAAAGAAAACCTTGAAGGACTAGAGATAGAACGTTCATATTCACAGAACAAGTACGTTGATAAGTTCCGTAGAAGTGATTACCGTTTGAACCTTGTAGGCCGGCGGATTCAGGATCAAAATCGGATTCGAGCGCAACACCACCTACCGGTAAATCGTGCCTCCTGCTCTCGGTGTCACTATACATCGAAGGTAATTGATCAGTGTTACTTGAGCAGACGTGCAGGATGCCTCGCAGTCATATGCGCGAACCGTACCATCAGATCTGTGAGTTTCAAAGAGGGCTCATTATTGGCACGAGAGAATGTGATGCATGCATCTGCGAAATTGCTGCTCTTGTGGGATGAGGTGTTTCGGCAGTGCCACGGAAGTGTGCAGAATGGTTCACAGAAGGCCGTACAACACGACGAGGTGGATCAGGTTGCACCACACAGAACACCCTCCCCCCCCCCTCCCTCCCGGGAAGATCGACACCTCATCCGAATGGCATTGCAGGACAGGTCTACTTCCTCCTCGGCTCTGGCGCAACAGTGGTACAGTGTAACACATCGTACACTATCAGGGGTGAGAGTCACCCATCGGCTGTTACGGTATGGGCTACGTGCCCGTCGTCCAATTCTCCTCCAACCTTTGACGAAATTGCAGAAAAATGCTAAAGAGCAACGGTGTATGGAACGAGCCTCTGGGGACAGGAATGTCATCAGATAATATTTTCAGACGAATCCAGATTCTGTTTATTTGAAAATGACGGTCACATTTCCGTTCGCCGCAGGCAGGGGAGTGCCACCACAGTGACTGCACTTATACAAGACATACGGCGCCAACTCAGGGCTGAGGGGTGCTGTTGGTTACAACCACAAATCACAACTGAAGCATGTCCAGGGCACTTTGACCATTGTGGTCAATGTGAATGACATCCTGCGACCCGTAGCCATACCGTTTCTGCGCAACATCCCAGACGCCGTTTTTCAGCAAGGCAATGCACGACTACATGTTGCAGCACGAGCATGTGCCTTCTTCGTGTCATAGGACGGCGGCCTTTTGCCCTGGCCAGCCAGATCCACAGACTTGTCACCAATTGAAAATACCTGGGATATGGTGAAACGAAGGGTGCAGTGCTGTAATCCAGTGCCAATCACCACAGATGAACTTTAGAACCAGCTAGATGCAGCATAGATGGCCATACCACAGGACGTCATTCGCGCCTGATACGGTCGATGCTATCACGCGTGGAACACATTTTCAGGGCCATGGGCGGACCCTGTGCCTAGTGGTCAACAGGACGCGTGCTGAACTGGGGTGACTGAAATGCTGATCATTATTGCTGAGCATACTAATGTACATGTCCTGTGAATATGAACGTCCTATCTCTAGTCGTTAAAAGTTTTCTAAATTTTTCTGAGCATGAGTATACATACAAAACTACAAGCACTTGTGTCTGTCCACAGTAGCTTTTCGACTGAACGGAACCAGAAAAACGCATACAATATGAACATGTCTTCCCTCCGAAATGTGGACTCCTGCTCTGAGCGTAGCAGAGGGTACTTACCGCTGTATGTCACCGGTTCAAATGCATATTGAGCACGCTAACAAAGTCGCCTCAAACAGTTGTTTGGCCGCTGTAATTAGTGAGGCACTGAAGTGTAAATCTCTATTCATCACATAATACAAATTTTTGGAAATTTGTAAGCAGGCTTCCTCGAGACAATGGACATATCTGCTAATACAGGGTTTTCTGTATTTCCGGAACGCTCTCCCGTGTGTTAAACAAACATGTGATCATTCAAGCAGCCATTTCGTGAATAAGTTGTTAGTCCCATTTGATATTCTCAAAATTTCTTCCTCACATAAAGGCCTACCTTTCATAACTGCATGCTTCTCTAAGTGAAGAAAGCCCTCTTTGGCTGCGCTAGGCCGCTTTTTATGTCGTCATTGCTTCGTCTGTCATGGGTTATTTTGTTTCCAACGTAGGAGAATTCGTTAACTCCCTCTACTTCGTGGTCCCCAATTCTGATGTTAAGCTTTTCACCATTACGATTTCTGCTACTTCTCGACTCTTTTGTCTATCCTCCATTTACTCTTAGTCTACATTCTGTATTCACTATACAGATTCCGTAGTTGTTCTGCACCTTCTGGAACAGCAATATCATCAGCGAATCATATCATTGATATCATTTCACCCTGGCTTTTAATCTAACTCTTGAATCTTTCTTTTGCTTCTGTAAAAATTTTGGAAATTTGTGATAAGGTCTCATGGGACCAAATTGCTCAGGTCATCGGCCCTTAAGCTTACGCACTGCTTAATCTAACTTCATCTGACTTACGCTAAGGACAACACACACACCCATGCCCGGGGGAGGATTCGAACCTCCGGCGGGGGAGCAGCGCCCCCCGTGACAAGGCGCCCGAGACCACGCGGGTACCGCGCGCGACCGTCTTTCTTTCTGTCATAGCTTCTTAGATGGCTAGACTGAACAGCAGGCTCGGAAGACTCTTTCCCTGTCTTATAGCACTCTTAATTCGAGCACTGCGTTGTTTGTATTCCAATCTTCCTGCCCCTCTTCGTTTTTTGAATGTCTTGCAACGCTTATCTTGTTGAATGGTTTTTCAAGATCGACATATCCTAAAAATTTATAGATTTATCTTTAATCTCGCTTCTATTATCAAGTGCAACGTACTACTTCGCTATTGGATTTACCTTTGCACCCACGGTCTAGGGGTAGTGTCTTTAATTAATAATTTAACGTCCCTGGTCCCGGGTTCGAACCCCGTCGCTCCTTATATTTCGAATCAACTTCATCAGCAAATTGCGGTCGAAACTTGCGGCACATAGAAGTTCCAAAAATGGTGGAGGCCCGGACTGAGGTTCAGGCCACTCTTTTACCCTGCGGAACACAGCCCCTAAAATGCGAAGGATCAGCTATGATCAATGGCATGAGGATGACGTAGTGAATTGGAACCACAGCATTAAAGACACATACACTGATGAGCCAAAACATTGTGACAGCCTGCTTAATATCTTGTTCGCCCCTTTTTGGAACGAAATACATTTCTGATTATTCGTATCAGCGATCCGACAGTTCGTTAATAGTCTTGTCGAAGTATGTGGCATTAGATGTCTATGCACCGGTCATGTAATCGTCGTAAATAACAGGCCGCTGTTTTGAGTACGCGATGATAGCTCCCGATAGCGAGCCAGGTGGGTACCGTACGACTTACATCACGCGAGTTTGATCGCCAAGATATCAACGTGAGTTCACTGTAATGTTCCTCAAACCGCTGTAGCACGGTTGTGGACAATTATACGGCTGAAAGATGACATCGCCGTTGGGGAAGACATGAAGCTTGAAGGGATGCAGGTAGTTCGCAGCTGTCATCGTGCCTTCAGTTACTATCACAGCGCCCATGCAAGTGCAAGAGAAGGTCTCCCACAGCACAGTGCTGCTCTCACAAACCTGCGTTCGAGGCGCCCTGCACGTTTCGAGTCACCATTCACCTTGATGACGGCGTTTGTGGAGACGACCACTGTATCACAAATGTTATTCATCCGCAGAGCTAACACGTTTCCATTAATCGATGGTCGAATCTCGATGTGCATGTGCCCATTACAGTCGTAAGTGACGATGTCGTTGTGTCAACATGTGAACACGTAGAGGATGGTCTACTGCAGAGCTTCATGTTCAACAATGTACGGTGAACGGTGTGCTCCGAAACGTGGGTGCACCGGCATTGTGCTCTTTTGGAGAGATGCCACATATGGCTGTCTATTCCACTTTACGGAGCAGACAACCCTCAAAACCACACGTTCTGTGAAGAGTCCTGGACGCCCTGTCAATTAGCATTTGTCTTTCTACTTCTTTCCGTAGATGCTCACGACAGCAGCACGTGAACATTCCACAAGCTTCACCGTTTTAGAGGACCTCGTTCACAGGCTCTGCGTAATAATAATCAGTCCTTTTTAAAAGTCGCTTATCTCAATGCCTATTTGCAGCCCATATCTTTGCTATGGTCCTCCGCTTAAATACTTTTGTTACCGCGTCACGTGCCCGCCACGCCACCAGGCGGCATCCAACGTTGCGGTGGGCAGAGGTCATAGTGTTATGGCTGATCAGTGTAAGGCGTATCCATTAGGACATGTGGCCTGTAGGTGAAGAGAGTGTCAAAATGATCTCACCATTGGCAAAAGATTCCAAATTAATCCGCCATCTGGATCTCCAGGAGAGAATTGCCGAGGGGGAGGTCACCATTGGAAAAATGAGAGAACGATTGAATAACCAACGAAAGGATAGCGTTTTACAAGTCGGGGTGCCGAATGTCACAGGTATGAACGTGGTAGTGAAGCTAAAAAAATCAGAAAACGGAAATAGGGAAATGCTAAGGCTCAGTCAAGATATAGTGGGGGTAAGTGAAGTGAAGACCAGATGTCTGGTCGCATGAGGTGACCACTGTTATATCAACAACAGCAGAAAATTGTATAACGGGAGTAGCATTCGTTATGACTGGCAATGTAGGAAAGAGCGTGTGTAGTGTGAACAGTTCAGCGATAGGGTTCTACATCCACATCTACATACATAATCCGCAATCCACCATACGATGCGTGGCGGAGGGTACCTCGTACCACAACTAGCATCTTCTCTCCCTTTTCCACTCCCAAACAGAACGAGGGAAAAATGACTGCCTATATGCCTCTGTACGAGCCCTAATCTCTCTTATCTTATCTTTGTGGTCTTTCCGCGAAATGTAAGTTGGCTGCAGTAAAATTGTACTGCAGTCAGCCTTAAATACTGGTTCTCTAAATTTCCTCAGTAACGATTCACGAAAAGGACGCCTCCTTTCCTCTAGAAACTCCCACCCGAGTTCGTGAAGCATTTCCGTAACACACGCGTTATGATCAAACCTACCAGTAACAAATCTAGCAGCCCGCCTCTGAATTGTTTCTATGTCCTCCCTCAATCTGACCTGATAGGGATCCCAAATGCTCGAGCAGTACTCAAGAATAGGTCGTATTAGTATTTCATAAGCGGTGTCCTTTACAGGTGAACCACATCTTCCCAAAATTCTACCAATGAACCGAAGACGACTATCCGCCTTCCCCACAATTGCCATTACATGCTTGTCCCACTTCATATCGCTCTGCAATGTTACGCCCAAATATTTAATCGACGTGACTGTGTCAAGCGCTACACTACTAATGGAGTATTCAAACATTACAGGATTCTGTTTCCTATTCATATGCATTAATTTACGTTTTTTATATTTAGAGTTAGCTGCCATTCTTTACACGAATCACAAATCCTGTCCAAGTCATCTTGTATCCTCCTACAGTCATTCAACGAAGACACCTTCCCGTACACCACATCATCATCAGCAAACAGCCGCACATTGCTATCCACCCTATCCAAAAGATCATTTATGTAGCTACAAAACAACAGCGAACCTACCACACTTCCCTGGGGCACTCCAGATGATACCATCACCTCCGATGAACACTCACCATCGAGGACAACGTACTGGATTCTATTACTTAAGAAGTCTACGAGCCACTCACATACTTGGGAACCAATCCCATATGCTCGTACCTTAGTTAGGAGTCAGCAGTGGGGCACCGAGTCAAACGCATTCCGGAAGTCAAGGAATATGGCATCCGTCTGATACCCTTCATCCTTGGTTCGTAAGATATCATGTGAAAAAAGGGCGAGTTGCGTTTCGCAGGAGCGATGCTTTCTAAAGCCGTGCTGATGCATGGACAGCAACTAATATGTCTCAAGGAAATTCATTATATTCGAACTGAGAATATGTTAGATAATCCTGCAACAAGCCGATGTTAAGGATATTGGTCTGTAATTTTGAGGATCCGTCCTTCTACCCTTCTTATATACAGGCGTCACCTGCGCTTTTTTCCAGTCGCTCGGGACTTTACGTTGGGCAAGAGATTCGCGATAAATGCAGTCTAAGTACGGAGCCAATGCAGTAGAGTATTCTCTGTAAAATCGAATTGGAATCCCAGCAGGACCTGGCGATTTATTTATTTTCAACCCATTCAGCTGCTTTACAACCCCAGGGAAGTCTATCACTATGTTCTCCATACGGGAATCTGTACGAGACTCAAACAGCGGTATATTTGTACGATCCTCCTGCGTGGAAGATTTCTCAAATGCTAAATTTAAAATTTCAGCTTTCGTTTTGCTGGCTTCCGTTGCCAGGCCTGACTGATCAGTGAGTGTCTGGATGGAAGCCTTCAACCCGCTTACCGATTTTACGTAAGACCAGAATTTCCTTGGGTTTTCAGCAAGATCTTTTGTTAAGGTATGACGGTGGTAGTGGTTGAATGCTTCGCGCATAGCTCTTTTTACAGCAGCACGAATCTCTACCAACTTTTGCCTGTACTCATTCTCCCGATCTTTCTTGTACCGCGAATGCAACTGCCTTTGCTTCCTGAGCATCCTCCGAATTGCGCTGTTAAACCACGGTGGGTCTTTTCCGTCCGTAACCCACTTTTTCGGCACATACTTGTCCAATGCGTGATTTACAATGTATTTAAAATTTGCCCATAATTCTTCCAAGTCCATTGTACCGGAAGTAAATGAAGTCGATTCAGTTACTATGTGGGATACTAACAACTGCTTATCTGCTTTTTCTAGTAAGAATACTCTCCTAGCCTTCTTGACCGACTTTTAACTTTCGTAACCATAGTCGTAATGACAACATAATGATCACTGATCCCTCTCTCAACACCGACACCGTCGATGAGGTCTGGTCTGTTCGTGGCTTCGTGGCTACCAGATCTAAAATATTTCCGTTACGCGTTGGCTGTCGATTTAGCTGCTCAAGACAGTTTTCGGATAATGTGTTCAAAAGTAATTCACACTACCGCTTGTCTGTATCACCTGTAATGAATCCATAGATATCCCAGTCTATACTAGGTAGGTTGAGGTCGCCTCCGACTAATATAGCATGATCCGGGTACTTCTGCCATAAAGAATGTAGAATCCCTTTGAATGATTCTGGAACTGTCACGGTGGAACCTGGTGGCCGGTACTAACACCCCACAATTAACTTTATTTCCCCTAGCCCTGTTAAACGTGTCCAGATAATTTCACAATCACACTCTACTTCGACCTCAATAGACACAATATTTTTGTCAACTGCAATGAAGACACCACCTCCTACGGTGTCCTAATCTGTCTTTCCGATACACGTTCCAACCCTCACTAAATATTGCAGAACTTCCTATCTCAGGGGTCATCTAAGTCTCAATCCCGAGAATAATTTGCGCGCCACACGCTTCCTGGAGGGCAGTAAATTGAGGAACTTTATTCCGAACACTCTGAAAATTTACTGCTAATATCTTGGTAGCTGAAGCGTCCTGATTTCCCTGCCTGCACGTCGACTGGTGGATTGTTCACAGCGGAGTCGAAAGTAAACCAACACCGACAACAATAGTTAAAAATGGCTGGCAACAGCGTCTTGATACACACTATGCTGTCTTACAATGTTTTATTCATAACCGGTTTAGATCACTGATAATCCTCATTGTGGCATTGAGACAACTTCACATGTAATACTTGGTACTTAACTATAAAAGACGCAATAGCTGATTTGCAAACGTCAGAAATAGGTACTCCACGCCGTAATCCAACTACAAGAAAGTAGGAAACATTGAAAAATAAAACCGTGTACCATCAGTAAGGGCACAGGTCAATTGCTCAGGCACAATGTTCTCTCTTGATATGAGAAAGAAATTTCCGAGGATGTATGTTTGGAGTATAGTATTGTATGGTAGTGAAACATGGACTGCGGGAAACCAGAAGAGAGTCGAAACATTTGAGATGTGATGCTACAGAAGAAAATTAAGTATAGTTGGACTGATGAGGTAGGGATTGAGGACGTTCTCCGTAGAATTGGCAAGGAAAGGAATATATGGGAAACACTGACAAGAAGAAGGGACAGACAAATAACTTCCACGGTATAGGGTAAAAACTACAGAGGAAGACAAGGACTGGAATAGATTTAGAAAATAATTAATGACGTACGTTGTAGATGCTTTGCACTATTAATGTTACAACCCTCGTTTTTAATTTCGCCGCAAGTTGTTTTGCTATTTCTCTATGCAGAGGGTGTCCTTCGACTATCATTTCTTTTTCGATTTCTTCACATTTTCCTTGCAGCCATTTCGTCTTTGCTTCCCTCTAATTCCTACTTACTTCATTCCTAAGTGACTTTGGAAGTAGGCTGTTCAGGTTTTTATATTGGTAACGCCACGTAGCGCTCTGTATGAAATTTAATGGCTGTGCTGTGTGCAGTCTGTGGCTAGTTTGCATTGTTGTCTGCCATTGTAGTGTTGGGCAGCTGGATGTGAACAGCGCGTAGCGTTGCGCAGTTGGAGGTGAGCAGCCAGCAGTGGTGGATGTGAGGAGAGAGATGGCGGAGTTTTGAAATTTGCAATACTGGATATCATGAACTGCTATAAAAAATTATGACTTTTGAACACTATTGAGGTAAATACATTGTTTGTTCTCTAGTAAAGTCTTTCATTTGCTAACTATGCCTATCAGTAGTTAGTGCCTTCCGTAGTTTGAATCTTTTATTTAGCTGGCAGTAGTGGCGCTCGCTGTATTGCAGTAGTTCGAGTAATGAAGATTTTTGTGAGGTAAGTGATTTGTGAAAGGTATAGGTTAATGTTAGTCAGGGCCATTCTTTTGTAGGGATTTTTGAAAGTCAGATTGCGTTGCGCTAAAAATATTGTGTGGCAGTTTAAGGACAGTCATGTATAATTTTTCAAAGGGGACGTTTCAACTTGTATTTCTTTATTGCTGAATTGCCCTGAACATTTTTGTATTTCCTTCGTTCGTCGATTAACTGAAGTATTTCTTCTGTTACCAATGGTTTCTTCGGAACACTTACTTTGTATCTATGTATTCCCTTTTTTTTAGGTTCGGGTGCTTGTCCTTTTTATAAATGTCTACTGGTCTTTAGCTGATCTCCCTACAGTGTTATCCCTTATCGCAGTATCCACACTCCTAGCGACCTTCAAACGAGACTTATCATTCCTCGTTACCTGAGTAAGCCACTTCCTTCCACATTGGTTCTTCCAAAATTCAATTTACTCTTCATCATTACTAAACTGTGATCTCGGGCGATATATGCTCATGGGTTGGCCGTACAATACTGTCTGGCTAAGGTATAATTCAGCTGGAACCTTCTAGTGTCTTCAGGCCTTTTATGTGTATACTTCCTCCTCTCGTAATTGTTGAACAATGTTGGTACGTGGCACCTTTAATACGACCTTGCACAGTCCATACGAAAACTATTATCATTACGGAAAACGGAATGGCGAATCATGGCTGGTAGTCTTACTTTGATTTACACATATCTTATTAATATAAGGTTCCTTCAGATAATTCCCCACAATCCTTAGTACAATGCAGCAGTTACTTATTATAAGTTCTTACTGAAACAAGACAGTTATCAGAACCCAACAAGTATAAACGTAAAATGCAAATGAAATCGATTAAGGAACAACTAGCAAACACAGCACTGCCATGGCTTCGCCACACTTAACAAAAGCTTACAACTGACAGTACAGTTCCTTTCAGAGTGGGCCAGCCACTTAATTGCATTTGATTACTACACGGCCCAAAGAACACTTAAAACTCACGTGGTTAACCACAATTCACTAGAACATGGATATGTAACAGAAGCAAGAAAGATGGCCATGAAACAAACCCAGATTACACTTTACGTGACTACACACTGTAACTTAAATAGAGATGTGACATCGACTCAACAAGTACTGTGGACTGTTTATTGTTACGACTTCTGCACCACTTGTTAGCAACAGACACAGTGGCTGCTCCAAAGACTGAGACGGCGTGAACTTTTAGAATTATTTATTGAACTTTCTTTACAATTTCTCCCTTGTCGTCGCTTCCCAGCCCTGCGGATCACTCCGCCTGGCTGCTGCTATGTAGATTCTCCGACAATGCGCGCAACGAGCGCCGCTGATCACACTAGGGAGCCTCAGGCCACCAGTGCTCCCCTGAAGCCAGGATGCCCTGTGGTTGAGATGAACTCGTCGCCGCCTGGCGCCCCAGTATGGGCACGCCCACGGAGACGTGTCGCCGTGAGGTCAGGTGCTGACGCCTGTTGCACCGGCAGCTGGGAAGCCATCAGCCGTGATGTCCGCGAGGTCCCATCATGGACAGACCACGAGCCGTGGGGTCGGGTCGCAATCAAGTCCGGGCGTCAGTCTCTGGCGGCGCCTGTAACCAAGACCGCGCTGCGGCTGGTCCTGCTGGAAGCTCTGGCTGTAGTTAGTCGGCCATGGTGCCGACCGAACTCGGGCCGACCTCCAGAGCTGAAGTTGACATCTGGCGGCGAACAGATGAGTCCTGTGAACTGGAACAGACTTCGGAATCGTCATCTATGAAGATTGAACATTCCCGACAAGGACCGCATCCGTCCTCAGATCCGAACTGCTACCTAATGACTTCTGTCCATTGCTGCCTGCGCTCCCCGATTTATATCCGGCAGGGGGACGTTTGTTACCCTCGGTGGTAGCTTTTTGTTATTACTCCTACAGATATTGCAGCGTAACTTAGCGTGCTGGCCTCACTTCCCCTTGCTCAGCACTATCCATGCTTCGCTCGGCGTTCGGTCTGTGTGCGTCCTTGCGTCAGTCTGTTGGTACACTGCTGCTGTCAGCAAGGCTATCTGTGCCTGCCTACTTCACAACGCATCGGTCGCCAGCGTGCCTCTGTTTTGCCGTTCTCCAATGCGTGAAGCAACGCTTGCTACATGTGGCCGCAACACTATTACTACAGAGACAGATCACTGCAATTAGCCCAAAATAACATGACAATCGATAGAGAGACTTTAATTACGTTACACTTGCTCTATTTGCTAATGTCTACTTAGTTGCAGGTCTATCTTTATGTAACCCCCCAAAAAATTGTTTAAACATCAGAATATCACAATCAAATTACAAAACGCGTTTTACCCGCCTTGGCTGCGGGTTACACCTCACTCCACACCAAGGCGTTAGCACTTAGTGCAGCTTTTGACAAACACAGGACAATTGCAACTCTCTGAAACCACACAAACATACAGGGCAGGATCCTTGCACCAGACATACGTGCATCAGTCTACAAATGTTCCGTCCATGGCAATCACTGACCTTTAAATTGAAACCATTTAAGGACGGTTCACCGATGATAGTAATATCACTTAGGTGCAGTTTCCAATCACGTAATACCCTTAATGATCAATTATAGAACAACCAGTACAATTATAACTAAGGCTTCACTGCGAAGCCAACATTTAACCAGCTCACACGGAGCTCATCCACATACTTTTCGATTAACGGCTGTGTAAGTTTCACGATCATCTAGCGAGTAAACGCCTCTTAACACGTCGCTTAGCCACATACACTAACGCCCAACTTACTTGATGTTTGCACACAGCACAACTCAGCGGCTCATGCAGCTTAGCCACTTTACTTCAGGAACATTTCCCTTGATACAAATCATGAAACTTGGATCTCCGAGCTGCCCAAAAACACAGACTTGCCGACCAATACAACTCCACGGCACATCACGCTGATAGGGCACACCCGGTCGCAGTCGATACTCCTTTCTCTGGAGACGTCCCAAGTCTCTGAATTTGTTTCTTTCGAAAGCTTACGGCCGACTCTTGAAGCCCCCAACCCGGAAGAAAGCCACACGATATGCAAAGATCTCATATACTCTCCAAAATCGATCGCAACGATATAACGAGCATACCCGGTTCCTGCGCCTGTCCGCCACGCCTCATTTACTACTAGCTGAAATTTACTGCAGAACTCAATAAATCTTTCTCTCCTCTACCGACTAACAGATATGGCCTAGAAAAGCACACAACTCTTCATGCTCTGTACTCTCTTTCTCTTCTCCACCACTCCTCCTCACCATGAGCTGCAATCTTCTCCTGAATACTGGCAGGAAGACACCATCCATTACCCGACTTGGCAACGGCCGCATACAGCTAAGATCATCCCGCGTTAATCGTTGCAGGCTACTGCTGTATCACACTGCTCGGTTCCACAGTGCTCTCCTCCCCAGTTTCTTGTCCTCAATCAGGATAAACGGATTCCCTTAGCGGCCAAGGACTGTGGCCACACCTTGGCCTGATGTACTGGATATGAAGGCAGGGACAGCCACCACACCATCCAGGAGAGTGTTGTGTGTCACCCAATGGACCTCGCTGATGGCACAAGTATGTGTGTCCATTTCCACACCATCCCGGTATCTTCTCCACCGGAACGTAGATGTGGCAAATCCTTGGATCAGCTGTGGCGAAGAAAATACTTGGCGCAGCACACCATAAGAGGTACAATGGCTACCCCACAACTTGTCGGCAGCGGCCTCCTGCTCTGCCCTAAGTCGATGTTGCTAAGGCACTCCAAACTGTAGACTGCTCTCCACTGAATAGACACGTCACTGGAAGCTCCGAGTGACGCTGCAAGGTAGGACCGGTGGCAAGAAATGCGTAGTGTGAAATTTCCGTTTCAAAGGACAGAGTAACATCCTAAGATGGCTCTCATAACTGATTGTAGACTGTATCCTGGCCATTTTGGAATGAAACACGAGTACAGAATGACAATGAAGAAACGGAAATTTGCATCAGTTTTGGCTGCTAATAGTACGCAATCAATGCGTGAAAATGATGCACTATGTGACTGGCGGAAACGTTCTATTACGGGAATCGGCTTACGGCTGCTGTAGCTTAGGGTACATTTTTCCTGTACGGTATTGGTACAGATGGGTTACTGGTGGCACTGGGGGTCGCAGTAGATAGTCTATCGCTCATTACGTGTCCCCAGAAACAAATGATTGTCTGTTCATGAAGCATCTATGGTCGTCCTGGGGGTCGGAGGTGGTTGGGAGGGGGAGGGGGTGGTGAGGGGCGGTTACGCTATCTGAAGATTAGATGACGTTGATCATGTGAAGCTGAAAACGTGTGTAACCTGTGATACACTATGAACAATTCCTATTGAAGAGTAAGGGTTAAAGCTAAACATATAATCACAACATTTAATAAGTTAGTCACGTCAATTACTTACTCCACAACACGATATAACGTGCGTATAAAACAAAATATAAGGTATAAAATATATTTTCTTCACAACTGTTATTCTGAGGAAATTCTTCGATAGCATTTCCAAATTTGCTGTACAGCAATGAGACCTCGGTTTTAAGAAAACATGAAGAGAAAAACCAACAGCTAGTGAAGTGAGATTTTTGACGTAAATAGACGAATGAAAAACAATCTTCGATATTTGTGCAGAATTAAGAACATTATTCAAATAATGAAATAAGTCTAGATTGATCTACATCTAAAAGTAACACAAAAATAACTGAGACCATTGAATACTACGGACAAAAAAGAAAATAGTCCTTAGGGAGATCTAAGAAGAGAGGGATCGGCTCAGAGGTCAAGGCTCTGATGCACATGAGGGTTGTTGTAATTGATTATTCGTATTTTTTTTATTGCCGACATATTTGCCGTGTGATATTCAGCAACCGTGCTGACGTTTCCAATTTGTCGTTTATTTTGTTGTCTTAGTGAAATGTATCATGTGCAACAATTAGCTGAGACAAAGATGGCTTCTTGTATAACGTGATCACGAAATAGCAGTACAGAAAGAGTACACAAGTACACACTTAAATATGAAATACATGTACCAGGAAAATGAGTGGAAATGAGAAGTAATATCTGAATTTAGATTATGTAACTGGCTCTACATCAAGTGAACGAAATACACAAGGCCTTTTCATACGATACCAAATGATTAGTTTCGATCAAAATTGAATATCTTCAGACTGTAAGGAGGCTGCTCTATATGTGAATGAACTACTGGAGTAATTGGAAACATCAGTCCCTCAGTATAAAAGTAACACTTGTAATAAATAAATTCTTGTCCCAAATAATCAATTAATGAACGCTGTATTACTTTGGTAATTAAAAGGAAACTACAGGACCAGTTCAAGTTAACGTAAACCTTGAAACATAATAAAGGACAGGCATAGTTCGAGTAAGTGGACAATAATTAATCTGAAAATCATTTGTAAAATGCTGTTAGTATCTCTGTCTAAATGTTGTAGTAAACAACTTATATTCGTTTACTGTGCAATGAGGATGTGGACCCCTTCATGTAATCAGAAGAGTTAAATACAAAAAGTCAGTATAAGCTAGCAGTACGACTTAAAGTCGATTGAATGATTTTGCAGAGCGAAAAATTTAAATAGTCATGATTTGCCAAGTAATATTAAATACATTGGATTATTACTGTCGTATGTGGTTTAGTTTGTCGAACATAAACAATTACACTTTGCCGAACCAGCCACAGCGTCTCTGCAAGGAGCGATCATCGTTACTATATACCTCCTTAGCTGAAATTACCATGCGTAAGAACAGTATACGCATTGTTATGTATAGCGGAAACTAAGATATGAAATTCTTAATGAAATATATCAAGTTAAACAGTTATTTGAGACGATTGTCGCTTCTTGCAACAAGTGATCACGAAATGGAGAAACAGTACCCCAAGACGTACATAAATATTCATATATGTATGTCGTCAGTGAGCATGAGGAGTAATATTTTTATTTAGATTACATAATTTGCTCCAAATCAATGGAACACAATACATAAGCCCCTTAGCATACCAAAGACATGTGGAACGAAAGTCGGATATACCAGCAATCACATAACTCAGTTCCACACACGACTGCAAGAACGCCACAGAATAAACTAAATACTTTGATCTGCAGCGCCACTTAATAATTCAGCACTATACGAATGTATAATGTTACTGATTAAATAACAAGAACACGATTATGAGACCAGACTCAAGCTAACTGACTAGACAAAGACATTAAACTTTTGCAGCGCAACGCACATAGATACAGATTAGCTTCCACTATTCATAGCATATTTAGCGCTCGAAATTAATGAAAAATTGAGCCTTTAAATTCGAGCACCACACGAATGATTTAAGAGAAAACCTTGCATATGAGCAACCACTGCGAATAATCACAAGAAATAGAACTATCTCACCAAATCTACATGCCGATTACCGACACACTTGAATTCAAGCGATTTCAAGTGCCTGCAAACATGTGTCGATTTCAGAGTTATTCGTGCACTTGGTTCCTAATCACTTGCTCGCTGATTGGCAACTCGTATCGAATCTCGTGACCGAAAGCTTCCACCAAACATGGCAAAGAGACTCTTCGGAGACCTTCACTGAATGGTTCGATACCGTTTGCAGAAATATCTTTGTGAAAAATCTGCAAAGAAAAGTTCGCGAGATAAGGATAGAATAACACTGGAAAACTGAAAGTGGTCATTTAACGGGCATCTTTATAGGTCTACACAGGCTGAATCACTTAAACTTGCACAGCAAATATTGCGGAAATGGAAAGTGCTATTGATGAGTGGTTTCAAAAATGGTTCAAATGGCTCTGAGCACTATGGGACGCAACTGCTGTGGTCATAAGTCCCCTAGAACTTAGAACTACTTAAACCTAACTAACCTAAGGACATCACACACATCCATGCCCGAGGCAGGATTCGAACCTGCTACCGTAGCGGTCGTGCGGTTCCAGACTGTTGCGCCTAAAAGTGGTTTCTACAGAATGGAGTGGTAGTCAGGGGCCCGTATTGTTAGCCAATCAACAGAGTGTATTAATGCTCGGAAGGTGTGTTTTTTGGCCAAACGTACATTTTTTAAACTAAACAATGCCTATTGACACTAACAAAATAAACGTGGAGTGTATTAGAATGACAGTAGTGTTCGTTGCAGGTTTCTAGTGAGAGTTGTTTATTGGATATCGTATTCTGAAAAGTTCCGATACAAACATTTGTAAAATACCTTTGTTAGCACACACTGAAGAACGCCACAAGTGCATCAGTAGTTATGTGGATTCTAGCAGTAACGGGAGAAGTCACCATTACAGGTTGTGTTCAAAGTGACCAGCAGTAGGGCCAATACACGCTTCCAGTCCAGTATGGAACGACTGCCGCACAGGTGCTAGGATTTCAGCGAAGATGTCCTTGCAGGATGCAGTAATACATCGTCGCATATCATCGGGTGTAACTGGTATGTCTTCGCAGACAGCGTCTTTCAACTACCCCCAAAGAAGAAACTCTACAGGCATCAACTACAAGGAACGCGCTAGCTAAAGTACAGGTCCTCTCCGTCAGCGATTTGGAAACAATTCGTGAAGACACGCTGATGCACTTCTTCGTTACGCGCTGGACAGCCATTATGTTGGTACCACAGCTTCCTTCTAGAGTGCAGTGGGACGTCTTCTACCAACCATGGAAGATGGTCTGTTAGGAGGCTGCGATACTTGAGCGAGTTTGTTGCGTCTATGAAAAGTAGGCCTATGAGGTGATGGTTCATTATCCCATACATATCTTGCAGAAGTTAACGAGAGTCTCATAATCGTTTGCATGATGGAGAGATGTGATAGGGATGGGACCTATGGCGATAGAAAATGCTTAGGACTATTACCTGACTCATACGACTTCCTCGTGCGAGTGCGCGGGAACTAGGGTGCTGATCAGCTGCAACAGCAGCACGAACAATAATTCCCACTTCCCCTCCTCCTGTCGTCACTTGTTTTCTTCCGTCTAGGTGTTACACTACCACTTCCATCGTGACTGGTTTAAGAGGTTGATAAATGATTGCCCAGAGGGTTGATGTCTATTTGGACAACCTGCCGCATACACTTTGCAGGAACAAACTACATTCTCCCTACACTCTCCTCATGAACATGTCGCCTTTTCTACGCTGGTACTTTATATTTTTTCGTGTCTGGAAACCAGGTTACAATCTTTCAGTCCAGTACAGAGCCACGTCCAAGGTTTCTTTCTTGTCCAGCCATAAATCGTAGGGGTTGCACCTATAAGGGCAGCTTGGACAGGCGGGTAGATTCTCCATATCCTGCGCAGAGCCACAGTCACACTTACCATCCGTGGTTCCAAGACCCCACCTAATCATGTCTTCACTGAGGCCACCTCTGTCCTTCTTCGGTTCAGTGTCCCCCATGTCTTCCACTTTGTGCTGAATCCACTGGGCACTTCCTGTGCAGGTGGTTAATCAGTTGGTGGTTCTTCTGTTATCGTGGCTAACAACCTTTTACGGGATTTCAATCGCCCGGGTTGAAACTCACTGCCAAAAAGGGGACGCCGATCATCAATACTTTGTCTGAGCCTCTCTATGAATTCATATGATGTTCTCCGAGAGTTGGGAATCAAAACCCCGGCAGCTCTATATAGTTTTGGTAGCGAAGTAGGTTTCATGCATCCCATTGTTAATCGACATGTTTTATTAAGACTTATGTTGACCTTCCTTGCATGCGTTGATCTGGACCAGACTGGACAGGCATATTCGGCTGTAGAGAAGCATAAGGCTTGAGCGGTGGTTCTTAATGTTGAAGGTTTAACACCCCGTTTGCTGTTAGCTAGTTTCCGCAGTATATTGTTTCGGGCAGTTACCTTTTGTTACGTCTTTTCGCAATGGTACCTGTATGTCAGCCCAAGTAAGTAGGTTTGTCGGTATGCTCCAGTGTGGTATTATTTCAAGAGACGTTAGGTATACAGTTAGCTTGCCAGGATCGAAGATGGAAGGCAGTGACTTTTGTTTTGGATAAGTTTGGCTTAAGAAAGTTGTGTTTATAATACTCTGACTTTTTCTAAGAACTTTCTCTAGCTCCTGTTCTACATTCTCAAAGAAAATATTTCGTATGCTTAGGTACCGGTTGGTCGCGGGTGTACAAATTAAATAGGGAGGGCGCCAAAATGCTTCCTTGGGTCAGACCATTTTTCTGGTTTGTCCATCTGCTCTTTTTCCCATTGAGGACAACATAAAATTGTCTATTTTGTAATATGGACTAGATAATCTTAACAAATCGATAGTCTCTTAGTTCATTACAGAGCTTCTGAAGCAGCAGCCTGTGGTTAATTTTTCATATGCAGAGCTAAGGTCGACCAGGTCTAGCCCTGTTACCTTCTTAATTTCGCATTCTTCCTCTATGTGTTCTGTTAAGCACATACTTTGGCTAGTACATGATTTTCCAGGTCTAAAACCAGCTTGTTGAGGAATAAGTTTCATCTCAATAGAGTCTGTCATACGATTTAAAATAAATCTCTTATACAGTTTGTAAAGATGACACGGGAGAGCTATTGGGCGATAGCTCTTTGGTGAATCAGGTGCCTTCCCGGGTTTCAAGAGTGCCGCTATCCTTTACTTCCTCCACATCTTGGGGATCTTACATGTTTCGCGACATGATTGAAAAGTCGCAGGATCCAGATCTTTGAGGCCGGTCAAAAGCGTTTGATCTGCTCCGTACACATGTCATTTACCCTATCCGCTTTGCCGCTTTTCATATTGGTCACACCTTTGTTAAATTCTTTCGTTGTAAAGGGAGTTAAGAACCTACTAGTTTCTGATTCTAAAGTCCTGTTAATTTTACTTTCTCTTGTTTTGTATTAGTCTTTCCATTAAGGAGCAGTCGATGAGCCACTTGATTAGGTGTTACCGCGGCCGACTGTTTGGGACTATCTGGGTCTCCTCAAGTTTTTTTTAATACGATTCCAGGCTATTTTGCTGCACTGTGTCATATCCATCCTCTGCACCGTCTCCATCCATCTATTTTGCCGAGCTTCATTTAGAATTTCCATGAGAGCCGTACCACATGCTATTGTTTCTTAATTAAAGGGGTCCTTTTGGTATAATTCCTCCTACATGGCTAGGATATGCCTGGAGTCATGTGAGAGACCCGATAAAACCCATCGTCCTCTCACGACCAACTACTTGGAATGTCACGCACTAACTGACTAGCAAGTCGCTGTTCACTCAAGGAACGAACGAGCACACTTAAAGCAAACATAACAACATTGTACCTAGGAACCATGCAGGTTGAATGACACAAACAATGGTCGATGTGGAGGCTTTCCAAAATACGATATCCCGTAAACGGCTCGCACTAGAATCGTGCAACAAACACCACTGACATTCTAATTTACCCTACTTTTAGTATGTTAAAGTCAATAGGCATTGTTCCATTTAAAAATGTACGTTTACACAAAATTACATATTCTGTGTATTATTACAGTCTGATTATTGGCCAACAATACGAGCCCCTGACTAACAGTCCATTCTGTGAAAACTACACATCATTATCACTTTCCATTTCCACAATATTTGTGGTGCGGGTTTTACTTTATTCACGCTGTATAGACGTGTAAGCAACCGTTGTGTCGACATGGAACCATTTAACAGATAACTGTAGTATTCTGAAGTATGGCTCCATACAGATACGAGCAGTTGCTTACAGAAATACATATGTTCGAAGACGATAGGCTTTGGTCACGACTAGCCATATCATAAAAATAAATACGCAAAACAGGCGGTAAAGGAAATGATAAATTTTAAAATTTTTTGCGAAGAAATGCTTTACAAAACGCAGTTATTAGTGCAGGAGTGCCTATAGGAATGACATTTAACAACGAAACTGAATTTTATGAACTCAAATGAACTTCTAGGTTAACTGAATTGATAAGACCTGCTGAGAGCGTTAGATGATTAATGAAGTGACGGGATATAACTGTACCATTAAAAAGGAAAAGGCTGCGTTCATGAACTGCGTGTGAGATCTTGAGAATCTCGTGAGAGGGCATAAGCCGATGTTGACGACGTATCGCTTCCGGGCACTGTGCTCCTGATCAAGCCACTCGACTACTATTCAGGGAGACACTTAAAGGTTCAGTGGATTCTACAGTACTCTCCCGTATTCCTTTGCAGTTCCTGAAAACTGTCAGCCAGTAGCAACCTGACGCTTCGTGTAGCCGTAAGTTAACACCACATACATCATTCTTCCAGAAAAGTCGCTAAGAGAGCATTAATCAACGATTGACTGGGACAGGGGTTGCGTTGTTTGGGGGAGGAGACCAGACAGCTAGGTCATCGGTGTCATCGCATTAGGGAAGGATGAGGAAGGAAGTCGGCCGAGCCCTTTCAAAGGAACCGTCCTGGAATTTGCCTGGAGCGATTTAGGGAAATCAAGGAAAAGCTAAATCATGATGACCAGACGCGGGATTCAACCGTCGTCCTCCCGAATGCGAATCCAGTGTGCTAATCACTGCACCACCTCGCTCAGTGTGTCTTAACAGGTGTCCTGCTTCTGTGGGAGTTTTTCTCAGTAAACCATTTATTGTTTGTATGGTTCCTAATATATATGTAAAGAGGGTTTTAAAACTTATTTATTGTTTGGTGTGGGCTTTGACGCCCGTAGACATTTTTTTATTTAGTAATGCTTCAAATTCTGGGGCAATTATGTATGTTATTCTGGGGTATTGTTAAATAAAATCTGTTGGAAAGTACAAGCCAGAATTTGTGTTTTATCGGTAATTGTTGCTTTTTCTTTGTTGAGATGAAGTATTCTTGAGTGTGTGTCCCACATTTCACAAGTAATACAGTTTTACACAAGACTCGCATTGAGGATCACGATGACTCGGTTCTGTAGATCAGTTTACAGTGCCGCTGATCAATCTTAAGTAAACAGAATTCAACTACAAAGGTCATTTAAAAAGTTTTTTAATTGTTCATTTTTTTTATTCTTTGCAGGAGGAGAATGAATTTTTTTGTGAACATACTTGGAAAATTGAGCTATAAGTTGGTATACAAAAGTTTTTTCTTTTATTTACAGGTCAGCCGTAAACAACGGTCGGTGATCGAGTTCCTCTTCAAGATCGGCGATGACTTTGCTACATCGATTCACAGGACGTTGCTCCCTGATTATGAGGACGACACAGTGGATCGCAGCAGTATCTAGCTGTGGTTGCAGAGGTTTAAAGAAGGTGATTTCTCTCTACTGGACAATCCACGATGTGATAGACCATCGACGGCAGTGAGTGATGTTCAAATGGTTGAAATGGCTCTGAGCACTATGGGACTTGTAATATCTCTTTATATTCGATGAATTATTCTGATACATTTCTACCCTTGAATGACGTTTACTAATTTTCTATCTTCATACTCGCAGAATCCATGCGCAAAGTAGTTTCATACAATAGCTATGCCATGAGCGCATAATTATTCTTTGTAGTACTCTCTGGTGGTTAGAAAAAAAAGCTTGCGAGATTATCTTCGTGCCGATTAGCCTGAGCTTTGTTTGAAGAATTGTAATCTGAATATTGAGATTTATGACAAAAGATAACTGATACGAAATTGTACGATTAAAAGGGAAATATATATATATATATATATATATATTGCTCCTTCATACAAACGGTCTGTACCAATCTACATTATTTGACATTTGAGAATTAATGGTATTCATCGATGTATTGCGTAGTTATTAATCAGAAGGGAACTTCCGAAAGACTGGGTACAAACCTGCATTTAATAAATCAAGAGCTCCATTACTTCTTCGGAAGGTTAAACTTCATGAAAGCCAAATGTCCGCTTGATCTGAGGTTCCCCGACTGATTATACAACGCTCCCAAAATTACGAGGCATTTTCTTTGTACAGATTAACAGACTGCCGCAAAGCACGAGCCTGCAGAGAAGAAGAATCATCGCCTGATTTCATTCTAACAGGTAAAATTTCTGAATCAGTTTGAGTGATTGAGCTATGACTGTGTTTTCTATTATGAATGACTGATTGCACGAACGAATTGAGAACTACATCATTACATAAATACATAGATAGGAGGAAAAATTACAGTGGCGCCAGTGTGACAGGACTCTCTTGGATTGTTATATAATATATGTATTTTTTGTTTAATGAAAACCAACGAGAACGAGAGGTAACTAATCTGAAGAGAGATTCGGTGCCCATAGTAAAAGATTGCTGATACCAAGGAACGATTTCAACTATTGGACAAGACCTATACTGCAGAACAAGGCCAGATAATTCCCATTTTTACATTTTGTAGTTAAAATAGTTTGAAATTAATTCAGAAAGAACTTTTTTCCAGATAGTAGTTAGATTGTAGAACTGTATATTGTGTGATTTTCGTATCTGGACATTGAACTTTATACGATCTGTGAAGTAATTTGAAAGTTAAGTGTGTCTACGACAGTAAAATTGAAACTGTATTTAGTGACTAGAATTTGACATTGACAGTTATTTAATGGTATTGACTAGAGCGGCATTTAAAATGTCATTGAATCAGCAACGAGACGTGCAACAGCCTTCAGTTGTTTGCCCAGAAGCAGAGGCGACGGATAGCAATTCTGAGACTCTTGTGGCTAGCGGTAGCAATATAAATAATCCCGTTGGTTCAGAAAACATTCATACAACAACTGATCAGACTGTTGTTGACACATTAGTTGTTATTATGCAACAGTTGTCTCTATTAGCCGAAGGCCAAGCGGAGGTAAAACGAGACTTATCCGTTATACAATTTGAAGTAAAACGAGACTTATCAGCCACACAAAATGAACTCCAAAATCAATTAGCCGAAAATCAAACAGAATTACAAAATCAATTAAGAGCAACCTTTACCGAATTAGATCAGAGATTAAATACCCAGACACAGGAAATATAAGAAGAGGCAGAAAGGACCGAACAGAATCTATTGCTCAAATTGAGCAAGTCCGCCAACAATGTCAAGAAAACAATAGTAAATTAAAAGCGGAACTAACCAAATAGTCGGGCGCGGTGGTCTAGCGGTTCTAGGCGCGCAGTCCGGAACCGCGCGACTGCTACGGTCGCAGGTTCGAATCCTGCCTCGGGCATGGATGTGTGTGATGTCCTTAGGTTAGTTAGGTTTAAGTAGTTCTAAGTTCTAGGGGAATGATGACCTCGGATGTTAAGTCCCATAGTGCTCAGAGCCTAACCGAATATGTATCCGTCAAAACTGACACGATACAAAAACAAGTAGAACTGTTTCCTCAATTAATACAAGCTCAAGAGGACATATAGTGTTCCGTAGCTATGATATCAGAAATTATAGAATCCCAAGATAATCTAAAGAAGCAATTTGACGAAGTGAAGGAAAAACAGACGACACTGGAACATAGAATGAATATACTTGCGGGAAAGTTTTCAGAAATGACATTAGAGCGGCAAAATTTTCCTTCGGAAACGATAGAAGAAACTGCGAAAGTAGCTTTACAGTCAATTTCGGAGACTACCGAAGATAATTTTTTCAACAAAGTGTTAAAGGAAGTTCGTGAACAACTTGGCCAAGAATTCTCGCGTTGGAAAGAAAATATCGAAAGATCACTAAATCTCTCGCAGAGGGATTTAGAAACAGCGAGAGGTAGGAAACAAAATGCTCAATCTGCGCGTGACATTCCGTCCACGTCAAGATCCGATGTAGACAGAACTGGAACGTCATAAGTTAGATTCGATATAACGGATAGCCACAGGGAAAACTACGAACAGGATGATTTTTGGAATAGTAGTACCGTTAAGGAAAATATGATTAAACAGGGACAATTTCAAATCTTTAACCCTGACAGAAAGAATGTTCATCCTGTAGTCTTTATTCGAAGTTTCAGAGGTCTATTTCCACGATCTTGGACAGAGTGGTAAAAGATTAGTTTTGTATCTGGATATATACAAGGATCAGGAGCATTGTGGGCATCCGAACAAACATCTTCCGGTAAATGTTATAAAGAATTTGAGCAGGCTTTTCTAGCGAAATATTGGTCTGCTGGAATACAAGAAAGACTTAGGCAGGAAGTATTATATCGTGAGCATTTCTCATTTTCTAGAGGATCTCTAAAGAGATATTTTGAGAAATACATTAACAAATCTTTGTATTGGGATGTACCGATTCCTTTGCCAGATATACTTAGGATACTCAAGTCCAGACTACCCACAAGTATAAGAATCAGCTGTTATATATAAATGATAAGGATATAGACTCATTTATGACTACGCTTGATCATATTGATATAATTGAGGAGGACAATAAAAGAGAGAAATGTCGTATCAAAGAAGAGCAATAGAAGCGAATCCGAGCTGCAACTCGAATGGGACTGGCAGTAATGGTAGCAGTAACAATAATCATAACCAACTACACTCTCCGAGGAGACTTGGAAATGGACAAAATGCAAACAATACTTATTACCATAATGGAAACTTTAGTAATGGTGAAGCGAGGGGCTATTTTAGGAACAAAATGTATTTTAATCGATATAATTCAATGTATGGCAACACAAGACAGTTCTACCAACACCAGCAGAACAACAACAATAATTACACGAATCAAGCAAGACAATATAGACCGAATTCACCACAACAACCGATAATCACTGAAGTAGCTGAAGAGACAAATACCAATCGGACCTACAATCAGTCAAACTAAACATGACCGCATCGTGCCCCGGAGGAGCAGTCAGGGGATCTGTTACGGGCTAAACAGTAAAATTACAATTGTTAAGATATAATGATGGTGAGCTGTTGACTGACGAGTTAACAAAGGATTTAATAACGTGTCATAATGACAGATCGAGTGTTCCGGTATCGGAAGTATTTGTTGAAATAGAGGAAGTTCCAACGAATGTGATATAAGACACCGCCGCTTCCGCCAATGTCATCTCAGGCGCTCTTTTTAGGAGAATTATTAGGAAGAAGAAGGTACCAATATTGCGAACTGCAAAATCATCGGAGCTGTTGGAGCACGCTCTCCCAATGTCAAAACACAAACACAATTAGAGATGAAAATGGGAAATGTAGCAATAAAATGCACGTTCCTTGTAGTGAAGAAATTATTAATGGACTGTATTCTCGGTATTGGGAGTATGCAGGAATCCGATTGTCAGATTGATTTTTTGGAAGGAATAGTTAAATTTAGATTAAATGTAGAAGAGATAGCACTGGATTTAAATGGAAACGAAACGGTGCATGAGAAAAATAGTCGCGGTGCCATAATTCAATTAATTGACCCTACAAACGGTAGTTGGAAGGAGCTTTCAAAGGATTTGATACAACAGGAGGACTTTAACCAAACAACAATGATAAAAGCTAGTGAATCAAATCAGCTTACTGGAGAACAGAAGAGATTTTTGATGAGAAACCAGGAATTATTAAAGGGTATATTTGTCACCTACAAGTGAAGCCACATCAGATTTATTGTTACACGCACTATCTGATCCCCTGGCGTTTAAAACAATCTGTTCAAAGGGAGATAAATAGAATGTTAGAATGGAACTTGATTGAGCCATCAACTAGTCCATATTGTTCTCCGCTCTTAGTCGTTCCAAAACCTGGACGCAACGTAAGATTAGTTCTGGATGCGAGAGAGATTAATAAAATAATAGTACCTGTAAGAACTCATCCGGAAAATATAGATGAATTAATTCAAAATTTTCAAGATGTTTCGTACTATATAGTGTTGATTTGAGAAGTTCTTACTGGCAGGTCCAAATAGATGAAGAATCTAGGAAATATAATGCATTTATCTATGCTGGGAGAAGTTACCAATTTAGAATTGTCCCGTTCGGACTTAATATTAGTGCCGGAATATTTATTTCAGCGTTGGATTATGTTCTTCTACCAGAATTGCGTAGTCGTATAACTGTGTTTGTTGACGACTTATTAATAGCCACGAAAACATGGGAAGAGCATTTGCATATTTTGGAAAGAATTTTTTCTGTTTTCAAGAAAACCGGAATTACAGTAAACTTACAGAAGTCTCATTTTGCTTTACCACAAAGTAAGTTCCTAGGACATATGATAAACGGATTCACCGGATTCAGACGTTTCATCTTGAAGAAAAGGTTTTATTGAGGCGACACATCCATTCCTCGAAACTGATGAAGAACATAAAGAAATGGAATCTTATTTATACCGGACCACATGTTATTGTAAATATACCAAATCCTGGATCATACTTGTTGGCATATCCCGAATCTAAAAGAATAAAGGGATTATTCCCGCATAATGATATCAAGAAATTTTTTGAAGGGTCGTAGATCTGTGATACCAAATCTGTAGAAGAATTTAGAGTGGATTTTGACTATGAGTCGAATGCGTATATAAATATCAAGATGTTTATGTTGTTTAGAGGGTAAGAGTCAGTGAGATTACTCCTGTGATAGGTTAAGAGACAGTGAGATTACTCCTGTGATGGGTTATGAGACAGTGAGATTACTCCTGTGATAGTTTAGCACAAAATTTTTAGATAGGTAGAAGAATTTGTTAATTACTAGTGTTTGTAAGTGTGGACTATGAGCAGAAGCCATAGTGATATACAATGAAAGTGCTTCTACATTTCCTCAAGACACGGCACTTATGTGAGAATTGCGTGTGAAACTTGAACTGAGCGGGATATGTAGGTAAATACGCTGTGTGTATGATGTGGGCTGTTCGTGCGAGAAAACAAATGAACTGTGAAATGAAGCAACAGTCGATAATGTCGCTTCTGCAAACAATTGAAGAAACTCTCTGGTTGCGCGAGAGAAAATTATTATAATTTTTAGATTTTTCATTATGCCTTCTCTACGAGGAGAATTAATTTAAGAATATTAATTATCATTTTAAGAATAGTAGTTAGTGTGTTTCCTATTATGGACATAATTGTTGAAATATATTTCCATAAATATTCATGAGAGAATGAAGAAGATTCTGCGTGTGGCTGATTTGTTAAATGAACATACGTCATCAGTAATGATATTTATTTGCAGGTGGATCTATAAATCAAATAATTATAAGAATAATGCAAATTTTTCAGAGAATTTTTTCTAGAAATTATTCCCTTTGTGGAGTCAGTGTCATATGCCTATGTTTAAAATTTTTCATCGGGTGTAAACTTAAATTTTATCCACAATTTCGTAATTGAAAGCAAACCTCGGACAGATTCAGTGCTCTACTTCCACCCGCACCATAACAAAACGAAGATTAGATAAAAAAATATTTTTTGAAAGGAATACATTCGATATGATCTACAACAAAATTTAAATGCCCACAATCTATTTGGCAAGGTTTTAGACAATCAGCAGTTGTAATGCAAAACAACTTTGGTATTGAGGATATTATATCTCTTAAAAGAAAAAATAATGTTATGTTGTTTATTTAGTTAGCGGAAACACTCTCCTAGTAAATTTGTTTGAAAATACAAAAGAGATATAATAAGCAAAATAATGAATTTCGTAGGTTGCCAATTACGTATTATATCTGGTTTTATCGAGCGCCAGGCTCCCTACAAATTACTGTAAATGCAATAGCGTAGTAGTACTCAGCTCTGGAATTATTACTATCACAGAAAATAGACAAGTTTTATTAAAATTATTTCACTGGATTACTTCAATTAATCTCACAGAATATTTTTACGTAATTTCTTCCGCTCCGGCTATCAGACATTGTGCTGTGAAAAAATATTTTTAAATGTACCGCGTAATGGCGGCTAATTGTTAACAGTCAGAGATTACTGTTACTCGCTCCGCAGCAGCTGGAAACATGCTAAATAATTTTCATTAAATATTCTTTTCATAAGATAAATGTGGCGTAGGTTCTTGAAATAACACACGGAGATCACTTTATACTAATATATTCTTGCTAGGACACAGTTTACACCACTAAATATTTGCAATTACGTTACGACAGAAACAAATGCTAGCGCAGCACAGTAGCTTGCGTACCTTATTCCAGAACGACCAGAACGAACAGAACAAACAGACTAGACAGAAGAATGAGCATTGCATTTTATTTTATACTCTAACAAAGATAATCACATTATAATCTCATACAATAAAAATAATGTCTTTTCTGCATTTATCGATATATATATTGTATATTTTTACAGTTAAATCAATGTTTGCAATTCGTTTTGAGTCACATACTGACAGTTTTATTTATGTTTCACCTTGATAAGGGTGAATATTGCAAAAGGGACACTACAAGGACTACAAAAAAATAAAAAAAATTCGCGATTGTGAGGACTGATGGATGCTCCAGTGTAGTACAGATGCAAGAATACAAGAATCCACCCCGATTTTGAGTTCAGCGATTAAATATGGACTTCGTTTCCTTAATCCACTCCTTCCAGGGATTTATTCAGTTAGAACCTTTTCTTATTCCACTTTAAACCTGTTCTATGTGCACGTCCGTGACCATCTGTTCCTGAGATAGTCTTGCTGTTTCTACGGCACATTACCAGTTTCTGTCCTGCACCATAAGCCATCGCCTGGCTTCCGTACCGCCCCACCAAACGCTGTGCGTCGCCTACCCTCTGTCCGTACCCAGTGTTCCTGTTCCATCGACTTCACAACAAGATTGCCGGCTACATTTTGAAAAATTTTTTGGAGCACTATTGTAAATTTTTTTTTGGCTATGAGTCACTTTTCCTTCGATCTAATCTATGGAGGTTGTATATATTTCAAAATTACTGGATTTAGGCTTTGCTAACTTCTTAAATACCTGAGCTGGGGTCTATTCTTCCGGGTTTTCCAGGATTTCCCTGTGAAGGCCAGTTCCCAAATGGGTAGACCTTTTTCGTAATTACACCAATCTACATGTTCCCTGGTTATGTACTCGGGATGAGGGTATACCCCGCCCGGTACATGTAAAAGCTACAGCCTAGGCATTCTCGTAACTTACTGTCTTAACATTTTACCCAAACGCTCTATAGTAAAATTCTATTAATTCAAAATACTCCTCTTTTGAATAAACAACCTGTGGTGTCACCGCCACACACCACACTTGCTAGGTGGTAGCCTTTAAATCGGCCGCAGTCCGTTAGTATACGTCGGACCTGCGTGTCGCCACTATCAGTGATTGCAGACCGAGCGCCGACACACGGCAGGTCTAGGGAGACTTCCTAGCACTCCCCCCAGTTGTACAGCCGACTTTGCTAGCTATGGTTCACTGACAAATTACGCTCTCATTTGCCGAGACGATAGTTAGCATAGCCTTCAGCTACGTCATTTTCTACGAGCTAGCAAGGCGCCATTATCATTTGCTATTTATCTTGTGATGCATTTACCGTCAGACCGATGTTCACCAATTATGAATTAAAGTTAAGTATTCCACAATCTATGTACCTTTTTTGCTAGTATAATTACTTTACCCCCCCCCCCCCCCCCCCATGAACCATGGACCTTGCCGTTGGTGGGGAGGCTTGCGTGCCTCAGCGATACAGATAGCCGTACCGTAGGTACAACCACAACGGAGGGGTATCTGTTGAGAGGCCAGACAAACGTGTGGTTCCTGAAGAGGGGCAGCAGCCTTTTCAGTAGTTGCAAGGGCAACAGTCTGGATGATTGACTGATCTGGCCTTGTAACAATAACCAAAACGGCCTTGCTGTGCTGGTACTGCGAACGGCTGAAAGCAAGGGGAAACTACGGCCGTAATTTTTCCCGAGGGCATGCAGCTTTACTGTATGATTAAATGATGATGGCGTCCTCTTGGGTAAAATATTCCGGAGGTAAAATAGTCCCCCATTCGGATCTCCGGGCGGGGACTACTCAAGAGGATGTCGTTATCAGGAGAAAGAAAACTGGTGTTCTACGGATCGGAGCGTGGAATGTCAGATCCCTTAATCGGGCAGGTAGGTTAGAAAATTTAAAAAGGGAAATGGATAGGTTAAAGTTAGATATAGTGGGAATTAGTGAAGTTCGGTGGCAGGAGGAACAAGACTTCTGGTCAGGTGACTACAGGGTTATAAACACAAAGGCAAATAGGGGGAATGCAGGAGTAGGTTTAATAATGAATAGGAAAATAGGAATGCGGGTAAGCTACTACAAACAGCATAGAGAACGCATTATTGTGGCCAAGATAGATACGAAGCCCACACCTACTACAGTAGTACAAGTTTATATGCCAACTAGCTCTGCAGATGACGAAGAAATTGAAGAAATGTATGATGAAATAAAAGAAATTATTCAGATAGTGAAGAGAGACGAAAATTTAGTAGTCATGGGTGACTGGAATTCGAGTGTAGGAAAAGGGAGAGAAGGAAACGTAGTAGGTGAATATGGATTGGGGCTAAGAAATGAAAGAGGAAGCCGCCTGATAGAATTTTGCACAGAGCACAACTTAATCATAACTAACACTTGGTTTAAGAATCATGATAGAAGGTTGTATACATGGAAGAACCCTGGAGATACTAAAAGGTATCAGATAGATTATATAATGGTAAGACAGAGATTTAGGAACCAGGTTTTAAATTGTAAGACATTTCCAGGGGCAGATGTGGACTCTGACCACAATCTATTGGTTATGACCTGTAGAGTAAAACTGAAGAAACTGCAAAAAGGTGGGAATTTAAGGAGATGGGACCTGGATAAACTGAAAGAACCAGAGGTTGTACAGAGTTTCAGGGAGAGCATAAGGGAACAATTGAAAGGAATGGGGGAAAGAAATACAGTAGAAGAAGAATGGGTAGCTCTGAGGGATGAAGTAGTGAAGGCAGCAGAGGATCAAGTAGGTAAAAAGAGGGTTAGTAGAAATCCTTGGGTAACAGAAGAAATATTGAATTTAATTGATGAAAGGAGAAAATATAAAAATGCAGTAAATGAAGCAAGTAAAAAGGAATACAAACGTCTCAAAAATGAGATCGACAGGAAGTGCAAAATGGCTAAGCAGGGATGGCTAGAGGACAAATGTAAGGATGTAGAGGCTTATCTCACTAGGGGTAAGATAGATACTGCCTACAGGAAAATTAAAGAGACCTTTGGAGATAAGAGAACCACATGTATGAACATAAAGAGCTCAGATGGAAACCCAGTTCTAAGCAAAGAAGGGAAAGCAGAAAGGTGGAAGGAGTATATAGAGGGTCTATACAAGAGCGACGCACTTGAGGACAATATTATGGAAATGGAAGAGGATGTAGATGAAGATGAAATGGGAGATACGATACTGCGTGAAGAGTTTGACAGAGCACTGAAAGACCTGAGTCGAAACAAGGCCCCCGGAGTAGACAACATTCCATTGGAACTACTGACGGCCTTGGGAGAGCCAGTCCTGACAAAACTCTACCACCTGGTGAGCAAGATGTATGAAACAGGCGAAATACCCTCAGACTTCAAGAAGAATATAATAATTCCAATCCCAAAGAAAGCAGGTGTTGACAGATGTGAAAATTACCGAACAATCAGTTTAATAAGCCACAGCTGCAAAGTACTAACACGAATTCTTTACAGACGAATGGAAAAACTAGTAGAAGCCGACCTCGGGGAAGATCAGTTTGGATTCCGTAGAAATACTGGAACACGTGAGGCAATACTGACCTTACGACTTATCTTAGAAGAAAGATTAAGGAAAGGCAAACCTACGTTTCTAGTATTTGTAGACTTAGAGAAAGCTTTTGATAATGTTGACTGGAATACTCTCTTTCAAATTTTAAAGGTGGCAGGGGTAAAATACAGGGAGCGAAAGGCTATTTACAACTTGTACAGAAACCAGATGGCAGTTATACGAGTCGAGGGACATGAAAGGGAAGCAGTGGTTGGGAAGGGAGTAAGGCAGGGTTGTAGCCTCTCCCCGATGTTATTCAATCTGTATATTGAGCAAGCAGTAAAGGAAACAAAAGAAAAATTCGGAGTAGGTATTAAAATCCATGGAGAAGAAATAAAAACCTTGAGGTTTGCCGATGACATTGTAATTCTGTCAGAGACAGCAAAGGACCTGGAAGAGCAGTTGAACGGAATGGACAGTGTCTTAAAAGGAGGATATAAGATGAACATCAACAAAAGCAAAACGAGGATAATGGAATGTAGTCGAATTAAGTCGGGTGATGCTGAGGGAATTAGATTAGGAAATGAGACACTTAAAGCAGTAAAGGAGTTTTGCTATTTGGGGAGCAAAATAACTGATGATGGTCGAAGTAGAGAGGATATAAAATGTAGACTGGCAATGGCAAGGAAAGCGTTTCTGAAGAAGAGAAATTTGTTAACATCGAGTATAGATTTAAGTGTCAGGAAGTCATTTCTGAAAGTATTTGTATGGTGTGTAGCCATGTATGGAAGTGAAACATGGACGGTAAATAGTTTGGACAAGAAGAGAATAGAAGCTTTCGAAATGTGGTGCTACAGAAGAATGCTGAAGATTAGATGGGTAGATCACATAACTAATGAGGAAGTATTGAATAGGATTGGTGAGAAGAGAAGTTTGTGGCACAACTTGACCAGAAGAAGGGATCGGTTGGTAGGACATGTTCTGAGGCATCAAGGGATCACCAATTTAGTTTTGGAGGGCAGCGTGGAGGGTAAAAATCGTAGGGGGAGACCAAGAGATGAATACACTAAGCAGATTCAGAAGGATGTAGGTTGCAGTAGGTACTGGGAGATGAAGAAGCTTGCACAGGATAGAGTAGCATGGAGAGCTGCATCAAACCAGTCTCAGGACTGAGGACCACAACAACAACAACAACAATTACTTTACCTGTTCCAGACCTCACGCCAGCCTGCGTGAGCTTAAATGTGTGCCTCTCGGCTTCCTCTCATAGTGGCTTGGCTGTCTTGCCAAGTCACAACAGTTTGGCGACGAGAATTTTGCGGTCACATTGATACTGCCCCTGATTTACTTGTGTAATGGCTTCGCCACCATCTCCAGATGTACTGTCGTGCCACATCACGACGAGGTGTGGGCTCGACTAACGTCTTAAGCAGTGCTGAAGGGAATCCCATAATAGTTCAACAGTGTTCATGTTGGGGAGTTTGATGGCCAGTGGAAATGTTTAAAGTCAGAAGAGTGTCCTTGGAGCTATTCTGCAGCAATTCTGCAGCAATTCTGAAAGTGTGGGGTGACGCTTTGTTCTGCTGGAACTGTTGAAATCCGTCGTAATGCACAATGGACATGAATGGATAGAAGGGATCAGACAGGATGCTTACGTACGTGTCAGCAGAGTCTTACCTAGACGTATCAGGGGTCTCATATCAATCCAACTGTATACTCCCCGCACCATCACAGAGCCTACACCAGCTAGAACAGTCCCCTGCTTATACGCAGGGTCCATGGATTCATGAGGTTGTCTCCAGAGCCGTACTCGTCCATCCGCTCGATACAATTTGAAACGAGACTCGTCCGACCAGGCAAATTGTTTCCTGTCATCAACAGTCCAGTGTCGGTGTTGACGGGCTCAGGCGAGGTTTGTGTCGTGCACTCATCAAGAGTACACGAATCGGCCTTCGGCTCCGAAAGCCCACATCGATGATGTTTCGTTGAATGGTTCGCATGCTGACATTTCTTGATGGCCCAGCATTGAAATCTGCATTTATTTGCGGAAGGGTTGCACTTCTGCCTCGTTGAACGATTCTCTTCAGTCGTCGTCGGTCCCGTTCTTGCAGGATCTTTTTCCGGCAGCAGCGATGTCGGAGATTTAATGTTTTTCGGATTCCTGATATTCACGGTAGACTCCTGAAGTGGTCCTACAGGAAAATCCTCACTTCATTACTAGCTCGGAGATGCTGTGGCCTGTCCCTCGTGCGCCGACTGTAACACCACGTTCAGATTCATTTAAATGTTGATAACCTGCCATTGTAGAGCAGTAACCGGTCTAACATCTGCGCCAGACACATGTTGTCTTATGTAGGCGTTGCCGAGCTCAGCGCCACATTCTGCCTGTTTACATATCTCTGTATTTGAATACGCATTCCTGTACCAGTTACTTTGGCACTTCAGTGTATATGTTATTAGAAATGTAAACAAGTTATAGAAAAGATATACTGATTACTTGGTTACAATTATTTCAGCTTTTTGGCAGTCATGAAGTTTTCTTTCAACTAATAAATTTGTTTTTACTCTCTGAGTAGTGTACTCTGCACTGATTTTTGCGTTAAGTTAAAACCTTCCGCGACCAGTGCGCTACTAATCGCACTATATGCTTGCGTACTATAACCTTTTTGGAAAATGGCATGGGTACGAGGCTGGTACAGCGACTGATAGTACGCCAGTAGTACTGTGCGTAAACTGTCGGGAAATCCAACACCAGTTAGATTACACGAATGGCAACAAACCAATAGAATGAGTAACAACAGTAAAACATCTAGGAATTATCATATAGACCGACGTAAAGGAAAATAACTACACTTAACCTACTGTAGTACAAACAGGATACAGACGGAGCTTAATTGGAAGAATCCTAAGGAGATGTAACATACCCACGAAAGTAGCGACTTACAATAAACCGACCGATTTCTTGATAATTTCTCGGCGGTCTGGGACCTTTACCAGGGAGGACTAGTAAGGAGGTAAAATTCAGGGATGTGCGGTGTTTTTCGTCGCGAGTTCATTTAATAAGTGAGACAGAGTTGCGGAGTTGTTCATCAAACGCCACTTGTAGACATTAGAAGAAAGGCGTTGGCTATCAAAAGAGAGATATACCGTTGAAATTCTGGGAGGAGTTAGGAGAACATATTCCTTTTTTGGATATTTATCTAGCAAAGTAACTACGACTCTAAAATAAGAGAAATGAGAGATTGCAGTAACAAAAACTGACAGTGGTGCCAGTAGTATCGTTCTCTGTGTCGATGTAAATCCAGCATGCCTCCTATACCTAAGCAGATTAAACCTGCCTGTTGTTCCTCCTCTTTCCTGCCGGACTCCATTACGGAGATTCGAAAAAAAAGATCATTTTTATCTCAGTTGGCGTGTAACAGGATTCTACGATAACTATTTATATTAAGCGTATGGACTATGCCTATTAAGGAATGATACAGAAAAACGGATAATGAAATTTGAGCGGAAGAAACTTTTGTTGGCAGCCTACTGTGCATACTGTGGAATTTAGGGAATTGATTACTTATGCCAGTAGTATGCGTGGCAAATGCACTGACATAGCACGCAAGGCCATCAGCGTCGCACTGGATTGCGATCTGAATGCTACGCTTTCTTCGAGCTCATCTGCTGCAACGGCCCTAGTGAAGAGCATCTCTCTTTCTGTGTGCTGCGGGGTGTGTTTACGAACAAGCTCTTATGAACGACGCTGCATTGAAGCTGTTATCTTACGGGTGGTAAAATCTGTTTAGGCTTAACACGATGACGATATCGTTAGCGAACTTTCTAAAAGTTTTCGATCCAAGTGTTTCTACATCTTGTACAACGTTTTTATATAATGCCCCTCCCTACCACTACCCTACGGTCCTTATTTCCCATCCACTCAGAGAGAAGTGGGAGAGAAAGACGTTATCACATCTAAGCTCCTGCAAACAGCTTAGCAAAAACTTGAACGCACCATATGACGTTACGGAGTGGTTTGCATACCATCTGCATGCTCTAGCGATAAGAAGATGGAGGACTCATTATTTTTCTCTGTGTCGATTAAAATTGTGTGATACAAAAGTGTTGACTATTAATCGCAACTAATGCACAACCATGATTCAGTGCGTTATTTTAGCTGACCTCATAGGAAGTTTTAATGACAACACTCCCAGCAATCATACCTCATGACAATGTCGAAGGGGGACCCGTATGAAGCTCGTGGAATTTAATCACTTATTTCAACCGGCGATCTGAGAAAATTTCGGCACGATAGCGACGGGCAACTGACCCTCAGACAATCTGAAGAGTATGAGAGGCCACATTAATTAATGCATGTCTGTAGCGAACCTTAAATTCTTTCATCCTCCCAGTATCGGTAGAAACCCGCAAACTGTTCAGAGCCGACAGCTGTACAGTCATTTCTATTGTCTCTCTCGCTAGTGCTTTTTTTTTACCTCGTCGCAGTAATCCCTGCAGCGAGTGCGCGTAACGGATGACAATGCATCATGGTTCTGGATGCCAGCATTGTAGTCGGCGACTGCACAAGACTTCACAAAATAATGCGACTAACGCGACCCGTCCGCAGAACAATGGGAGGGGTCCGCCCCGGGCACCTACACGTCCCTGCTGTGCGGGGAAAGCTGCAAAAAACTGCTTGTCCGTCGTGATTACCCTAGTCCTGCCTGCCCTGGAGAGCTTTGTTTAGTTCACACAATGGACGTACTTCGTATGCGACGTTTTGTTCGGTGTCATCTTCTGAACTGTTTAAAAAACCCAGCGCAACATCCTACTATAGTGAAAATTTTTGTATGTGTGTTTAACGTAACAAAATAGGTTTTCACATTGATTTGCGTCGGTCACTAGCACCGAAGGCAACTCCGAAAGAAAAACAGCAGGAAGAAAGACTACGATTTAGCGTCTCTTCGAAGACAGGTCATTAGAGACGTAACGTAAACATAGGTTGTGGAAGGATATGGACGGAAATAGCCCCTATCCTTTTCAAAAGAGCTAACCTTTTATTAGCATTAAGCGACTTAGAGAAACCACAGAAAATCTATATGTTGATGTCTGAACGGAGAATACCCTTATAGTAAGGCTGCTGCAAGAATACAACAAAACTGAATGGGAAACATCATATAATACCTTCCACACCTAAACCGTGTCAGACTGCAGCTAATACTGTGCATTCAGTACACTGATGTGTGGCGGATCTGACGACATAGTACAGTGTTGGTTCAGTCACAAGTGTTCAAATGGTTCAAATGGCTCTGAGAACTATGCGACTTAATTTCTGAGGTCATTAGTCGCCTAGAACTTAGAAATAATTAAACCTAACTAACCTAAGGACATAACACACATCCATGCCCGAGGCAGGATTCGAACCTGTGACCGTAACAGTCACACGGTTCCAGACTGAAGCGCCTAGAATCGCACGGCAGCCACAATGTTTCGGAGCGCACTGTTTACCACATGTTGAGCATGGGACTCTGCAGGAGACGTCCGTTTGGCGTTCCTATGCTGACTCAACAACATTGAATATTACGGTATCAGTGGACCCAAGATCATCGAGATCGAACCCTAGATCAACTGTGAAACGTCGTTCAGTCGAATAATTGAGGTTCGTTGATACACTAGGCCGAAGGTCGTGTCCAGGTACGCCATCACCCAGGTGAACTATTGCTCGAAGGACTCAACTCAGTGCGAGAGGAACTTGCGGCAGGTGACACTCACCTGGGCTTCCAGACCTATGGCTGTCATCGAAGGTATTACGTGAACAGTGAAGTGGACCACTTACGTCCCTCCAAGCTTAGTGGCTTCTGCAGAGGCAGTGACAACTTCCAGCAGGATAATACTCTGTTGTGCCACAAGGTAAGAATCCTGGTACAGTGGTCTGAGGAGTCTCGCAGTGAATTCACGTTGAATTAATCACCAAATTCTCCTGTACTGAACTCTACGAAACACATCTAGGATGCAATAGGGAGCCAGCTCTGCACTCATATACCTCTGCCCCGTAATATGTGTGTATTACCTGCGTATCACCCACCATGTGCGTAAACATCTGATGCCACGCACGCCGGAAGCCTAACAAGGACTTGTCGAATCCATGCACGCGGAATTACTGCTGTACTATTCTCCAAATATAGACCTACACTCATAAGTAGTTGATCATAATGTTTTGGCTCGTCAATGCATATTCTGGTATACAATGACACTGAGAGTACAACATTTCCCAGGCCCGCTATTAAACTCATCTGGTGCTTGGAAAAAGAAATGTACTTGAGAATCCCTGCAATAATGTCATCGTAAGGCCTATTTTCACTTCAAAAAGACCTTTTCCACTGATGAAGCAATCAAGAAATTCAGTACATAATCAGAAAACTATTCGGAATAAACAAATATTTTGTAGCACTGAAGGCAAAAATAGTAACAAGTTTATTTCGTATCAAACAGAGATCAGGGATAAGTTATGATTGCTTTATTGCTTATCTAACAGTTTGGCTAAGGTAACATATTCAGAATAGGTGTCATCTAAACTACCAGCGTGTCACAAAGGCCATCACTGATCTCACTTTTAAACGATTTTTACCCACGGTGACTTTCAGATGAGAATCGGAGATAAAATGACATACAGATCCGGTTTAAAAGAGCCGAAAAATGGCGTGCGATTTTTCTCACAAAGTTATTCCTAATCTTCCGTAGCTCAAAAATGATAAGTGAGATAAATATAAAAATGACTAATTTATTAGTAAACAGATCGCCAAATAAAGACTTCAGTGAAGTATTTTACATTAACAAAGCACGGTGGAAGCAAAATCACTGTAAGAAGAAAAAAAAAGAAGAAGAAAAAAAAAGAAAATCTATACTAAACCGGGAGAAACGGAGCTGTGACTGAGCCTCCAATGGCATTGGTTGGAAGCGTCATAACTCAAACGACTGCGTCATTCTTTCACTTCCCTTGTACGGTCACCACTTACTGTGAACATCAAGTAAACCAGGAAGTCTGCAGCTCAACTGCCTAGCTGTCTGTTCTGGGCACGAGTTGTTTCGAATTACCGCTCCTATAAATAAAAATCTTTGACTTTAATTACTGAATAAACCATTTTTAAAAGAAATGAATGAGAAATTTTTGAAACATAGCAGTAAAAGTTTGAACGTAAGAACCCTAATAATAATTTTGTTTCTGAAGAATGGTTTCGTGAAATCTAAGTTGCCATTTTCGGATGTTATGCAAATATATCTCAGTACAGTTCCATCATACGTACAATTTATAGTGTCACATCGTAACAAGTCATTCCGGGGACATGAAATACGTGAAATGTATCCCTGTGCCACTGCTTGGTCCGTGTACAAGCGCTAACTCGGCTATCATTAGCATCGGTAATCTATGGCAACTTACACCAACGTTCGCGGGCGCCTGGTTGTATGTCTTTAGTCCGATCTGAGCGTCTCATGTAAACAATCTTTGCATTTCTCTGAATAACGAAGAATACCACGCAACAGTCAACAGTGCCAGCAGAGGAATCGATGACGTAATGACATGTAATAAACCACTCTCAGCAAAAGCTGCCTGCTAAAGCTAGATTTTCCTGAAATGTACTCGTATTAACTAATACTCAGCCAAGTGACTCAGAGATAATCATTGCTGGAAGTGCTAGTTATTGTTCTTTTAATATCAGTATGTAATAGCAAGATGGTACCGATTTCATCACAGGATTTCTGAAGGGTAACTGCAATCAGTTTCACTGTGGTGTAGAATAAGTGAAATTTTGTGAAAACAGAAGCAAACATTACATATTAAGAATATGTTTCATCTGCTGGTTCATACAATTATTTTATTACATAGTGATTGCTATGCTGCTCCCAAGTGTACTCGTAGTTTCCATAGTTAATATATTCATTCATGTCCGTAGCTCGTGGTCGTGCGGTAGCGTTCTCGCTTCCCACGCCCGGGTTCCTGGGTTCGATTCCCGGCGGGGTCAGGGATTTTCTCTGCCTGGTGATGACTGGGTGTCGTGTGCTGTCCTTAGGTTAGTTAGGTTTTAGTAGTTCTAAGTTCTAGGGGACTGATGACCATAGATGTTAAGTCCCATAGTGCTCAGAGCCATTTGAACCATTTTTATTCATTCATGTTCAGAAAAACAACGCATCTTGAACAACTAGAAATGGAACGCTCATATTTACGGAACATGTACATTAATATGTTCTGCTGAAATGATTAGCATTTCAGTCACCTCAATTCAGTATGTGTCCTGTTGCTTAGTAGGGTCCGCCAAGGACCCTGCTAACTTGTTCCATGCGTGACGGCATCGACGTGTGTAAGAGGAGAATGGCGTCCTCTGATTCAGCCATCCATGCAGCATTCACCTGGTTCCAAAGGTCATCTACGCTTGTTGGCATTGGATCACAGGACTGCACTCATCGTTTCACCAGGCCCCACACATTTTCGATTGGTGTTTAGTCTGTTGATATGGTGAACAGGGAAAAATTGTGACATACTGTGACACAAAAAAAGGCAAGTGATAGTAGAGCAATACGTGGTCATGTACTGTCTTGCTGAAAAATGGTATCAGCGTAGTTGTGCAGAAAGGTTGTGGCTACGGGTCACGGGATATCGTTCACGTAGGTCAAACTGTTCACAGTGCCCTGGACACACAACAACTGTGATTTGTGGTTGTACCCAGTAGCATCCGACCCCATATGGCCTTGACTTGGCGCTGTATGTCTTTTGTTAACGCAATCACTGTGATGTCGCTCCCCCTGTCTGCAGAGAACCAAAATGGGCCATAATTTTCATACAAATAGAACCTGGATTCGTACGGAAACACTATCTGATACCATTACTGTCCCCAGTACGGTCATTCCGTACACCGTTGCTGTCTAGCATCCATCTGCACATTCGCAAAGGCAGCCAGAGAAGAGGACAATTTGCACGTACCCCATCTCGTATTAAACGGCCACGGACTGTCATTCCTGATAGAGCAGATGTAGTGTATGATGTGTTCCACTGTGGCGCCAGAGCCGAAAAGGACGCAGATATATCGAATGAGGTATCGATCTTCTCGGGCGGTAGTCTGGGTGATGCAACCTGACCGATTTCGTCGTGTTCTATGGCTTCCGTGAACCATTCTGCACACACACATTGCAGTGCCGAAACACTTTTTCTCATACGATCTGCAATTTCCCGGATGGATGCATCACATTCTCTCATGTCAATAACGCGCCTTGTTTCAAACTCGCTGATCTGATAGTACGGTTCGCGCTTATATCTGCGAGGCATCCTGCAATTCTTGCGCTGCGGTATCGAAGTTGACCTTGAACCAGCTGGGTGAGATTGTTCAAATGCTAATCGTTTCAGTAGAACATACTAATGTAAGTGTCCTGTGAATATGAACGTCCTACCTCGAGTTGCTCAAGGTGTTTTGTGTTTTCGTAAACATATTGTTGTTGTTGTGGACTTCAGTCCAGAGACTGGTTTGATGCAGCTCTCCATGCTAATCTATCCTGTGCAAGCTTTTTCATCTCCCAGTACCTACTGCAAGCTACATCCTACTGAATCTGCTTAGTATACTCATCTCTTGGTCTCCCTCTACGATTTTTACCCTCCACGCTGCCCTCCAATACTAAATTGGTGATCCCTCGATGTCTCAGAACATGTCCTACAAACCGATCCCTTCTTCTAGTCAAGTTGTGCCACAAACTTCTCTTCTCCCCAATCCTATTCAATGCCTTCTCATTAGTTATGTGATCTACCCTTCTAATCTTCAGCATTCTTCTGTAGCACCATATTTCGAAAGCTTGTATTCTCCTCTTGACATAACTACACTCCTGGAAATTGAAATAGGAACACCGTGAATTCATTGTCCCAGGAAGGGGAAACTTTATTGACACATTCCTAGGGTCAGATACATCACATGATCACACTGACAGAACCACAGGCACATAGACACAGGCAACAGAGCATGCACAATGTCGGCACTAGTACAGTGTATATCCACCTTTCGCAGCAATGCAGGCTGCTATTCTCCCATGGAGACGATCGTAGAGATGCTGGATGTAGTCCTGTGGAACGGCTTGCCATGCCATTTCCACCTGGCGCCTCAGTTGGACCAGCGTTCGTGCTGGACGTGCAGACCGCGTGAGACGACGCTTCATCCAGTCCGAAACATGCTCAATGGGGGACAGATCCGGAGATCTTGCTGGCCAGGGTAGTTGACTTACACCTTCTAGAGCACGTTGGGTGGCACGGGATACATGCGGACGTGCAATGTCCTGTTGGAACAGCAAGTTCCCTTGCCGGTCTAGGAATGGTAGAACGATGGGTTCGATGACGGTTTGGATGTACCGTGCACTATTCAGTGTCCCCTCGACGATCACCAGTGGTGTACGGCCAGTGTAGGAGATCGCTCCCCACACCATGATGCCGGGTGTTGGCCCTGTTTGCCTCGGTCGTATGCACTCCTGATTGTGGCGCTCACCTGCACGGCGCCAAACACGCATACGACCATCATTGGCACCAAGGCAGAAGCGACTCTCATCGCTGAAGACGACGCGTCTCCATTCGTCCCTCCATTCACGCCTGTCGCGACACCACTGGAGGCGGGCTGCAAGATGTTGGGGCGTGAGCGGAAGACGGCCTAACGGTGTGCGGGACCGTAGCCCAGCTTCATGGAGACGGTTGCGAATGGTCCTCGCCGATACCCCAGGAGCAACAGTGTCCCTAATTTGCTGGGAAGTGGCGGTGCGGTCCCCTACGGCACTGCGTAGGATCCTACGGTCTTGGCGTGCATCCGTGCGTCGCTGCGGTCCGGTCCCAGGTCGACGGGCACGTGCACCTTCCGCCGACCACTGGCGACAACATCGATGTACTGTGGAGACCTCACGCCCCACGTGTTGAGCAATTCGGCGGTACGTCCACCCGGCCTCCCGCATGCCCACTAGACGCCCTCGCTCAAAGTCCGTCAACTGCACATACGGTTCACGTCCACGCTGTCGCGGCATGCTACCAGTGTTAAAGACTGCGATGGAGCTCCGTATGCCACGGCAAACTGGCTGACACTGACGGCGGCGGTGCACAAATGCTGCGCAGCTAGCGCCATTCGACGGCCAACACCGCGGTTCCTGGTGTGTCCGCTGTGCCGTGCGTGTGATCATTGCTTGTACAGCCCTCTCGCAGTGTCCGGAGCAAGTATGGTGGGTCTGACACACCGGTGTCAATGTGTTCTTTTTTCCATTTCCAGGAGTGTATTTGTCGTCCATGTTTCACTTCCATACATGGCTACACTCCATACAAATACTTTCAAAGACGGCTTCCTGACACTTAAATCTATACTCGATGTTAACAAATTTTTCTTCTTCAGAAACGCTTTCATTGCCATTCCCAGTCAACATTTTATTTCCTCTCTACTTCGACCATCATCAGTTATTTTACTTACCAAATAGCAAAACTCCTTTACTACTTTAAGTGTCTCATTTCCTAATCTAATTCCCTCAGCATCACCCGACTTAATTCGACTACATTCAATTATCCTCCTTTTGCTTTTGTTGATGTTCATCTTATATCCTCCCTTCAAGACACTGTCCATTCCATTCAACTGCTCTTCCAAGTCCTTTGCTGTCTCTGACAGAATTACAATGTCATTTGCGAACCTCAAAGTTTTTATTTCTTCTCCATGGATTTTAATACCTACTCCGACTTTTTCTTTTGTTTCCTTTACTGCTTGCTCAATATACAGATTGAATAACATCGGGGAGAGGCTACAACCCTGTCTTACTCCCTTCCCAACCACTGCTTCCCTTTCATGTCCCTCGACTCTTATAACTGCCATCTGGTTTCTGTACAAATTGTAAATAGCTTTTCGCTCCCTGTATTTTACCCCTGCCACCTTTAGAATTTGAAAGAGAGTATTCCTGTCAACATTGTCAAAAGCTTTCTCTAAGTCTACAAATGCTAGAAACGTAGGTTTGACTGTCCTTATTCTTTCTTCTAAGGTAAGTCGTAAGGTCAGTATTGCCTCACGTGTTCCAGTATTTCAACGGAATCCAAACTCATCTTCCCCGAGGTCGGCTTCTACTAGTTTTTCCATTCGTCTGTAAAGAATTCGTGTTAGTATTTTGCAGCTGTGGCTTATTAAACTGATAGTTCGGTAATTTTCACATCTGTCAACACCTGCTTTCTTTGGGATAGGAATTATTATATTCTTCTTGAAGTCTGAGGGTATTTCGCCTGCTCACCAGATGGTAGAGTTTTGTCAGGACTGGATCTCCCAAGGCTGTCAGTAGTTCCAATGGAATGTTGTCTACTCCGGGGGCCTTGTTTCGACTCAGGTCTTTGAGTGCTCTGTCAAACTCTTCACGCAGTATCGTATCTCCCATTTCATCTTCATCTACATCCTCCTCCATTTCCATAATATTGTCCTCAAGTACATCGCCCTTGTATAGACCCTCTATATACTCCTTCCACCTTTCTGCTTTCCCTTCTTTGCCTAGAACTGGGTTTCCATCTGAGCTCTTGATGTTCATACAAGAGGTTCTCTTTTCTCCAAAGGTCTCTTTAATTTTCCTGTAGGCAGTATCTATGTAACCCCTAGTGAGATAAGCCTCTACATCCTTACATTTGTCCTCTAGCCATCCCTGCTTAGCCATTTTGCACTTCTAGTCGATCTCATGTCTGCAGTATCATATTTCGAAATTTCCTGTTGTCTTCTTATGTGGACTCCTTGTCGTCCAGTTTCTCTTCAATACAAGGCTGCTACATCCCAAATTTTAAATTTATAAGAGATGTAGGATGACTGTTAACAAAAGTACAACAAGGCTGATGGAGTGTCATCAAATTAAGTCAGGCTTTGATGAGGGAAATAAATTAGAAAAGGAGATGCTAAAGGTAGAAGGTCAGTTTTGCTACTGAGGCAGCAAATGAGCTCACGATGACGGAAGTGAAGATGATGTATAATGCGAAATTGCAATGTGAAGGAAAGCTTTTCTGAAAAAGAGAAAGATGTTAATATCGATTAGGAAGTCATTTTTGAAATTACCCTGGGACTGGAGAGTATCTTCAGTGTGGAGGTTATCCATAGGGGAAAGTGGACCCTAAATGAAATGAGTTCCTTAAGAATAATGCTGAAAACAGAATGGGTGTATGGGATAACTAATGAAGAGGTAGTGAATCGAGAGGGGAAGACAAGTTCTTTCCTACACAACTTGACCAGAAAATGGGTTGGGTGTTAGGAGAGATCTTGAGGTAAGAAGGTATAGTTACATGGTAAAGGAGGAAGTGTTAAATTACACTGCGAATCGTTCATAGTACACAGGTTCACATCGGTACATGCTGTGATAGTACCCTAGAGATGAAGATCTTGATTAGAACCGACTAGTAGGTGAAGTACATCAAACTAGCCAGCCCGGCTAGCTGTGTGATCTAGCGCGCTGCCTCCCGAGCGGGAAGACAAAAGGTCTCCGCCACGAATCCGCCCAGTAGATTAGTGTCGAGGTCCGGCGTGTCGACCAGTCTGTGGATGATTTTCAAGACGGTTTTCCTTCTGCCTCGGCGAATTTGGGCTGGTCCCGCTTACTCCGCCTCAGTTACACTATGTCGGCGATTGCGCCATGTACGCGTACACCACGCAAACATTGGGGTTACACTCGTCTGGTATGAGACGTTCCCGTGGAGGGATGGGGGGAAGGGGCAGGTTCACTGGGGGCTGAACCACACAATAACCGTGGGTTTGGTGTGTGGCAGCGGTGAGGGTGGGTGGACTGCTGTGACCTCTTGTGGGGTTGTGGACCACTGTGGGCTACGGGGAGACGAGGACTCTCCGTCGTTTCTAGGTCCCCAGTTCAATACATAAAACACACACATCAAACTAGTCTTTGGATTAAGGATCACATCATCAGGTTCTCAAACGAGGTAGTACGTCCAACTATTCACTTCATAAACTTTTTACCAAATGGAACTTACCAAACTGCTTACTCTACACTCAAAACGTTTTCTAGCCCTTGGGAACACATTTAATCCATTAACACATGAACAGTTTCCATCTTGAGCCTTAAAAATTGTTCAGTACTGATTCTAAAATATTTTTGGTCCTGGATGTCTTCGGATGAAGTGCGGGGATAGATGGAAGTCAGAGGGCGGCATATCTGATGATTACAGAGAATGTTTCAATCAATTGGCGACACGCCTCAATAGACAGATGCAGTGTGCTTCATGTGATCCCATAGTTTTCACTCTAAGCTGTCCGGTAAGTCTGGGAATGTATTCGTTATTACTGTTTCATCCTTTTCAATATAATTATTGAAATTCCTATTGCATCCGACGAAACTCTGACTAAAACCTTTCGGACAGGCGAAATGTGCTACGGTCGTTCGGTAATTAACCCAACGTAATTAACGCAATACATTTTCTTTCTCAACCAGTTTCTGTTGAAAAAAATGCAGAATATGTTGTGAGAGATGCTGGAATATACGCTCTTCAGGCCCTATAGTATCATGAATCAAAATTCATTCAAATTTATAAGTTTATAATGAGGCTGGTGCTTAATTTCCAACAGTCGAGAAACGAAGGCTGATACCATTCGTGGTCTTTTTTTTCTAGGACACCATTCGCATCAGTAACGTCTCAAACTATTAACACACACAGAAATCTAGGAAAAAAGCATAATATGATACTGACGACCAGCGATTTGAAGTATTTGAATTATTATTGATTCCTGATAAATCACCCATAAACAATTTTACGACCACACGTTATGGCAGTTTATTTATTTGAATTAAGTAAATAATACAGCCACTTTAACATTTGGTAAAAACACGGTCTTTGCGTTATCTAACTCACATTCGACTTGCGCTATTGTGTAATGTACACTAAGATAATGAAAAAAAATTACTCATTATCCACCCTTTCTTCCTGCCACACACAGAAACTTCACTTCGTGCTATGTCATGCAATCATATATAACTGAGTATTAAAGTAGCTATTTTTTAAACTTTCAAGTAAAATATTCGCCGTGTCAATACTTGTACATTCTCAATATGACTAACATTTTACATTTCGATGATGATAACTCGCCACTGAAGTATGTTATATTACGGGAAAAGTGTAACTGGGGTGGAAGTGATAACCTCGATGCGCTTTATGGAACTGTTGTTTTATGGTTCTCAAAACATTCGAACACTGTCTAATGTGGTTTTTATTATGAAGCAGTATTAGAGATGCTGACAGCCAACTTTAATCTAAACGAGAGAATGTGCCACTTTTATTCCCCAATATCGGCAACAAATAGGGCTGAGGCCAGAGGAAGCCACAGTTTAATAACTACGGTATAGTGGACCACCAGCGCTTTGATACATCAAAGCCCATACTCATATTCTGCGCCTGTTACCGTGCATTGCTCTACGCAATATTGCTCATGACATTCTCTTGATGTTTATTCATTCGGTGTTACACAACTTTACAACTGAATCTCACTAAATAATTATTGTACAATTATTCTCTCTACATGACAGATTTCTACCATGTGATAACTGTCTGTGGTATTCCTGTAGCGATTCCGGCTCACGGTGTATGTTCTTGTGAAGGTAGACAGGTATGTCACCATCTTTTCTCCCCCATGTTATTGCAGAATTCCCACATACAGCTTTAAGTGTTCATCTCTACCAAATGAATAATAGTCAAATATGATTATTTTATGTTTTAAATTCTGCAAATGGATTTTCTGTTGCTAATAATTTAAAGCCATATTGACTCTTAATAGAGCAGTACTGTTTCAAATGCATGAAAAGATGCACCAGTAGTGAAGTGTCTTGACTACTTAAATTATATAACAAACAGTATGTATCGAGGTAGAAACGCCACTTTCAGACAAAAACATTTAACAGAAATACATATAAATGTCAAAATTGTTCCGTACAAATTTGGCATGTTCTGTGGTCATCCTGTAGGGAAAGGGAACTATAATGTAATATTAGTGAATAATCACTTCTTATGTCGGTCTGTTGTTCATGGAAAAGAAATTTAAATGATGACTCAGTCTGTTCATAACAAATGGCTGTATTCACTGGTGCATTCAGTTTTCTCCATTGCTAAGACCCTTTTGATGTTGTTAGCCACTAACCATAGACTTTCAAAAGGTGATTATAACATTTCACAATCGACTTTACCTTGCACCAGAAACGAGATGGCGGTCTAAACAAAGCTCATTTTAATTTAACTATCGAGATATCTACCCTGGTACTGTATGTTACTTGCAGTATCTTATGCACATTTTCCTGTCAAGTCTCTGATGGTGGTCAGTGAAATGTATTACAGAATACCAGATTGTGATAGCTTGATATTAAAAAATTCATTATGAAATTTATTGTAAGGGATTAGAAAGAAATTTCTGGAACATAAATTCATTAATATTGCTAAGTTCCCATGCATTATCTGTTATAACAGAACTGAATAGAAGTTGGCCTGCTTTTGCAGTAGATTATTGTTTCAATTTCCTGCAAGACGTCAATTTTCTTGGTTTTCACTAAAGAGTGGGGTACTTTAAGGTCATTATCTATTGCCACAGAGTGTATTGTTTTCTCTATACGTTTTGCTATATCTGACTTGTTACCTTTACCAAGACTGTAACAGTCAATGTGCTCTTTAAAAATGCCTTTGAAATTTTTACTTTCCATTGAACATGTTACATGTTGCAATTTTTGTATATTGCTTGATAAATACTGAACTGACCGTTTTCTCAGCTGGTTATGAGATATCATCCACTAGTTTCTTTCTTTAAGTTGTTTGTGGTGGCAGGAGTAATCATGTTATCCATTTTTAAAACACCTTAGTTATTTAGTCTGAAATGACTCCTAAATAAGGAACAGTTATGTCTTAGGTTTTGTTGTTGTGAGTATTGGCTCTGTCAGTTTATTTGCTTTTACTTTTCGTTATGTGTTCTCTCTGCTGTTCTATATTGAAGTAGATGTTTTTGTGTTAACTAATGAATTTACTTAACAGTCTTTCTATCGCTTCTCCTGTCTCATTAAGTAGCATGAAAGCATCATAAACATGTCTGCAGAAGTGCACAATTTTCTGGTTGATGTTGTCATTGTTGCTCAGAAGTTTATTTTCAAAGTGGTTAATCGAAATTTCTGCTATCATCCCACTAAGTGGACTAGCCATTGATTGGAACAACTGCTCTTTATATGTGTAGCAACTGCATGTTAAATAGATGGAGAGGATAACATCTAGTAACTCTGTTATTTCAGATATTTTAGGTGTGGACATACTTTGTGTTTTAATAAATTAGATTTAAGTGTACCTGTAGGTTCTTTGAAGTATATGCTACTGTATAAGTTTATTATGTCTAGGGATAATAGCCTTGCAATGACTAGGATTTTAAGTTCTTTGAGCTCTGAATTGGTTGGTAACTCTACTTTTCACTGTATAAGAGGTTTGAAATGTATGGTGATTTTGTAAAATTCAATGTAGCTTTTCTATAACTTTCAAGCAGGATGGATTATACCATTAACAATCTGTCTGCTGGGAACATAAGTGTTTTCTTTGTTGCAACAGTAGTTTTGGAGCTGTTGGGTTAGTTATTAGTAACATCTAAGTCTTTTCCCTTGTGAATAACAAATATGTATTATTTAATTTCTTCCTTATTTTAGTGTCGAACTTCTTTGTGGGATCATGTGATATTTCCTGCATGTGATTATTCTGAAATAAATCATGTGTCCTGATTACATGTTCACATTTGTCCATAATCACTACTGTATCAACTTTATCAGATCCAGTACCGGGTCATTGCTCCCACTGAGCTTCTTGTGGAATTTTAGAAGCAACTGGTTCCCATGTTTAGCAGCTCTAATAGGATTTTTGATCGTTCCCTATTAATTTATTAGATTTTGTGACCTATTACTGTTTCTTCATTTTTATTTAGTTTAGCAAGGTCAGCTGCCATATTCCTGACCAAATAATGTCCTTGCTATTAATCTGATTAAGTTCTGGTTTTAACTTGTGTTTCAGGCTTTTTTACTATAGCAAGTGGACTTACACTGAAATTTGAAATTAATAGTTGTGAAGTGTGAGCTGTGACCATTGATCCTAAAGGTAAGACTACACAGTTATATGTGTGCTTATGATCGTGTTACATATGTCTTTCAGAACTTCTTCTAGGACACCTTGGAGGAAAGATACTTGATATGGGTGGCTGAGGAGAGGTGTATTTAAAGTGTTAACACGTTTAAGTGCTTTTCCCACTTGTACTGTTGTTTTGCTACGGTTTTTAACCAGATTTTTTCGCATTTTTTGTGCAAACCTAGCAGAGAAATGTATATTATTTGGTTTTCACCTTGGGAGCTAGATCCTCCTTCAGACAGACTTTGTTGAACATTATATTTTCGCTGGTTTTCTGTTTTACGGTTTAAAGTATATGATTATCTGAAACAGTCAAACAACTCGATTTGTTGCTATAAAACAATTTAAAACCATATGGACTGTTAATCAACCAGTACTGTTTGAAACATATGAAGCGGTTTTGCAGAGGTTGCTATCAGTCAAACATATGTTGACTACTTAAACCTTGAAGATTATTGCTATGGCAATATGTTGGAATAGTTACTAATAAAACAGTAACTAAGTTAAACTGACACTGATAATTAACTTATCACAATACAATCCCAAATATTTATGAGGATATTAACAATGATATACAAGCCTCCTCTGATTATTCACGTTTCTCAGTAAACAAAAAACTGTAACATTTCACATGTGAATAAAAATAAAGTAAGATTAATGAAAAGTGAGTTAAATGGAGAACCTAAAGCTGAATTTATTGGGCTAAGAGCTATATTGTATGCACTGGAGACTGAATCACAACTTGTAATTGGAAAACGAAAAGAATTATAATCATCTCTTGTTAAGGAGCTCGCCGTTAGTGGTTACCATAACTGTTTGTTAAAATCAGATTTAATCCAATTCCTCATTACGTTACTTAATCAAAGTGCTATATAGGAGTAGTTTAGACTGTGTGACACTATTATCAGTGTAGGATAACAAATGATGTGTACCATATGGAAAAGCAAGTAACCTAGAACTGTATCACTTGAATGTGAAGAACAGACTGGAATGCAGCTGATTTTATGGAGCAAAAACAAATAAAAAATAAAAAAATTAGTAATGAAACGTTTTGTTGTTTCATTTTCATCAAAATATTCCTTCTCTAGACTCAGTTCAGTTTAATAGATGATGGACCATCAACCCAACAACTCACATTCATGCGGTGTTGCTCATAGCAATGTCCACCTTGAGAGAAAGTCACCATTCTGAGAGACTAAAGGAAGTCAGTGACAACAGCATGAAATATCATGTAAATAAGAAAGTCATTGTTTTTGCAAGAGATAGTGCTCAATTACATTCATATTATGTCATTATCCTTAAAATTTCTTATAAAATTTAAAGTGTTGTTAATATTTTTATTATTTGATCCACTCTAACAAGGAAACACTCAGTAGAATCTCCTTGGAGGTATATAATTTTGACATACTCTGGAATACTTTACATCAAAATGTTGGAGTAAACTTGACGAAGTAACTTTCTTAAAGACTCAATATTCTATTGAACAGTACTGAACAGTAAGTGACTGGAATAGTGTAACGCAGAAATGACTTTCCTGAGTTCAGAAATCGTAACATACATTCACTGGCGGCTGCTGTGGTCGAGCGGTTCCAGGCGCTTCAGTCTGGAACCGTGCGATTGCTACAGTGTCAGGTTCGAATTCTGCCTCGGGCATGGATGTGTGTGATGTCCTTAGGGTAATTAGGTTGAAGTAGTTCTAAGTTATAGGTGACTGATGACCACAGCAGTTAAGTCCCATAGTGCTCAGAGCCATTTGAACCATACATTCATTTCCTTCATCAAGTTAAAGACTTAAGATCTCAATGGTTGTTTGTCAGATACTGTTTCATTCATTTTTGTTACTAGTACATAATAGAATGATAATAAGGAAATGAGAACAGATCTCAATAAATATAGATTTTACATCCACTCCTCCTTATTCTTGCCGCATGTCGATACAGAACTTATAGTTTCCTATCAGCATAAGATGACATGTGTTTGGTATTTCAAAATTTTTGAAATTTCATTCGGCGGCTCTTATAGAGTGAAGACCAACAGGTACGGTAGTGGACACAAATTGTTTCCTTAAATCAATGAAGGGGAATGGCAGGATGTTTATTTAAAAAACGGCGCAGCTAATTTGCTTCCATGAACTTTTATTACCCAAGCCTGCGCTTTGTTTGTAGTGATGTCACCCTCAATGGGATTCAGACGTTAATTCCCTCGCCACCTCCTGAAAAGTGGTGAACAGCGCTATAGCACCAGGACACACTTGAAGTAAGTGGCTTCAATAAAAGAGAGAGAAGCAACATTGTTCCAGCTTTACTATGCTGTATTTATATGACAATGATGGTTTTTCTCCACTATGGCAATAGTCTTTTCCTTCATAGAGGAACATTTTCCTATTGAAAATAATATCACGACTACAGGCAGTAACCATGACTATAACAGTACAAGTATCTTTATGAGATCTCGAGAAAATCTTTAAAAAGTCCTCCCGAAATGGCAGAGAGCGCCTTGTGAAGTGGTTTTAAGCTGGAGCCAGTAGAAATTACAGGCAGTTATTTAACGATTTTTCGGGTCCAATGGTCAGCACTGACACAATCGGAAAACATACAATTATAAAAACACACAATCATCAACAAATGTAATCCTCAGCCATTTAGAAACATAATATCACTATATTTGCAAGAAACTCGAATAGCCGCGCGCGATTAGCCGAGCGGTCTTGGGCGCTGCAGTCATGGACTGTGCGGCTGGTCCCGGCAGAGGTTCGAGTCCTCCCGCGGGCATGGGTGTGTGTGTTTGTCCTTAGGATAATTTAGATTAGTAGTGTGTACTCCTAAGGACTGATACCCTATCAGTTAAGTCCCATAAGGTTTCACACACATTTTTTGAAACTAGAATAATAAATAGTCACCATGAAGTATATTTGCTTTAAAATTGAATACTGATTGGCTCTAATATCTACATGCATGAGGCTGGTGCCAGAATAGGTCTTAATTTATGTTACATGTATTCTTCAAAAGAGTCTGAAGTCGAAATGCTAGAAATGGTTACTGTTCGCAAAGAGCCCTGAAAATTCTTAATAAGCAAGATCCTTTATACTTCGGAAGAAATCCTTTTGGATCTTTCTTTTACTGCCTGCTCTATTCTCCAGCCAAAATGCTGTTCTTGTTGGTTCTTTCTATGCTCACTGTCTTTATGAAATATTTTCGAGATATATAATTTTTTTCAGAGTTCTTAATAGATATGCCATGTCCTAGAAAATGTGACTAGTTGTGCTGAATTTTGCGAAGTAAACAAACATACCTTAGAAAATTTTGAACTAGTAAAAAGTTAATTACCGAATTAGCGAAAAAATAATAGCTACAGTTCTGTAAAGCTCTCTAAGAGTTCTATAAAAAACCCTAATGACAATCTGTTGTGTAGATAATTGTTTATGAGGTAACTGTGATAATGAGATATCCGTTTCGTCTGTCATGTGAAGTTGACAGCCGACTTTCGAGAAATATACATTGTTTTTTCAGGGTTCTTGTTAGATATGCTACAGTTCTACAGTTCTCTGTAAAAATGTCTGAGGGTTCTGTAAGACTTTATGAAAGAAAGTTATGATCACAATTCTGAATAGCTGAACATCAACTAAGTTGGAAACCGATATTCGAGAAGTAAACATTTGTTTCGGTGTCCTTTATAGATATGCTATATTTCTGAAGTTCTCTATGCTAAATTTGAATATTTCTACAGAATATATGCACTGGTAATTGGGAGAATATAAATGTTGTACAAAATTATTTGCCTATTTTCGAAAATAAAATTGTGATCACATTTCTGAACACCTCTCCAAGATTTCTACAGGAAATCTAAATGACTTTTTTCTGTGCAGGTAATGATTTATGAGATAAATGCAAGGTGAGGGACCCTTTTTTACTACAGCAACTATACGCAATCGCACTAGAGTTCTGATAACAGTTCCGATCACTGTTCTGGATAACACCCTAAAAGTTTTATTCAAAAACCTAATGTAAGTTCTTGTGAAGGTAATCGTTTATGATTGAAATAATGTGGGACCCACTTCATTAACATGTAGCTTTTCGTTTGGAGAGAGAGCTTCGCTGCCTTTGTTGTGATCGGTGTATGTAGATACAGGCCAGCACACACAATGTCATCTGTCGCTATGTATACGACTGCTGACAACCACAGCTGTAGCTCTTATTTATGAAGAGCCTTGGTGTAGCTTACAGCATTTCCATATCCAGAGTGTCTGTACTATTTATAAGAAACACATAAGCTGCGTCAGCAAAACACACACACGTGAAAACAGTGATTGTTAATTTAAGGTATTAAATGGAACCACACAATTATGGCTCCAAGCGTGAAGATTGAATGAGATGCAAACCTTGACAGACTGAACAAAACATTACTTCTGCTTCACTACCTTTTGGGTTTTACTCTTTCATTACAGCTCTATGCAAACAAATGCATAAGATAAAATGAAGAGCTATAAAGAAGATACTACATTTGACAAACCTTTCGGTTTGTGTAGTTTACAAAATCAAGTGTCTCCAAGCAGGTCTTAACAATGCAGACATCACTCACTCGAACATGTGTCTAATGATGTTAAAAATTACGAATGACCTATGCAAAATCTCCTTAGTATAAAATGATATTAACATGTGCAAGGGCACATACTTCTTAATCTAAAGCGAAACTACTTTATGTCACTGGCATCTGAGGTGGTAAAGCAACTACCAGAGTTAAATATTCAGTTTTCACGGAGATAATCAGCAGTTTTTATTAGTAAATGTTGGATATTTTTACAATGGGGTCATGTGTATAATCTTTTATATTGATGAGTGAGCACTGCTCAGTTACAGATCATAACAAAAACACTGTGACATGTAGCTCATAAAATACTTTCCACATTTTGTGTTACATTTTTCATAATAATTCTACAACAAAAGTATTACGATCAGATTTTAAAAATCCATCAGTCAATGTAGGTTGCAATTATATTTTAATAATGTGTGTACAACCAGTGTTCAGGGCAAACCGTGTTACCATTCTCTTCTGGTACTGATGACAGTTTTATAACTGACCTCATTTCAGCTCAGTTCAACTCAGCCAATATACAGCACAGAGATAATGTTACTGGCAAGATAAAAGGCATGTGTGGGATTCACAAGCCAACTCTTGTTAGAAAGCATCCACATGCACTTGCTAAGCTCTCAGAGAAATTCATGTTATATGGTGGGTTTGTAAGTATTAGCTCTAAACGTCCGCCTAAATATTCAATCCACCCTTGCAGTCAAATATGCTATCTCGCTACCTATTCCCAAGCTCAAAGCATGCTATTAAATATGCAAGACTGCAAGCAATAATTGAGTGAACCGTTTCCTAATATTTGTAACTTACCAGTAGCTCCTTTTGAGTCTGTCTTTCAACTGACAGAAGTTTTCATATGCAACTTCCTGATCTGTAGTTGTGTCTATCAATTTATTTTCTGGAACGATTGCAAACTTCAGTTATCGCTACTTTCTGAAGCTTCCCTTCAGTGGATCTTATTTCTGTACTGACTAAATTGTTCCCTGCCGCTTTCGATGCTGGCAAGAAAAGGAATCACTTTTGCGATTCGTTGTGTTTGTTAGAGTGGAGATAGTCGATACGTGTTGAAAAATCGTTTGAGACCATCTTCCAATCCTTAACTTCAACTTCATTTCCATCCTCTTTATGCCTATACATTCACATTCAATATATATATGACATCAACACTCAATAATTATCTACTAGTTTTATTTATTGAAGGCTTAACGATGTTGGTGTAATGGTATCCGTTGCTGGAATTTAATGGTCTGCAGGGGAGCTGGGTTTGTTTATGAGCACTAGAACCACTTTTGAAGATCTCACATTATGTAACGCTTTGAACTGTTTTTTATTGTAAACAATAGAGTACATAACCCTCTCTTTCCCAGTTATCTTACATTGTGAATCATTAAATCACTTCGACTGATATCTCTGGTAAATCATCAATAATCAGTACTCTTGTTATTCTATCGAATCTGAAAATGATGCTGCCAGTAAACGTCCTTTAACTGCTATAATTTTGTTTCGTAATTCCTCAAAGACAAAACGTTATGAACCCTCTAGCTTTCCCTGAGAAGAACATCTAACATACGCTCTTGAGGTTTTTATTAACCCACACACAAACCCACATCCAAAATGATGGGTATCATAGAATGCAAATTGGAATACAGTAGGTTGTAACTGCCCGCTGTCTCCACAGGTGGCAGGGGTGGAGCCATCAGTCTAGTGTGTGTGTCATATCTTGCCCTGCACTTCATCTAAGCTGCGCCTCTTAACATAGTCAGCCTGTTTGGTATGGTCAGTTATGGTTCATCTAACGTGGTGTACTCGTGTTATATAGTGTTTTACATATGATGCAAATGCTCTGTCTGGTGCTGTTGACATCTCTAGCCATGGGAATATGCAAAATTTTCTCCTAGACCCATAGAAACCTATTAGAGCTATCTATAAAATTGGTTGATATTTTTATTCAGTTCTGGGATTGTAATCTGACATAAATCTTTATCGTACAACAGTAACTTAATCATCCTAAACAATCATTTTGATAAATAATGCAGACATTTTATACATGGACGTACTGATTTTACACCTCTATTGTCAGTATCATTAAACATTTTTGATAAATATTACAAACAATTAAGATGTGGAAATAACTTTGTGACATCGAGTTTGAGAATTCCAGAAACCAACTATAGGGGGTACATACTGATTGATCCTTTTTAACAGATGTGTGTGTGTGTGTGTGTGTGTGTGTGTGTGTGTGTGTGCGTGTGTGTTTTTGTGTGCGCGATGGTGATGAAGCTGTATGAGCTTGCCGCTCACAGAACATTCCAGTAATCTTCCAGTGCTGCATCTAGGCAACCTGTATGTGTATTGTCATGGGTACGGTACTAAATGTGATACCACTAGAAGCCAAACAGCTACATGACTACATCATCTGAATGTTCAAGATACACAATCGTCAGCTCTAAACAAACAACAGATATTAGGATGTCTTCATAGCAACATGTCGTCAAAGACCATACAGTGACTATGTCATCAGACAGTGTTGATTACCTAGTACAACGGATTGCAATATTTTGGTAGCAAAGTAATAATTATTATATCATCTCGACCAGCAAGTTGAAAATAATCTTTCATTACTAACTGAGATACGAATTTTTGGATACGTTGCTGTGGGATTGTGCTTGATTTGTTATGACGAATTCATCTTCAACATTTGTGACAGTACAATGTGATCCACTTGATATGTCAAAATAGTGAAGCACTATGTACAAGAACCCGTACAAATTTATTGCTTCTTAACGGTACATACATGTGAAGGATAGTCTGAAGTTTGTGTCGTAGTATGTGTCACAACACGCAACATGTTCGGAATCGAGAATGCGACACATATCATACCTAGTGTTCATGTTGCACCATGTGGAGTGGTTTGATGAAAGGCTAGTTGAGTTTCCCTCCTTAGATCGACCAGATGTTGCGGTATTTGCGCAGCACTGTTGTCTTGGCGCACCCTCACACAAGATATCTGTAAGCGTTTGGTCGGTGCTGTTAGGAGGCCATGGGATAGGTCCATCACGGGCGCATAAGCGGTCATAGAATATGTTCTTCAATTTTTCCCGCACTATGAGAGTTCAGTGTGGTGAAGCTTCGTCCTGTTGATAGAGAATTGTGTCCAGCATCCTGTATTGCTGTAACTGAGGGACCACATGTGCTCGAACGTTTCAGTTTGTATAGTGTGTTTCTGATATCTGGTTTTTGTACGATGACCTGTGCGCTGTTGGCTTTCCTCCCAGAGCATGGTCACTCATTATTAAATGTCTTCGTTTTCATGTACGTCACAGAAAATTTCTCAGGCATAGATGGATAAAGTTACAAATACGAATTTATACATTTGTGGCACTGAAATGGAACACCTAGTATTTCTTACATATTCTGGAAACTCTACACATTGTTTACTGGAAAATACGTTAGATATTTGAAGTGTGAGTGCTTAAACAGTTGGCGAATAGTTGTAGGTTATAGGCGAAGCACGTACTGCTTCGAGAGACGTGTGGCAAACACATCAAAATTTCCTCATGTCTCCCTCTACTGCCACAGTGGTTATAGCAATGCAGACCCTGGTGTGTCGTTATGGAAATGAACGTAATTAGCATTCTATGCGATAGCACCTCTGCATTTAATTTCGAGGAACCATTGTAGTGGAATGCAACGGGAGGTAATTGAAAACTGTTGTCCACGCTTGAATGTAGATGAGTCTTCGTTATGTTTGGTCTCGTGTAATCAGACATTATCGAAACCCTGATCTGAAGCATTGGTCAAAGCTTTTTTAGTGCAAATTAAACAAGAAGAAATACTGGACGGCCTAAATTATAAAAAAACTAAAGTTTTTGTTCTAAATTAAACGAGAAGAAATATTGGATGAACTAAATTATTGCAAAACAACTATCTTCCTTGTGGCTGATATTTTAGGCCTGCTTTTACAGCTTGAGGTGTACAAATGTAGAGAGAGTTTGTACAAAAAATATGTGTGAAGGTTTCAGACACACACACACACACACACACACACACACATTCGCCTTGATAACGACTCTTGATTCATCTGCATTTTATATTGTTTTCACACAAATGTTAGCCAGATATTAAAGAAAATTAGTCAGTGTTATGCCATGAAATATGACTCGGTATGTCGTTTACGCACAGAATGACCACGCATGCATTTCAGCAGCCATAGTTCGGTCGAAGCTGTTTTTCAAATAAAATACGAGGGTTGGAACTTTAATAGTACAACTATTTATTTACAGCTCGTACAAAGTAGATACTTGTTTCAAAGTTTTACGGACCTTCAAAGTAGTCACCAGCATTGTGTATAGTCCGCTGCCAGCGATGTGGACGTCGTAGGATACTCTTATCAGTGCCAGTTGTGTTGACAGTTCGAGCGGCGCGGCTTATTGCCCGACGAATTTGAAACAGTTCTGAGGCGAATGCCGTGAAGTGTTTCCTTCAGTTTAGAAATCGATTTGAACTCGCGAGGGCTTAAGCCAGGGGAGTGCAGTAGGTCGTATAGCACTTAGCAGCCTCATCAGTCAAACAAATCAGTAACAGCTTGCACTGTACGTGCTTGAGCATTGTCCTGAAAAATGATGGCCAGGTCCCGCAGACAGTGTCATCACTTCTGTCTCTAAGCTGGTCATATATTGTGTTCTATATATGAACAGCACAGAGACAGAAGTGATGACACTTTCTGCTGGATCTGACCATCATTTGCTGTCTCTAAGCTGATCGGAGTTTGTGTTCCAAAAATGAATAGCATAGGGAAGATGGGAAGAGGCAGCAGCGTGGACACACTGATCACTAATAAACTGGAAGCTGTGGCTGCAGAGAACGTCAGACTTCCAGTCGTACCCCGCCATCGGGCCTTCGTTCTGGTCGAAATGTCCCCCGTAAACGCCCAGAAGGGTACGCGTCCACTTCCTGGGGCTCATACCAGTATGTTGAAGGTGTCAGCTGCTGTGGCGTGGGCGGGTTCAGCTCCATCCGTAGGAAGACAGGAGGCGGAGGAGGCGAAGGTTCTGCTTCCATGGGGTCGTCCCGCGGTGTCGTGATGACACCCGCTGGTGGCTGCTGTGGCAGCGCTGGCTTCGGGATCCGTGCATCTCGAGGAAGAGATTCAGAAGGATCACCATGCACATGTGTTGTTGTTGTGGTCTTCAGTGCTGAGACTGGTTTGATGCAGCTTTCCATGCTAATCTATCCTGAGCAAGCTCCTTCATCTCCCAGAACCTACTGCAACCTACATCCTTCTGAATCTGCCTAGTGTATTCATCTCTTGGTCTCCCTCTACGATTTTTACCCTCCACGCTGCCCTCCAATTCTAAATTTGTGACCCTTGAAGCCTCAGGACATGTCCTACCAACCGATCCCTTCTTCTAGTCACGTTGTGCCAGAAACTTCTCTTCTCCCCAATCCTATTCAATACCACCTCATTAGTTACGAGATCTACCCACCTAATCTTCAACATTCTTCTGTAGCACCACATTTTGAAAGCTTCTATTCTCTTCTTGTCCAAACTATTTATCGTCCATGTTTCACTTCCATACATGGCTACACTCCATACAAATACTTTCAGAGATGACTTCCTGACACTTAAATCTATACACGATGTTAACAAATTCTTCTTCTTCAGAAACGCTTTCCTTGCCATTGCCAGTCTACATTTTATATCCTCTCTACTTCGACCATCATCAGTTATTTTTCTCCCCAAATAGCAAACCTCCTTTACTACCTTAAGTGTCTCATTTCCTAGTCTAATTCCCTCAGCATCACCCGACTTAATTCTACTACATTCCACTATCCTCGTTTTGCTTTTGTTGATGTTCATCTTATATTCTCCTTTCAAGACACTGTCTATTCCGGTCAACTGTTCTTCCAAGTCCTTTGCTGTCTCTGACAGAATTACAATGTCATCGGCGAACCTCAAAGTTTTTATTTCTTCTCCATGGATTTTAATGCCTACTCCGAACTTTTCCTTTGTTTCCTTTACTGCTTGCTCAATATACAGATTGAATACCATCGGGGAGAGGCTACGACCCTGTCTCACTCCCTTCCCAACCACTGCTTCCCTTTCATGCCCTTCAACTCTTATAACTGCCATCTGGTTTCTGTACAAATTGTAAATAGCCTTTCGCTCGCTGTATTTTACCCCTGCCACCTTTAGAATTAGAAAAAGAGTATTCCAGTAAACAATATCAAAAGCTTTCTCTAAGTCTACAAATGCTAGAAACGTAGGTTTGCCTTTCCTTAATCTTTCTTCCAAGATCAGTCGTAAGGTCAGAATTGCCTCACGTGTTCCAACATCTCTACGGAATCCAAACTGATCTTCCCCGAGGTCGGCTTCTACCAGTTTTTCCATACGTCTGTAAGTAATTCGCGTTAGTATTTTGCTGCTGTGACATATTAACCTGATAGTTCGGTAATTTTCACATCTGTCAACACCTGCTTTCTTTGGGATTGGAATTATTATATTCTTCCTGAAGTCTGAGGGTATTTCGCCTGTCTCGTACATCTTGCTCACCAGATGGTAGAGTTTTGTCTGGACTGGCTCTCCCAAGGCCGTCAGTAGTTCTAATGGAATGTTGTCTACTCCCGGGGCCTTGTTTTGACTCAGGTCTTTCAGTGCTCTGTCAAACTCTTCACGCAGTATCGTATCTCCCATTTCATCTACATCCACTTCCATTTCCATAATATTGTCCTCAAGTACATCGCCCGTGTATAGACCCTCTATATACTCCTCCCACCTTTCTGCTTTCCTCTCTTTGCTTAGAACTGGGTTTCCATCTGAACTCCTGATATTCATACAAGTGGCTCTCATTTCTCCAAAGGTCTCTCTATTTTCCCTGGAGGCTGTATCTATATTTCCCCTAATGAGATAAGCCTCTACATGCTTACATTTGTCTTGTAGCAATTCCTGCTTAGCCATTTTGCACTTCATTTCGATCTCATTTTTGAGACGTTTGTATTCCTTTTTGCGTGCTTCATTTATTGCATTTTTGTATCTTCTCCTTTCATCAATTAAGCCCGCATCTCGTGGTCGTGCGGTAGCGTTCTCGCTTCCCACGCCCGGGTTCCCGGGTTCGACTCCCGGCGGGGTCAGGGATTTTCTCTGCCTCGTGATGGCTGGGTGTTGTGTGCTGTCCTTAGGTTAGTTAGGTTTAAGTAGTTGTAAGTTCTAGGGGACTTACGACCACAGCAGTTGAGTCCCATAGTGCTCAGAGACATTTTTCATCAATTAAATTCAATATTTCTACTGTTACTCAAGGATTTCTACTAGCCCTCGTCTTTTTACCTACTTGATCCTCTGCTACCTTCACTACTTCATCCCTCGGAACTACCCATTCGTCTTCTACTGTATTTCTTTTCCCCATTCCTGTCATTTGTTTTGTTATGCTGTACCTGAAACTCTGTACAACCTCTGGTTCTTTCAGTTTATCCAAGTCCCATCTCCTTAAATTCCCACCTTTTTGCAGTTTCTTCAATTTTAATCTACAGTTCATAACCAATAAATTGTGGTCAGAGTCCACATCTGCCCCTGGAAATGTCTTACAATGTAAAACCTAGTTCCTAAATCTCTGTCTTACCATTATATAATCTATCTGATACCTTTTAGTATCTCCAGGATTCTTCCCTGTATATAACCTTCTTTTATGATTCTTGAACCAAGTGTTAGCTATGATTAAGTTATGCTCTGTGCAAAATTCTAACAGACGGCTTCCTCTTTCATTTCTTAGCCCCAATCCATATTCACCTACTATGTTCCCTTCTCTCCCTTTTCCTACTGTCGAATCCCCGTCACCCATGACTATTAAATTTTCGTCTCCCTTCACTACCCTAATAATTTCTTTTATCTCATCATACATTTCATCAATTTCTTCGTCATCTGCAGAGCTAGTTGGCATATAGACTTGTACTACTGTTGTAGGCGTGGGCTTCGTGTCTATCTTGGCCCCAATAATGCGTTCACTATGTTGTTAGTAGTAGCTTACCCGAAATCCTATTTTTTTATTCATTATTAAACCTACTCCTGCATTACCCCAATTTGGTTTTGTATTTATAACCCTGTATTTACCTGACCAAAAGTCTTGTTCCTCCTGCCAACCAACTTCACTAATTCCCACTATATCTATCTTTAACCTATCCATTTCCCTTTTTAAAGTTTCTAACCTACATGCCCGATTAAGGGATCTGACATTCAACGCTCCGTTCCGTAGAATGCCAGTTTTCTTTCTCCTGATAACGACGTCCTCTTGAGTAGTCCCCGCCCAGAGATCCGAATGGGGGACTATTTTACCTCCGGAATATTTTACCCAAGAGAACGCCGTCATCATTTAACCATACAGTAAAGCTGCATGTCCTCGGGAAAAATTACGGCTGTAGTTTCCCCTTGCTTCCAGCCGTTCGCAGTACCACAACAGCAAGGCCGTTTTAGTTAATGTTACAAGGCCAGATCAGTCAATCATCCAGACTGTTGTCCCTGCAACTACTGAAAAGGCTACTGCCCCTCTTCAGGAACCACACGTTTGTCTGGCCTCTCAACAGATACCTCTCCGTTGTGGTTGCACCTACTGTGCGGCTATCTGTATCGTTGAGTCACGCAAGCCTCCCCACCAACGGCAAGGTCCATGGTTCATGGGGGGACCATGCACATGACAGTGGCGAATCTGACTGATGTCGGTGCTGCAATTCGTTTGCGCCTGAAATAACATTTATGCATGCTCCTGGTCAACGAAGAATCTTGTCTCGTGGCCACCGTTTACTGCCTTAAAAAGCCCTGAAAAACACAGTATCATGATGCTTGAAGCCATACTTGCGGCCTTTCTTCGGCTCCGGATGCTGAGGAGGGTGGAGCAGTGTCCGATGGTGGCGGCCGTGAAGCAATTCCGCCGGCGATGGTCCATCTCGTGAATGCCAACGATAGGAGGCGAGAAACAGTTGCAATGCTTGAGCCCTGGTGTGTGCAGTGCGAAGTTTGCCCATCTGCTGATAGAAGGTTCTGACAAAACGTTCCACTTCGCCGTTGGACTGTGGGTGGAACGGTGCACTTGTTAGATGTTGTATGCCATTGCGTTCACAGAATGTTTCTGTTGTGTACATTGTTCCGTATAGTCAGCACGTACACAACTTTCCCACCAGAGCGCGCCCCCCTAAGCGCAACAGCGCATGCGCAGCGGTCGTCTGTCTCCACACTACGAGATGGCGCTATCTTAGAGACGGACCAAATTCTTCTTCCGCCGATCCGCGTATTAATATGTAACGCAGCCAATGAGACTGCTGCTAATGTAGAACCTTTTCTCATCGCGGATCACACTCGCGCAGTGATACATGAACGCTCGAGGTATTATAACGAATGTACAGATCTCCGATTAGTCAGTCTGCATTAGTCGGCATTAGTCTTCATTAGTCTGCTTTAGTCTGCGTTAGCCTATAGTCAAGTTTCAGTCTGCGCCTAATAAGATTATCATATTCCTGTACATAGCCATGAAGATAAATGTATAGACACTTTGTCAAGTATCAGAGATATGTGAGAAAAAGATTAACGTACCAAGACCAAAGGAACTTCAGATTGTCAATTGTAAATAGCATCCAGAACCAAGTAAAGTTATTTCTATGCATTTTATGATTTTAATAAATGTGTGTGAAAATTAATCAATTTCTGTTTAAAGTTGGTCACTGTCAATCTGCTACTCTAAGCATGCAAGTGGCATTTCTATCGTCTGACCTAACGGCAGAAGATAAACACGCCACAATAAGACCACGAGACATATTGCTGACACTCGCCTACTTCGTTAGAGCGACAAGTCAAATAATCGGATGGTGTGTGTACCGAAGGTCTTACAGTACGCACACCACAGTTTCAAATTCATTTGACTTGAACTGAGGATCGTTTTCCGACACTATGACTTCAGACAAACCTTCGAGGCAAAAAATAGAGGGCCACGCCTGAACTGTACTACACAACGTTGTCGAGTTCATTGGCACAACAGAAAACTTGCTATAAGAGTCTACCACACTCAATTATCGAACGCTCAAAAAGGACCCGCAGAGTCTACGCACACAAGTTGCAAATGTGATTGTGACTTAGGCCAAGCAGAGAAATTTTATGGCGGAGCGGAGTGATTTTCTGAATATGAGTGACACTGTCTCGTCATCTGTTCTATTTGTGTGTCCATACCCCGCGAGGTACAATGTCGATGGGCTAGCTGAACAAGAATCGCACCTTGCTGTACAGTGAGGCTAAGCCGACGTGCAAAGTACTGGCGCACTACAGAGTTCTTTATGCTATGCAATGGGCAAGGGCAAGATGTGTGAAGGTATTTTAGCAAAATATTCAAATCTGAATCAGCTTAAGTGGCCTGTAAAATATCCTATAGTTCAGACGAAAGGATTGAAGCAATTCAGAATCTTGAACATCGATGTGACAACAAGATGCATCAGATGCGTCAAAGTCTGTATCAGAGCCAATCGGAAGACGTGAAAGTGCTTTAGTAATACTATGTTCAGCTGTCGTACGATACACAACAGAGCCCATCTTTGCAATTTAGGGCAGTTCGTACAGGAACCGGCTTCATCGGATGAAAAAAGGACTGGAATGGCTTGTGATCCATTGCTAAGTAGAATTTGCTGCCATACAAATAGTTGTGGAATTTGGTGATATCGTACACCATGTAAGTAGGCTGTTTAGATTTTTATATTGGTAATGCCACGTAGCGCTCTGGATGAAAATCACTGGCTGTGCTGTGTGCAGCCTGTGGCTAGTTTGCCTTGTTGTCTGCCATTGTAGTGTTAGGCAGCGGCAGCTGGATGTAGGCTGTTTATGTTTTCTTATTGGCAACGTTACGTAGCGCTCTGTATGAAAATCACTGGCTGTGCTGTGTGCAGCCTGTGGCTAGTTTGCATTGTTGTCTGCCATTGTAGTGTTAGGCAGCGGCAGCTGGATGTGAACAGCGCGTAGCGTTGCACAGTTGGAGGTGAGCCGCCAGCAGTGGTGGATGTGGGGAGAGAGATAGCGGAAGTTTTGAAATTGAACTGCTGTATATACACTCCTGGAAATTGAAATAAGAACACCGTGAATTCATTGTCCCAGGAAGGGGAAACTTTATTGACACATTCCTGGGGTCAGATACATCACATGATCACACTGACAGAACCACAGGCACATAGACACAGGCAACAGAGCATGCACAATGTCGGCACTACCACAGTGTATATCCACCTTTCGCAGCAATGCAGGCTGCTATTCTCCCATGGAGACGATCGTAGAGATGCTGGATGTAGTCCTGTGGAACGGCTTGCCATGCCATTTCCACCTGGAGCCTCAGTTGGACCAGCGTTCGTGCTGGACGTGCAGACCGCGTGAGACGACGCTTCATCCAGTCCCAAACATGCTCAATGGGGGACAGATCCGGAGATCTTGCTGGCCAGGGTAGTTGACTTACACCTTCTAGAGCACGTTGGGTGGCATGGGATACATGCGGACGTGCATTGTCCTGTTGGAACAGTAAGTTCCCTTGCCAGTCTAGGAATGGTAGAACGATGGGTTCGATGACGGTTTGGATGTACCGTGCACTATTCAGTGTCCCCTCGACGATCACCAGTGGTGTACGGCCAAGGTAGGAGATCGCTCCCCACACCATGATGCCGGGTGTTGGCCCTGTGTGCCTCGGTCGTATGCAGTCCTGATTGTGGCGCTCACCTGCACGGCGCCAAACACGCATACGACCATCATTGGCCCCAAGGCAGAAGCGACTCTCATCGCTGAAGACGACACGTCTCCATTCGTCCCTCCATTCACGCCTGTCGCGACACCACTGGAGGCGGGCTGCACGATGTTGGGGCGTGAGCGGAAGACGGCCTAACGGTGTGCGGGACCGTAGCCCAGCTTCATGGAGACGGTTGCGAATGGTCCTCGCCGATACCCCAGGAGCAACAGTGTCCCTAATTTGCTGGGAAGTGGCGGTGCGGTCCCCTACGGCACTGCGTAGGATCCTACGGTCTTGGCGTGCATCCGTGCGTCGCTGCGGTCCGGTCCCAGGTCGACGGGCACGTGCACCTTCCGCCGACCACTGGCGACAACATCGATGTACTGTGGAGACCTGACGCCCCACGTGTTGAGCAATTCGGCGGTACGTCCACCCGGCCTCCCGCATGCCCACTATACGCCCTCGCTCAAAGTCCGTCAACTGCACATACGGTTCACGTCCACGCTGTCGCGGCATGCTACCAGTGTTAAAGACTGCGATGGAGCTCCGTATGCCACGGCAAACTGGCTGACACTGACGGCGGCGGTGCACAAATGCTGCGCAGCTAGCGCCATTCGACGGCCAACACCGCGGTTCCTGGTGTGTCCGCTGTGCCGTGCGTGTGATCATTGCTTGTACAGCCCTCTCGCAGTGTCCGGAGCAAGTATGGTGGGTCTGACACACCGGTGTCAATGTGTTCTTTTTTCCATTTCCAGGAGTGTATTATGATTATTAAGGTAAATACAGTGTTTGTTCTCTATTAAAATCTTTCATTTGCTAACTATCCCTATGAGTAGTTAGTGACTTCCGTAGTTTGAATCTTTTATTTAGCTGGCAGTAGTGGCGCTCGCTGTATTGCAGTAGTTGGAGTAATGAAGATTTTTGTGAGGTAAGTTATTTGTGAAAAGTATGGTTTAATGTTACTCAGGGCCATTCTTTTGCAGGGATCTTTGATAGTCAGATTGCGTTGCGCTAAAAATATTGTTTGTCAGTTTAAGCACAGTCATATACAATTGTTATAAGGGGACGTTTCAACCATAGCCAATGCCTCTTTTTCCATCTGCGAATAGTTACGCTGAGCTCTGGACAACACTTTTGATGGAAAGCAATAGGCCTTTTTTTATCACCAAATCTATGCGAACGCACTGCACCGATTCCGTAAGAAAAAGCGTCAGCTTGCAACGCAATCGATTTGTCAGGATCAAAGTAAACCAAGCATCAATCACTGAGCAATGCATCTTTAATGTTTGGAAAAGCTTCTTGGCACTCATCTGTCCAAACTAAGCGGTCGTTCTTGCGACGCAAACGATGCAACGGAGCTGTGATTTGTGCAGCGTTCGGTATCAACCGTATATAATAGTTCATTTTCCCTAAGTCTGACTGCAATACTGTGAAATTGCGAGGAACTGGCAGGTCTGGTATGGCTAATAAATGTGACTGAAGAGGATGCACACGTTGACTCTTTATGACATGACCAAGATACTCTAACTCCGGTTTAAAAAAATCACACTTGCACAGTTTACATTTTAGCTTTACATCAGATAACACACGAAATAAAGCACGCTAATTTGTCACGTGTTCTTCTGTTGTACGACCTGCTACGACAATATCGTCCAAATGGCTTGAACAGTTAGATAGTTAAGCATTCAGCTGTTCCAAATACTGTTGGAAAATGGAGGGTGCGGAAGCACTGCCAAAAGGAAAACGCAAATATTTAAACAAGTACAAATGAGTGTTCATTACACACACGGTTTGAAATTCCTCATCTAGTGGTATTTGAGGATATGCGTCGCGGAAATCGATTTTTGGAAAGAAGCGACCAGTGCCTAATCTGTCCATGAGATCCTCTGGGTGTGACAATGGAAAGTATCAAATCACAGTTTGCGGGTTGACTGTAGACTTAAAGTCAACACAAAGCGAATGTGACCTGAAGCTTTGGGGAGCAAAACCAGTGGACTTGCCCATTGACTAGTTTGTATGAGCGCAATAGCAGCACTATCTTGCAATTCCTTAATTTCAGCAGCCACATTGTCCCGTAATGCATTGGGAACAGTTGTGTCACGGCAAAATTCCGGTTGAGCATTGTCTTTCATAGTAATATGTGGAACAAAGTTGTTAGCCTTGCCTAAACCTTCAGAAAAGAAAAAAAAATGGTTCAGATGGCTCTGAGCACTATGGAACTTGACTTCTGAGGTCATCAGTCCCTTATAACTTACAACTACTTAAACGTAACTAACCTAAGGACATCACACACATCCATACCTGATGCAGGATTCGAACCTGCGACCGTATTCAGAAAAAGAGTTCAGGGAATAGTCTCAGGAAGCGAGCTACACTGTAGTTGGCATTGAATGCAGTCACTGACAACACGTTGTCCTAAATTTGAAATCCAGTCAAATAAAACGAATCAAGGCCAAATTTGTTGCTACAATCTCGTGATTGTAGTACAGTGAAATTCACATTTCGCTTACGCGAACGATACGTGGGAGGCAAAGTACTTTTTCCGAGAATGGGAAAGTCTTGTCCATTATAAGCCGCCAAGTGCGTGCTAGTTTTAGACTGGCGTGGGGAGCCTAACGGTTCACATGAGTCACGATTTAGCAATGTAACAGAGGCACCCGCGTCCAACCGAAGTTTCACACGTTTTCCACTAAAATGCAAATGAACAAAAAGTTTGTCTGTCTGGAGTATCACTGAAGAAACTGTTTGCTTCCTAGTTTTGCTAATGCCTGCAGCAAGCTTTGAGTACATTGCATTTATTACACGAGCCTTGTGACCAGATCTTTTTGAGTGGGAAAAAATTTTTATGTTTCTTCCACAGCTAACATACGGATTGTACATGACCTTTTTTGCCACAAGCGTAACACTGTGCTTGTCTGGACAGGCAATCTTGGCGTTTGTGCCGTTAATAGCACCGAGGGCATGACTTAATTCTATTCAATGATCTAGTCGCCTGTTTAGAGAATTGCTCACGCAGCTTTGCGCGTGGGTGCTGTTGTTGCCTAATGGGTCGGTTGTGAGCGAGGGGCGACTCAACCCATCAAATTGGTGGCTGCTCAAATTTATCGGCCACTGTAGCACCTGAATCATTCTGATCTAGAATTTGCACAACGTGATGCAATGATTGATCTGATTGTTTCAAAATCTGTTCTATAAGGTTGACATCAGTTACATTGTACATGATCGCATCACGCAACATAACATCTGAATATAAAGCACCACAAGCACATTTTGATTTGCATTTCACTGCCACACCCTCAAATCTGTTACCCACTCGCGATAAGTTTGTTCTGACCTTTTCTAGGTGCCACCACATTCACTTCTTGCTCGTAATTTTTGTTCAGAGAACCGACAATGTGGTCATTGGAAAGTTCACTCGGAGTGGCGTTAGGGAACAATTTCTGAATGAGGCGGGAGACTGCACGTCCTACCACTGACAAAAAGTAATGTAATTTCTCGGTACCTGGTACTTTGTGAGCAGTGATATGGGCTTCATACTGTTGCAGCCACTTGAGTCATTCTTTTTCGTTAGTCTGGGGAAAGGCAGTATGGGACGTGGAGCTACAGTTGCTGCAAGTTGGCCAGTAACTACTGTACCGTGTTTAGAAGGGTAGCAATCTGCTATGTCTGAAAGTGAAACATCTGTGTGGCATCTATCGCTTGCAGCTGAGGCGCCTGAGCAGGGGTTGGGGGAGGTAGGTTGCTCATTTTCCAACAAATTCAAGCGATAAAAATGAACACACAAGCAAAGAAAATTTCACCAGCGTCCACCTGGAAACACTGAAAAGGAAAAATACTGTAAGAGACACTGTAAAAATATGTAAACATACCCTTGCAAACAAAGACAAGGTGGAATTAAGGCGACAGCAAAACACAAAAGACCAAGACAAAACAAAACAGAGACAATGTGTGGTAGCTGGTGGCTCTGGATTCGAAGCGTTAATAGGTTGTTGCTATGTTATTGCTTCTGTATCGTCGGCACCATGTTTTTCGGACATCTTAGTCGCCATGTTATTGTGTCTAGGAATCCTGCGTACTCGGTTCGCTAGACAAAGAAACAAACAACTCGTATTAATGAGTTTTATTACAACACAGCAAGTACAAATACTTAACTTAAATAGATGGGCCGCAAGTAAAAGGTGACATACAAAATAATTAGTCTTCTTCAGAATGTACTAACACAAGTCTGTGCTAAGTAGAGATTGCTAATGATAGAGGCTACGATGCTTCAGCTAACGAAGTGGCTAACGTTGAAGCTGCTATCGTAGTGGGCTGCCACTAGTCTGGCGTAGCTCTTACGTCGTCTACACCTAAGGGCCCCTGTTGTCGCCTTGCTGTCACGGAGGGAGCTCGGTCAGCGTACGATCTGCGGACCTCATCTCACAGCCGTGTCCTCTCTGTCGTTCCCGAAGGGCGTACCGGCGCTGGCTTTAAAACGAAACACATAATGTCCGCTCCTACTGCAATGACATCTTCCAGCAGGAAGGGCAGAATCGTTCTATAGCGGCTTGAGGAACATGAAAGTTAACTCACGTTTTCCTGACCTCAGCCCGATGAAACGCATCTGGGACGCTTTCTGGCTACAGCTCAGTACGGACAAACAACCAGCCAGCATATGTTCAAATGTGTGTGAATTCCTAAGGGACCAAACTGCTAAGGTCATCGGTCCCTAGACTTATACACTACTTAAACTAACCTATGCTAAGAACAAGACACACACCCATACCCGAGGGAGGACTCGAACTTCAGGCGGGAAGGGCTACGCAGTCCGTCACAGGACGCCTCAAACCGTGGGGCCACAACGCGCGGCCAACCGGCCGGCAAGTTACGGGAATTGCTTGACGTACATGTACACGTCTGGTGCTACATGCCTTCGGCAATTTACCAAGGATTTGTATTGAATTTTCTCATTCTGAGAAGACCGAAGGAGCGATCAGTTTTTACCTGCTAAAAAAATTTAACAGCCGAGATTGCATAAACAATTCTTTATTTAAAACAACCAGTTTCAACAGTCTTTGCTATCATCTTCAGGTCTTAAAAAATACTTTTATGAAACGTGTTCATTCTACGTTCTGTCTCACGCCAAGTTCTCACGTGGATAAAAATCAGTACGTTATAAACGGTTTGTCATAAGTAAAATATTTAAAAAGATAAAGCACCTTGTGTAAATGGCCATGTCCATATAGGCCTATATATATATCGCTCACAAATGACTCTTGCGTCACAAAACAAGGTAAACGGTAGCATATGTGTTTACATAAGCTAGACATATTCTAAATATTGAAAATACACCTCAAACGGCGTATAGGGTATACCGTTTAAGATTGATTTTCAAAGTTTAGAGTATATCTAGCTTATGTAAGCAGAAGTGCTACTGTGAACTGCGTTTTCGTGACGTAACAATTACTGGACATGGCCAGTTGCACCAGGAGCTTGTCATTTTTGAAAATATTAGTTATGACAAAGTTTTTAAAATGTGCTGATTTATGTGTACGTACATGAGAACTTGGCGTGAGGTCCAACGTCGAATGAATACGTTTCATAACAAAAATATTTTTTATGCCTTAAGATGACAGCAAAATCTGTCGAAACCGGTTGTTTTAAATCAAGAAATATTTATGCAATCTTGGCTACTGATTCTTCTCGTTATCAAGAATTTGAACTACTGCCAAATCAGAATCGCCTCTGTACTGTGTTTCATATGTGGAGCCGAACAAACTTATAAGGCGTAGGTCAAAATATGTTATCTCGTCTATGGGTAAGCGCTAGTACAAGGATATAACTACCGACGAAATAAGACAACCCTTGAAGTAATATGTTTTAAGATGGGGTTTCGGAAATTAGTCACATGTAAGATTAAATCTGGCACACAAGGAGAATTTTCAATGAAATATAGTCATAAATGTACAAATCCAGATGATTTACCACAGTGATAACAAAATAATTTCTGTCGGATTGACATGATCAAGATGGTGCCAAATACACTCCTGGAAATGGAAAGAAGAACACATTGACACCGGTGTGTCAGACCCACCATACTTGCTCCGGACACTGCGAGAGGGCTGTACAAGCAATGATCACACGCACGGCACAGCGGACACACCAGGAACCGCGGTGTTGGCCATCGAATGGCGCTAGCTGCGCAGCATTTGTGCACCGCCGCCGTCAGTGTCAGCCAGTTTGCCGTGGCATACGGAGCTCCATCGCAGTCTTTAACACTGGTAGCATGCCGCGACAGCGTGGACGTGAACCGTATGTGCAGTTGACGGACTTTGAGCGAGGGCGTATAGTGGGCATGCGGGAGGCCGGGTGGACGTACCGCCGAATTGCTCAACACGTGGGGCGTCAGGTCTCCACAGTACATCGATGTTGTCGCCAGTGGTCGGCGGAAGGTGCACGTGCCCGTCGACCTGGGACCGGACCGCAGCGACGCACGGATGCACGCCAAGACCGTAGGATCCTACGCAGTGCCGTAGGGGACCGCACCGCCACTTCCCAGCAAATTAGGGACACTGTTGCTCCTGGGGTATCGGCGAGGACCATTCGCAACCGTCTCCATGAAGCTGGGCTACAGTCCCACACACCGTTAGGCCGTCTTCCGCTCACGCCCCAACATCGTGCAGCCCGCCTCCAGTGGTGTCGCGACAGGCGTGAATGGAGGGACGAATGGAGCCGTGTCGTCTTCAGCGATGAGAGTCGCTTCTGCCTTGGTGCCAATGATGGTCGTATGCGTGTTTGGCGCGGTGCAGGTGAGCGCCACAATCAGGACTGCATTCGACCGAGGCACACGGGGCCAACACCCGGCATCATGGTGTGGGGAGCGATCTCCTACACTGGCCGTACACCACTGGTGTTCGTCGAGGGGACACTGAATAGTGCACGGTACATGTATCCTGTGCCACTCAACGTGCTCTAGAAGGTGTAAGTCAACTACCCTGGCCAGCAAGATCTCCGGATCTGTCCCCCATTGAGCATGTTTGGGACTGTATGAAGCGTCGTCTCACGCTGTCTGCACGTCCAGCACGAACGCTGGTCCAACTGAGGCGCCAGGTGGAAATGGCATGGCAAGCCATTCCACAGGACTACATCCAGCATCTCTACGATCGTCTCCATGGGAGAATAGCAGCCTGCATTGCTGCGAAAGGTGGATATACACTGTACTAGTGCCGACATTGTGCATGCTCTGTTGCCTGTGTCTATGTGCCTGTGGTTCTGTCAGTGTGATCATGTGATGTATCTGACCCCAGGAATGTGTCAATAAAGTTTCCCTTCCTGGGACAATGAATTCACGGTGTTCTTATTTCAATTTACAGGAGTGTATTATTGACCTTGGACGCTAATGACCACTGTAATTGCGCTCCCTAAAACCACAAAAATTTTATGTACCTCCTAACAGCCATAAGGCAGCACACAAAAGCAGTGACTCTAACGTCATGATTTATTTAGAAGAATTTATCACCGTGTATTGTCCGTGGATAGTGGTCCTTGCTCGACTCACCAACACAGCATCAGGAGATCACTACCAGCACGAAGACATCAGGCCGGATAAGCAGCTGCGAAAGAAGTGAAGTCAGCATCTCGGTGCTGACGCGAAGCAAACAGTGGCAGCGAAGTCACGTGTGGGCTGGTCCTGGTCACGCTATGGATATCAATGCGGTGACCAGCTAGCATTTTGCAGCAGAGGTGGTGCAAGAGGCTCACAGATGCGGACTGAGAGCCAAGGAACTAGAAAGGCGTCCGGTAGTTGGTTGATTTCAGGCAGCAGAAGACTTCCTGCTAGAAGGCACTAGTTTACCTCCTGGCAGCATCAGCACTAAACATAGCCTGTAGATCTGCGGCCAGTGGAAATAGTGTCTAGTTTTAGTTGAGAAATGATGACCCACTCCGGGTCGACAGCTGGCGTAGAATACTTCTGAGTGTCTGCTGCAGTCGACGATAGACACTCCATGTCAGGATCAGTTGGTATTTGTGCCCTGTCGTCCTGCCTCTTTAGTTCACATAGACTATCTGCCCCTTTATGTCACATATACTATTAGACTATGTCGTAGGTGGAGCATCAGCCTCAGGATCGTATAATCCAGGTCCTCACTGGTGTGGTCCGGTCCTGTAGCATGTTGCATCGATGATGTTCCGTCACTGGCAATTGGCGGCAGTGCCTGGTGTGTGGTAGTAGAGCTCACTTCGGTGTCAGAATGGAGGTTTTCGTAGTGATGGCTCAGCACCTTCTAGCTTATACATCAGCATATGATGGCCTTCTGGCTTGCCTGGTCACAGATATCGATACCAATTTGGAAAGGTTGTGGTGTTACTCTCCTCTCTTCAGAATATTCTGACCATCAGGCCAGACTGGCATTACTTTTGTAAATCACTTAAGTTCCAATTGCTTTTACGCTAACACAGCCTAGTTTACAGTATTGGATGACTATTTACATGTTTGCTAAGAATGACTCAAATTTCCTGGCAGATTAAAACTGTGTGCCCGACCGAGACTCGGACTCGGGACCTTTCGCGGGCAAGTGCTCTACCAACTGAGCTACCGAAGCACGACTCACGCCCGGTACTCACAGCTTTACTTCTGCCAGTACCTCGTCTCATACCTTCCGAACTTTACAGAAGCTCTCCTGCGAACCTTGTCGGTATGTGGTGTTCAGAAGGGTTTCTGGTTTCCCACCATACACAAATATAGGCTGCACAAATGTGACCCTAAGGCACGATGGTACTCCAAGTTCAGACGCCAAGACCAATTGAGGTGATAGTTACTGTGATATTGTTGCAGTTGCTGAAACGTCTGCTCCATGTTGGGATGTAAAGTACTGTTCAGAAACGTCAGGTTGTGGGCGGATAGTGTACCCAAAAGTTTGTTTGACATCTACAGTAGCAGATACGTCTTGTCCGAAATTGTAGCCCGTCTTATCGCTGGATGGGACGAACAATTGGCCCTAGAATGTATCAAGTCGTAGTACATATCAACATAAGCCTACCTAGCAGGTCCAACGTTTTGTATCGTTAAGTCGACCCTGTTCGTAATAATTCACGATAACCACCAGTCGACAGTATATGGAATACGTACCTGCTTTCTGGAAATAGAGTTGCAGTGCTAGAATGTGCCATGGTTATCCGGCTGAACGTGTTCTTCCTAGGAGTAATCCTACTTCACACATCCCTGTGACAGTCCGGATTACTTGGCATGGCATTGCACAAAATTCATGCAATTGTGAAAATGCTGGACAGATTATGATTTGCCAGTCATAAACATACGTTCAATTAATTACAACTGGACATACATCATGTTAGGTATGTTGTGAAACAAAGAAAAAAAACAGTTACCTGTACCAACAAAACAAATTACCGATATTCCAAGCAAAAAGTACATAAAACAAAATTCATCTTTTCCGAGGTCTATAAATGTATTCTATACACATAATATATCCATACCTATAATAAAACAGCAACTTGCAGGGGCCAGTACACAGGAGAGTAAGAAAATATGATGGATCATTATAGCCACAATAGAAGTAGAAAAATTATTTTAAGAATTTTTATTTGTCTGACTGCCTGTCTGTTTGTCTGTCCGAACTTTTCTAGGCGCACCACGCAAAAATTTCTGCACAAAAAATGGGATGCAGTTTCCACGGTTATATTGTTGAGGTGTAACTTAAAATATAGTAGATATTTCATCTTGATACGCCACCTAAAAGCACAGTTTTCTGTACATACCCAAGGGTTTTCTTTAACTAGGTCAGTATGGGGAATTCGGAATCCATAGGACATACAGGGAAACTGTCTTAGGGACACTTAGATGACTTTCTGTGAAAACAATTTTTGCCTTAGTTTTTCGGCAAACGTAAACTGTCCCTGAAAATGAGGAAAATGGCAAAAATTTTTATGGATGTTGATCAACTCATTTTCATTTCATTATAAAGGAAGAAAAAATCGGGACAACAAAAGTCTTATAAAAGTAAACGAAATAAACCAAGACAAAAATGATAGCATCCGTCAACAGTAGTATTATGGAAAGTTTTATCATCATAATAACAATGTTACAGTTGAATCGTTTTATCCATAGACATAGTTAATTCATTCTTCAATCTGGGTGCCTATTATCGTCGATACGTTTGATGAGTTGACACTAAAAATCTATTATCGCCGATAAGTTTGTCGAGTTGACACTAAAAATCTCTTTCGCACATTTCATAAAACATTTTCTTCGCTTCTTATCGATGTAAGTGAACTGACATATGCCATCCCAAAAACGATCTAACCTTTCTTCAGTTTCTCCTCAACCCAGACGAGCAGGACTGAGAAGATTAACAGAAAGTGAACCGGAGCTTGAAGAGCGCTTAGCATAGCATCGTTCTAAAATAATTGCGTCGTGTCTACCTGAAGAGTTTCTTGTGAACGCGAATCACGTTTGAATGCTAACAGACGCAGTGACACTGCGTCGTGGTCTGTAGAGACTAACGTAGATCATGAACGTCGCTTGAGTGCAGCGCGACTTCGCCGCTCACAAGCTCGAAGTGCGGAAACTCGGGAAGCACTTGAAATTCTATTATCCCCTTACTGTAGGCGCCACGGCATTTCCCGATCTGTAGATCTTAATTCCGAACGACCGATGGCCGATGACCACCCTCGTCACGAAATCTCACGTTCTCTTGAAATGCACCGGAAATGAGAAGCTGACCATAGCCGTCATGATATTTCGTGGATATTGGAGACAGATGAGCAGCACAAGCTCCATTTATCTGCTGACCGTAGCTGTCACGATATTTCACGGCTTTTTGAGACAGATGAGCAGCACGAGTTTCATTTGTCTGCTGCTCGGAATAGCTACCATTACAGGCAGGGGGAAACCATCGTTTGGAACAGGAAAGGAGCCGGTTAGAGGAGGTGCGACAGACGCAGTCCAGTGAGAACCTAATGATGCAGTTAGAGGAAGACCGGCTGCGTTATGCCCTTCTTAGGCAGGCAGTCAGTGACGATGGTGGGTCGATAGTATATTACCATGAGGAGCTGCCCTGGCTAGAAAAAGAAAAATGTGGATTTGACAATGATTCAGTAACAAAATATGTCGATTATTCTTCACTTGGCTCAATCTCCACGCGTTACAGAGCATTGAACTGGCTCGGAGAATCCAAGGGATTGTGTTGTTTATCTAGCAAAGACCGCCTAGGAAGAATACAAGACCCTCCAGAACCACTAAAAGTTACTAAAATGAAGTAATTTTTGAACAACTTAACGGCCTACAACATGTCTTTCAAAATGACTTATTTCACAGCGAATCGGATCACTGGAGGGGCGTTTATGCGTACTTTTAAGGTGCAAGGCGAAATATAAAATTTTATTGGCTCTTTGTTGCCGAACGATATTACAAGGTAAATGTTAGGCGCCTACACATTCCTAATTTAAACTCAGGTTTGATACGAAGCCTACAAAATACGCTACGCAGTGTGAACCCATATGTAAACAGCTTTATAGCGGCACCACACTTTCAAATGACAAGTGCAATAATTACAAGTTTGTAGCTTTAGCTGGAAAAAAAGACCAAGGATCCCACCCGGGTCTCTATAATGCACCAACTGCGAGGGAAGTCACTGTCCTCTTACTTGCCCATGAATGTATAGGAAAGATAGTTTTTTACGTCCTTGCGACAATCGTCTTCAGAGAATCAATGAAACATATGGCACCTATGATTTGTGACAGAGTCCTTTAACTTAATATTCTGTCGTGGTGTAGTCGGCTGCAAGTTTGCCGTGTATGATGTTGATCTTCGCAGAGATGCTCCAAGTTTTAAGAAAGAAACAAAAAACCTTCTGCAGTGCAGTTTTCCAGGTTTTTAATCTAGCCACATGAAAAAGACCGTCTCTACTTACACCGATTTCTGGGACTTTTAACAAATTTTTAATACACAAACGTATGCACAAATTGAAACTGAACGGTTAGTACTCACCCACATTCATCAGAGGTAATTAAGTGCTGAATTACATCGACGTTGTAGACGCTGTTGTTGTTGTAGTCTTCAGTCCTGAGACTGGTTTGATGCAGCTCTCCATGCTACTCTATCCTGTGCAAGCTTCTTCATCTCCCAGTACTTACTGCAGCCTACATCCTCCTGAATCTGCTTAGTGTATTCATCTCTTGGTCCCCCTCTACGATTTTTACCCTCGACACTGCCCTCCAATGCTAAATTTGTGATACCTTGATGTCCTACCAAACGGTCCCTTCTTCTTTTCAAGTTGTGCCACGAACTCCTCTTCTCCCCAATGCCATTCAATACCTCCTCATTAGTTATGTGACCTATCCATCTAATCTTCATCATTCTTCAGTACCACCACATTTCGAAAGCTTCTATTCTCTTCTTGTCCAAACTATTTATCGTCCATGTTTCACGTCCATGCATGGTTACACTCCATACAATTACTTTCAGAAACGACTTCCTGACACTTAAATCTATACTAGATGCAAACAAATTTATCTTCTTCAGAAACGCTTTCCTTGCCGTTGCCAGTCTAGCATTTTATATCCTCTCTACGTCGACCATCATCAGTTATTTTGCTCCCCAAATAGCAAAACTCCTATACTACTTTCAGTGTCTCATTCCCTAACCTAATTCCCTCAGCTTCACCCGACTTAATTCCACTCCATCCATTATCCTCGTTTTGCTTTTGTTGATGTTCATCTTACATCCTCCTTTCAAGACACTGTCCATTCTGTTCAACTGCTCTTCCAAGTCCTTTGCTGTCTCTGACAGAATTACAATTTCATCAGCGAAACTCAAAGATTTTTATTTCATCTCCATGGATTTTAATACCTACTCCGAATTTTTCTTTTGTTTCCTTTACTATTGCTCAATATACAGATTGAATAACATCGGAGAGAGGCTAGAACCCTGTCTCACTCCCTTCCCAACCGCTGCTTCCCTTTCATGCCCCTCGACTCTTATAACTGCCATCTGGTTTCTGTACAAATTGTAAATAGCATTTCGCTCCCTGTATTTTACCCCTGTCACCTTTAGAATTTGAAAGAGAGTATTCCAGTCAACATTGTCAAAAGCTTTCTTTAAGTCTACAAATGCTAGAAACGTAGGTTTGCCTTTCCTTAATCTTTCTTCAAAGATAAGTCGTAAGGTCAGTATTGCCTCACGTGTTCCAACATTTCTACGGAATACAAACTGATCTTCCCCGATGTCGATTTCTACCAGTTTTTCCATTCGTCTGTAAAGAATTCACTTTAGTATTTTGCAGCTGTGACTTATTAATTTGATAGTTCGGTAATTTTCACATTTGTCAACTTCTTTGGGATTGGAATTATTATATTCTTCTTGAAGTCTGAGGGTATTTCGCCTGTCTCAAACATCTTGCTCACCAGATGCTAGAGTTTTGTCAGGACTGGCTCTCCCAAGGTCGTCAGTAGTTCTAATGGAATGTTGTCTACTTCCGGGAACTTGTTTCGACTCAGGTCTTTCAGTGCTCTGTCAAACTCTTCACGCAGTATCGTATTTCCAATTTCATCTTCATGTACATCCTCTTCCATTTCCATAATATTGTCCTCAAGTACATCGCCCTTGTATAGACCCTCTATATACTCCTTCCACCTTTCTGCATTCCCTTCTTTGCTTGGAACTAGTTTTACATCTGAGCTCCTGATATTCATACAAGTGGTTCTCTCTTGTCCAAAGATCTCTTTAATTTTGCTGTAGGCAGTATCTTTCTTGCCCTTAGTGCGATAAGACTCTACAGCCTTACATTTGTCCTCTAGCCATCCCTGCTTATCCATTTTGCACTTCCTGTCGACCTAATTTTTGAGACGTTTGTATTCTGTTTTGCCTGCTTCATTTACTGCATTTTTGTATTCTGTCCTTTCATCAGTTAAATTCAATATTTCTTCTGTTACTCAAGGATTTCTACTAGCCCTCGTCCTTTTTCCTACTTGATCGTCTGCTGCCTTCACTACTTCATCGCTCAGAGATACCTATTCTTCTTCTACTGTATTTCTTTCCTCTATTCCTGTCAATTCTTCCCTTATGTTCTCCCTGAAACTCTGTACAACTTCTGGTTTAGTCAGTTTATCTAGGTCCCATCTCCTTAAATTCCTACTTTTTTGAGGTTTCTTCAGTTCGAATCTACAGTTTATTACCAATAGATTGTGGACACAGTCCACATCTGCCCCTGGAAATGTATTACAATTTATAACCTTGTTCCTAAATCTCTGTCTTACAATTATATAATCTATATGATACCTTCTAGTATCTCCTGGATTCTTCCATGTATACAACCTTCCTTTAAGATTCTTGTACCAAGTGTTAGCTATGATTAAGTTATGCTCTAAGCATAATTCTACCAGACGGCTTCCTCTTTCATTTCTTACCTCCAATCCATATTCACCTACTATGTTTCCTTCTCTCCCTTTTCGTACTCTCGAATTCCAGTCACCCATGACTATTAACTTTTCGTCTCCCTTCACGACCTGAGTAATTTCTTTTATTTCATCATACATTTCATCAATTTCTTCATCATCTGCATAGCTAGTTGGCATATAAACTTGTACTACTGTGGTAGGCATAGGCTTCGTGTATATCTTGACCACAATAATGCGTTCACTATGCTGTTTGTAGTAGCTTCCCCGCACTCGTATTTTTTTATTCATTATTAAGCCTACTTCTGCAATACCGTTATTTGATTTTGTATTTATAACCCTGTATTCACCTGACCAAAAGTCTTATTTCTCCTTCCACCGAACTTCACTAATTCCGACTGTATCTAACTTTAACCTACCCATTTCCCTTTTTAAATTTTGTAACCTGCCTGCCCGATTAAGGGATATGATATTCCACACTCCGAGCCGTAGAACGCCAGGTTTTTTGCTCCTGATAATAAAGTCCTCCTGAGTAGTCCCTGCCCGGAGATCTGAATGGGGGACTATTTTACCTCCGGAATATTTCACCCAAGACGACGCCATCATCATTGAACCATACAGTAAAGCTGCATACCGCCGGGAAAAATTACGGCTGTAGTTTCCCCTTGCTTTCAACCGTTCGCAGTACCACCACAGCATGGCCGTTTTGGTTAGTGTTACAAGGCCAATTCAGTCAATCATCCAGACTGTTGCCCCTGCAGCTACTGAAAAGGCTACTGCCCCTCTTCAGGAACTGCACATTTGTCTGGCCTCTCAACAGATACCCCTCGGTTGTGGTTGCACCTACGGTTCGGTCGTCTGCATCGCTGTGGCACGGAAGTCTCCCCACCAACGGCAAGATCTATGGTTCATGGGGGGGGGGGGTATAGACGCTTTACTGAAAAATTCTGAGTGGTGGAAGGGTAGTTTGCCTCTTTCGCACAACCTTTTGTGGTCGTGGGGAAGATTAGGTCCAGCGACATTGAACGAGCGAGTAGCACCGAACTATCAAAATCTGATATAAACTTGATTCTGCACAGGATTGCCAAAACCAACACGACAGTGCTTCATGTGGCTCTTTAAATACCAGTTCGCCTTACATGAAAGAAGGCCTTTGCACGAAGAGGTTACCGAAAAACTTCGTTAACGAAGCCGTGAATGGTGAAAACGGGTGTCCATCGTATCGCTGGTGTGCGCCTCAAGATGGAGGCTTCAGAGCTGAAGTTAACATGTATGGTCAGTACCATATCCACCAGTGCTTTCGTTTGCGTTTTAAACTCACCTGAAAGTCGAATACAGCGCTAGCGTAGAATCGTTTAAATACATCTGCAAATACTTGAATAAGGGAAGTGAACAGGCGACATTTGGTTTACGTGCTGATGGTGTCGAGTTGATCAAATATCAGTCAGGCGGTGTATTAGTATCTCGGAAGAGAGGTGGCTGATACTGGTCTTCCTGTTAACGAACTTCATCCTACCGTTATGCACTTGGGTGTTCATTTAGAAAACGGTTAGCGAATCTATTTCCGTCCTGACGATGTGTAGAAATGTTAAGAAAATTCTCATCGCACCATCGTCTTTGCTTATTTCTATCTGTGTCAGAAAGACAGTTTTTCTCGATCTCTTATGTACGAAGACATTTCATCCTACTACACTTATAAGAAACAAAGAGGCATTTTCAATTGGTCAACCAGTGGAAGGGTTCTCTGGCATTTATCAAGACCCCGCATTAGGTAGCGTGTACACTCTCCATCTATATAACAGCGAATGATGTTACTCGAGCTTTTTACTGCACACACTTCTCAGAGCCACAGCTTTCTGATTTCGGAGAACTGTAAATGGCGTTGAACATTCTTTCACACAGCTTGCAGTGCGTCTGCGTCTGCTATACGACGACCGAAATTGGGAAGAAACGCTCGAAAACGCCGTCTCAGTCGATTGCCTCATTTTTTGCTGTTATGATTGTGTTCTGCAGACTTTCCCGTCCCGTGCTATTGTGGGAGAAATATCAGCGACATATATTAGAAGATTTTCAGTTGCGGCTAGGCAAGATTATGGAGACAGTGCAGCAGAATCTTATGAAAGTGTTGTCAATCGCTCTCTTCACTCGCTTCAACATATTGTTGTTTCTATTGGTAGCAATCCTTTGACACATTACCGTCTTCCTGGTCCGCAGGAAACCACTGACGGTCCGCGAGTTAGTCGCGAGTATGCATATAGACAAATTGTAGATTTACAGCAAAGTCTCCGATTGTGAATAATAATATTGGGACCCTTTCAGATGAGCAAAAGTCAATTTACGACAAAATAGTATGCGATGTTAATAAACATGAGGGTGAAACTCTTTTCCTTGCCATCTGTGGTGGTACAGGAAGAACCTTTTTGACTCAGTTACTACTGTGGGAAATCAGATAACAAGGGAAGATAGCATTAGCTATTGCGCCTGCTGAGATTGCTGCTACTTCCTGGAGGGAAAACTGCGGACTCTATGTTGAAGATATCTTTGGACCTGACAAATACGAAACACAAGAACTCTAGTATGTGCAGTATCGTGAGATAGCGACCAGGTGAAAATCCTTGCTGAGTCTAGCTCTATCGTTTCGGACATTACATCATGGCACCAGAAACGCTGTGAAAGCAGTCAATCGCACTCTGCAGGACATCCGGCGAAACGGCCACATCACGAGAGGCGTCACTGATTCATTTTGTGGTGATTTCCGCCAGACTCTAACCGTTGTTACTCGAACAACTGGAGCAGATGGCGTGAACGCATGTGTCAAACGCTCCTTGCTCTGGCCACGGGTACAGAAATTGACGCGAAACGTGAGAGCTCAGCTGGGTGACAATCGCCGTACGTAGGAGTTTTCGGACGTTTTATTATAAATCAATGAGGGCATATTGCCGGAGTCAGTTGCGTTAATGACTCCCCCGGAGAGCCTTTGCCTAATTGATTCTACGGCGGAGGAACTTCTTCGTTTCGTTTATGGAGATACATCCCAAATAACACGTCACGAGGATTCTTGGCTTTGTGAACAAGCGATACCGACGACCAAGAATGATCAAGCGGCTTCTATACACCAGAACATTTCGGGAAAAAATTATGGCAATTAGGTGGGACATCAGTCCGTAAATACAGTTATGTACTGGACCGAAGCTACCACTTAATCGGTAGAGTTTCTTAATTAACTTTCTGCATTCGGACTCTCCGTACGTAACATCGCTCTAAATGTGGGTATTCCGATTATGCTGCTTGGCAACTTAACCCCTCCGAAGCTGTTTGATTGAAATCGCCTTAAAGTAGTGTCGCTTCTTAATAATATTATACACTCCTGGAAATGGAAAAAAGAACACATTGACACCGGTGTGTCAGACCCACCATACTTGCTCCGGACACTGCGAGAGGGCTGTACAAGCAATGATCACACGCACGGCACAGCGGACACACCAGGAACCGCGGTGTTGGCCGTCGAATGGCGCTAGCTGCGCAGCATTTGTGCACCGCCGCCGTCAGTGTCAGCCAGTTTGCCGTGGCATACGGAGCTCCATCGCAGTCTTTAACACTGGTAGCATGCCGCGACAGCGTGGACGTGAACCGTATGTGCAGTTGACGGACTTTGAGCGAGGGCGTATAGTGGGCATGCGGGAGGCCGGGTGGACGTACCGCCGAATTGCTCAACACGTGGGGCGTGAGGTTTCCACAGTACATCGATGTTGTCGCCAGTGGTCGGCGGAAGGTGCACGTGCCCGTCGACCCGGGACCGGACCGCAGCGACGCACGGATGCACGCCAAGACCGTAGGATCCTACGAAGTGCCGTAGGGGACCGCACCGCCACTTCCCAGCAAATTAGGGACACTGTTGCTCCTGGGGTATCGGCGAGGACTATTCGCAACCGTCTCCATGAAGCTGGGCTACGGTTCCGCACACCGTTAGGCCGTCTTCCGCTCACGCCCCAACATCGTGCAGCCCGCCTCCAATGGTGTCGCGACAGGCGTGAATGGAGGGACGAATGGAGACGTGTCGTCTTCAGCGATGAGAGTCGCTTCTGCCTTGGTGCCAATGATGGTCGTATGCGTATTTGGCGCCGTGCAGGTGAGCGCCACAATCAGGACTGCATACGACCGAGGCACACAGGGCCAACACCCGGCATCATGGTGTGGGGAGCGATCTCCTACACTGGCCGTACACCACTGGTGATCGTCGAGGGGACACTGAATAGTGCACGGTACATCCAAACCGTCATCGAACCCATCGTTCTACCATTCCTAGATCGGCAAGGGAACTTCCTGTTCCAACAGGACAATGCACGTCCGCATGTATCCCGTGCCACCCAACGTGCTCTAGAAGGTGTAAGTCAACTACCCTGGCCAGCAAGATCTCCGGATCTGTCCCCCATTGAGCATGTTTGGGACTGGATGAAGTGTCTTCTCACGCGGTCTGCACGTCCAGCACGAACGCTGGTCCAACTGAGGCGCCAGGTGGAAATGGCATGGCAAGCCGTTCCACAGGAGTACATCCAGCATCTCTACGATCGTCTCCATGGGAGAATAGCAGCCTGCATTGCTGCGAAAGGTGGATATACACTGTACTAGTGCCGACATTGTGCATGCTCTGTTGCCTGTGTCTATGTGCCTGTGGTTCTGTCGGTGTGATCATGTGATGTATCTGACCCCACGAATGTGTCAATAAAGTTTCCCCTTCCTGGGACAATGAATTCACGGTGTTCTTATTTCAATTTCCAGGAGTGTAGAAGCTGAAATTCTCACCGGCTGTGGTGCCAGTGAAATAGTTTTCATGCCACAAATACTTCTCATTTACAGTAATTTGCCTTTCCAATTCAAACGCATACAGTTTCCCGTGAACATGTGCATCGCCTTGAGCAAGGATAGGAGCTTCGAGCCACCAGCGTCGACCAGTTGACGAATTGTTTCTCACATTATGCACGCACACCCACCCACGTCGCGACTGCACAGATATCGCTTCGACATTCGCCCCTGATAGTTAAGAACCATTCCCTGCTGTGTGGGTAGGGCACAAAACATCTCTGAATCAGTTTGCGAATATAGTCGTGTGAACTAACAGTTGAAAATTGATAGCGTTCTTCCAGAGATGATTCATACACTTTCAACCACGACGGGTCGAAAGACACTTTTGTTTTTTATTAATCTGGAGAACAAATTTATAAATAATTTGTTTCCCTGAGTAATTTGATTTAGTTACTTTAGCAGTCTGTATGCATTCGTTGAATCCTATTAAATATACACTCCTGGAAATTGAAATAAGAACACCGTGAATTCATTGTCCCAGGAAGGGGAAACTTTATTGACACATTCCTGGGGTCATATACATCACATGATCACACTGACAGAACCACAGGCACATAGACACAGGCAACAGAGCATGCACAATGTCGGCACTAGTACAGTGTATATCCACCTTTCGCAGCAATGCAGGCTGCTATTCTCCCATGGAGACGATCGTAGAGATGCTGGATGTAGTCCTGTGGAACGGCTTGCCATGCCATTTCCACCTGGCGCCTCAGTTGGACCAGCGTTCGTGCTGGACGTGCAGACCGCGTGAGACGACGCTTCATCCAGTCCCAAACATCCTCAATGGGGGACAGATCCGGAGATCTTGCTGGCCAGGGTAGTTGACTTACACCTTCTAGAGCACGTTGGGTGGCACGGGATACATGCGGACGTGCATTGCCCTGTTGGAACAGCAAGTTCCCTTGCCGATCTAGGAATGGTAGAACGATGGGTTCGATGACGGTTTGGATGTACCGTGCACTATTCAGTGTCCCCTCGACGATCACCAGTGGTGTACGGCCAGTGTAGGAGATCGCTCCCCACACCATGATGCCGGGTGTTGGCCCTGTGTGCCTCGGTCGTATGCAGTCCTGATTGTGGCGCTCACCTGCACGGCGCCAAACACGCATACGACCATCATTGGCACCAAGGCAGAAGCGACTCTCATCGCTGAAGATGACACGTCTCCATTCGTCCCTCAATTCACGCTTGTCGCGACACCACTGGAGGCGGGCTGCACGATGTTGGGTCGTGAGCGGAAGACGGCCTAACGGTGTGCGGGACCGTAGCCCAGCTTCATGGAGACGGTTGCGAATGGTCCTCGCCGATACCCCAGGAGCAACAGTGTCCCTAATTTGCTGTGAAGTGGCGGTGCGGTCCCCTACGGCACTGCGTAGGATCCTACGGTCTTGGCGTGCATCCGTGCGTCGCTGCGGTCCGGTCCCAGGTCGACGGGCACGTGCACCTTCCGCCGACCACTGACGACAACATCGATGTACTGTGGAGACCTCACGCCCCACCTGTTGAGCAATTCGGCGGTACGTCCACCCGGCCTCCCGCATACTCACTATACGCCCTCGCTCAAAGTCCGTCAACTGCACATACGGTTCACGTCCACGCTGTCGCGGCATGCTACCAGTGTTAAAGACTGCGATGGAGCTCCGTATGCCACGGCAAACTGGCTGACACTGACGGCGGCGGTGCACAAATGCTGCGCAGCTAGCGCCATTCGACAGCCAACATCACGGTTCCTGGTGTGTCCGCTGTGCCGTGCGTATGATCATTGCTTGTACAGCCCTCTCGCAGTGTCGGGAGCAAGTATGGTGGGTCTGACACACCGGTGTCAATGTGTTCTTTTTTCCATTTCCAGGAGTGTATTTGTAAAAGTTTTATCAGCTTCCTTCAATAACCCTAGAATGTTCGCAGATGTTATTTTCTATGTACTAGCTCATTATGGAATTTAGTAAATACTGGGAATGTCTCGTATATTTCTGTTTTATTGGCACAGTTAAGTTCTTAAATTTATGAGAGATGGCACTGTGGGATCAATGAAAGGAGAGTTGATCCTAGTGTGTATTGTTTCGGTATGGTAACAGTCAGTCAGTACTACGTTCCTTCGTGTACCTAATCGGCAATAATGTGCTTTCCCATGAAAATGTCCTTTGCCTTTAATGTCCGATAAATTATAAATCAATTTTCAAGACACGATATTATTTATGGTTTCGAATCCTTTCGATGTCCGTTCAGCACAAGTTTAGTCTTTTAACGGGCACTATTTTCACTTCACGTTTATTAGCGGAATCACCTTTACCAAGAGCGGCAAAGATACTAGTGTGATAAAGTCCAAACTATTTTCGGCCTCAATACTCTTTAATAATTAGCATACAGCGAATAAAGTCTTAATTCAACACAAAAGTTTCCGTATTGACAATAAACCTCTTCACAACCGTAAGTATATGCTCGTAGCGTTTCGCTTAACACGTACAACCCCTTCACTTGAATATCAATGTTCGTACACTCAATCACTTCTAATTGACTCCGTTTCTGAATTTATTCCAAAATAATCTATTCTCCACCACTCCAATGTCAAATCCAGTTCTAAGAATACAATTTAATTAGGCTTCTAATCCCAAAATACCGAATACCACGGAACAACTACGAAGACACTCACCACCGCTAAAAACAAATCTCAAGAGATCTAACAATGTTGCGCATTGGCTTATATACTCCATTAAAAACAAAAGCTGTGTTATGTCTTCCTTGGATTCCCTTTGTACTACCCTGCGTTACTCTATTTCGAATATCTATCCCCTGTGGAATTTTAACTAACTATTACTTCAGCCGGCAGCTGTGACCGAGCGGTTCTAGGCGGCTCAGTCTGGAACCGCGCGACCGCTACGGCCGCAGGTCTGAATCCTGCCCCGGGCATGGAAAAAAATGACATGTTCCACATCCACAGGATGTCCTCAGCACGGATCTATGGAACGGAAAACAAGTCTAATATAATCTAATCTGGATGTGTGTGATGTCCTTAGGTTACCTAAGTTTAAGTGGTTCTAAGTTCTAGGGGACTGACGATGTTGAGTCCCATAGTGCTCAGAGCCATTTTTCAACTATTAGTTCTAAATACTACTACCGTTTTTTGGCTCTTAGGGCATTTCGTAGTACAGAATTTAATCTAATGCTCGTTTCTGCATAACCACTCTCTAAAGGGCGGTTACAACACGAACAACACTACGTAGCTTGCTAGTGGATCACTAGATCAGATAATTGGTTTATACTGGTTCCTATGGACAAAACATCGAATGTCGTACATAAAGAAAATCTTTAATTTCGTAATTTCTTTAAATGAATAATAGCCGTATCCAGGTCTATTAGTGTTTCGTACTTCAGATATCTGTATCTGTAATTACAAATACATAAATTTTTTACCGTTGCGTCCTTCTGATAGCTTCACCTTTAGTTATTTACATCTGGTTTCTCGCCGATAGTAAGCTTCAGGATTTTTCAAATTCCATGCGGGTTCGAGATCCACGCGAACGTAATCACGGGCAAAAGCAGGTATTGAATAAATCGTCGAACAGTTGGCAATGACTTCCATAATTCACACTCTCTCACACATATAAGCACTGGAATCTCAATCCACAATTTAGAAATCCTGAAAATGCTGAAAGGTGTGTTAATCCTCAATTAATCACCACAAAAATTTCTTAAAGGCACTAAAACATCTTTCTTATCAAGTACAGGTAAAAAATACTCAGAAAACCAAAGGGTCTACAAACCAATCCATTAAAACATTCCAACAATTATTAGAGAAATAATAACCGAAGAAAAATCATACTCGTAGAATTAATAATAAAACTGAGCTCATGAAATACTGAAAAGAACCTCAAAACTTTGTAATGCTCTTTTCCATTCTTAGTCTGACTGTATCATCTACAAATTATATTCAGAAACACATTCCCCACACTATGAAATACTACATTCCCTACATCATTCGTTTTTTCACAAACACAACTAACTCTCCTATTAATGTGACAACATGACAAATTAACGCAAGGGAACAACACATACGATATCCCTAAAATCTACCACATTTCGAAGCCTACCCATACACTGTAATCAAACTACCATAACAGCTTACTTCATAATTAGTACAATTAGTATAAAATTCACAAATTTAACTTCCATGGTACACGATATAATGAATAAACTAATAAAATATGTAAATCTCTTTATACTGGTACCTCTAATGCATGCGGTAGCACATGTGTAGTTTGTGTGGATGTAACTGGTTTCACCGTATTCTTTCTATCCCCGCCTCTCTTACTCGAGGATGCCACTAGTACGCCTCTAAAAAAATTTCCGAAATATACGACCGTCATACGGGTCGTCAACTACAGACTTATGTTCGCTGCCGAGGTCACCTCAATAACCTGAAAGGCTCTTTATACTCTTCTTTTGTTTTCCGCTTTGGGGGTCTACGGGCTTGTCGAAATTACCCATCGACCAACACAAAACTCTGGCAGTTTAGCATCGAGCAACCCTAGTCTCTCTCGATGTTCAAGGGCCACAGTATTGACTTTTTGCACATATTTCCATATCTCTATCAATGTTTTCCTTAAATTTCGCGCTGGCTCGCCATTTTTCTCCAAATTAGGTTTCATAACTTCAAAAGATGATGGCAGTTTAGGACCATATACTACCTCATATGACGGTAGGACTGTACTATCATAGGTTTTAGATCCATAAGCATTATCATGTACAGCAATAAAGCATCTCTGTCATTGTGACGGCTAATCATATAGTGGCTTACGGGAAACGTACGACCGAATTAGCTAATACTTATCTACAATCATCGAAAAACAGGTTACACACGCAGGTATGCCTTCAGAATCTCAAGAATTTTTGACAGCAGCACAAGATCAGATCATTGTAACAATGGTGCTACCGGAAGTAAGTCCTGAAGGAGGAAGGAGAAAATGGTAGCTTCAGGAAACGTCGGATTCAGGAGGAGACCATATGATACACTGCACTTGGATGTAAAACCTTAGCCACCACGGAAATTTGATGAGATCGTCTAAATAATCCATCAGAAGTTGTGACTGCAACATCAATCAATGAAATATATTTCTCCATGCTACAGATATGATCCTCCCACTGTTGTAGTAAATGAAAATTTCAAACTTTACTGACACAGCAACTTAATAAACGATAGTACCAACCGTTATAATAGACCTGAAATAACAGAGATTAGTAAGGCATAGTGATTCACCTTCCTTATAGGGATTACTGCACCCAGCACCCTTAATTTGTAAACTACCTACAATGAACGAGACAGCTAATTACAGGGATCTGACAGGTGAAGCAAAAGCATCTGGAAACAGAAATCAGCAAAGATCATCTTTGTGACAAAGTGGGGCACCGGTGTCGTCCCATAACAGAGTGATTGGTTGAAATGGCTCTGAGCACTATGGGACTTAACTTCTGAGATCATCAGTCCCCTAGAACTTAGAACTACTTAAACCTAACTAACCTAAGGACATCACACACATCCATGCCCGGGGCAGGATTCGAACCTGCGACCGTAGCGTTCGCGCGGTTCCAGACTGTAGCGCCTAGAACCGCTCGGCCACTCCGGCCGGCCACAGACCGTGAAATATAGCTACTATCTATTTGGGGATTTGGTTAAGGCAATTTTCCACAAACGCTGAATCAGGCTCCTTCAATCCCAGCTTGACAAAATTCCAAGTAAATAGATGAAGAAGCAAGCTAGGTCCTTAAGCTAGGTCCTTACTGTCCCCAGTGAACAACACAGGAAATTGGAAAAGACATGGTGCAGATTACCCTTTATATGAAAAACGTCAAACAGGGTAAGTAACATTTTGAAGGCAAAGGGTTTCTCTGTGTTTTTCTAAGTCAGAAATGAGTTTTATTACTAGAAACATCCAGTGTTTCATCTGGATATTTCTAGTAATTCAAAAATGATTATTATTGTCAGATTTTGTGCACAAGACAGTCAAATAGGAACATTCTTTGGTTATCACAGTGTTTCCAGTAACAAAACTCTTCGCAATTTGTCAGAAACTGAACTCAATGCACTTGATGTGTGGGGAGTTACCGACAAAATAGCGAGCCAAACGTATGATCGAGGGTCAGTAATGACAGACGTGGAGGTGTCTGAAATTTTTTTAAACAAAAGTGGCCAAGAGCTATGTTTTAGCGGCGCTAGGCTGATAAACTTAAGGTAGTGCTGTTACATTATTTTAAAAATATCAGAGCTGTTAGGCGTCTTCTAGCATTTCATACATTTGTTACCAATCCCTCAGAGAAGACCCAATTCTTAGGAATAAAAGGCTTTAGACTGCTTCAACACTCTACAACACGGTTAAATTTAAATTCACATGCTGTTCAGCTAATGTTCATGCGATAATTAATGACTTCACTAAGCCGGCCGCAGTGGCCGTGCGGTTCTAGGCGCTACAGTCTGGAGCCGAGCGTCCGCTACGCTCGCAGGTTAGAATCCTGCCTCGAGCATGGATGTGTGTGACGTCCTTAGGTTAGTTAGGTTTAATTAGTTCTAAGTTCTAGGCGACTGTTGACCTCAGAAGTTAAGTCGCATAGTGCTCAGAGCCATTTGAATCATTCTTTTTGACTTCACTAATGGCTTGGGTTAACACATTTTAAGTTGTGTTTGATGTTCCTTTAAATCTAGAGGTGTTCTGCAATTGATCACGATTAAACTGCTACAGTCTATATAAAAGTTCCACTACTTCAAGGTAACTACATTTGTAGCCGGATACTTCATCTTCAAAGTGGCCACTGAATGCAAGATTTTGTTCGCCCAATATTCGGTTACGAATCTCTTTTGTTTCACAATCTCATTATGTTTGTGGCACCCTCAGAAACTGAATGTTCAGCTCGTCTGTGAGCAAGTAGCTGGAAACTCTTTGGATTCTAGAGGTGACTTCTTGGATTTTAGTTACTCATTAACTCTGGCAGATGGTGACGTCCAGTCTTTTTCTGTTCGAGATCAACCAAACAAATACATGTGTAACAGTATGATGTATTTTTTACAGAGGAACCTGTGAGACAAGGTGTTGAGATTTTCCTGATTTGTTACCATCAGCTATTTTAATGAGGAGGAGGAGGATATTGGTGTTTAACGTCCCGTCGACAACGAGGTCATTAGAGACGGAGCTATTTTAACGTCTAAGTGTGATATGAGTGGCCCGTCTTTATAAGAGCACTCTATTTCATAATTCCAACTTGAAAATGGTTTGTCGTCTGATTCGCAAAATGAAGACACAACGGGTTCCCTCTGCACAACCCATAATATAATCAGTTAATCACCTGGACTCCCGGATTATACCACAAAAAAGTTTTTTTAGACCAAGACTGAACAGCGCGCAGATACGAGTAATACAGAATTACGCAGCTGGGGCAAGCTTCACTTCTACTCTCCTGCGACACACGCAACTTCTTACCGCCCTGTCGGCTGCCTGGTGGAAACAAGAGGCTGTTTCTTGAAGCGTTCAGTAAACTAAGAGGTTAGCATGCATAATGCTGTGAACTCTTAACCCACGGATTGATCGAATTAAAACAGTAATAGCGTACACTGTTTTCAACGTGATGTCATATTCTAACTCTGATTTCCTTCAAATTTTTGTGTACGCTAAGCCACAAAAGCCTCTAAAGAGCTTTGCCACACCAAATTTGGGGAGAAAGTGTCGTAGCGCAGTGATAAATGAATGTCGCGCTATACCGAGGAGGACCGAGCAAAGCCGAGACGTAGTGTGCGTGCAATATTAGTTCGCCTCTGGTAGGCGAAGGGACAACGGTAATGAGTGGGGGCTCTCTCTCTGACGACATAGCGTTGTGTGAACAGGTTATGCCAATACGACATATAAATCGACAAGTCAACCTTCTGTTATGTCTTTCTTTGCACGTTGGTGGTTCTTTAGCAGATGCTGGAAGGAGGAACAGATGCCGTTCATGAACAGGGATTTCAGATATTAATATACTCGACATCTGATATAAAAAATACATAGCTTTGTTGCTGGTCTTGCTGCGTCAGTTGCTAACAGTAGCTTCTAATCTTGAAACATATACAGATAGAAAAGAATTTTATGGCTGTGACTCTTCATTATAGAATCTACTCAGAATATTTTGAGGCTGGCGACTGTGAAAGTCTATAAATGTTATTCACCTGACATACACACCCTAAGGGGTCTGTGCATGAATGTTCCAACTTAAGCACACCCGCCGCTTGAGCTTCGGAGACGGAATGCCTGCATCTCATTGGTAACGGCGTAGTCGTCATGACAGCGCCCTCTTAGGCCTGTAGGAAACGCGGTTGCGTAACTGGCGGCGCTAGTATTTGAAAGTGCGGCGACCGAACTGCGGCTGATACTGCATCGTTTATTATTAAAAAGACAAGGGGTACTTTGAAACTGGATGAGAGAGAGAGAGCGATTAATTTTCGCCTGTCTTCTGCACCATTTTTCTTTCTCCTTCTGCCATCTTAAAATTAGCTTCTTTCTCAAAATACAGCAGTGTGTACATATTTTCATCTCACTAATATGCTAACGCAGCTGTAGTTGCGACAGAATCCTGAAACAGTCTGCTATTCATCAAACAATTGAGGACAAATGAGGATCAGTAACTTCTGAAAAGCTCATGCTTTGTATGAAAGTAAAAGGGTGTTACAAAATGAATACTAATTCTCATTTCACCAGTTATCGATAACCATTCGAAGAATGTCATAATTTCTAGAAAAATCTTTTTTAAAATCTTATGGGACTTAAGTGCTATGGTCATCCCTAAGCTTACACACTAGTTAACCTAAATTATCCTAAGGACAAATACACACTCCCATACCCGAGGGAGAACTCGAACCTCCGCCGGGACCAGCCGCACAGTCCACGACTGCTGCGCCCTAGACCGCACGGTTAATCCCACGCGAAAAAAAATTTGTAACAACTCGTATATGGTAGTAGATAAGAATATTTCGAATGTTAGCTATGTGGCGAAATACTCTGTAGCTTGCATACTGTGCCAAAAATGCGTCTCCGTATCTCGAATCTTTTAAGAGACCTGAAGGATAATACTAGTATTTTACTGTCAGTTGCACAGAGGATGGAAGGTGAGTAAATAACATACAATCAATTTTATCGAGATTGGCTATAGATGTATACCTCGTCTCAGTTATAAAGAAAAATTAAACATGTTAGCTCCATTTCGTATACAGAAATGTGTGGACTAACATGCACCAAACGCAAACTCATAGCGACCCCTATTTTTCATTGTAAAGTATTCCAATTTGGCACAATGCATTCGTGTTGTTGTGGTCTTCAGTCCAGAGACTGGTTTGATGCAGCTCCATGCTACTCTATCCTGTGCAAGGTTCTTCATCTCCCAGCACCTACTGCAACCTACATCCTTCTGAATCTGCTTAGTGTATTCATCTCTTGGTCTCCCTCTACGATTATTACCCTCCACACTGCCCTCCAATACTAAATTGGTGATCCCTTGATACCTCAGAACATGTCATACTAACCGATCCCTACTTCTAGTCAAGTTGTCCCATAGGTTTCTCTTCTCCCCAATTCTGTTCAGTACTTCCTCATTAGTTACGTGGTCTACCCATCTAATACTCAGCATTCTTCTGTAGCACCACATTTGGAAAGCTTCTATTCTCTTCTTATCTATACTATTTATCGTCCATGTTTCACTTTCATACATGGCTATACTCCATAGAAATACCTTCAGAAACGACTTCCTGGCACTTAAATCTACTCTCGATGCTTTCCTAAATATGGAAATATCATAATAACTATGACCGTTAACGAAATGATTGGCAATTCATCATGAAGCTGACGAATGAAGCTATAAAATGCCTGAGAAAAATTTTTTTCACACCGAAGAGTTTCCTTAAAATCGTTTGACGAAGTTTCACTGCAACTGGCATGCACGTGCCTCCATTCTCGCAGTGTAGCCGAGGCGAACAGAGAACGTTTCGTTCGTAATGACCGAACATCAGAGCTGTATAGGCGACAGGCAACTGAGGCGGCAGCCCTTTCGGTGCACGGTGGTTAACTCATCTAGTGCTGAGAACGGGAATGCGTTCCTGTCCACTGGCCACATAACCCTGTGCAAACTCTGCCGAGTAGCGCAGAGACAGGCCGAACCTGAGACAGTACACTAGCAGATTATTTTGCATGAGTGAAAGTCTGCTCGCCATGGTCGTCCCTAATTTAATGGGAGAAACTTCACTGATGGCTCTCTTACATTTACCATGTAGAGTTGGGCTTGGTGCTATGTTCTTCCAGTTGGTAATTTTGGGCTTGGTTCTATGTTGTTCCACTTGGTAGCCTACACGTTTCCTGGTCTGTACGAAAACGTCCACCTCCGGCTGACTGTAGGATGAAATATGCATTTCTCACGGATTGGTTTGCTCTTCAAGAAACAGATTGCGAGAAAACTCTGCGTTCTGGTTACGCCTGCGTCACGCGAGTCCGCGCATCCATCACGCAGGACGTGCGCCTCCCTTATCGGATGTCTCGCGGTGGAGGCAGGCGCGAAGTCCCCCGGGGCGGCGGCGGCTTCCTGCCGTTTGCTGCACCGCGCCGGCCCCCGGCGGCGCCAGACGCCACGAGCAGCGCCACCTGCTGCATTATTCAGCAGCACTTCCGCAGGTAACAAGCAACGACCGCCGGCGGCGCAGCGGCCGGCATTACGAGCCCCGGGTCCGCCTCCGTGCCTTCAATGCGAGGACCCTGGTGACACTCTGTCGCCGCCGCGGGAGGGAGCAGCCTAATTAACGGCGGCTTTGTAGCCAGTTGTTGGCCCTAATTACTCCACTCTTACTCGTTTCCTGTTTAACAGAGTCGGTCCTTGTCTTTAGCGGCCGTGAACAACGCACTCGGGAGTCTAAACTAGTATTAGGTTGTGATATTAGATTCGATATACTTGAGGTACACGCTAAAATACATCTGACTAATGCTTGATCACTAACTAGCATGGGAACTGCACGAACTCATCGATCAACAGAAATCCCACAACGGAGTAAAACTACTAACCGGTGGAACAAGGGGACTGTACTCTACCATAATCGTCCCTACCTATGCTTTTTACGATTTACATAAACGATCTGGTTGATGTTATTGACAGCGGCCTTGGACTGTTTGCCAACTATGCTGTACTCTACAGGAATGTAGTATCACTCGAAAGTTGAGAACAAATCAATGAACATTTGCAGAAAATAAATGCGTGGTGTAATGACTGGCAGTTATCTCTCAATATTAGTAAGTGTAACCTATTGCGTATAACAATGCGAAAATCCCCATTAATGTATGAGCACAAAATAAATGATCAGTCTTTGGAAGTGGTAACATCAGTGAAGTATCTGGGTGTGACTATTCGAAATGATCTCAAATGGAATGATCAAATTACACAAGCAACGGGTAAGGCGAACACTAGATTGCGGTTAATTGGTAGAATCCTGAAGCGATGCAGTCATTCAACGAAGGAAATAGCTTACAATACGTTAGTTCGTCCAGTCTTAGAGTATTGTTCGTCTGTGTGGGACCCTTACCAGTTGGGTCTGCTTCAGGAGATTGAGAAGGTCCAAAGAAGAGCGGCAAGATTCGTGACTGGTACATTTAGCCATCGCGAGAGCTTTACAAATCTCACAGAAAGTTTGAAGTGGGACACACTAGACGACGGAAGGGGCTGCTCACTAAATTCCGAAATCCAATCTTCGCCGAGGATGTAGAGCACATATTATTACCACCAACTTTCAAATCGCGTAATGATCATCATTAAGAGATAAGGGAAATAAGAGCTCCTACTGAGGCGTTCAGACAGTCGTTTTCCCTCGCGCGATCCGTGAGTGGAACAGAAAGGGGGGGGAGGGGTGGAGGGAGTATGACTTTGGCGCGAATTGTGACCTCCACCACACACCGTTTGGTGGCTAGCGGAGTATATATGTAGATATGAATCCCTGATACGACCGATCCATCCTCTGCTATGCAAATGTAACGTGGATTACCACTCCTCCAAATTTCTAGCAGCTTCTGCAGTTCACACAACGCGACGCACTCCACCTGTCCTTCCCAATCTGCTTCTCCTTCTCTACACGCATCCTCTGTTCCCCAGCTGTCCTTTCCATACTGAATACTTACGATTATCCAAAATTGCCCACAGACTCACAACTTAACGGTTTTCACAATGCCCTCCAATATTAATATTCCGCTGCGTGTATACCAACACATTCTACCAAAACCACATCTACACACTCTCCACATTCTCGCGAAATGGCACTTCAATCTTTACCTGACCGTGAAATTCATCAAATTATACTGCCAGGACCTTGCTAAATCCGCCAGATCTACGTCTGTCTTTGCTCTTGTCCTCAAGACTTCCCTACAACCACATCCTAAGTCTTGGCTCGGTACCTCCCACATCATCCCAAATTCCTCAAACATCCACTAACTTAAAACACCCGATATCCGACACCCGAGAAATCCGATAATGTACTTATCCCTGGCAGTCTACAGAAAACCTTCTTAAAAAATCAACAAATTAATCACTTATCTTTACAAATAGTAACTCACCAACTACATTTCATTTTGTGAAAACACTTTATTTTCAACGCCACAAAAAATTTTATTATGTTATCCATGTTGGTCGAATGAGATGAAAAAGTAGTATCGCGTGAAGAAGAAACGAAGCAACTGAAGAAATAAGACTTTCATCACTAACAAATAAAACACAAACGCTATAAGCAAACCTTGGAGACGACATAAGTAAGCAGAAGTAAAGTTCTTAGTCATGGGATTCCTTGCTGTGGAATGTCCTACCAACCGATCCCTTCTTCCAGTCAAGTTGTGCCACAAACTCTTCTTCTCCCCAATCCTATTCAGTACTTCCTCATTAGTTATGTGATCTACCCATCTCATCAAGTTGTGCCACAAAATCCTCTTCCCCCAATCCTATTCAGTACATACTCATTAGTTATGTGATCTACCGATCTAATCTTCAGCATTCTTCTGTAGCACCACATTTCGAAAGCTTCTATTCTCTTCTTGTCCAAACTAGTTATCGGCCATGTTTCACTTCCATACATGGCTACACTCCATACAAATACTTTCAGAAATGACTTCCTGACACTTAAATCTATACTCGATGTTAACAAATTTCTCTTTTTCAGAAACGCTTTTCTTGCCATTGCCAGTCTACATTTTATATCCTCTCTACTTCGACCATCATCAGTTATTTTGCTCCCCAAATAGCAAAACTCCTTTACTACTTTAAGTGTCTCGTTTCCTAATCTAATACCCTCATTATCATTCGACTTAATTCGACTACATTCCATTATCCTCGTTTTGCTTTTGTTGATGTTCATCTTATATCCTCCCTTCAAGACACCATCCATTCCGTTCAACTGCTCTTCCAATTCCTTTGCTGTCTCTGACAGAATTACAATGTCATCGGCGATCCTTAAAGTTTTTCTTCTTCTCCATTGATTTTAATACCTACTCCGAATTTTTCTTTTGTTTCATTCACTGCTTGCTCAATATACAGATTGAATAACATCGGGGAGAGGCTACAACCCTGTCACACTCTCTTACCAACCACTGCTCCCCTTTCATGTCCCTCGACTCTTATAACTGACATCTGGTTTCTGTACAAATTGTAAATAGCCTTTCGCTCCCTGTATTTTACTCCTGCCACCTTAAGAATTTGAAAGAGAGTATTCCAGTCAACATTTTCAAAAGCTTTCTCTAAGTCTACAAATGCTAGAAACGTAGGTTTGCCTTTTCTTAATCTAGCTTCTTAAATAAGTCGTAGGGTCAGTATTGCCTCACGTGTTCCCATATTTCTACTGAATCCAAACTGATGTTCCCCAAGGTCGGCTTCTACCAGTTTTTCCATTCGTCTGTAAAGAATTCGCGTTAGTATTTTACAGCCGTGACTTATTAAACTAATGGTTCGGCAATTTTCACATCTGTCAACGCTTGCATTCTTTGGGATTGGAATTATTATATTCCTCTTGAAATCTGAGGGTATTTCGCCTGTCTCATACATTTTGCTCACCAGATGGTAGAGTTTTGTCAGGACTGGCTCTCCCAAGGCTGTCAGTAGTTCTAATGTAATGTTATCTGCTCCCATGGCCTTGATTCGACTCAGGACTTTCACTGCTCTGTCAAACTCTTCCCGCAGTATCATATCTCCCATTTCATCTTCATCTACATTCTCTTCCATTTCCATAATATTGTCCTCAAGTACATCGCCCTTGTATAGACCCTCTATATACTCCTTCCCTTCTTCGCTAAGAACTGGGTTTCCATCTGAGCTCATGATATTCATACAAGTGGTTCTCTTTTCTCCAAAGGTCGCTTTAATTTTCCTGTAGGCAGTATCTATCTTACCCCTAGTGAGATACATTTGTCCTCTAGCTATCCCTGCTTAGCCATTTTGCACTTCCTGTTGATCTCATTTTTGAGACGTATGTATTCCTTTTTGCCTGCTTCATTTACTGCATTTTTACATTTTCTCCTTTCGTCAATTAAATTCAATATTTATTCTGTCACCCAAGGATTTCTATTAGCCCTTGTCTTTTTACCTACTCGATCCTCTGCTGCTTTCACCATTTCATCCCTCAAAGCTACCTGTTCTTCTTCTACTGTATTTCTTTCCCCATTCTTGTCAAATGTTCCCTTATGCTCTCCCTGAAACTCTGTACAATCTCTGGTTTAGTCATTTTATCCAGGTCCCATCTCCGTAAATTCCCACCTTTTTGCTGTTTCTTCAGTTTTAATCTACAGTTCATAACCAATAGATTGTGGTCAGAATCCACATCTGCCCCTGGAAATGTGTTACAATTTAAAACCTCGTTCCTAAATCTCTGTCTTACCATTATATAATCTATCTGAAACCTGCCAGTATCTCCAGGCTTCATCCATGTATACAACCTTCTTTTATGATTCTTGAACCGTTAGCTATGATGAAGTTGTGCTCTGTGCCAAATTCCACCAGGCGGCTTCCTCTTTCATTTCTTACCCCCAATCCTTATTCACCTACTACGTTTCCATCTCTCCCTTTTCCTACTACCGAATTCCAGTCACCCATGACTATTAAATTTTCGTCCCTTCACTATCTGAATAATTTCTTTTATTTCATCATAGATTTCTTCAATTTCTTCGTCATCTGCAGAGCTAGTTGGCATATAGACTTGTACTACTGTCGTAGGCGTGGGCTTCGTGTCAATCTTGGCCACAACAATGCGTTCTCTGTGCTTTTTGTCGTACCTTACCCGCATTCCTATTTTCCTATTCGTTATTAAACCTACTCCTGCATTACCCGTATTTGATTTGGTAGTTATAACCCTGTATTCACCTGACCAAAAGTCTTGTTCCTCCTGCCACCGAACTTCACTAATTCCCACTATATCCAAATTTAACCTATCCATTTCCCTTTTTAAATTTTCTAACCTACCTGGCCGATTAAGGGATCTGACATTCCAAGCTCCGCTCCGTAGATCGCCAGTTTTCTTTCTCCTGATAACGACGTCCTCTTGAGTAGTCCTCGCCTGGAGATCCGAATGGAGGACTATTTTACCTTCCGTAATATTTTACCCAAGAGGACGCCATCATCATTTAACCATACAGTAAAGCTGCATGCCATCGGGAAAAATTATGGCCGTAGATTCCCCTAGCTTTCAGCCGTTCGCAGTACCAGCACAGCAAGGCCGTTTTGATTAGTGTTACAAGGCCAGATCAGTCAATTATCCAGACTGTGGCCCCTGCAACTACTGAAAAGGCTGCTTCCCCTCTCCAGGAACCATACGTTTGTCTGGCCTCTCAACAGATACCCCTCCGTTGTGGTTGCACCTACGGTACGGTTATCTGTATCGCTAAGGCACCCAAGCCTCCCTACCGACGCAAGGAGTATGGTTTATGGGGGGAGGGAGATGTGATGAAGCACTAAAAAATTATATTTTTATAAGCTACCTGGTGAAAACTGAGTAAAATTAAATGAGACACTGCTGTTATTAAGACAATGACTTCATATTCCGGAGCAAGGATTTTCTCTGTCCGGCCACCTGATTTAGTGGATCCGTGGTTTTTGTATATCGCATGAGGCAAATTCTGGGATGGTTGTTTCAGTGTGGCCTTGATCACCCATCTGTTCTACCTTCGTAAAAATGCAGGTGCTTACAGATGTGAAAATTACCGAAATATCTGTTTAATAAGTCACGGTGGCAAAATACTAACACGAATTCCTTACAGAAGAATGGAAAAACTGGTAGGATCCTATCTCGGGGAGGACCATTCTGGATTCCGGAGAAATGTAGGTACACTCGGGGCAATACTGACCCTGCGACTTCTCATAGAAGACAGGTTAAGGAAAAGCAAACCTATATTTACAGCATCTGTAAACTTAGGATAAGCTTCTGACAGTGTTGACTCTCTTTAAATTCTAAAGGTGACAGGGATAAAATACAGGGTGCGAAAGGTTATTTAGAGTTTGTTCTGAAACCAGATGGCAGATAAAAGAGGCGAGGGGCATGAAAGTTAGTAGTGGTTGACAAGGGAGCGAGATAGGGCCCTAGCCCATCCCCGGTGTTATTCAATATTTCTATTGTGCGAGCAGTAAAGGAAACAAAAGAAAAATTTGGAGTGGGCTTAAAGTTCAGGGAGAAGAAATAAAAACTTTGAGGTTTTCCGACGACATAGTAATTCTGTCAGCAAAGGACTTGGAAGAGCAGTTGAAGAGAATGGAGAATGTTTTGAAAGAAGGACATTAGATGAACATCAACAAAAGCAGAACGAGGATAATGGAATGTACTTGACTTAAATGAGGTGATACTGAGGAAATGAAATTAGGAAAAGAGACATTTAAAGTAGTAGATGAGTTCTGCTAAATTGGCCGCAAAATAACTGATGGAGGCCATAGTGGAGAAGATAGAGAAAGTAGAGTCGCAACGGCAAGGAAAAGCGTTTCTGAAGAAGAGTAATTTGGTAACACCGCGTGCAGATTTAAGTGTGAGAAATTTTTTTCTGAAAGTTTTTGTAATAGGTGTACCCATGTATGGAAGTGAAACATGGACGATAAACAGTTTAGACAAGAAGAGAATAGAAGCTTATGAAATGTGGTGCTACAGAAGATTGCTAAGGATTCGACGTATCTAATGAGGAGATGCTGAATGGAAGTGGGGAGAAGAAACATTTGTGGCACAACCTGACTAGAAGAAGGTATCGGTCGGTAGGACACATTCTGGGCCATCAAGACATGGTCAATTTAGTACTGGAGGGAAGCGTTGGGGGTCGAAAATTTTAAGTGGGAGACCAAGATATGAATTTGGATGTAGGTTGCAGTAGTTACTCGGAGGTGAAGAGGTTTGCACAGGACAGGGTCTTTGGACTGAAGACCCCGACAACAACATTTTAATTGTATTATGGTGAGCAAACCTATATCATTGTGAGATGATCCCTGGATAAATGAATACCAGGTGGGCTTCTGATCGAGTCGATCATGTACAAAACAGTTCTTGGACCTCAAGATGACTCTGTGACACTGAAAGACAAACCGCACGTTTGTCTTTTAGGTAGATTTCAAAAAATCCTATGACTCGATCGACAGTGTCACCCCGATTAATATATTTCATGAATGCGGTGCGCATGGTAGAACAACTATGAGAATTGAAGAGACCTTGAGTGACATATTTTGTAAAGTGAAATTCGTGAGCGAAGCTCTCTGAAACTTTTCAAATTACAACTGGAGCAAGACAGATTGATGGACTGTTCCCACTCCTGTTCAACCTACTAATCAGTAATAAATACCTGAAATTGCTATAGGAACGAAAAATAGGCGAATAAACACTAAGTACCTTGATTTTTCGGTCGGCTTAGCTCAATTACCGCTACTCCCGATGAAGCCAGCCACGCCACTGAGAAGCTACGTGAATGTCATCCAGACCGGACCCCAAATCTCTTACGCGAAAACATAACACATAGACTCCAACAACATAAACCTGTCATCACTTTCAACCAAGTGCGAAAATATGACAAGTTAATGACTTCAAGTACTCTGGTGAAATTATTGGAAACACTAGGGACAAAAGAGTACTTAACAAAACATCCACAGAAAATTTGCGTAGTGCTTCCACAATTATCTACATTGTGTGCGACCAAAACATCACTGTCCTTCAAAGCCTAACTTTTGTACAACCAAACAATCGTTGTTACAGAAGTACTTTTTACGATATGGAGTGACGTTTATTAACTACCAATGACAAAGGCATCTAGAAAATAGAATGAAAATTACTGAAAAATATTTGGGTTCGAAATTCTGTATGATATCTGGACGCAAAAAATCTGTCAAACTGAGAGGATCAACCCACTTGCACAGAAAATACGTATGTAGTTCTATGGTCATATGGTTCAAATGGACGACTCTCCCTTAACCAAGAACTTCTTTCAGATCTAGCAGACGCCAAAACTGATTTCAAAGGAAGCGGTTTTGAGCCACTACACGGACTACATATAGGCAGAAAATAAATACAGATAACTTCATACTCAAGAACCCAATAGGAAGAAACTTGAAGCTTAAAACGTGTGGATGCAGGAAAGAAGTCTGGTCCTATATAATGTACACGATTATTCAAATTTCGCACTCAGTACATGATTTAACGGACGCTAGCGTTAGTTACCGTTGAGACTGGACATGGTGAATTGGCGTCAGTCAAGAATGCCTTTAAGGCGTCAAAAAAGACGCCGTTCGCAAGATCTCGCAGAGTTTCATCTAGGTCGTCTGATACGGCGATGAGTAGCTGGACGCTCCTTCAACGACGGCTGGAATGTAGCCACTGTACGTGTTTACTGGCTGCGGCGGTCACGAGAACGTACTCTCACAAGAATGGGCACCGTACCGACACGTGGTACTACCGAGAGGAGAGGGTGCTTCATACTTCATCTGCAGCAGCAATCTGAGCAGCAGTTGACACCACTTCACACAGTGAACTATCATAAATCGATTCCTTCAAGGACACCTCCGAGCCAGACGCTTGGTACCGTGCATTCCACTGCCCCAAATCACAGGTGTGTCAAGGGAGTGCTCGTTGAAAGTCAGGTCTACTGTGTTTCCTAATAAAAGATGGTTCTGACTAGGTGCCAGTGATGGTCGTGTATTGGTCAGAAGCAGGAGAGCTGATGGAATGTCACCAGTCTGCTGTGTACTGGACATACTGTGCTACATTTGGAGGGATAATCTGTGGTGAAATTTCTTATGACAGCTAGAGTACTCTCATGGTTACCCCACGCACCCTTACAGCTACTTTGCTCGTCTGTCTGGTGATTCGACCTGTTGTGTCACCATTCATGAACAGCTTTCCAGGATGTGTTTTCCAGCGGGGTAAAATTCGCTCACATTCCGTTGTTGTAACCCAACATGCACTACAGAGTTTCGATATGTTGCCTTGGCCTGCTCGAACACAAGATCTGTCTCCATTTGAGCTCATATAGAACATAAACAAACGACAATTCCAGCGTCATCCACAGACTGCGTTAAAGGTCCCTGTATTCATCGACCAAGTGCAATAGGCATGGAAAGCCATCATACAAACTGACATCCGGCACAAGTACAACACAATGCATGCATTTTTGCATGCTTGCATTCGATATTGTTGTTGTTACACCCGTTATTAATCTGCCAGCATTTCATATTTGCAAAGGCTTGTTTTGGCCATACATTAACCTGTTAATCACTTACATATGTTACCTAGACGAATGTATTCTCGAAATGTAATTGCTTACATTAATTATCTTTTTCTGTTGCGAATTTTTTCCTCTCATTGTATAGTTAATCAAGGATAAGATAAAAAGAAATCAGACAAACTTTTGTCATATCGGCTGTAACTCTTTGTGCAGTCGATTCACGAGTGACTGTCACCTTACTATTTCACTATGACTGGTCCCTACGAAAAAGACGGGCACTAAGAAATATTTAGTGCAAGGAGCAAAATTGTTAAGAATTACATAATACAAAGTACTTCTCAAAAATTAATATATAGTTATCTTTTTGCACTTGAGCAATGACTTATATTCTTAGGTAAAGACACATAAACTTCCTTTAAGAAAATCCTTGCGACACAGCTACTCTACAGGACTTTATGAACCTCAGCTACTTGACGTAAATGCTGGAGGGATGCCTCCAATAGCATTTTCTTCGCATGACTGACTTCGTATACATACATTTGTATTGCTCCTGAATGTTTCTTATTGTTATCCATCAAACCTTCCATTAGATTTTTCTCTTTCCCTGGCAACCCCTGCAATATCACTTGGGTCTTCTGTTATATCACTTGGGTCACTTCCAGAGTGGTTTTCTCAGTTCAAATACAAGTCTCAACAGTTAAGATGTGTTGTCGTTGTGGTCTTCAGTCCGGAGACTGGTTTGATGCAGCTCTCCACGCTACTCTATCCTGTGCAAGCTTCTTCACCTACCATTACATACTGCAGCCTACATCCTTCTGAATCTGCTTAGTGTATTCATGTCTCGGTCTCCCTCTACGATTCTTACCCTCCACACTGCCCTCCAATACTAACTTGGTGATCCCTTGAAGCTTCAGAACATGTCCTACCAACCGGTCCCTTCTTCTAGTCAAGTTGTGCCACAAACTTCTCTTTTACCCAATCCTATTCAATACCTCCTCATTAGTTATGTGATCTACCCATCTAATCTTCAGTATTCTTCTGTAGCACCACATTTCGAAAGCTTCTATTCTCTTCTTGTCCAACTATCTATCGTCCATGTTCCCCTTCCATACATGGCTACACTCCATATAAATACTTTCAAAAACGACTTCCTGACACTTAAATCAATACGCGATGCTAACAAATTTCTCTTCTTCAGAAACGCTTTCCTTGCCACTGCGAATCTACATTTTATATCATCTCTACTTCTACCATAATCAGTTATTTTGCTCCCCAAATAGGAAAACTCCTTTACTACTTGAAGTGTCTCATTTCCTAATCTAATTCCCTCAGCATCACCCGACTTAATTCGACTACATTCCATTATCCTCGTTTTGCTTTTATTGATGTTCATCTTATATCCTCCTTTCAAGACATCATACATTCCGTTCAACTGCTCTTCCAAGTCCTTAGCTGTCTCTGAAAGAATTACAATGTCATCGGCGAACCTCAAAGTTTTTATTTCTTCTCCATGGATTTTAAAACCTACTCCGAATTTTTCTTTTGTTTCCTTTACTGCCTGCTCAATATACAGATTGAATAACATCGAGGAGAGGCTACAAACCTGTCTCACACCCTTCCCAACCACTGCTTCCCTTTCATGTCCCTCGACTCTTATAACTGCCATCTGGCTTCTGAACAATTTGTAATTAGCCTTTCGCTCCCTGTACTTTACGCTTGCCACCTTCAGAGTTTGAAAGAGAGTATTCCAGTCAACATTGTCAACAGCTTTCTCTAAGTCTACAAATGCTAGAAACGTAGGTTTGCCTTTCCTTAATCTAGCTTCTAAGATAAGTCGTAAAGTCAATATTGCCTCACGTGTTCCAGTATTTCTACGGGATCCAAACTGATATTGCCCCGAGGTCGGCTTCTACTAGTTTTTCCATTCGTCTGTAAAGAATTCGCGTTATTATTTTGCAGCCGTGACTTATTAAACTGATAGTTCGGTAATTTTCACATCTGTGAAACCCTGCTTTCTTTGGGACTGGAATTATTATATTCTTTTTGAAGTCCGAGGGTATTTCGACTGTCTCATACATCTTGCTCACCAGATGGTAAAGTTTTCCAGAATGAGATTTTCACTCTGCAGCGGAGTGTGCTCTGATATGAAACTTCCTGGCAGATTAAAACTGTGTGCCCGACCGAGACTCGAACTCGGGACCTTTGCCTTTCGCGGGCAAGCGCTCTACCATCTGAGCTACCGTAGCACGACTCACGCCCGGTACTCACAGCTTTACTTCTGCCAGTATCTCGTCTCCTACCTTCCAAACTTTACAGAAGCTCTGCTGCCAACCTTGCAGAACTAGCAATCCTGAAAGAAAGTTTTGTCGGGACTGGTTCTCCCAAGGCCATCAAAGGTTCTAATGTAATGTTGTCTACTTCTGGGGCCTTGTTTAGACTCAGGTCTTTGAGTTCTCTGTCAAACTCTTCACTCAGTATCGTATCTCCCATTTCATCTTCATCTACATCGTGTTCCAATACCATAATATTGTCCTCAAGTACATCGCCCTTGTATAGACCTCTATATACTCCTTCCACCTTTCTGCTTTCCGTTCTTTCCCGTAAGATGTAAAAACTGACAATACACACTCACTGTTAGGCTTCCATAGGAACATACCAGAATCATCGAGTTGCTGTATTTAAATTCTCTAGATACAAAACTCTTCAACCGGTATTCTTATATAGATGGTCCACTAAGACGTTTCAGCGCAAATATCTATGGAACAACAACTGATAATGGAAAACTACTTTCTAGGGGAAGAATGTAAGCACGAACGAGTAAACCCTTTCCTTATATTTCAGTGTGTGTGGCTGGATATTTTCTATTGTTTCCAGTAAGTAGCAATAAGTACAGCGTTTGTCGGATTGTAGTACGTCAATTACATAGCAATTACGAGCAAAGTTCTGATCATGCTAGCATCTCGGGATGTGCAATACCAGCGCGCTTCGTTTATTTGAAGCACAACTTTGCTTTGCTATGTCTCGGAATGTAACTGAATTATTGAGGTGCAACCAACACTATCCTTTTTGTGATTCTTCACGTCATTGATTGCGTAAGGAATAATACGGGATGTAATAAAAAAACTGTAAGTTTGTGTTGAAAATAACATTACTGACGTTCTAGAATGTCTCACAATATTTACTCTCATTAGCTCCTGCCTTACATTCATACCCACAATAGTCGTTTTTTTAGTATCCGCTGTTGTTCCAGAGAATCGTTTAAATGGGCCACTCTGTATAGGCGACTGCATGAAGTAGATAAGAGTAATCCACAAAATATATGAAAGCTTGTTGACGAACGTTTTGTATTTAGAGAATTGGAATACAATACCTGGATGTTTCTGATTCGTCCCTATGGAATCATAACAGTGAATGTGTCTACTATAATACACTTATGTGAGAAGATAATAACACGATGTAACTTGGTCTTATGCAGCTCTTCACGCTACTCTATCTTGTGCGAGCCTGTTCATCTCTGAATAGCTACTGCAACTCACATCTTTCTGAATCTGCCTAGTATAGTCGTCTCGTGGTCTCTCTACGACTTTTACCACCCTCACTTCCCTGCAATACGAAATTGGTAATCCCTTGATGTCACAGAATGTATCCTACGAATCGATCCTTCCCTGTGATCAGGTTGTGCCACAAATATCTTGTCTACACAATTATTTTCAGTATTTCCCCATCAGTTATCTGATCGACCCATCTAACCTTAAAAATTTTTTTGTAGCACCACATTTTATAAGCTTCTATTCTCTTGTTATCTAAACTAAATCATGTTTCACTGCTATTCATACCCACAATACATTAATTCGACTACGTTCCGTTATACTAGTTTTGTTTTTTGTTGATGTTCATTTTTTATCTTCCTTTCAAGACACTGTCCATTCCGTTCAATTTCACTTCCAAGGCCTCTGCAGTCTCTGACAGAATTAAAATGCCATCGGCCAACCTTAAGGGTTCCATTTTTTCCCCAGGAACTTTAATTCCTATTCCAGATTTTTCTTTGATGTCCCTCACTGCTTGCTCTTTGTACAAATTGAATAACATCTGGGATAGGCGAAAACCTCGTCTCACTCCCTTGTCAACCACTGATTTCCTTTCATGCCCATCGACTCTTATTATTTCCACCTGGTTTCTACAGAAATTGTATATATTCTTTTGCTCCCTGTGTTTTACCCCTGCTACATTCGGAATTTGAAAGAGGGTATTCCAGTCAACACTGTCAAAAGATTTCGCCAGGTCTACAAATACTATAAGGGTAGGTTTACTTTTCCTTAACCTGTATTTACGACAGATCGTTAGGTCAGTGTTGTCAAGCATGTTAAAACGTTTCTCTGGAATCCAAACTGATAACCCAGGGGTAATTTCCATACTTCTGTAAGGAATTCGTTTTATAATTTTGCAACTATGACTTACTAAACTGATAGTTTGGTAATTTTCACACTTGTCAGCAACTGCTTTATTTTTAATTGGAATAACTACATTCTGAACTCTGTCTCATACATCTTGCACATCACCTGGAAGAGTTTTGCCATGGATGGCTCTTCCAAAACTATCAGACGTTCTGACGGAATATCGTCTACTCCAGAACCTAGTTCCAACTTAGATCTTTCAGGGTTTTATCACATTCTTCTCGCAGTATCATATCTCCAATGTGATCTTCACCTACGTCCATTTCCACATCAATAATATTGCGTTCAAGTTCATCTCCCTTGTATAGACCCTCTGTATACTGCTTCAACCTTTCAGCTTTCCCTTCTTTGCTTAGGACTGGTTGTCCATCTGAGCCCTTGATATTAATACAGTTGTTTCTATTTTCCCCAAAGGCCTCTCTAATTTTCCTGATGGCGATATATATAATTACATGTTGATGACACTCCATCCAGGATGAATTTCGGCATCTTGTCTGAATTCCTAAGTCCAGTCAAAAATTTTGTTTAATTCTACATACGATATTACTTTTGTTATGAATAGGTGTGCTATCAACGATCTTGCAGTATAATTCTTTATCACTTTTGAAGATCATATGTTGTTGAAATTTTAAACTCCACTTTTACAAGGGTATCTAATTTTTTTAACTGGCTTCGACAGATATTCCGAATACGCCCGCCAAAACCCAGAGTCAATTTGCACGCTCTTCTCATACGAATACAGCCTCCAAGTTGATGGCGGCAATATCAATTAAGCCACATGGCCTTAACGAGGCGATCGTCGTCTGTTCCGTGTGTTCTGCGGCAATGCTGGCGGCTACTTGATTTAAAACCGGCTGGGTCAGTTAGCACGCCATTTGGCTAATTCCCTTTCCACTTTGTTGTTATATATTAGCCGGCTGAAAGGCTAATTCGTTTCATTAATCGTTTTCTGTCTCTCTCCAACACTCTGTGGTTTTATCTGCTAACGAGGAAAAATATCAGTCTAAAGAGGGCTACCAGCTATCGGTAACACGTATGAACGTCACGCCATTGTGGAGCCTCGTTTGAGGCATGAACAAGTCTCTGGTGTGCTGGATGCATAATTTTCCCAGCCAATTGATACGTAATAGTATACTCCAAGGAACCGTTCATACGTGATATGTGGTATTATTTAGCACTAATTTCGTGCGTAGAAGCGTTTTGTTTCACGATTCATCGACTGTATGATATCCATATTCTACGCCGCTGTACCGAGTGCTCACAGGAGGATTAACCGGATGGTCACACAGTCCGTGTCGTTCTCGTAATGAATGCGTTATTAATTTACGGTTCCTGTATGCTCAGGGAGATTCATATTTTAGTTTAAAACGGAAACTCCAATTGGTATTTTAAGATAGAGTGCTTCCATTGTAACCAATAACATTAAGACGTCAATATTTTAACTTATTACTGATAGATTTCTCCCCACATCCTACCGTCACTTTTCGTTCAAGAAATCATTCTCACAAATCTTGGTACATATTTATTTTCTAAACTTTTTTTTGATTAAATACAGTAGTTAGGGAGTACAGCGGTACTGTCTCATAGTTAAAGGGTCCCTTACAGTGTACTCGCAAGTCCGTACTGTGATCTCCCTACGTTTCTTACAATGATTTGATGTTAACTTGCACACTGTGGTTTACGTGAGGATATCACTTTATGTTGATATCGCCTTTATTAAAAAATCATTACCTGTTTTATGACCCATAACATTAAGAAACTTACTGGCTGATTTTTATAAACAAAGGAAACAGACAAACGAGATAGCATGAAAAAATGCTGCAATCATAAAATTTCAATGCAATGACAAAACAGCTACATCCATTCGACGTATTGTAGCAGTTTTTAAAATGGCTCTGAGCACTATGGGACTTAACATCTATGGTCATCAGTCCCCTAGAACTTAGAACTACTTAAACTTAACTAACCTAAGGACAGCACACAACACCCAGCCATCACGAGGCAGAGAAAATCCCTGACCCCGCCGGGAATCGAACCCGGGAACCCGGGCGTGGGAAGCGAGAACGCTACCGCACGACCACGAGATGCGGGCTGCAGTTTTTAAAGACATATCTACTGGTAATAAAGAAATCATAAGATGACGGTTATCGTCCATTTCCTTTCAGTTAATTTACATTCATATATTTTGTTATGAGTAACATTATTCGTATCGTGACGTAATTTCATTCGATATGATGTCACCCTATTATGATCAGCTCTAAGTGGCAACTAGTATGCGAACTGTGAACTGAAGGTAGGCAAATGCCTTATCTGATCGCGAATGAAACATTTTCTTCTCGGTCTCGACAGTTCACTTTTTATAGAACTGAAACAGGATCGATCAGTTTAAAACTCATAGTTGTACAATCTGACCAGAATTCATAACAGAAGACCGGACAAACTTCTTGACCCCGGTTTGGGGGAAAATCAATTTCTGGAAAAAATGTAGGAACAAGCATATCAGTACAGGCCTCACGACTTAAAAATGTAGACTGAAGAAAGGCAAAACTACTATTATATTAATTGTAGATTTAAAGAAAGTTTTCGATGCAATTGACTGGAATACGCTCCTCGAAATTCTAAACTATCTTGGGTTATGGGATGTAGTCGAAGTAAATCAGATGAAATTGAGGTGTTTAGATTAAGAAGAGAAACACTAAAAGTAGTAGGTGACATTCGTTACATGGTCAACAAAATAATTGTGAGCGAAGTGGAGGGGATATAGAACACAGACTGGCAGTAGCTACGGCATATTACTTAAATAGAGATATTTGAAAACACTTGATCCAAGCGGAAGTGTTTGGAAGGCTATTTTGAATGTGCTTGCCTAAACCGTAGCCTTATATTGCAGTGAAATGTGGACCATAAACATTCATACAGGAAGCCTCTGTGAGGGGGAAGATGTCTCTGATGAGGTGATAAAAGATGAAACAGGAGTCGATGGAGAAGAGGTAGAGGATCCAGTATTGGAATCAGAATTTAAAAGAGCTCTGGAAGGCTAAAGATAAAATAAAACAGAACCTATTAATAACATTCCACCAGAATTTCTAAAGTCGTTGGATGAAGAGGGAACAATACGACTATTCACGTTGGTGTGTAGAAAATACGAATCTGTCGATGTACCATCTGACTTTCGGAAAAACATCAACCACCCAATTCAAAAGACTGCAAGAGCTGAAAAGTGCGAGATTTATCGGACAATCAGCTTAACAGTTCATGTATCCAAGTTTATGACAAAAATAATATACAAGGGAATGGATAAGAAAATTGAGGATGTGTTAGATGACGATCAGTTTGGCTTTAGGAACAGTAAACGCACCAGGGGCGGTTCTGACGTTGCGAGTAGTAATGAAAGCATGGCTAAAGCAAAGGCTACATACGTTAATAGGATTTGCCGACCTGGAAATAGGGATTGAAAATATCAAATGGCAGAAGATCGAAATTCTGAGAAAAATAGGGGTACGCTATAGGGAAAGACGGGTAATATACGATATGTACATTAGTCAAGAGGGTACAATAACAGTGAAAGATCAAGAAAGAAGTACTCGAATTAAATATAGTGTAAGCCAGGGATGTTCAATCTGCAGATCGAGAAAGCAAAGACGGAAATGAAAGAAAGGTTTAAGAGTGGAATTAAAATTCAAGGTGAAAGGATGTCAGTTATACGTTTTGGTGAGGACAAGTGCTCTACCATCTGAGCTACCCAAGCACGAATCACGCTCCGTCCTCACAGCTTTATTTCTACCAGTACTTCGTCTACTACCTTCCAAAGCTCAGATGGTAGAGCATTTGCCCGCGAAAGGCAAAGGTACTGAGTTAGAGTTTCGGCCCGGCATACAGTTTTAATCTGCCAGGAAGTTTCATTTCAGCGCACACTATGCTGCAGTGTGAAAATCTCATTCTGGAAACATCCCCCAGGCTGTGGGTAAGCCATGTCTCCGCAGTATCCTTTCTGTCAGGAGTTCTAGTTCTGCAAGATTTGCAGGAGAGTTTCTGTAAAGTTTGGAAGGTAGGAGACGAGGTACTGGCAGAAGTGAAGCTGTGAGGACGGGGCGTGAGTCGTGCTTGGGTAGCTCAGATGGTAGAGCACTTGCACGCGATAGGAAAACGTACAGAGTTCGAGTCTCGGTCCGGGACACAGTTTTAATCTGCCAGGAAGTTTCAGGAAATTCAGCTATTGTGAGGAGACAGGATCACCTCGAATATTAGTCTAACTAGAAGTGACTGTGCTTATCTATCAAAAATGAAAGAACCCTGATGCGTAAGTTTGGACGCGACTGAAACCAGGAACCTTTAACATTTCCCAGGATTAACTGATTATTACGCCCACAGCAAGGCTCATAAAACGGTAAAGCGAAGAATACGCTCACGTCGGCCAAAATCAAAAAGTTTCTACTTAATAAAATATTTCATCAAACACACTTGACAAGTCATGGATGAGTACTTCTGCTAACATAATGGTAGACGCTGCACAATACCCATATTTGACGAATACAGACAATAATCCACCCCCCAAAACAAGGTTACATTAAAATGCTCATAAATGCTTACAATATCTTACATGTATTGATATGCATAGAAATATATGAGTATCAACGAATTAGGACACTGGTCACTGCTAATAACCGCAAATATGAGGATACTCTAGGAAGATACCAGGCTTGAAAACAAATGACGTCTGTGTAACCAACTGATTTGCCGAAAAAAAGTGATTTTATTCTTTAATTTTGAAAGTCAGTAAGAAGAAGGCAGTTCATTCTGGTAATTTTCAGCTTAAAATCAGTGACAATGCGAAACTACCACTGCTTATGGAAATAGTGCTTACAACGTTGTTTCTCTAAACAGTACGTGAGATTTGAGCATTTTCAAAGTTAGTCTCCACGTAGTTGGTGCTGTCAGTGAGTCGTCAACGTCCGCGTTGTTGGTCCACAATCCTTCAACGTGCTGTCCTGCAACATTATCATTGTCTCATTGTCCCTCTTGATCGTAGCCGCCCATTGTGACTGCAGCATCAACACGCCATCCTCGTAGAATTATATCATTTAGTGGATCCACATGCAGCGACAAAAATTAGACATGCTTCTTTCAATTAACACGAGGTGTATCCCAACGTCAGAGTGTTCATATTTACCATTTTCCGTTCGATAGCGGCTAGGCATATCACAGTACAAGGAACCAATAAAACGAAAGGACATTATGTACTTGTTATTCGAAATGACGATCCACCGTACACTTCAAATAATCCGTACTAAGCGCAACATCCACCGTACGTCCACATCCATTTCGTGGTGATTGGCACATATCAGTCCACATCAAGGCAATGTATTACCATATTTCTGTTTAAGTTTACAGTTCGAGACACGTACTTACAGCATTCACACGGATTAGGGGCCTTGGTATAATAGTTTTTAAGATCAAAACGTCGAATAGCAATTGCAACTAAGGAACAACGCGACACATGTGGTTATTAGCTCCTTATATACGGTGCACACAGAAATCACAAAATTTTATTACTGATGAAACAGTTATTTTGCATCGGTCACGGACAGAGTACACACTATCACGTTAATTACTTTCTTGTTCTCGTTGTCGACTCCTTTTTGATGTCCTTCTCTGTCGACTCATCGATATATTGCTGTAGCTCAACACAATTCGATTGAAATTCCGCTTCAAAAACTTCTGAGTACATCGATATACTATTTCGTAAAAAGCTACTATTTCGCATTATTCTGATCGTGGAAAATAATTTTGCGTAACATGTTAATAAACTTACGAGCACACTGCATCGGAAAGAGAGTAGCAATAACATTCATGCCAACATGATGTAATGAGAACTTTACAGCATAAAAAATAAGATTACAAAACTTACCCTGAAAGAACTCTTTCAATATATTGAAAAAACAGAACGAGAAGCAAAGAAAAAGATATCGCTGATAAAAGACAAAAAAATCTACATCCTTCTGAAGTGTTAGCTTTTACTGTCCAAATGGATTTGAAAATCTTTCTGCAGCACTGCATTTCAGATAACTCCAGTATCTTATTTCAGTTTTATGCCAAAGCTCATTTACGGCTATACTGTAAATTTAAAATAGCCAAACGTTTCGTTTTTTTTTTTTTTTATTTTCTATGCAAATATGAAATACCAGTACCGATCGAGGTGACGCAGTGGTTAGCACACTGGACTCGTATTCGGGAGGAAGACGGTTCAAACACGCGTCCGGTCACCCTGAATTTGATTTTCGTGGTACCCCTAAATGGCTTCAGGCAAATGTCGGGATGGTTCCTTTGAAAGCGCATGGCCGGTTGCCCTCAACATCCCTCCATAATCCGAGCCTCTGCTCTGCCTCTAGTGACATCGTTGTCGACGGGACGTTAGACATTAATCTCCTGCTCCTCCTGCATTAAATACTAATAGATCTGATTTGTCAAAGTATGTTTTTTTCGCCTCGTTAAATTGCTTCTGTATCCAAAGACATATTGCCTAAGCCACTGTGGGATTTCTGGTATCATCCTTAATGCGGAAACAGTTTGTAAGCACTTTTCCCCCGACAGAAAAATTTTTCACTTGTTCTTCGTATAACGTAGTTTTAATGCTTAATAGATCGTTATAATCCTGTCTGCTGCTTTTCGCCTTCTTTTCGTTCCTTACTATCAGACTAGCGATATGTTTTGCATGTGATATAGAAGTCATATCTGTCGAAGTTAAATCTTCACTCATATTGTAATATTTAATTCTATTAGTTTCTTCCCAGTTATTGTAAGGGGCGATCAAAAAGTTTCCTTTTCAGGGCTTTACTGCAATATATATGAGTACATAAACACCTGCATATAGGCGAGGGATTAGTGTGGTATTCATATCCTTTCGACTTCCCCGCAGTATATGCGGGAACGTAAAGTATGGCGAAATCATTGCACATGCATCCAAAGAGGCCATCCTGCCGTTATACTCTTTTTGGCTGACGAGGGACAAACATCGGTAGGCTTCCTTCAGAGAACGAAGACTGTGTATGACGCAGCATAGCTGGCGAAAGCCACCGCTGTGGACTGGCGCGGCAACATCCATGCTGGTCGCGATTCATCACATGACGCCAGTCGATTAGGAACGTCAGCCAACTCAAGTGGGAGGTACTCGAGCACGCTCTCTGTAGTCTTGAACTGTCTCCTCATGCGATTAATACGGCTTTGGTCCCATGGCAAGATCTTTATGGGTCAAGGATAACTGTCGGACGAGAATGTGTAGCAGTGAGTTACGGACTTCTTCACATAGAAGAACATGATGTTTCACCAAACGGGTATCATCAGCCTGGTGTGTCGGTGTGATGATTGCCTCAATGCCTACGGCAATTTTGCCTCGTTGGCATATCGATTCTAGACCGAGCGACATTCGAACGGAAATATTTGATCACCTTTCGTAGTAAAGTTGTGAACTTTTTTCTGAGGATCATCCGTGTTCGAAACCTCTACTGGGATTTCGAATATATCTTAAAATTAAAAATAAAATAACATTTCGCTCTTTGTGCACAAGGGAAATGAAAAGGAATTTATTGTTGTTAGGGATCAAATAAGTCCTTAGAAATAGGATGCTACAGGAACGATACCTGTTTACTTTGCATGAAACCGAATTAGTATAGATAGCTATTGTAATCCTTCACGTAACATTCACCTCTTTCTTTTAATACCCCCATTGCCTAGGAAGAACACGTATCTTCGCGTACACTTACGCTGCTAAACGGTGGATAATCGATAGTATGGTAGATCCTCATGTCATGGAACACTGCAGCATGGTTTGGAAAAAAATGCAAAATTTGACGCAATTACGTCGATCAGTATGGACAGACAAAATTTTCTTCTGCTATGTAACACGTGAATGTCGTATTTTAACGTATCCATTGAGAGAATTGCGTCTTTTACGTCTTCAGCCTTCGTTTCTCATGCATCCTGATATATGTCAATGTCTACCTACCTGAAGCAGTCGCTCGATACGTTCGCTTAAATATGCCTTCAATTGACGTTTGAAGCGTTCCCTATGATTTTGTTTGCAATTGGCATAACGCAGCGAAGCCCAAGGCTCATGAATCAGGGAGAAAAAAAGAGATATTGCCGACAGAAATATTGCTGGTCTTTCCATTCATGAATACAGATGCTGTCAGACAACGACTTATATCCATACAAACAGTAGGCAGAAAGAAGACTGCATTTTAAAATTTTAATGCATTCATTTGATATAGGGGAGAACGCTTTTATTACATAATTTTTTTTTTGGGGGGGGGGAGGATGTTCATAGGAACGTATGATTTTTTTGGTCGGTGCTTCCGTCTAGTGACTGATTTTAGACTCATATAAAGGAACGAGGGCTAGAGGTTGCTATAAGGTGTGTCCGACATTTTGAACGGTGTTACTAGAAATGAGATTGTGCTTCGCACGGAATTTGTAAACATTTCGCGTTCTACGCATCTAAGTGCTGTTTTTATATAAATACTATTTGGAGAATACTGTTAATTCGTCAGGTACAGAATTTTATGGCGAGTAAAATGCTATAAATTTTTAGAACTGTTTATATAACATGTTGGGCAGTTAATTCATACTTCGTCGACCATATCCAATCTTGAAACCCGAGTAGAATAAGAAGGAAGGAAGATCAGTGCCTAACGTTCCGTCGACAGCTGTGTCATGAGAGATAGAGCACAAGCTCGGCTGAGGAAGGAATATGGAATCTAATCGCCAGTGCCCTTTTTGAAGGAACCATCCAAGCATTTGCCTTACGCGATTTTGGGGGATCATGGAAAACCTAAATTTCATGACCGGATTCGGATTTGAACCGTCGTCCTCACAAATACAAGTACAGTTTGTTAGCGACTGCGCCACCTCGCTCGGTAAAACAGATGAGCATCTTATGCCATGGAACATGTGATACTTGCAACTGAGTTTACTTAATATCTCAACATTTTTATCCGTCTGGAAAATGGTGATTTACGCTGGCAATCAATAGTTTCTATTTCAAAGTGGTTTTAATGTTTAACTAGTTTCAGATAATACTACTGCTTCATTTGATTTCATTTGATGATTATTAGTGTGTAGTAAAATAATAAAGTAACAGAAAGACGGTCCGCATGAACGTTCGAGATGCCGCCCAATAATAGCGGGAAGGCCGCCAGGAAGGCTGGCAAGGCGCAGAAGAACATTTCGAAGCGCGACAAGAAGAAGAAGAAGCGTAAGAGGAAGGAGAGCTATCCCATTTACACCTACAAGGCGCTGAAGCAATACGGAATTGATAACATTTTCTCGATTGCAGTGCTTTTAAATTTCAACTGAATATTGGTCCCTACATGTAGAACATGTTATAACTTGGTGTATGTTTTCACATTTACAAAAACACTATCTTTCAAAGTAATTTTTGAAATTTTAGAAAAAGACTGCAACCCTTAACCAGTTAAATTCATGATTCAAAAATTGAATATGTAAATACACTGCCCCAAGAAAGATAGAACACCTGGAAAGAAAACATCGATTTTGATCATATGACGGCACATAACACTTTTGGGGATGGTAGATGTACTAATAATGGTTTCAGCGTCGTCCACTAATGGATAGCGTAATGGAACAACCACCAGAACACCTACAGGCAGCTGAGCGATTTTGAAAGGGAACGGGGCGATTGTCCTTGCGGTAAACTGCCCCACAAGTTGGATGGACTTCGTCAGTTATTCAACGATGCTGGTGTCAGTGGTCACTTGAAAATTCTCACACCTGTACACGACATTCTGGACTTCCATGCAGCAAAGACGCCCGTCAGGATCATCGTGTTGGAAGAGCAACAGTGGCAGATCGTACAGCTACAACAGCACAGATAAGAGGTCTTGTGAGCGCAGACATATCAACACGAACTGTTGGGAATCAGTTATTAGTCGTGGTAGTACGGGCACGCACACTTCTAGACCGTCTTTGAATCAAGGCACAGGATCGGCGTGCACGGATCGACTGTGGCCGTCAGAGAAGCTCTTGGAAGATGAAACGGTGCGCCGTGGTCTTGACGGATGAAAGCAGATTCTGCCAGCACGTAAGTGATAGTCGTCTGCACGTGCCATGTAAACCAAGTGAGTTGTGACTCGTAGAGGGCATTCGTCCAAGACACCCTGGCCGCACCCCAGGCCTTGCATATAGTGTGGGGTGTGATAAGCTATAATACTCATTCCCCTTTGGTGTTTCTGGAGCGGACGCTAACCAGCGCTCTGTACGTGCAAACTGTTGTTAGACCCGTCCTTTCACAGTTCTTGCAACAGTAACATGGTATTTTGTTCCAGAAGCATAATGCTCGCCCACACACTGCCAGTGAAACTCAATGTTCTACGCAAGACGTGCAGCAGATCTACACCTACATCTGCATCTACATTTATACTCCGCAAGCCACCCAACGGTGTGTGGCAGAGGACACTTTACGTGCCACTGTCGTTACCTCCCTTTCCTGTTCCAGTCGCGTATGGTTCGCGCGAGGAACGACTGTCTGAAAGCCTCCGTGCGTCCTCGAATCTCTCTAATTTTACATTCGTGATCTCCTCGGGAGGTATAAGTAGGGGGAAGCTATATATTCGATACCTCATCCAGAAACGCACCCTCTCGAAACCTGGACAGCAAGCTACACCGCGATGCAGAGCGCCTTTCTTCAGAGTCTGCCACTTGAGTTTGCTAAACGTCTACGTAACGCTATCATGATTACCAAATAACTCTGTGACGAAACGCGCCGCTCTTCTTGGGATCTTCTCTATCTGCTCTGTCAACCCGACTTGGTACGGATCCCACACTCATGAGCAATACTCAAGTTCTACGTCGAACATGTGTTTTGTAAGCCACCTCCTTTGTTGATAGACTACATTTTCTTAGGACTCTCCCAATGAATCTCAACCTGGCACCCGCCTTACCAACAATTAATTTTATATGATCATTCCACTTCAATTCGGTCCGTATGCATTCTCCCAGATATTTTACAGAAGTAACTGCTACCCGTGTTTGTTCCGATATCATATATTCATACAATAAAGGATCCTTCTTTCTGTGTATTCGCAGTACATTACATTTGTCTATGCTAAGGGTCAGTTGCCACTACCTGCACCAAGTGCCTATCCGCTGCAGATCTTCCTGCATTTTGCTGCAATTTTCTAATGCTGCAACTTCTCTGTATACTACAGCATCATCCACGAAAAGCCGCATGGAACTTCCGACACTATCTACTAGGTCATTTATATATATTGTGAATAGCAATGGTCCCATAACACTCCTTTGTGGCACGCCAGAGGTTACTTTAACGACTGTAGACGTCTCTCCACTGAGAACAACATGCTGTGTTCTGTTTGCTAAAAACTCTTCAATCCAGCTACACAGCAGGTCTGATATTCCGTAGGCTCTTACTTTGTTTATCAGGCGACAGTGCGGAACTGTATCGAACGCCTCCCGGAAGTCAAGGAAAATAGCATCTACCTGGGAGCCTGTATCTAATATTTTCTGGCTCACATGAACAAATAAAGCGAGTTGGGTCTCACACGATCGCTGTTTCCGGAATCCATGTTGATTCCTACAGAGTAGATCCTGGGTTTCCAGAAACTACACGATACGCGAGCAAAAAACATGTTCTAAAATTCTACAGCAGATCGACGTCAGAGATACAGGTCTATAGTTTTGCGCATCTGCTCGACGACCCTTCTTGAAGACTGGGACTACCTGTGCTCTTTTCTAATCATTTGGAACCTTCCGTTCCTCTAGAGACTTGCGGTACACGGCTGTTCGAAAGGGGGCAAGTTCTTTCGCGTACTCTGTGTAGAATCGAATTGGCATCCCGTCAGCTCCAGTGGACTTTCCTCTGTTGAGTGATTTCAGTTGCTTTTCTATTCCTTGGAGCTGAGCACCACGATCTCCGGACTTGTCTCTAATCGTGCAGGTGTGAGTTGTAATGATACAAGAAGTCACACTTGCGACCCGTCAGCGAACAACTCTTACCGAACTACGTGAACGAGTCGAGAAGGCGTGGCATAACGTGTCCCAGGACCGTATTCGCTGTCGATCGACTAAATCCCGGAGTCAGCGCCTGTCGCCTGTAAAGTTACACCACTTACTAATACGCATGTTTCAGCATGGGTCGAAACCTGGTACGTCAGAACCGTTATTGAACATTATTACGAACTCGTTAGAAGCGGAAAACTGTAAAGTATGCCAAGGTGCACAGATCTCACAAACTGTATGTGGAACGAAACAGATGAATGATACCTGTGAAACGAAGCAGGTGAACGATATGAAACGTTTAACACTACTGTAATTTTACTTTTGAGCTTATTAATGATACTGACGGTCTGAATGAGAGGACATATTGCATTGTGATAAAAATTATACATAACGTCATTGTAAAGTATTCCTTTCTAGAATACTGGCATATTTGTGACCATCTAGTAATTCGCAAACACTATAACTTTGTAGAGAGGTAGTAAACCTCAAAAGAACTGATGTGCCAAAAAATGGTCCAAATGGCTCTAAGCACCATGACACTATACTTCTTAGGTCGTCAGTCCCCTAGAACTTAGAACTACTTAAATCTAACTAACCTAAGGGCATCACACACATCCATGTCCGAGGCAGGATTCGACCCTGCGACCGTAGCAGTCGCGCGGTTCCAAACTGTAGCGCCTAGAACCGCTCGGCCACCACGGCCAGCATTAATGTGCCATTAGAAGATAATTTCTCTTAAGAATCATCCCACAGGACGTTAACGCCACTGCAAATTTTATGACTGACTGTTGCTTTCACTTGCACCACTGTTTAGTAGATAGAAAGTCTTGAATGCAAAACAACTTTCCTTTCCGTTCTGAGAACAATGCCTCATTATGTGACACACAATTGAATTCCAAATGTCTGACAGGCTGCATTGCCAGGTGAATAAAGTGGGCGGGAAGTTCTGTTTTCCACCTTTACGTAAAAGAAGCATTACTCCATCCTGTGGTAGTGTACACAGACGTCTAGCGAAGGTACGCCGCCAGGGACCTAATTAACGGTCCGTGAAAAACATATTTTTTGTTTTCTCGTCCACTCAGAATTTCGAAGGGCTCTTGGGATTCAAGCCACATTAACCAGTCATCCCGCATCACAGATTATGAACTGATGCCTCTCGTCAATTACTGTCGAAATCCCAGAGGTAATTTAACGAAATTAGTGAACAATCGGGATTTAAAGATTTATGAAAAAATGAGTTCACGTGTGAATGAAACAAGGACCCGATCTAATTTCGTATGCCACCACCACACTGCTTAACGACACGAAACAACTGCTGAGGTGATTTCGGAATTCTCTGCTATGGAGCTGAAAGATTCTGAAGGAATACATATTTTTAATTTTATTATGTCGGAAATTTGTTGTTTTTAAATCAGTTATTTGTTGTATTTCTTTAGAACTATCTGAAAAAAAAATTGATGAATTATTACCAATAAAAATACAAAAGCAATGGCATTTGAAATTGGGGCTTGTTTAAAGGTTTCATAGTAGTACTAAAAATTGTAAGTGCAATAGTCAACAATATGTGTTAAAATGTAATATTTAAAACGAAAACACTTCCTAATGTTCTGGAAAATTATATTTATTTGGTCACCAACTGGCTCTCGGATTATCAAGCTATCTTCAGATATCACCTGAATGTTGTAAACACAAGTGCACATGATGTGCGACATATATAGATATTATTTGTACAGAAGATACCAAAAAGAAACATAATGTTCACATAGTAAAATATTATATTTTAATCACACACAAATAAGTATATAAACTAAAAGAACGGGGGAAGCAATGTTTTAAGGGGAAATACCTTTAACAACTGTTGAGAAATAATATGAATTTACAGTGTGAATCTAGTATTGTTAACGAAAATTTAATTTAACAAACGGGGAAAAAGAAAATTGAAACTGACCATTTAATACTAAGCTTGCACTCTGTTTCATGTGTTTCTTGATTCCTAGTAGGGTCATCTTTCTGTTTTTCCCCACAGAACGTAAAACTTCACATTGTATGTCATATGAATGGTTTTCTGTTAAATGATGATCAGTAAAGTTTCAATCATTCTTCCTTAATATCCAGCTTCTTTCGTGTTCAGATAGCCTGATTATCACAGCTCACTGACCGATACTGCTCAATGTATACCTTTTCATACTACTTCCATATGATTTTGTACACACCAAATTGTGCCAAGGGTTGTAATTTGGCTTTAGTATTGAATATTTTTTATATACAATTGGTGTTACAAATTCAGGTTTGTGGTTAAGAGACTTTTACTTATTTGCAGGGTTGTCTGAAATGTTGGCACTACATGGGATTTTGCATCATGCTTTGAAACCATTGCTGTTGTCCAGCGTACAGAAACGACAATGCACTATCGAATGGAAAGCATAACTCTATTTTCCAAAGAGCCTGCAGCGTAGTGTAAGTCAGCAAATGACATATTTATAAGGAATGTCCAAACTCGCTGCATTGTGATATAAAATTTTATTTCTTTACCTTTCTCTACAGATCTATAGTAGCTGTGACTAAAGTGCCATTATCGAATGGCCTTCGGTACTGTGTAGGTGACACTATTTTCATTATACATACATATGTTACAGCAAAAAATTGAGCATTGACTGTGTTGGTGTTGTAACGGAACATATTAAAAGCTTTACTTTACCGAAGTATGCGATACCCTCCAAATTCAACCAGTTTAATGAGTATTTATGATTATAGAAAAGTTATTGTGTATGTTAATAATGATTGCATAACATGTCTGCATAAACAGTCAACCCATTAAATTATACTGAGTAACTGACCCACACAAAAGTTTATATCACTTGATCACTGATACAGCAAATGTAATCATGTAAAAACACTAAGTTCATCTTAAATAATTATATAAAGTACGAAAAATAGTGGCCAACTTAGGTATTTTGGATCTCCTTAAATAAAAATCACCCAGTGAAACCTATTTGTTCACTAGGAGCGTTTTCACTCAGTATTCATGTAAGCAATCCTATTTTAGACGAAAACCAATGTAATTCTTAATAATTCATGTTATTTACTTATTTATGCAAATTAGAGAAGTCAATTGACAAACTTCTAAAAAACGGCCTTTTTGTAACAAAGAATTATTCTGTCAAGTCAACAAATCTGTCTGTCATTTTAATAACATGTTAAATTATGTCACTCGATGCAAATTAATAACTTTTCTGCACAAATTATGATAACAGATGTACATGTGACTTGTAAACTATATCTCTTTTCAGTAGTTCTTTGACAATGTTATAAATACGAGCAGCAAGAAGGGTCGAGAGGCAGTCGGAATGTCACTTTGGTAAAGTGTGTTTGTGTGTTATTGTTTGAGGTGGATAAACAATGCAAAGAACATGTAATGGAAGTACTACTTTGTGTTGTGTCATGGTCTTTGGTGGACAGTGGAATTAAGATGGCCACCAGAGTAATAAATATTTGAAGTTTACATATTTGTTGGTTTCGCTCGTTCTTTATCATCAAATGCACATAAAAAACATGGGACCTCATGTTTTTAACCCTAGACAACCAGATTTAGAGCCAGCATCACCATCGAGACACAGCAGCGATCCAGCAAGTAGCAGCGATTACACAACACAAATGCATTTTAAAGGCGCCAACCTAACATCAAGTGCTAACAAGCAAATGGGAGTGAAATAGTGTGATTATAGCAATTAGCAATATCTACGACCAGGCGACCATTACAAAAGTGGGGGCTCGTCCGGGATCTTTAAGTGCATCGATGATAATAGTGCAGCGATAAATTTCGTAAGTGCTTAGCATTCCAAAAAGGTTTATTTGTGCAGTGTGGCAACAGTGAAAATATGTCAAAAATAAATAAATTGTGTTTGTGCGACTACCAAAAACCATCATCACACCGCTCAGAAGATTAACATCTTGATTATGTCAATGGAATTCATCAATCAAGACTTCAGCTTCGATAAAACCGAATATAAGTGAAGAAAGTCAACAAGAACACCGATCACGACATCATAGCATAGCTACATAAAGCAAGGTATTTTGTTGTTGTCATTTAAAATAATTAATAGTTAACATGTCTCTACCTGAGAGTGATGAGATCGTAGGAAATGTAAAAATTGAACCAGGGGATGGTGAACAATTAAACTTAACAGAGTGGCTAGCAGGGTTTGCAACTCAAATAAGCTCGCAACTTAAACAATCAAGTGAACAAGTACGTTTGGATTTTAAACAATCAAGTGAACAAGTAAGTTTGAAACTCACAGATAGATTGGATAAGTTAAGTTTGGATTTTGATCTATTAAGTACTCATCTCAATGAGAAGTGTGAGGAAATTAAAACTACCCTCAGTAAGGACACTAGAGAACAGTTGATACACTTCAGAAAAGAATTTCAAGTTAAAGTTGAAAGTTTAAATGGAAACATACAAGCTAACACAGACAGCATTGCTGTCATCTACAACAGAGTAGATACTGAAGTTGAAAGATTAGATCAGAGAATAGACAAAACTTCAGAAAGCCTTAAACAAGAATACAACCTGTATACCACTAATGTAGATACAAAAGTAGAAAATATACACACTAAATATACACAATTGGAGGACGCATTGATGTCCAAACAAACGATTTACAATCAAAATACAATGCATGGGCACATCCAAGTGAAATGCTTTCCTGGTGAAAATCTGCACCCTATTGACTTTATTCACCAATGTAAGGATATGTTTGTTGTAGGAATGTCAGATAACATAAAAATTAAGTTAGTAAAACGGTTTCTAGAAGGGGAGGCCCTATCCTGGGCAAATGAGAATAATGATTCTTGGAATACTTTTGAAGAGTTTGAAGCTAAGTTTATTTGCAAATTTTGGTCACAATCCATACAAGCCAGATTAAAGTCAGAATTTCTAAATGGACCAGTGTATAGAGGGAAAGTAGGGGGAATGCAAAAATTTTGCAGAGATCAATTGAAAAAACTTGCTCACTTGAATAACTCTTTTGATATTATGACACAAATTAATGTTTTAAAAAGAAGGTTACCAGAGAGACTGCAGTGGGAATTGGTCCATGGACCAGATGATTCAATGGAAGAATTCCTGAAATTTGTAGATAGATTACATAGGGCCTTAGAAAGAGAAAATAACGAAAGTTTTGGCTCTGGCAACAACCAGTATGGGGGGTGGAACAGGAATGTAAATAGAGATTATTATGGGAGGAGAGACTTTGAAAATCCTGGAAATAATGCTCCAAATAGGGGAGATAGGAGATATGAAAATGATTTCAGAAACAATACACAGGAGGGAGGATGGAGGAGAGATAACAGGAATGATAGAAATAGGTATTGGGGAAGAGAACAAGATAGAAGGGGGTTTGCTGAAACTAGTGAACAAAACGACAACTACAAACGGACAGACCGAGGGAACCAGCCGGGAAACGGTGGACAGTCCCACTAGATGTCCGTAGTTTTGGGGCTAGACAATATTATGACAGGACAACACATAACCGGAACTGGAAAAGGAGAGGATGCAATGTAAAGAGTAAGTACCATGAAAATACTGATGTTGTTAGAATGAATAAATTAGAATTTAATAAAAGGTTTTGGGATACTATGAGTAAAAGTGATACAGTTAATAAAAACAGTGTTCAAGCACAGGTATTTAGTGAAAGTGCATAAGTTGAAGGTATTGCAGAGTTCCATAGTTGGGCTGAAAAAGATACTGGTGTTAATAACAAGTCAGACACACCACAAATAGAATCTATTTTGGGGGGTTTATTTGATAAGGAGGGTGATGACGAAGTGTTTAATGGAGCCAAAGACTCAATTGCTGAGATTCAGATACATAGGGGGGAAACAGAATATGGGGTTGTTGTGGAGTAGGAGGAAGAAGTAATAGAGGGACATTTAAATAATGATCCTAAAACAAGTGATGTTATTGATGAGAGTGTGGAGGAAGAAATAAAAGTATTTGTAGAATTGAAAAGTGATTATGTGGGAAAGGTAAATGATGTGACATACATGGGTAATAATGAGGTTAATATAAGTGAAATGCAGACTAGGGAATGTGTATCTGAGGACAAGCTATTGCCGATTGGGAACTATGAAACACTAATCTATGAGAATGGTAATAATAATATTAAAGAAAATATAAAGGGATGGAATGTAAATGTGTGTTTTCAAGAAAAAGGGGAAAAGTTTTTAGAAGTTTTGTGGAACAACTATGGAAACTGTATAAACAAAGATGCCTTTTGGAAAGAATTACCAAAGGTAAGTGCAACCTTGTATCCTACATGGTGGACAAGAATCCGTAGTGGACTTTATAAAAAAGGGGGTGAAAACAGTAGTTTGTTAAGTGACAACACAGTGTTAAAAGGAACAGGTGAAAACAAAGGTTTATGTTTAATTCTCAATGCTTTGCAAACAGAGAGGGGTGTGTCTAAGTGTAGGAAAGAGACATTAGGCTTAGGAACTAAAGAAATTGAAAATGATCTATTGTTTGAAAATACTGAAATAGACAAAGATGTTGAGCTAGGTTGTCCATATGTTAAAGGAAACATTGACATTTGGCCATTTGAAAAGACCCTGGAAAAGTTACAGATCTCTGAGAGAATGTTTTTATATTTTTATTGTCACTATTGAATATTAAATTTTGAGACATCATCTTTACTTGCAACGGGCAAGAAGGTGACAAACATTTATTACTTTCCTTTTGCATTATTGAATATGGGACATACTTGCACCAAATAAAAGGCAATGTAAAAATTGTTGTGCAAGACCCATCATTTTGTTACTATTGTGTTCTTAGGCAAAAGATTTGTGTACAATTTTCTACAGCTAATCAGATGTTCACCAAGTTTGATGTTTGTGTTATGTTGTGACAAATTTAAGTGTGCAATTTTAGTATTAATATGTTCTTGTACTATCTTGACTATGTCGCAATGGGAGACAATATTTAAAAAACTCTTCTTTTTTTTGCAAATGCATATTATACTCATACATGTGACTTCTCTAGTGTTTGTGTTTATATATTATGTCCTTACTTATAATTCTGTTCTTTGTTTTCATTTCTTTTATGTGGCTCAAAAAGAACAGACAGTTGCAATATTTTCCTATGGACATATGACCTGTCCATCTATATAATATATTTATGTTCCTTCTATTATCTTGATTAATCTGTGACTCAATGAGAACTGACTTTGAAATAATTTACAAATATTTTTTATGTATCTTAAAATCGCATGTGATATATTTGTGTCTGTTTTTGATCATTTTCCATGTGGCTCACTGGGAGCAAAGATTAACATTTTTTTTTACTTTCATATATTACTAAATATTTTTATTATGCTGTCATTCTGAGAGGCATAACACAAAGTGCATTTGAAACAACACAACTAAAATATTTGCAGGAAAAAGTCATTTTGAAACGGTGTAACGGTCATTGCATACATACACATTATGCATAGTTAAACAAAAAAAAATTATTAAAGTAGTACTTTTCCAAATTTTAACCATTTGACACATTTGTCCTAGTCGGCTAATATCATTAACGTTCTGTAAATGATATTACCCGAGGGGGGTATTGTAACGGAACATATTAAAGGCTTTACTTTACCAAAGTATGCGATACCCTCCAAATTCAACCAGTTTAATGAGTATTTATGATTATAGAAAAGTTATTGTGTATGTTAACAATGATTGCATAACATGTCTGCATAAACAGTCAACCCATTAAATTATACTGAGTAACTGACCCACACAAAAGTTTATATCACTTGATCACTGATACAGCAAATGTCATCAAGTAAAAACACTAAGTTCATCTTAAATAATTATATGAAGTACGAAAAATAGTGGCCAACTTAGGTATTTTGGATCTCCTTAAATAAAAATCACCCAGTGAAACCTATTTGTTCACTAGGAGCGTTTTCACTCAGTATTCACGTAAGCAATCCTATTTTAGACGAAAACCAATGTAATTCTTAATAATTCATGTTATTTACCTATTAATGCAAATTAGAGAAGTCAATTGACAAACTTCTAAAAAACGGCCTTTTTGTAACAAAGAATTATTCTGTCAAGTCAACAAATCTGTCTGTCATTTTAATAACATGTTAAATTATGTCACTCGATGCAAATTAATAACTTTTCTGCACAAATTATGATAACAGATGTACATGTGACTTGTAAACTATATCTCTTTTCAGTAGTTCTTTGACAATGTTATAAATACGAGCAGCAAGAAGGGTCGAGAGGCAGTCGGAATGTCACTTTGGTAAAGTGTGTTTGTGTGTTATTGTTTGAGGTGGATAAACAATGCAAAGAACATGTAACGGAAGTATTACTTAGTGTTGTGTCATGGTCTTTGGTGGACAGTGGAATTAAGATGGCCACCAGAGTAATAATTATTTGAAGTTTACATATTTGTTGGTTTCGCTCGTTCTTTATCATCAAAAGCACATAAAAAACATGGGACCTCATGTTTTTAACCCTAGACAACCAGATTTAGAGCCAGCATCACCATCGAGACACAGCAGCGATCCAGCAAGTAGCAGCGATTACCACAACACAAATGCATTTTAATGGCGCCAACCTAACATCAAGTGCTAACAAGCTCCATAAATGGGAATGAAATAGTGCGATTATAGCAATTAGCAATATCTACGACCAGGCGACCATTACAGTGTCTAAGTATGGTTGCTTCAGTTTGTAGTGGTCTGTGTTTATAGCTATAGTAGGTGATTTTTATTTGTAGATTTTTATTGTGTAGGTGTTTTTTATGCTTTTGTTAACGTATGTCTTCGATAGTTTTCGAAATTATAACAATCTCGTACATGCTATATTGACCTTCTGACTTAGGTTTTCAGAGAATGTGTATGAGCAGCGATGCAAAAAACGTGTCATCTTCGGCTGTGACCTGTATTTTAAATTTATCCGCCTTCTTGTTCAAATACTTCCATATTTTTTTAAAAGTAATATTGATATTTTAGAGCCATCTGTTCGTTCAATACAGGTAATTACCAAGAATGCTTGCAAGCGATATATGTCGAATGCGCAACAGTCGCGGCGCTAGATATCGATTTTGTTTACAAAGATGAGACATAACCTGCGGTGAAGGATCTTGCTTCGAGTGACAAAAGTAACACATAGTAGGCGATAAAGAATATTTATTTTCGGTAGACTCGTAGAAATGACTGAAGCAGCTATAGCTTCCGGTAGTGTTAGTGATTTGGGGTGGCGTGATTTGATTCCTAGGTTGAGAACCATTGAAAGTTATTTGGACTTCTGTTGGGAGTACCATCTGTTGCTGAGTCACAGCGCTAGAAGTTTCGTGGTTTGTTATGGCTGAAGTGCGTCAAACTTTATTAAAAAAGTAGCGATTGTGCCTCCTCTTTACAGCTGTATTGTAGCAAATCTCGGAAAAAAATATGTACAAGGAAAAACAGATGGGTTTTTGATTCTAAACTAACAAAATACCAGAGCAGTATCTTGGGTTCCTGCTGAATTAAAGATTACATCCTGGAAAACACAACGTAGGAAAATAGACTGTCGATTCATATTGTCTGTGCATATTACGATTTCAGTCGAGAAGCGTGATACGTAATTGTGACTAATGGCAGTGGTCGTATAGGTGGAGTGTGAACAAGAAGGTGGAAATTTATGAGTCACGCATAACAGCTCAAAAATACAGGAAAGAACGTTTTCTAAAGAATGAAACCGAACAGGTTTGGATATTTGGAGGCATAGATAGAGGCTCAAGAAAATCTTTAATTGTGAAAGTGTATTACAGAACTAAGCAAACTTTTGTGCCTCTTATTAAGAACTTCATCTTGCCTGGCACCAAAATCATTACAGACGGATGGAAATTGTACAGCACTTTGAAGGAAAGATTTCACCACGAGTTTGTAAACCGTTCCGTCGAATTCATTTCTTCTGTTGATCTGTCTGTGCACACACTGAACATCGAGCGATTACGGAATCCCCTGAAATCATCCATCAAAGGATAAGGACGACCGGGAAACCGAAGACTTCCGTGCGAGGCTTTGTCAGTTTTCTGTACAGATATTGATAGAGTGTACCCTGACTATGGAAAAAAAAAGGAATTCTACTGGCAGCGTACACATCACGCGTATTTGTCCAGGACGAATATAATGATGACGAATAATGTAAGTGAAACTATATTTAACATCGTTACTGGACACTTTTCATGTATTGTTTTCGTCGTTGTCAACGCTATAACGGAAATCCGCGTCGTTCGTCTTTCGTCATAGTATTTCCGGTCGCTCTACAGTCGACACAGAATCGATATCTTGCTCCACGACGGTTGGGCTTTCGACATATATCGCTTGCAAGCGTTCTTGGAAATTACCTCAGTGTCTTTTGCATGGTTTCTTATGTGTATATAAATTTCAAGTTACTCGAAAATTTCATGATGGTCCTTCCGGAATTTTAAGAAGTACCCGCAATGTGTGTTCAAGTGTATCTACTGCGCTGACTGGTTTTTATGCGGAGAAAGAAATTTTCTTGGTTGTTATCAATATTTCAAACGTGTTCATTGAACCGCGTGAGTAATTTTCTTCCGTTGCGAACTATGTAGAATTTATTACAGCTGTTACATGAGATTTTGTGTATACCAAGGCTTGCAAATATTGATGTTTTTGTTTCTCCTGATCGTAATTTCAGTTTGAGGGTTTCAGTGGTTCGGAAACCAAGCTGTATAATGGCAAGTCTGAATAATGCGTTAATTCTGTCCGAGATTTGACACATGTAAGCAGTTGATATTATTTTGTTTTCTTTCTAGATATTGCTTTTTGGCTAGTTGTATTTCGCTGTATGCTGTACATGCAAAACGATTAGTAAAAGAATATCAATCTAAATTCGACATTTACCCTTGAATAAAGACTCTTATATGTAATGTATCTACAGAACACGAAGTTGACTTGCTTAATAAAGGGCTTAACCAGAAACTAGTGCGAAACTTACATGACTTGTCCATGAAACACTGGATATCTACTATGAAATTTGGAGAAGATATACACGATCTCACATTCAGGAAATTAGATGAGCTTATAGTGAACTTAGGAAAGGTAACTGTGAAATATAAATATTAGTCGTCTTCAGAACATAGAACTCTCAAAAGTATTAACTATAAATTATCTACGAATACTGCTTTAGTTGTAGCAACTGACAATGGAATCACTTTCGCCCTTATGTATCACACTGGTTACATAGTTGAAGTTATGTCTTTCTTTGATACGAACAAAGTCACTGACCATACCTGTGACAACACTAACAGATTTGTGCAGAGACAAGTAAGGCTCTCAAATCCTGTACTGCCATTTTAACTGAATTTGGGAAAGAAACTGGGGTACTTACGAACCCTTGCATACCTAAACCACATGCACAACCTAAGACACCCAAGCCATCGATTCCTATACACCCAATAGTCAACTGAATGAACAGATCGATTTACCTAGTAAGTGGAAAGATCACTAGCATGATGACAAAATTATTTAGATGGAATAGAGAATATACACGAAAACGCTCACTCTTTAGCAAAATAGATAAAAGACATCCAGATCCCACCCAATCCTAAGCTCATCGGTTTTGAAATCACCATTGTGTATGTAATTGTGCCAGCACAAGAAAAAATACAAACCAACAAACATAAATCAATGCAGATCACAAAATCGTTAATAACCGTGTCACATAAACTTATACCTCTTTTGGAAAACGCATTATTTCTAAACTACATTGAATTTAATAATAAAATCTATACCCAGGCTGATGGGGTGACAATGGGTATAAGTAAAGCAGGTACAATTGTCGACATTTTCCTGAAAAAACTGGCACAAAAATTCTTCATTTCTAATTGGCCTAAATTAAAGAGCAAAAATTGTATATTACTATAGATATAAGTGAGGGTAATACCCATTTGCTAATTAGTGGCGCTCACAGAAACATATGAGAAATTCAGCGTGCCTTAAACACTCTACATCCAAAAATCAAGTTCAAGATGGTAAAAGAGTTAGACAATACCATAAATTACTTGGACCTTACGAGCAGCAGAAAGGGCGGTTACCACAAATTTTATGTATACACAAACCGCACCTAGCATCATAAATGCAAAATCCTGTCACACAGCGTTAAAAAAACTCCCATATTTTCGCTCCGTTCTTAACAGACAGCAATAGCTACTACAAGAAGCACACATGGTTGAACAACATATGGACATATTCCAATATACATCGTATAAAACAATTTCGACCCTACCATCGTCACTAAATTCAAAAACTAATTACATGACACCCAGGAGAAAACAATACACAGTTAAGGTGAATAATCAAAGAAACAATATCGAGAAAGAAAAGAAAATACATACCACCTGTTTATATGGGACAGATTTCTGATAGAATTAACGCATTATTGAGACCTGTAAACAAACAACTAGCTTTCCGGAATATTAAAACATCTAACTGAAAATACTATCAGGTAACATAAAACCACCGGTCTATGCAAGCCCTGGTGTATAGAAAATCTCATGTAACAGCTGTTATAACTTCTGCATAGGCCATACCGAAGAAACTTTCTCACACAGCTTAAAGAACACACTAGAAACGGCGATAACGTCCTATCAGAATTTTTCCCCATCTAAAAGCACTCCAACATACGGTAGATGCAAATGAACACTCATTGCCGGTACGTCATAAAATTCTGAAAGATCCTACCACGAACATTCTGGAGGTACTTGAAATTTATATACACGTAATAAACCAACCATAAGACATATTGAACGAACAGATGGATCCAGAACATCAATATTAGTTTTAAAATATTTACCGAAATATTCGAAAAGGAAGACGGATAAATTAAAAGCGCAGTGCACAGCCAAAGATGAAGCATCATTGCTTCGCTACTGATACACATCCTCTGGGAACATATGTCAGAGGGTCAACACGGTACGTACGAGAGTGGCACAATTTCGAAAAATTATAGAAAATATAAGTTAACAAAAGCATACACGTCAAACAGAAAACAACTACCCAATAAACACTGATAAGTTAGTTGGACTCACGATCGCTATACTCACAGACTGCTACAAAAATACAGTAACCATAATTATACATGCAAACAAATAATGTATTATCATCCGTATAATAGTGACTATACTTTGTAAACATATGACATCGTAGCTCCGAAACTGCCAAATTACTCCATGGCGACGTCGTGCACTTGCACAGTGTTGTACTGCGCGTGTGTTAAGAAACGATCACGCTGTCACACATTTCTAGCCAGCCACCAGAGGTGCTGTGTTTTATATGTGTGTGTTTTGTTTTTGTTATTCTTTGATTACGCTTTTTTTATTGTTTTGTATCTTCCATGCCGGTAGTTATATCGCCCATAATTTCGATATGACGCTGATGACTTTGTTCCCTGCATGTTAAGTTACGTTCAACTGCAAGCTCGGAACGATCGAACAAGCCATGTATTCTTTGCAGTCTTCTGTGGCTGAGAGAAATAAAGCTACGTTAATATCGTCGAAGGAGTTTTTGTGTAGTGTGGTTCCGACGTTCGAACGAGAGCCTTCCCAGCTAGTACCGACATACCGACATAATAAAATTAATAACTACCTTCCCTCAAATATTACAGAACGACAGCAAAATACAGCTGCCAGCGATGATATATGTATATAAATCCATGTAGACAATATGTACGTAAGTAGCAATCCATGTTCAATATTTCAATTTTTTACTGTAACATAAGTATGTTTAATCAAAATAATATCACCCACATTTAACAGCAGGTCACTCGTTAATGCCATTTCAGCCATAGCTACTACAGAACTGTAGTGAAAGTAAAAGAAATAAAAATTAATATCACACAGCTGCGAGTCTGGACACTCTTTATGTTACTTGCTGGAAAACTGCACATTTGTGAATCTGTGGGTGCTGGGAGTGTGCAGAGATTACCGTACCTGTAGCTTTGTTTTCTCTGTAAATTCAAAATTTGTATCTTATGGTACTAATAACTATATTAAGACCCAAGAAAAATAATAGATGGTCCACACAGCTCCATTGTAAACTGAGTTTTCTTATGTTGTGGGTTGAAATGTAGCAGTAATGCGTCTAATTCTTAGTGGTACCAGTCCACAAACAAAACACATCACCCACATATCTGAACCAGTAGGCAATATTACAATTCATTGCCTCTCTTCGTAAGAAAATTTTTCGAAATTGTCCATAAAATTTTCAGATAGTATTGGGCTAAAGATAACTACGCTATCTATTTTTAAACTACAAGTAATACTGTTTTACAAACATTCAGTAATACCAGTTATATCGTATTAATCGAAGAGATTTGTGCAAACGATCTATTAACATGTTCATGCATTCATGAGTGGGAACATTTTGTAAATACGCTAGTGACCTCGAATGATACTAGTTTAGAACTGGGTGGGATTTGCATATCCCTCATTTTATCAACAACAAGCATAGATTTTTTTGATACTAACCTTAGGTTTGAAATTGGTTTTCTTATTAATGATACATTCTAGCTCCTAGATTATATGGCGTACCCAACTTAAATAAGGATGGTTTTACAATACGCCCTTTAGAGTCATCCTATTCTGCTCCTTGTTACCTACTAGCGAGAGGGCTACATGAAATCATTAAAAAGAGAACACATTTTAACATACGTTTGGCATAAAAAACTTTATGCTTCTTTTAATAAAATTAAAGATTCGCGAGTCTCATCCATCCTATTAGGACACTAACACGTAGACTGATTTCAACACTCATTCATAATCCACTTGTGTACATACCGATTAGTCATTCTATTTAGACAAAATACATGCTGAAGGATATTTATACAAAAAAAGAAAAAAAACATGTGGAGGGGGGAGTCTGATTCTGAATATGTTCAGCTTTTGTCATTAGACGCAGCGCTACCATCAGAATTAGCCCTTAGATCATAAATCAGATACTTTACACTGAACAAAAATACATAACAGTGTCCACACAGCACAAAAGTCGGCTAGGAAAGCCTCATCTGTTGTACGCTTAGCGAGGGAAGCTGGAAACATGAATCGCAAAATTTGACACGAGAAAATTGCCAACTCGCGTAATTGAACAACAAAAATGCACGCATGAAAACCTTACAGAAATGAAACGGAGTTTTGTTGTCAGTGACCTCATTTCAAACGAATGACGGCCAGATTTTGGGAGTATAAGCTAAGAGCCTTCACAGTAGCTACTCAATCCTGCACAATTAAACATGCCATGTAATCGATTACGTCTATTTATACATACAAAAGGCTACGAACTGTAAGCCCGTAGCATCTTCGGATGAACGGACTCCGCTTATAGCGTCTTTGACAAAAGCGATTGTGGAATTTGTATAGAGCCAAGAGTAGGCTCTCAATGAAAGGCTTAGATGCTTCTGCCACCTTACAGATCTTCCAACATGTAGTGAAGAGGTGTCGGAATCCTTGTAGTACATTACATGCAGGAGGCGGTTACATACCTATTTTTAATTTTGATTCTCCTAGAAAGTAGCAGCAGCTCTTGCTGGCATGTAACGACGTTGACTAATGTGAGGTATACCGCTTGTGATTTCGGACGTTGATCGAGTGGAAACCAAAAAATGGCTAGTGTACTCAAAGTAGAAAACAGAGATAAGGTTGCCGCCAGGTATGGAGCTCGGCCGTCGGTGGCGCGACTTCAGAGATGGTGGAGGTAAGAGCAACGCTTAACTGCAGGATAATAAAAAAACTGCCATAACAGATTAATGGTATTGGTAGTGTGAAAGATGCGAGTCGATCTGGAAGACCCACATCGGAAGACAACGCGAATGTTTTCAGCACACGTAACCCCACAAGACAAGCTGCTAAGGAAACAGGATTGTGTCGTCACACGGTAATGATCATTTCAGAAAGTGAGCTATTTGTTCGACCTTGGATGTAACATTACGTGGAACAACTGTTCGACGAGGAATGCGACATGAGAATGAAACTTGGCGAGGTTATGCTTGGATGGGGAGATGATTATCCCGATCTGAACGACAGTATCCTCTGATCTGATGGAGAATTATTTCACGATGGAGGTGAACAGTCGCAGCTGTCGTTATTGCTCAAATTTATTTCAAAATTCAGCAATGAAGACCAAAGGTAGCAATGTTTTGTGGAGTGACGTCAAGCAGATTGATTGGCCCATAGTTACCACACGACACCTTGAATGATGCATCTTACTTCGAGATGCTTCAAACGCACGTATGGCCTGTAATTAAAGAGCGGAAAAATGGAAGGGAACTGCTGTTCGTGCATTACACAAGTCTACTGAGGGAATGGCGTGATGACAGTTTCCCTGGCAGATGGACTGGCCGCCGTGGATCGACAGAATGTCCTGCATGCAGCCTTAATCTAATCCTATGTGACTTCTTTCTTAGGAGTTGGGCTAAAGAACAAGTGTACAGCTTAAAGTCAAGGGGTGTAAAGTGTTTTGAACAAAACTTTCGTGAAGTGTTTCCAAATGTCTCAGTTGAGATGCTAAGAAAAGCTATGGAGTCTGCTGGATACAGAATTTGTGTTGAAAATAAGGGCGCATATGTTGAAACGTAACTTAATTACGAAACAGTAGATGCCAATAATGCCTTCAATGAAAATAAAACTATGATGAGTTGTATACTTTTTGATGTATTCGTTGTTACAAATAGGTGTTCATTTTACAACCGCTCTGTAGTGAAGTCAACGAAGGAAATTTGTATACTCGAACTTCTGCACCGAGGCAGGACGGAATGTAACGAATGATATACCAAAAAGCCTGACCGGAGGGATATGACTGTGGGAGTGAGTGTGGAGAGGTAACATTCTTAGGTTTTTATTGACTGTCTCGAAAATTACGGCTTCTAGCGAAACACTTTCCAACTACAAATTAAATTACATTAAATTTGCAATAAAAAAGATCGTATTAATTTTTTCGCTAGTACTAACAGTTTCCGCGTTGCAGGAGCTGGAAAAATCACAGATTTAAAAGAAACAGTCTTTTATTGGTATACAATTAATGTATACTGTTAAATGACACGGGTTAAGAACAAATATTAAATGCTTGCATCACATATAAATGAGGCAGAACCGTATTAACGGATAAATTACCTTTTGTAATTGTATCATCGTGGAAAGGCGAGTTTAAAATTTAGATACGTGACGGAAAGTAGGTCGTCGGATTATGGACATGCACTTCTCTCATTCATAGGTCTGCAAAATGAAGAGTGAGTAGGCAAATCCCCATTATCGCTTCCGGCCGTTGTGGCCGAGCGGTTCTAAGCGCTTCAGTCTGGAACCGCGCGACTGCTACGGTCGCGGGTTCGAATCCTACCTCGGGCATGGATGTGTGTGGTGTCCTTAGGTTAGTTAGGTTTAAGTAGTTCTAAGTGCTAGGGGACTGATGACCTCAGATGTTAAATCCCATCGTGCTCAGAGCCATTTGAACCATTTAAACCAATTCTCGCTAGCGCTCTATGTGGCAAAAGGGAACTACAGGAGTTTCACGAAGTTATACCGACCCTCCACAGCTCGCTTATGAACACTGGCAATTTAGTGTGCCGGAATAACTAATAACTACACGGAAATATTAATAACACTAACGTAAGATATGCGTCTGGACAGAATATAAGCAAATCTCTGCATATTCTTCTACAATGCTAGAGGAAAATAAGTTTTTATAGTTAGGCATCCTGTACGGCAGGTACAGCATTCATCTGGAAAACGCAGTTTTACCACAGTGTGTGCAGCTCGCTGTTCATTTTGTAGACACACTTTACCTCCACAGCATTTCCTGTCCAGTTGTGTCACGTGAATAGACAAAATAACTTCACTGAACTATTGTTTACATAGTAGAGCTATTTTTTGTTTATTAAGTGTGTATTTATATGCAGCTTTCACCGTAAAAAATAAACGACAAATATAAAAATATAGTAATCAATGAATTCAAAGATATGCATACATGGTTATCAACGACCTCTGTATATATAAGTGCGAAGGAAAGGTGAAGTAGTGTGAGGAGGATCAGAAACGGATTAAGCCAGTGTTGGGTCCGTAGCGAATGCTAGGAACAGGCCCTGCGGTTGCTCTGGAAATTTTAGGATATAAAATGAAGCAAACTTTTCTCAATTTACTTTCGGCAGATTTAGAGATAAAATTAACCAAGACAGTATCTCTAAGAAGCAAATGACGTTACATGTTCATTAACATGTCGTTTGGACATTTTTGTGTCATGGTGTTCCCAAACTCATTCTTTAGCCCTTTAGTAATATGTAATTGGTGATTATCAAAGACAAATAAATGGGTAAGGCTATTCCTACATTTGGGAGGTACGATTCTATCAAATTTTCCATTGAAAGTTTGTAAAGCCGCAGTTCCAGGGAATTTTGTTTTCTGTCGTCAACATTAGCAGCCACATCTGTTTTGAGCAGCACATGAAACTCCACCAGTTAGGCGTATGGCTAAGCAGAGACGATAATTGGAACTCTTTTCGAGATCTCCTCTACTGTTGAAGACTTAAGTGTAAAAGTATTCCTAATAAACCAGTCACGTGATGGTATGCTTCCACGTATTTAGCTAATGCAGACCGATATCATGAGTTATGACAATAAGCACATGAATTTCAAAATGTTTCATCGAATTTAGTAGAGCCACTGAAATTATCGTACTTTTTATTTTGTTTGCATCTTTTTGAAGTCTGTTGCTAGTATTCTTTGCAGCCCGTCAGCATTTTGGCTCTTGCTTCAGTATCTGAGAATATGGACGTTATAAAGGGCGTACCTCGTTTTAAGGTTTTGGTCAGACGACTGCAACGAAGCGTAGGAGGATTTCAAGCATTGGAGCTTTTCGTTCACAAGATAGTCATTATTACTGATTCGGAAATAGATAAATAGCAACTGTAATATTTTGTTGTCGGATCACGCATCGATAACTGATACGTTATTAAATGCACATAGGACCTATCTGTTTTTTAACTTTGGTAGTGCATATAAAGAAAACAAATAATTTTACTTTATACGTCAGTGGATATCGTTTTCCTGTCGGCTGACTGCCGGTCAGTTGATAAAATTATATTTCATGTCTTAACACCTCATGTTGTCAAACAGTAGTATTGTATACTAATGGTCCAAATCCACCAGCAAAGAAACAACGACCGTAAGGAAACATTGGAACAGTGAAACTGCAACACGTTACACAGTTGCCCATCAACAGGGAAAAAACCGCACTCTAGGCAACTCGTACGATACGTGCTGTTAAAAATGTAAACACCTTCCCGAATGACTTAACGATTGTAATACTACAGATAGAAAAATAAATAGGGTACCCATTAATTACTTTGTTATTCGTAATCAATTCCTTGAGTGAAGACATCACGTGCCGAGAGTGTATCACGTGTGCGTTGGACTATTAATGCTGCGATCGTTTACCCGAAGAGATGCTGTCAACCTGGGCAAATGCTACTTTTGCGATTTCATGATAACAGAATGCTCGCATATTGACGAGCTTCCGACCTCAATAACGCCAATAACCAACTGCAAGGGGGAGAGCGAAAACGGCACCCTCCGGTGGAATTTTCCAAGGGTAGCCTTTTAAATTTTTAGAAACGAACGACACATGTGACTACTGAGATGTGAAACTACCTCTGTTTTAAAATTCGTCATTCTTAAAATAATAGCAGCTCATAAAGTGGCCGCCTAACTTGTTTAACATCAGTATTTGCAGAAACTGTGTTGTGAATGTATGGAAATTTCTCGTTACGGTTTTTGTTGGATGATTTTTTTAGCATTTTCGTAAAAGCGTAACTCAACGACAATGCTTTTCATAATCAATCACCTTCGAAAAAGACTGTTTACAATTGGTTTTCAGAATTTCTTTCAGGCCATGCATCCGTCAGTGAGGAATTACATGAAGGTCGACCAAAGCTAGTTATTATTTTTTAAAAAAAAGGTAGTTGATGTGAGGGACGTATTTGTTGAGGATGGGCAAGACATAAATGATCAAGATTGGATGCATGTATTGTAATTGTTACTGTTGTTGACCAAAACTGTTAGTTTTAATGAAGTCACAAAGCGCTATGTTTGAAAAATGCATTCATTTCTGATGCGGCCATGCTATCACAATCTTTAACAAATTATTCACTGATACATTATTGATGTATACGCTCCTGTCCATCGTCAGCTGTCCACTTCGGTTTTTTATAATGCTCATCCAGTGTATACAGCTTATACGTCAGAAACGTTAATTAATGTATAAATGACCATATCGTTTGTAGTTCTTCAGCGCTTCCCCAGGACGTGTTGACATGTTCAATAATCGAGACTCTCAAGGAGCACATGAAGATGACAGTGAGTCACGTCGTCGAAATAGCGTTCTCGAACGACACAGAAGACCCGATTATTCGACAAGTCCATAAAATATTTGTATAATATGAAGGTATTTATTCACTTACAAAGCTGCTTATGCTGTTGCTACTCGTCATTAAATCGGTAGAAATCAAAAACTTGAAGTAAAACTTTACTTAACATCGGTCTTTACTACAGGGCACCAGCAATAAAAGGAGCATTCACAACAGTTGGAAATAAACATCAAATGGTCAGTACTGCGTACGTGACACTATATGAACATCAAAATCCGCCGGAAGAGCACGCCGGTTCGAAATTGGTAACGGTACTATTCCTCAATAAGTAGCTGGCAGTCGGTTGTTCTTACTTTTTCTAAAATAACACGTGCACACTTTTTCCTGTGCTAAATCTTAAGCGTGTAATATTAAAATATCAGTACCATGTGCAAAGCAAAACGTTTGTCACATGATGAATCAGCAAGCACACTGCCTGCAGCCAAATTACTAGCGTAAAGAGAACCGCAGGGTGCAGCGGAAATGTTACATCGTTCTGCGTAACAACGTAAGCATACAACTCGTGTGTGGAACACAGTAGAATAAATGTCTAGCTAATTTAATTGCACGTCGTGTCCGCACGTCAGCATGCTACCGACGCGTTATTACAGGTCGCTACGTGGATAAATGCGAAACAATATACCCGAAAGGTGACAGTTGCAGTTGCCACGTGACATTTGGCGTTGATATTTTTCTATTTAACCGACTGTGCTGGCAACCTTGCCCGTACTTCGCACATCAAATGGGCAGTTGAAAATCAGAAATATGAAGCTTAATCCAGTGATATCTGTTCTGTGGAAGTGCTATGGAAGATTTAACATGTGCAACATTTCGGAAAGATACTGTTGATACATTTATGAATTAGCACTCCATGTGAAAGAGCGGGAAAAATGCTTTTCTGTACTTCTAATAACAACTTACGTCTTCCATAGGTTTGAAACATATTTTATCTGAATTGTGTGAGAGTATATCGGCTTAGATACATTTTTTATTCCTTCGGGACTTTTCGTAGAACACGCTCGTAAGAACGATTCTGTTATTCACTACGTATTCACTAGTCATTTGATTCGTTTGACGCTGTTTTCCGTTCTTTAGAATCTCTTCTAATATAAACAGCTCTGCGTAACTTTTACACGCAAAATTCAGTTTAATCAATTTATCATATGCAAATCTCTCACCTTGTTATTTTGCTTTTCTGATATGGATCATCACAGCGTCGAGTTCATCATCAATGCGTGCTGTAGATCCGTGAACCTGTCCCTTCCTCTTGTAGAAATCTTCCGTTGACGTCATTCCTCGCCTATTCATTACTTGTATCGACATCTAAGTCTGTACCCACCATGCCACACTATGATGTGACGTAGAGGGTATTTTGTGTATCAATGTCGCTTCCCTTCCTTCCTACTCAACTCAGGAATAGTTCTCAAGAAGATTGATTGTTGGCAGGCCACCGTGTGATGTCGAATCTCTCTAATTTTACCATCGTGCCCTTTCCGCAGAATGTACGTGGAATACAGCAGTTTGTCGCTGGCCTCTGCTAGGAACAGAATTTTAACAGTAACCCACACAGTGATGCAATAGTATTCGCTTACTGTTTCTGCCACTTGTGTTGGCTGAGGAATTTCTGTTATGCTTTTCCGCTTACTGAGTGAACCTGTAACAAAATGCGCTGTGTGTGTGTGTTTTTTTTTTCGGTAGTATCTTTTACAGATACCAGGCTGACGATCAATATTCGCTCCTGCAGGCTGTCTTCTCTGTGGGTGAAATATACTTCCTGATAATTTTTCCAAAAGTGTCTGAGATCTGTCTTACCCGAGATTAGTGTGTATGTAAAATATACCAGTGGTGAGACGCAATCAATACCTTCAATGCGTGATAACAGCACTTACGCTGCTGATGACAGCACCATTACAGCAGAGGTTCTAAACAAATTTTTCCCATGTTCCTTCACAAAAGAAGTCGAAGTAAATATTCCAGGATTCGAATAAAGGATAATTGTATACATGAATAAAGCGCTCCAGAAAAGCAAAGCTTGACATCCATATTGTATAACAGTGAGGTTCCTTTCAGAGTATGCTGACACAATAGCAATAGAATTCATATACAACCGCTCTCTCGTAGAAACTTTCATATCCAGAGACTGGAAAGCTGCACTAGTCACACTGATACCTAAGAAATGAAATAGGTATAATTCGCTGAATTACAGACCCACATCACTAACATACATTTGCAGTTGAATTTTGGAATATACACTGTGCTCAAACATTATCAACCACCTAAAAAACCCATTTATTGGGAAATAGCCAACAGGATTTCCTATGAGCAACGGCACAGTTTGTAGAACTACTTGGGGACTATTGTCAAAGGATTGTGATAAAATTCATATTGGGGATAGTAACAGGAAGATCACCAACCCAATGACTAGTGATTCTAGCCTAAGCGTATCAGAGCAGATAACAAAGAAGTAACTGAATCTAATTCCCTAATGCCTCAGCAAAGAAGTGAATTAAAACAATTATTACAGGATTATGCTATGCTGTTTTAAGAGAAAGCGAATATGTCTGTCATTGAAACATGAGACCTCAGAAAACATATTATCACAGGTAATAATCCATTTCTTGTTCGCTAAGATATGCCACCAACCGAGAAATAAAGCGAATGATTAGCTGGAGCATTTTTGAACCTTCGAATAGTTGTGTTGTGGTCGATTACATTTGGTACCCAAGTCAGACAGAAGTGTTTGCTTTGTTCTGCATGCCAGAGGAATAAATAAAATTGTTCTTCCAGTAAGAACACAACCTTATACTACAGGAAAACTAATCCAAAAATTTCCTGGTGTCAAGATTTTGCCCATAATAGATTTAAGATCCTTGTTTTCGCAAGTTCCATTAGCCTTGGAATTAAGAAAGTGTACCACATTTCCTTTACTGGGGTGAAGTTACCAAATTACAGTACTATCGCTTGGTCTTAATGTCTGCTCGCATGTCTTGGGACCTGAACTATATGATTTGACCACACAATTCGTGGATGAGATGTAAATTGTAACACCTATTCTGGAGCAAGATGGTCAGATTGTAAGATGAGTGCTGGACAATCTCCAACTATCATGGGTGACCACCATCCTTAAGAAATCAAAATTTATGCATACTGATATCAACTTCCTCGAACATCTGATTTCATCATACGGGATTTTACCTATGAAAAGAAGATTAGCCCGAAACCCAACCACCCTTTGGCGCAAGACGAGGAATCTGCAGCCTACACGGCCACAGAACCGTCTGAGCCCCTGTTTCAGAATCTCCACTCGGCTCTGTACCAGAGGTGCGCAATCGGTCCTGTCGACTATGCAGCAAATGGTCAGCACTGCTTTCATCTTGCAAGCAAGACTGGCAGCCTTTACCACTTCTGTTAGCCGCTCGAAACCAGAGAGAATCTCTTCTGATCTAAAGTGACATACATCATTGGTACTGACGTGAGCCACCACCTGAAGTTGGCTGCACCCTGTGCTCTTCATGGCATCCAGGAGGACCCTTTCCACACCTGGAATGACTCCACCCGGTATGCACACGGAGTGCACATTGGATTTCTTACCCTTCTTGGCAGCCATGTCCCTAAGGGCCCCCACAACACGCCTAACGTTGGAGCTGCCAACTACCAATAATTCCAGGACAGGCGACAGCATCTGGCTCAGCGAGAGTGTAAGTCACAGACATCACCTGGACCTGTTTGTCAGACAAAGCAAAGAGGCCTTACGTGTGACCGCCTGGGAAGTCTTTCGCCGCCGGCTTCTCCCTGGGGCGACCCCCCACTCGACCACAGGTGAGGGGTCACCCTCAGTGCGAGCAGTATCTGGGTTGATCACTGGTGAGGACCGATCGGATGACTCTGACGTGCTGGACGTCCGTTGGATCCCCACGACCGGCTCACATCAGTGATACCCATCCACTGCAGCCTCTCAACCTGTGTAACCGAAGCCATCACAGGCTGAAGCTGCGAGCGAAGTGTCACCAACTCGGGTCGCATCCGTACACAACAGTCTCAAATGGGTCAAATGGCACTGAGCACTATGGGACTTAACATCTGTGGTCATTAGTCCCCTAGAACTTAGAACTACTTAAACCTAACTAACCTAAGGACATCACACACATCCATGCCCGAGGCAGGATTCGAACGTGCGACCGTAGCGGTCACGCGGTTCCTGACTGAAGCGTCTAGAACCGCACGGCCACACGGCCGGCAAACAGTCGCAGTACCTGTCCATACTAAAGACCGTGGAATACTAAACTATGCGGATAAACGGACTATCGGCATGTGCTGCGCAACTCTACAGTAGAACCTGACGAAAACGTACGAACTGTGTCTAGTAATACGCAGGTATTAAAACACCGAACTACCGAAGTATTCAGGTGAAACTAAGTAATTTAACCCCGATTTCCAACTTGTATTATGTCACAAAATCGGTTTACTTTCCCAAGCAAACGAAAAACGCTACAACTGTGGACATTAGATATTAAAGCTATATGCAGAAACTCAAGAAACTGAACCATTTAAGCACACAGATGATATAATAAAATTAGCTCCTGGTTGGGAACTTGTAAATGACAAATGCGGTTACTTGCCTGTTGCTGCGTCTGTCTCGGTCGGCTACTGCTGCCTGACTGACAATGCACAGGTTCTTGTAGGAATCAATTCGTTCAGAAGGTTTGGGCAGAAAATTCACCAAGGGTAAATGAGCTGTATCAATTGCATGATTAATCATGTACCACAGGAGACGTCCTTAATCAAAGAATTGGTGTATTTTCATTCAACAGAACTATTTTCAGCAATTAATATTGCATACACACCTAGTTTTGAGACAGTATAGAGCATAATGGTTCTCAGAAATGAGTAGAGGTTATTGCCATATGCCCAATCTGAGAAGAAGTGTGCAAAGCACGATCAGGAAGTGTCAATTACGTCAGAAGGCAAAACCTTCAAATGACAGCACCAGAGGAATATTACATCAAATTATTACTGAAGATCCGCTAGGTGTTGTGGGTGTGGATGTAATGGGACCCCTGCCTTGTGCTAGGGGAAATGTCAAGTACATGGTTGGTTTCTATGACCCATTCATTAAAAATGTAAAATTACATCCAATCAAACCATGTACTGCGCAGTCCTTCACATACTGATTCACAACGGATTGTATTAATTGTACTGGAAAGCCATGTATTTTGTCATCTTACAGTGCAGCCAATTTTTCAGGACACAGTTCGAGAAGATATTTGCGAGACAATGAGATTAGACAAATTTTAATTTGCACATTCCACCCAGAAGCTATCCCGATTACGAGGTTGTTTCATGAAGTAAACAGATTTATTAGAATATATCGTCGCCAGAAACAGACCATAACGGTGGATTATCTGCAGCAATTTGAAGAAATGTATAACAATTTAAGGCATTGATAAGTGGAGCCCACGCCAACAGAACTAATGGTGAATAAGAGGGAGAGCAATGAGTGGGTTAATTGTTTACCCAAACCACATGTTTTAGAAAAATCTCAGGAGACCAAGTTTCGTCGAGCATTAGCCACAAAGAAGAGGAAAGCTCACCACAGGAAAAATTATTATGAGCAACAACTGAAAGAACACAGACATGCCATGTGGTGACAAAAGTACTACTGAAGACCAATCCACAAGTATCATTGCTTATGAGGCGGCACCAAGTGAGAATGGGAGAGAGCACTGTGAGCCTCGTTAGTAGTTTGTTGACTGTGGACGACAGCCGCTTGTAATATAAATTAATTTATCATCTTAATATTAAAATTGTAAGCAAACAGTAGTCATTAAGGGACAGGCTCATCTTGGTAGCACTCACAACTGGTAATATTTTAAATTAAAAGACTATATATTAAGCTGGTAACAGCTTTATTGAAAGAATAGGTACTGAAATAACAGACCTTTATGTTACTGTAAGCAAACACTATTAAAAATACCTATTTTGTGGCTGTAGTCTCTGCCTCAACACGATGGTAGAGCACCTCTGTAAAATCAACAAAACTGTTATTCCATTCTTCTCTCTCAGTGGCAAATTTAGTTACCACCTTCTCAAAGAAATGTCCCTTCCTTCTGAGGTCTCCAAATAGGTGAGTTTCAATTTAAAGATGAGACAGTCTCTCTTCTCCTATAGAATTTCGAGAGTAGCGCTTGATCCTTTTCACAGCTGAACACGACCCTTTCACTGAAGATGTACGCGCAGAAATTGTATACAGTAATGACACTAACATACTGAACTATTGTAAACTTTGGTATATAAGTTAATTAGTGCTCAGTAGTTTTGCGAGCTCATTTCTTGTTTTATTTCTGAGCTGTTCAGTGCTGTACATTGCAATCAGCTTATTTTTCAGTTGAATGGCGTCGAGGAACATTCCATGTTCATGTAGGCTCTTTGAAAGCTGCTTTTGGAAAGTTAGTATTGTCCAAAGTTTTCAAATGATAATAAATCCGTAAATTTCCATTTAGAATCTAGATCTTGAAACCTTAAATCGATGCTATCGAACACATCCCAGTCGATGCATTTATATAGTGTGAAACAAAAATAAAGACTCACCATAAAGGACTTATTCGATTGGGATGGAAATCAGTAGAGGTGATGTATATGTACAGGAAAGTAATTGATTACAGTTACAGAAAGATATGATAATTTATTCAAGAGAAAGAGATTCACAATTTGAGCATGTTAATAACGAGTGGCTCCACCTTTGCTCCTTATACAAGCAGTTATTCGGCTTGGAACTGATTGATTGAGTTTTTGAATGTCACCCTGAGGGACTTCGTTTCAAGTTATGTCCAAATGATGCTTTAGATCGTCAAACTCCCGAGCTGCTTGGAGGGCCCTGCCCATAACGCTCCAAACGTTGTCAACTGTGGAGACGTATACTAAATGTCTTTTTCCAAAGCTGTTTCACAGAGGAAGACTGCACTGTAGTTCCTTCTCTAGATTGTCGCACAGATGACAAAATGGTAGATATCGAAATAGACGACAGAGGGATAGAGAAACAATTAAAATCGCTCAAAAGAGGGAAGGCCGCTGGACCTGATGGGATTCTAGTTCGATTTTACACAGAGCATGCGAAGGAACTTGCCCCCCTTCTTGCAGCGGTGTACCGTAGGTCTGTAGAAGAGCGTAACATTCCAAAGGATAGGAAAAGGGCACACGTCATCCCCGTTTTCAAGAAGGAACGTCGAACAGATGTGCAGAACTATAGACCTATATCTCTAACGTCGATCAGTTGTAGAATTTTGGAACACGTATTATGTTCGAGTATAATGACTTTTCTGGAGACTAGAAATCTACTCTGTAGGAATCAGCATGGGTTTCGAAAAAGACGGTCGTGTGAAACCCAGCTCGCGGTATTCGTCCACGAGACTCAGAGGGCCATAGACACGGGTTCCCAGGTAGATGCCGTGTTTCTTGACTTCCGCAAGGCGTTCGATACAGTTCCCCACAGTCGTTTAATGAACAAAGTAAGAGCATATGGATCATCAGACCAATTGTGTGATTGGATTGAGGAGTTTCTAGATAACAGAACGCAGCATGTCATTCTCAATGGAGAGAAGTCTTCCGAAGTGAGAGTGATTTCAGGTGTGCCGTAGGGGAGTGTCATGGGACTGTTGCTGTTCACAATATACATAAATGACCTGGTGGATGACATCGGAAGTTCACTGAGGCTTTTTGCAGATGATGCTGTGGTGTATCGAGAGGTTGTAACAATGGAAAATGGTACTGAAATGCAGGAGGATCTGCAGCGAATTGACGCATGGTGCACGGAATGGCAATTGAATCTCAATGTAGGCAAGTGTAACGAGCTGCGAATACATAGAAAGATAGATCCCTTATCATATAGCTACAAAATAACAGGTCAGCAACTGGAAGCAGTTAATTCCATAAATTATCTGGGAGTACGCATTAGTAGTGATTTAAAATGGAATGATCATATAAAGTTGATCGTCGGTAAAGCAGACGCCAGACTGAGATTCGTTGGAAGAATCCTAAGGAAATGCAATCCGAAAACAAAGGAAGTAGGTTACAGTAGACTCGTTCGCCCACTGCTTGAATACTGCTCAGCGGTGTGGGATCCGTACCAGATAGGGTTGGTAGAAGAGATAGAGAAGATCCAACAGATAGCAGCGCGCTTCGTTACAGGATCATTTAGTAATCGCGAAAGCGTTACGGAGATGATTGATAATCTCCAGTGGAAGACTCGACAGGAGAGACGCTTAGTAGCTCGGTACGGGCTTTTGTTAAAGTTTCGAGAACATACCTTCACCGAAGAGTCCAGCAGTATATTGCTCCCTCCCACGTATATCTCGCGAAGAGACCACGAGGATAAAATCAGAGAGATTAGAGCCCACACAGAAGCATACAGACAATGCTCTTTTCCACGAACAATACGAGACTGGAATAGAAGGAAGAACCGATAGAGGTACTCAGGGTACCCTCCGCCACACACCGTCAGGTGGCTTGCGGAATATGGATGTAGATGTAGATGTAGACGTCTGGTGACCTTGCTGGCCATGGTAGGGTGTGGTAAGAACAAAGACAAGCAGTAGAAATTAAAGCTATTTGTGGGCAGGCACTATCTTGCTGAAATGTGAGCCCAGGATGTTTTGCCAAGAATGGCAAAAAAGGGGACTGTAAGGTTGCCGCTGATGACTGATGTGAAATTAAGTGGCACCACAGGCCACACCGTTCCTGGCTCTTGGGTCACCTGATGGGTAACAGTCAGGTTGATATCCCACCGCTGTTCTGGGCGTCTCCAAACACGTCTTTGCTGGTTATCGGAGCTTATATCAAAGCGGGACCTATCACTGAAGACAAATACTACTCCAGTCACTAGGTTCAAGGCCGAATGTGTCCAGCAGCACTTCAAACGGACTTTTTTGTGTACAGAAGTCAATAGTGGTCGGCACAAGGGACATCATGAGCTCAGTTCCCTTTCTGTTGAGCTCTCTATTGATGATCATTGTGGTCACTGAAGCACCAGTTGCATCTCGCATCGACGATAATGATGAATCGCCGTCTCTGAGTTCCTCTCTGACGATTGCTAGATCGCAATGGTCAGTCGTGTTTCTAGGTCGACTTTTTCTCTTCTTGTGCTGTGTTTGATAATGGGTATTCAGTCCTTCTAACATCGTCAAATACTTTCATCACTCCTAGTCAAGTGTCGAGCGATTACCTGATAACTACAGCCGGCTTCTTTGAGCCCAACTATACGTCCTCTCTCCAAAACTGACTTCTGGGTATATTTTTCACTTGCCTATCTGTGAGGCATATTTACTACCAAACTGTGTATACCAAATGAAATTCGCAAAAGACTTTGTGACCTATATTTGACACATCCCCTGTTTACTATCCTTACCAGCTACACAGTAAAATTGCGCTGCTGCGTCAACCATTCATCCATCGGTCTCCAAAGTTTACATTTTTGCATTTTCCGTCAATACGTATAAGAATGTCTATTTGTGACCAGTTTTCGTAGCTCCTTTGTAGTGTATCGCTTTTTTCGTCTTAGAGTGTAGTTGATTTGTAGCAAGTTCCTTAGATTTTTTTGTTCACACTGCGATACATCACTTTCTTGGTTCTGCAGGACATTTAACAGCACATCATTGAAGGTAAATTATTTGTTGAATGTGTTCAAGAGAAAAATAATACATTTAAAAGATATTGATGAAATTAGCTGCAATTCCATCAAGTGAATGTATAAATATCTTAAACCCCAGGATTTGGTACAAAAGAAGGTTTAGTACATGAACAAAATTGTGAAAAATTGTGGATACAGTATACGAGGCTTTGATTAATTCTTAAGCCCTAATCAAATTTCCCGTCATAGTTTCTACACTCTAATCGTTTGTGCAATCAGTTTTTAATTACATCCTATCTCCGCTAAGAAGTGCATTCTGGACATGTGTGTTGCTATTTATATCACAGAACAACAGGAACCTTTCCTTTATCTCTCCTTCATATACATAACACAGGACAATAGAAAACAGTACTTTATTTGCCACATCTGAGGTTTCATGGACTATGGGCGATACAAGCGCTACATCCACTATTTCCCACTTTATAGATGATAAAACAGTCGAACCTACAGCTTGTCTTCATTTGGTATTCGATTTGATATTCCTTTAAACGAGGTAGATGCCGGCCGGGGTGGCCGAGCGGTTCTTGGCGCTACAGTCTGGAACCGCGCGACCGCTACGGTCGCAGGATCGAATTCTGCCTCGGGCATGGATGTGTGTGATATCCTTAGGTTAGTTAGGTTTAAGTACTTCTAAGTTCTAGGGGACTGATGACCTCAGAAGTTAAGTCCCATAGTTCTCAGAGCCATTTGAACCATTTGAGGTAGATGTTTCCATATGCTCCGTCAAAGGAGTACCATACTCAGGAGTGTACATCAACAGCTCCACATAATTTCTCGTATTGACTGAATTTTTTGTTTCATCAAGTCATCGAAAGGCCCACTCTTGTTTCGCAGAAAACACATTGCATTCATAAGACTTTCAAGAATGTCCCTGCTACGCCTTACCTTTTAGTTGTGTATAGGTATTTGATTTTTATTCCGGCTGAAAATGTAGTTTCTATTCAAGTTTCCGCCAAAGCAGCTGTAGCTGCAGACGAGCGTTGACGGTTACAAGGCAGTTCGTCTCGGTTTTTAACTTCACCTAGCTTTCCAAGCACATGTACCCAGTTTTAGTCCAACTTTCCGAACAACAGACAACACTAGGAAAACACTGCATTAAGGTCGCTGCTACCGGTTAACAAGTTACATTTGGTGTAAGTATGACGTTGAAAACGTTTAGTTTATTTGTGGTCTTTGGAATCCAGTTAAGTAGTTTTGGTGTTGGCCATCCATGTTTAATTAACTTCATCTTTTCTGAGAACGAATGTACATAAAATGGCTTAGACATAAGCCTTTTTTAAATAAATGTAGATGTAATTGTATTCTATTACTAGATGCTACACGGGATCCTGGCATCTCGACATACTTCCGTATAGATTCAGCAGACTCACAAACCTACTATTGATAGACTCCATTAGTCTGTGTTACGAGGAGGAGGTGAGGGAAGACATGTTTTTTTGCCATTTGATAACTGAGTCCTGGTTTTACTAAAAAATCTTGCAGTGAGTAATAGTACTTTTATTGCATTTTTAAAATATACATATCTTAATTAGGTTCATAAAATAATGTAATTGAGATGATGTCATTCTTGGCGGACACAAATTTGAATCCTCTCCTTAAAGTTAGACATGATTTTCTCCAACATTTCATTTGATACTAATTCAGTTTCTTGGTTAATGTAAATCTTGAAGTCATGGAGTATGCGGTGTTTGTTCACATATGCCGTTGATTTCAAGAAGCCTCGCAAAAAGAAGTCACAGATTGATAGATTCCATGGATGCTCTCGCCACGTGAGCTGTGACACCATCTTGTTAGAATCACATTGCTCCTCCGTTCACTAGACGCCTTTCAAGTTCTGGAAAAAGAAAGTTGCTTAACATTTCGAAGTAGTGCACAAATGTCACAGTAACTGCGGTTACTCCGTCTTCGGAAAAGTGAAGTCCAACATTCTGTATCTTAGAGATACTGCACCACACTGTTGTTTTTGAGTTATGGAGAGATATTTGATCTAATTCATATGGGTTCTCTAACGTCCAGTACTGATAGTTTTGAGCATTTAACATAATCATCCAGATGAAAATGAACTTCATCACTCATGAATATTAGAACATCTGCATTTCCCTTAATATTTGTTTCCATTACGCTGCAAAATTCTCTGTGCTGCACAAAATCCATTTTACTTAGCTGCTGGAAATCATTGTTTTGTACGGGTGAAATTTGAGATCATGACGGAGGATGCAATGACGTGGACGATGTAACATAGCCGCTATACAGCTTGTCGCCTAGTGGATTGTTTCGGACTAGAAAGAACTGCCGTTCTCATTCTGTCTACGTTTCCCGGAGTTCGAACTGAATGGGGAAGACCATGTGGTTTCTGTTTCATCGAAGATCCAGTACTTCTAAAGGCTGCAACCCATCAGAGTGCAGAGTTTCGATGTGGGTCGGTATCGCGACGTCTGACATAATACACTCCTGGAAATGGAAAAAAGAACACATTGACACCGGTGTGTCAGACCCACCATACTTGCTCCGGACACTGCGAGAGGGCTGTACAAGCAATGATCACACGCACGGCACAGCGGACACACCAGGAACCGCGGTGTTGGCCGTCGAATGGCGCTAGCTGCGCAGCATTTGTGCACCGCCGCCGTCAGTGTCAGCCAGTTTGCCGTGGCATACGGAGCTCCATCGCAGTCTTTAACACTGGCAGCATGCCGCGACAGCGTGGACGTGAACCGTATGTGCAGTTGACGGACTCTGAGCGAGGGCGTATAGTGGGCATGCAGGAGGCTGGGTGGACGTACCGCCGAATTGCTCAACACGTGGGGCGTGAGGTCTCCACAGTACATCGATGTTGTCGCCAGTGGTCGGCGGAAGGTGCACGTGCCCGTCGACCTGGGACCGGACCGCAGCGACGCACGGATGCACGCCAAGACCGTAGGACCCTACGCAGTGCCGTAGGGGACCGCACCGCCACTTCCCAGCAAATTAGGGACACTGTTGCTCCTGGGGTATCGGCGAGGACCATTCGCAACCGTCTCCATGAAGCTGGGCTACGGTCCCACACACCGTTAGGCCGTCTTCCGCTCACGCCCCAACATCGTGCAGCCCGCCTCCAGTGGTGTCGCGACAGGCGTGAATGGAGGGACGAATGGAGACGTGTCGTCTTCAGCGATGAGAGTCGCTTCTGCCTTGGTGCCAATGATGGTCGTATGCGTGTTTGGCGCCGTGCAGGTGAGCGCCACAATAAGGACTGCATACGACCGAGGCACACAGGGCCAACACCCGGCATCATGGTGTAGGGAGCGATCTCCTACACTAGCCGTACACCACTGGTGATCGTCGAGGGGACACTGAATAGTGCACGGTACATCCAAACCGTCATCGAACCCATCGTTCTACCATTCCTAGACCGGCAAGGGAACTTCCTGTTCCAACAGGACAATGCACGTCCGCATGTATCCCGTGCCACCCAACGTGCTCTAGAAGGTGTAAGTCAACTACCCTGGCCAGCAAGATCTCCGGATCTGTCCCCCATTGAGCATGTTTGGGACTGGATGAAGCGTCGTCTCACGCGGTCTGCACGTCCAGCACGAACGCTGGTCCATCTGAGGCGCCAGGTGGAAATGGCATGGCAAGCCGTTCCACAGGACTACATCCAGCATCTCTACGATCGTCTCCATGGGAGAATAGCAGCCTGCATTGCTGCGAAAGGTGGATATACACTGTACTAGTGCCGACATTGTGCATGCTCTGTTGCCTGTGTCTATGTGCCTGTGGTTCTGTCAGTGTGATCATGTGATGTATCTGACCCCAGGAATGTGTCAATAAAGTTTCCCCTTCCTGGGACAATGAATTCACGGTGTTCTTATTTCAATTTCCCGGAGTGTATTTTCGACGCATAAGACGTTGAACCATGTCAACAGAATCACTGTTTCTAAAGAGCTGCTCGACCGCGAACATGAGAAGCTTTACATTGTGTGAGCTGTTCGCCGACGGTCGCTAAAGCTCAATGTCCCCACTCGTCACCGATTACTAGCGGTTTAAGAAACATGCGTTTCCTTTGCTCCACCGTATGACTGCCCGAAGATATCATCACATGTGGCCGAGAAAGACGCACGCAAGCAAGGAGCCAGAAGAGGTGCGTCCACATGTATCTCGCTATCCAAAGCTAGCTTCGACTGGTGCCCGAAAACGCGAACATGGCGCCGGACTAACAGTGCTGCGCGTGCAGCAATCATGGTGTTTAGATAAGCTATATCGAAATTGCTTCGGTTTGGCTCTCACTGCTCTATCAACAGTGTATCGTAATGATCGTATTAGATCTGCGTGACTCCAAGAAATGAGAAGGTTTTATCTGTATATTGATGAATAAATGTATGGTTATAATTACATAATATATCGTTACATTTATTGTTACCGAAACAATGTTTCAGTTTTCTCCCCTGAATACACCTCACTGCTGTCGGCCGAGTCTTGTTGACAGTCGAGGACAGCGAACAGCCGACGAGCTATTTCATGGTGCAGAGGACACACTTGGAGTGTTCGAAGATGTGGATCGCCCATGTCAGGTTGTAGTTGTGTCTGTGTTTTCTACCAACTTGCACATAGGATGGTATACCACGGCAAGTAGGTGGATATGACTAGCTGTGTTGCGAGAGAAATTACTTCCAGGAGGTACTGTAAGCCATTTTTTAGCTTATAGGCATAGAAACACTACAATAAAGTACAGACTGCCATAACTAATGGCGTTACCTTCCAGCCGTAGGCAACATGCATATCTGTGTTCAGTTCTTTTCTGTCAGTGGCATGACTTGGGATAGAATGTCAAAGCATATGTGTGTCACAAGGCGGAATTTTTCCGTCGTACCTCTTCTTTGCTCTCATTGGAAGTTGTTGTTTACTCCTCCAAACCTTATTTGTTACTCTGAAATATCGAGCGACAAATTTCACGCGTTGTCAAGTCTCACCCAGACACATAAACCTGTACGTTCTCGTGCCACTGTTTTGTAACCATTTTCGCAAGCTTGTGTATGTAGCTTTGCTTCAAGACAACAATGAATAATTCAATCTGGCAACGATGGTTCTCGAAGCATTCCAGACACCAGTACGTCCTTTGTGATGCTATAGTCTGAAAAGACGACGTAGTGGCACGCATGTGTGCTTTCTCGTGGCTGGGAGCACCACTGTCTGCGCGCATCTCTCGGCTGCTGCTTCAGATGAAGCCGCAACAATGTTCGCTCTTTAGACAGTCTGTGGGGCTGCAAGCACCGAGAATAACTGTCAGTAAATTTTTTCTGTTGAACACGATTTTAGCGTTTCCCAAATGATGTAGGTTAAACGTAAAATACAAGTAACCCCTAAATTTAGTTTCTAGTTTTGTTGTTACACTCCTTCGACATAAACCTCATAACGAGAATGAGTTATTCACTCTGTAGCAGCGTTTGCGCTCATAGTCACGAAACTTCCCGGCAAATTAAAACTGTGTACTGGATCAGGACTGGAACCACGAGCTTTATATTTCACAGGCATGTGCTCTCAGCTCTACCGACTAAGCTACAAAATTTCCGCCCCCCCCCCTCCTATCCACCACGCTGTCTCTACGCCATCCTTTCTTCCGTGAGTGACAGTTCTTCAAATTTCGCAGGAGATCTTCAGTGAAGTTTGGAAGATAGGAGATGAGGAGCTGGCATAAGTAATGTTATGACTACAGGTTGCGAGTTTTGCTTTGGTAGCTCAGTCGATAGAGCCATTCTTTACGAAAGGCAAAGTTCCTGGCTTCAATGCCGACCCACACAAATTTATTCTGCCAAGTAATTTTCAGCGTATATTTATGTTTTGTAGAGCCTTTATGAACAATCAGGCATGTAGAACATGTAATGTTAACGCAAAATCATATTGTTCGGCGTGAAAGTCCTAATGGCGATCAATCCTTTACTCTGTGTTTTCGAGATTGTGCACATACCACTGGGATATGTTTATCATAACAATATTGCGTATTAGACCGAAAAACAGTTAAATCGGTATGTTCTTTTAGTTAAAATATTTTCAGTGTAAGGCACCGTGACTCGCTTAACACCCATCATTTCATTAACTGATCGTCCTCCAATACAGCCATATTATGAACCAAAATTCGAAACTGTTAAGTCCAAGGGACAACGAAATGTTTAAAAAATGCTTTAGATTAGTAGCTAGTAGCTATTTCCTCACTTATCAGGATCCCCTACCTCCTCCTCATCGACACTCAGACAAAAGACAAGACCACGCCCTCGTAGACACCTTCAATGTACATACGTCCATCTATCTCCACCTTAACAGTGGAATTCCTATTGCGCGTAATGTTGACATTCTTGCTTTTAATTTCACTGAAGCTGGTTTTGACTTCCCTATAGGCGGAATCAGTTATTCCAGCTGTAACTTCTTTGTTAATTCCTTCTCACTCTTATTGCACCATTTCGCCTTAGATTCCCATATTTTCTACTTGTTTCATTCCTACGCAACTTACATTGCTATATTCCTGTGTCTATGTCCTGAAACTTTTCGGTGCTTCCATCTTCCGTCGAACAAAAGAAAAACTTTTGCTCTTATCCAAGATTTCCACGGAGTTAGCCTTCTTGTACTTCCAACTTCAGTGACATTCCAGTTAAGAGACGTGCTTTCCTCTTCAAATGTACTGCCTGTTTAGGTATTCATTCTCACAGCAGCTGCAACCTTAGAGAATTTCAATGCCATTTCGTAGTTCCTCAGTACTTGAGTATACCATTTCGTTCCACATTATTTATTGAGAACAAATTTCTTAAGCTTCAGTCAACTCATCATCACTACTAAAATATGATTTGTCTCTGCTGTGTATACCTTACAATTCAACATCTGATTGTGAAATCTCTGCCTGGCCTTACAGAACTCAACTACACTTTCTTCTCTCTCATTCCTCCAACCAAACCCACATTCTCCCGTAACGCTGCCTTCCATTCTTTCCGCAGAAAAGCTTCCTTTTATACAGCAATAATATTCATGAGCGTCTGAAGTTATAGATCAGATTAATTATGAATATGGTTCTATAACGCTTTCTTGGGTATGTTCGAAGTTGCTTCGCACCAGACAATTTCATCCTTTACGATTGACTTGCGGAGCTATATAGCCTTGAAAATATGACGTCTAATCCATAAAAAAATCTTGTCATAAGATTGCTAAACACAATATTATATTGACAGTTGACAATGCGATACTCTAGTGTCCCTACTCCTCAAAGATGTAAAGTGACGCGACACAAAGTATTTATGTATTTCTGAACCATATGAATGAGTCATGTGAACTGTGCGTTACAACCTTGCTGAGACAGATATTCTCGATGCTTCTGTTACTGCTGGAGCTAACCGATAGTTTCCATCTTTTGTTGAACGGATGTCTACTTCATTTCAAGTCCAAGTCTGGGCCTTGTCGTTTGTAGAAATTTGCATTCTGGCCTCAGAAAACACCGTGATACCTAAACCAGATATCCTATGGATATGGCTCTTTTCCTCAGAAAGTTTCCATAGCTACACTAATGCCCACGTTTTCAGAAATTAAAATTTCTACCTCAGAGATGCATCTATACTAAATTCATCACAATTAAATTAAAATGTAATCGTCTACCGAAGATGTAGAAGCTGCACTGGTGATTTTCCGGTACTGATTATGCTTTTCCTGAAATAAGAGAATAATTTCACAACAGTTACTGGTATCAGATATTGCCCCTTTGTTATAAGCGTCCAAGTACATTATTCTTCGTTCTTAAGAATTTCAGTACTTTTCGAATGGGAATCAGAACTTACTAACAACGGAGAACATGTTAAAACTCACTTTCCATGTGATGGGTGATTTTTATTAACGTTTAAAAACTCGCGAATTGGAGTAGATGACGCCGAGACAAGTAATTTGTTATAAGACACATGGAGTCGCATATCTCAGGAAATACGCCTAAAATACATGAAAAATCATGAACATGTGACGTCACCAGATGACGTACCTCGTCGTACGTAAAGCGGTTGTGCTTGGGCCTGAAGGACTGATTGTGCAACCGCGCGACTGCTACGGTCGTAGGTTCGAATCCTGCCTCGGGCATGGATGTGTGTGATGCCCTAAGGTTAGTTAGGTTTAAGTAGTTCTAAGTTTAAGGGACTGCTGACCTCATAAGTTAAGTCGCATAGTGCCCAGAGCCATTTGAACCATTGTTTTGACTGATTGTGCGATAGAATAGTTGCATTCGAGCAAACGGTGCAAATTTCGAACACCTTTTGTAAATGTAATATGTTGTAAACGAAGAAGTTATAAAATTATTGTCCTCGCTATAACCAACTAAAATCTCTTCTTACTTGGTGTTTCTTTCCGTTTGTCCATTCTTATTTTGTTCACAGACATTTTTTATTAAACAAAATGTAAGCCATTCACTGGTAACGACACAATTCGGAAGCTAATACTCATTTACTTGTGACGCCATACGGTAGTTTTTCGTTGTACTGTACTGTTCTTTGAAATAACCCGTGGTGCCTCGAGACTGCTAAACAAAATAATAAATCTTACGCAGTTGTCTAACGTAATGAAAAACAAATTCAAACCATAAGCAGGAGTCGAACTAACCCTTAGCCCCATGCGCTGAAGTTGCACGTGTCCTGGGAGAGTCACACCGTCGTGAATACTTGACTTGGTCTGAGACCATGAGGTGTGGCAGACCGATAGACTCAAGCGCTGCACGTCTGGCGAGGTCCGTCACCTTGTGACGTCATATGTTCCACATTTCTCATCCACTTTTGGGGTATTTTCCTACATCTGTGACCCAATGTGTCTTATATTAAATTACTCTACTCAGAGTCACCTACATTGCTTCTCAGGTTTTTAAAAATTAATAAGAACGAGCCTGCGTATGCACATAATAATGCCTAACCTTACCAACAAAAACACACTGAAGACCCAAAGAAACTGGTACTCCTGCCTAATATCATGTAGGGCTCCCGTGAGCACGCAGAAATGTTACAACACGATGTGGCATGGCCTCAATTAATGTATGAAGTACTGCTGGAGTGGACACCATTAATCCCAAAGGACTCTCCATAAATCCGTAAGAGTATGAGGGAGTGGAGATCTCTTCTGAACAACATGTTGCAACGCATCCCAGATATGCTCAACAATGTTCGTGTCTGGGGGTTTGGCCGCTAGCGAAAGTTTTTAAACTTAAAAGTGTTCCTGGAGGCACTCTATAGCAAATATGGATATATGGGGTGTCGCATTGTCCTGCTGGAACTGTCCAAATCCGTCGGAATGCACAGTGGAGACGAATGGATGCACGTAATTAGACAGGATGCTGTGTCACCTGTCAGAGTCGTATCTAGAAGTATCAGGGGTCCCATATCACGCCAACTGCACACGCTCCACACCATTACAGAGCCTCAACCAGCTTGAACAGTCTCCTGCTGTCATGCAGGGTCCATGGATTCATGAGGTTGTCTATATACCCGTACATGTCCGACGAGGCAAAATACACTCCTGGAAATGGAAAAAAGAACACATTGACACCGGTGTGTCAGACCCACCATTCTTGCTCCGGACACTGCGAGAGGGCTGTACAAGCAATGATCACATGCACGGCACAGCGGACACACCAGGAACCGCGGTGTTGGCCGTCGAATGGCGCTAGCTGCGCAGTATTTGTGCACCGCCGCCGTCAGTGTCAGCCAGTTTGCCGTGGCATACGGAGCTCCATCGCAGTCTTTAACACTGGTAGCATGCCGCGACAGTGTGGACGTGAACCATATGTGCAGTTGACGGACTTTGAGCGAGGGCGTATAGTGGGCATGCGGGAGGCCGGGTGGACGTACCGCCGAATTGCTCAACACGTGGGGCGTGAGGTCTCCACAGTACATCGATGTTGTCGCCAGTGGTCGGCGGAAGGTGCACGTGCCCGTCGACCTGGGACCGGACCGCAGCGACGCACGGATGCACGCCAAGACCGTAGGATCCTACGCAGTGCCGTAGCGGACCGCACCGCCATTTCCCAGCAAATTAGGGACACTGTTGCTCCTGGGGTATCGGCGAGGACCATTCGCAACCGTCTCCATGAAGCTGGGCTACGGTCCCGCACACCGTTAGGCCGTCTTCCGCTCACGCCCCAACATCGTGCAGCCCGCCTCCAGTGGTGTCGCGACAGGCGTGAATGGAGGGACGAATGGAGACGTGTCGTCTTCAGCGATGAGAGTCGCTTCTGCCTTGGTGCCAATGATGGTCGTATGCGTGTTTGGCGCCGTGCAGGTGAGCGCCACAATCAGGACTGCATACGACCGAGGCACACAGGGCCAACACCCGGCATCATGGTGTGGGGAGCGATCTCCTACACTGGCCGTACACCACTGGTGATCGTCGAGGGGACACTGAATAGTGCACGGTACATCCAAACCGTCATCGAACCCATCGTTCTACCATTCCTAGACCGGCAAGGGAACTTGCTGTTCCAACAGGACAATGCACGTCCGCATGTATCCCGTGCCACCCAACGTGCTCTAGAAGGTGTAAGTCAACTACCCTGGCCAGCAAGATCTCCGGATCTGTCCCCCATAGAGCATGTTTGGGACTGGATGAAGCGTCGTCTCACGCGGTCTGCACGTCCAGCACGAACGCTGGTCCAACTGAGGCGCCAGGTGGAAATGGCATGGCAAGCCGTTCCACAGGACTACATCCAGCATCTCTACGATCGTCTCCATGGGAGAATAGTAGCCTGCATTGCTGCGAAAGGTGGATATACACTGTACTAGTGCCGACATTGTGCATGCTCTGTTGCCTGTGTCTATGTGCCTGTGGTTCTGTCAGTGTGATCATGTGATGTATCTGACCCCAGGAATGTGTCAATAAAGTTTCCCCTTCCTGGGACAATGAATTCACGGTGTTCTTATTACAATTTCCAGGAGTGTATTTCCAGTCATTAACAGGTCAATATCGGTGTTGATGGGCCCAGGCGAGGCGTAAAGCTTTCTGCCATGCTGTCATAAAGAGTACACGAGTTAGCCCTCGGCTCCGAAAACCCATATCGATGATGTTTCGTTGAATGATTCGCACTCTGACCCTTATTGATGGCCCAGCATTGAAATCAGCAGCAATTTGCCAAAGGGTTGCACAACTGTCACGTTGAACGGTTCTCTTCAGTCGTCGTTTCCTGCCGCAGTGATGTCGAAGATCTGAGGTTTTACCAGATTCCTGATATTCCGGTACGGTCGTGAAATGGTTGTACGGGAAAGTCCCCACTTCACCGCTATCTCGGAGATACTTTGTCGCACCACTCGTGTGCCGACTATAACACCAAGTTCAAACTCACGTAGATCCTTATAACCTGCCATTGTAGCAGCAGTAACCGATCTAACAACTGCGCCACATACTTGCTATATTATATAGGCGTTACCGACCGCAGCGCTGTATTCTGCCTGTTTACATATTTCTGTATTTAAATACGTATGCCTATACGAGCTTCTTTGGTGCTTCAGTGAGGCTGCCAGTCTTGGTGCCTTTTACTCAACGTGAGTACTCATTCGAAAGAATATGCAAGATAAACAGTTCTATCGTTATCGTTTACATAGCTGCAAAACAGCATATCTTTTGCAATGAGTAATCCTGATAAAATTGAATTAGATTCCACTTTTTTCTGCTTTTTTAAAAGCAAGACAAAGAACGTTCCTTGGGGTTACATGTCAGTTATTGCTGAAAACTAGTTACTATTCAGAACACGTAATTAAATGAAATATCTCTAAGTTTGCAAATAATTTCACATCCTTCTGAAATAGGATTCACTGTTCTGTAGTGGCAATATCCCTCTATAATTTATTTTAATGACTATTGATGAACGATAGAATTTTGTTGCAATATTATTACTGACAGAGAACTGTTTATTAATTATTCTCTTTGGCAAAATCTATACATATTTCATGAGGTTGCGCTGTGAATTGTCTCTCTGTATTCCATCTGGTAATATTCCGTGCTCTGTGTAACACTGAAATGAGTGAAGAATTGCTAGGAACAGCCATCAAAATTATATATTTGCCGGAAGTGTCCAGGCATCCGTATTAAACCGACTAAATTACCATACAATTCGCATATTCGCTCCACATATCATTAAATATCACTGGAAGAAATTTTATAAGTCTGGTCAGTTCGGTATTTTGTTGTGTAAATCTAATTGTTAACGAGTAATGTGCCAGTAACTGTCTATGACTTTTCGTTACGGACCACGTCAAATATTTTGTATTAGTAAACACATGTAACTTTTTGCTTTCACGGTTTGAATGCCATATAATTTGTGAGAGTTTAGAAGGAATTTAGTATTCGCCAGCACTTCCCCGCAGCACAAGCTAGATAGTTTATATGCTTCACAGCCATCAGTACATGTGTGTGCCATAGTATCTCACTGTGCTAAAATCACGTTAAATTCCCATCATGTTACGTCGTGACTGTAGCACTTCTCTACTATCCAGTGATCAACAAAAATATTGGAGGTCTGTGTTGAATTTCCTGGGAAATTCAAAATGGTGGTGCCCTTTCTGGGACTCGAACCGTGGTCCTTCTGGAAGGAAAGCCTAGGTTTACCCCTTACAAACTTTCTTTGTTTAAGTGTTTAAGTGATGGTACATTTTAAAGTGTGTAGCATTCGTTTGTGTCCATGGGATGCAAACGCACTTGTCGCTTATCAACGTTATTGTTTTGTTATCCTACCATAGCTTGATTAAATTGCAGACAAGATTTTCGCTAGAGAAATGAATATATGCCCTTAACACAAGGTGCTAAGTATTCAGTAGTAGTAAATCCATAGGGCTTCCAGCGAGTGGTGCAAGTTCCACTGTTACTCAGCACTGCTGTTGAGGTGCTACGATCGATGACACTGTGGGGAAATTCAAATCTCAATGATGGCAACAAGCCATACATCCTTCTCTATCATGTGACAAGGGATGCTCCCCGCTCCCTCACTGAACGATGGCACCATCATCATCATACGACCATCCATGAGTAGTTGGGAGACGAGGATATCTGCCCACTTTTGATATCAAATTGATATGCAAAGCAATTAAATTGATCAACAAATTACCCCCATCCCTCACACAACCCCACCCCCACCCCTCTGGATGACATCATGTGTTTTCTTCAACCTGCACTTAGGTCCCAGTCACCTCCCCCATCCCCCTCTCTCCCCCCCCCCCCCAGAACTACCCTATTGGCGGGAATTTCGAACTTCGGCGGGCATTTTTAATTTTGGTAGGAACTGATTTGTCCCAGGATTGTGCTGATTCCCATTCCACTCCCTCCCACAGAATTTCCTGGGAAATTCAAAATGTTGGTTCCCCTTCTGGGACTCGAACCGTGGTCCTTCTGGAAGGAAAGCCTAGGTTTACCCGTCCCACACACACAAGCAGCGGCGCTTGAAATTGGCAGCAGCCAGTAGGAGCACAGCATCCACTCATTGGGCATATGAGGTGGGCTCAGGACCTCTGCAGCCTCACTTGGCGTAGTCATTCAGCATCAGTGACAGATTAGATCGTCCAGTGCTGCCCAGCTGCAGCAGCAGCAGAATAGGAAGAAGCCGCAGAAGAGTAAGTACCCCTTGCTTGACGTCTCTGTTCACTGGCATGGGAGGAATATTAAGTCTTTGTGCTGTTATTAACGCTTGTAATAGTTTTCGTTCGTTGCTGATCGGTGGATGTGACTTCCTCCAGTCCGTCATGGTCTGCAACAGTGACATATCCCAGCAGTGGCAGCACCCTGGCAACTGTCATCAACCTGGTCAGCTTGATGGAGCAGGACAATTACTGTCAACTGAAGTCACCCAGCCAGCCTCTGACTTGATGAACTGCACTGCGGATCCTAATCAGCATGGTGCAGGTCGGCACTGGACACTGTTATGTGCACCACCACAGAATATTCCACTGGTACTGCATGGGTAAAATGAGGATGTTGTGAATTAGAAGATACCAATTACTCACATTCTGGAGAGCGACGGTTCATACCCACATCCTGACATCTTGACTCAGGTCTTTTGTGATTTCACAAAAACACTTCAGGCAAACGCCAGGAAGGGCACGGCTGACTTCCTTCCCCAGTTCAATGGGACCAATGACTTCGAAGCTCTATGTTTGGTCTCTCCACAAAATCAACCAACCAACCAAGTTACCAGTTAAGCTCTCTGCACCACTATTGTTCACTTCAGTGTGGTTCGAAGTGTTTTCATATTTGTGTGGAAGAAAACACAGAAAGAGACTGACGTGTTGTGATAGAGATCGAGAAATCAGCTAAAAGTGTTAAAGTGCGGTTTCCGGTGGTGGAATACCGTGAACTGTGTCATGGAAAAGCTTACATCAAACAACAGCTGACCACTGAGTATCATCCAAGCCATCTTCATTACAATAATGCACACTGACTTTGCACTGTATGTGAAATCGGGTGTCACATCAATTTATCTACAGCATTCCACCATTACAAACGTGTTTGGTCTACAGATGGGGCTATCCACTATGTTGGAAAAACTGAACACATGTTTGCCATGTTTTAAGGCTGTGTATAGGGACGCGGGGCAGTATCTAAGTACGAACAGTGTGCATGTAGACGACTTCGAACAGTGGGTCAATATGGTGCCAATGAAAACTAACGTACCGCCAATAAAAAAGTTTGAAAGAAATGCATGCTGAATTCTGTGCTTAGAAGAAGGCTTTATTTTTTGTACTCTGCATTGGTGTGACAATAAAGACAAAATCAATTGATGTAATGCATCTCATGTGTGATTACTGAATAAAAATGTACATAACCATGTATGTGTTTTTATTTATTACCTCTCATTATATTGCAAGTACTAAAGCTATTGTCACCAGTATTTTCACTGCAAACATACAACTGCAGAAAATCATGTCAGTTAACTAAATTTTCTATAAAAGCCTATAGCATGCCAATACTTGACGTAGTCGGTATCATGGCAGGTCATGGTGTTCATTATGTTCTACAAAAATCCATTGCATGCCAGTAACTGACGTAGAAAGCAGGGTGGGTGAAGCATCAAGACTCTGTAGTAACTGGAGCTGTGATGTGCAAGGGCACCAGAAACAGTATAGCGTTATCCTGCCCATGACAACATATGTACAATAATTTTATGTGCATCCAGTGGAGCACATTGTAGACACTGTTTATTAAATTCTAACAAACAGTATTTACAGTGTCCTCTGCTGTAATCTGTGCCAATGAAGTCCATATGGGTCAGTTAACTAATAAGTTACAGAACAGCTGTTCTATGCTGTTTACTAACTTTAGCAGTTTGTGTACTGGGGTAACAAGAATACCGAAAACTGACTTTGGTGTGCAAGTAAGTCTGCCAGATTACCAAGATCCAGAAAAGCTTATAAGTTATACGCTGTCTGCATACAGTTTTAATTACCTACTGGTAAACTACATGGATATTGCTTCAAACACAGTGTGTGGCGAAATATGGCCACCACTGAGGAGTAAAAAATATCTGTATTTACTGTTAATAGCAATGGTAAGTGGCCTTATGTTGGAATCCTGGGCGAAAGTAATGGCTTGGAACATGTGTACATTAAAGAACACATGAACAGGATCTGCTTAAAAAGGATAATTACGTTGTATTTAACTATGCTGCACTGGATGTTGGGATTTAGTAACAGAAAAAAAGTTTGCATAGCTTAAAATCAACGCCATAATAACGTTCAGTGACCACTCATCTGAAAAAGTTGTGATCATAAAGTTCTATACGGAAATTCCACAAAAATGTGCAGCAGAAGCTGTTAGCGTACTCCCAGGAACATGTGGAGTGTTCTAACAACAGTATAAAGCAAGAATAAGAGTCAAGGTTAAAATCACCGAATGCTGTCGTCTAGAAGAACTGAGGAAAGGAACAGAGCTAATTGATAAAGCCATAAAATACATAGTTTACAGGAAAAAAATGAGATATATTTTGGATTTCGAAAATATTCCTTCTTTGTACCTGACAGATTACTAGTTGGAGAAGGAATTAGTAGAATGCAATGAAGATTTAAATTATACTATAAAACTTAAGGTGGATGTTATTAAATGTTTCCTGTGTGTAAATATACACGTAGAAGCTAATTAGGATTTTGTACAAGAATACTTGTTTTCAAATTCGCTGTATGCCACCAAAAAAATGCAGAGAAAGTGACTGCTATTCACGATGACCTGCTTGAATGGGACGTGGGTAGCTGGATGTCCTTGAAAAGTAGTTGAAACTAGGTAGCTGAAGGCACGTCAACCCTCTTTAGTTAACTACATGAATTGACAATTTAATTGTACATCGAAAATTCGAAATTGCCGCCGAAATTCCAATTCCCGCCAATAGGATAGGTACGGAAGATTGATAGGAAAGTTTGAGGAAGGGAAATGGCGGGTAACCCACATATGGGCTGAGGAAAACACTTGAAATCATGTAGGAGTGGGAATGGGTGGGGTGGGGATGCTGAGTCAGAGAGTGAGGGGAGTAACTAATTGATTAATTTAATTAATTTACATATAAATTTGACATCAAAAGTGAGCTGACGCCCTCATGTCCCTGCCATGACCACCTATTTATGACAGTTTTCACATTACAAGAAGCCACATACCATTTTGTGGAATGGTAGTGGCCATTAAAATGGAAAGCCAGTGACGTCCTACTATGTAGAGGCTGATAAACTGAAATAGCCAGTTGCAGTGTAGTCACTGAACAGCTGTAATCATAAGTGACAGAACTATCTGAATTCCGTCTTCACCAATTTAAAAGTATTTATGGAAAAAAATCACAAAAAGGGCATACCATGCGGCACGTCTACATCTAAAATTCGTCAGCAACATATGAACACACACACACACACACACACACACACACACACAGAGACACACACTGTTCATACCATGAACTAACAGATAATGTGACAATTGTGAGTATCCATTTTTATTATTGTGCCACATTTGATGAAAGGCACAACAGATACAAGCACAACACACACAAAAATAATACATCTTCCACATATAAATTGTTCTATGATGTTAGCCAAGTTATTTTCACTTCCAAAATACCAGCTAGAATAAGTCAGCATCACAAAAAAGTCATGTTTGTGTCAAGTGTTAAAATTTTATTATGACACACACACACACACACACACACACACACACACACACACACACAAACACACACATGCACACACAAGCACACACATATGCATCGTAACTGATGCCTAAAACACAATTGTGAACTCTGAAATTAAGTGTCGCAATTCTACTTTCTTGCCCACATATTTATATAATATATGTGGCTAGAAGGTAACTTGCTAAATATGTAGTTCAGTTTCCTGTTTGGCCCAAATGAGGGAGCTGGAAAATTCACCTGACAGAGCTTATAACAGCAGAAAAAGCAAGCAGATCACAGGCCATGTTAGACTTAAATGGTGTAATGCAGCAAAACTAAGCCGACCAACCTTAAAACTGCAGAAAACAAGTTTGCAGTGAGAAACTATGGTAAGCAGGAAAGGGCGCAAAGAAATAACCATTCTGGATTACCATAAGCTACTGAACCAATGTAATTATTCCAGTTTTGGCTTACAAGCTGAAATCAAATATCTCCATATCTGAATTGCTCTATGATGCATGTCAAGTAGTACAATGTTACCTTCAAATAGAATGCTTAAAGAGTGTTGACATTTCAATTTCAGTATATGTTACTTGTGTTTCATAGAACGATTTGACACCACCTGAAGGCTCTAGAAATTTTCAGTAATTTTTCAATTTAGGAAGCACAGTTTTATAAGAGAAGAGCATAATACATTACGTTCTACAGTAGGACAACCTAAACGAAGGTAGACTGGCTGATACTTAATTTAGAGGCCCACTCGACTTATGTAGAAAAATAATTTTCGAGGTATGTGCAATATTTATCAATCAGGATTGTTGTGCTAAAATTCTCTAACAGATTTAGAAACTTTACATCCCATAATGAACTACTAAATAATTCAAAAAATTTAATCTCAGTGCTCCAAAATACGAAATATGAAAAATACACAACCTTGGCACAGGCAAATTAAAAGGCCAAACAGCATTACTGGACAGAATGAGGAAGGTATGTTTTGGAGATATCTTTATTGTGATGTAACATTTGACCTACGTATTTTCGTAATACACAAAGGTAACAGAATATTTCTAAATGAAAATCGTATAACAAGAGAGATTCGAAAGTGGATAAAGATGATGGTGAAAGAAGACAGATATGAAAGGTAAATATATAAAAAGGTCAACGATCCTTGCAATAACGCAAAATTACTCAATCACGTAAAATTACTTACAACATAAAGTAATTTGAGCACCAAAACACGACACAGTTTACTTTTCTTGATAATCAAATATACTTATAGAACTCGTGTCGTGAACGGAAACTTTAACTTCGAAACATAATAAAACTGTATTATTTTTCAAAGTATGTGAAATTTCCAACACAAAACTTAAACGTGACCCTGCTGTCAAAACGTATCTGTTGTATAAGGTTTAAGAAAAATACATAGCTTGCATACTGAGACAAGTGATAAACCTCTACGCTCAACAGTACTTGTTGACAAGGAAAGTACAGTTGCTGTACCACACAACAAACTTTCAAATTATATATTTCCAACTCCAGATAGACAGAATTGCCTGTAAAAATATACACTGCTCACTTCATGGTACTAGTGAAATCAATCTTAGGTTAGTATATGATCTTAGTTCAATTATTGTACTACATATTAAATTCAGCAAAATACATATAATTTGGTTCTACAACATTTAAAACACACATGAGCACTACAGCTGGTCTAACTTGCAGTTTAATGGGCATTTGTTCATGTGAATTATAAAAATAAGAAAGAAAACCTGCTTGAATTCATCAGGATTAGAGAGATGTCACCTAGTCTAACCATGACATTGATTTAAAAAGTTGAGACAATGTCAGCACTGCAGGTAGCAGATGGAGGGAGGGGGGTTGGATGTTTAGTAAACAAGGGGTGTCAGATACGTGAAATTATAACTGTATTGTGTCACAAAAAGCTGACAATAGTATATGACACCTCCCATAGCTGGCTCTCAGTAGATGACATCGCAAGTAGTTAACAGCCACAGTAGACACAACCAAGTTGTGTGGTAAATCATTTTATGTTTCAACAAAGTTGTTTAGGTATTGAATCCATTTTGTTTGCTTATTGGACGTGTAGGTCCGTATAAATATGTTTAATTCCCTGAAGGTTCGTTCTACTCGGTTACTACTAGGTGAAAATCTCGATATCAAGACATAACTTATTCCATATTCTTCCATTATATTTTTTCATCTGCTTCCAGTGAAATAAAATGCATTATTTGTTATAATAGTGGTAGGGTATCCAATTGTTCTAAAGTAACTTATAGTTAGCATTCTCCCAATACAGCTAGCAATTCCTGTACGCAAAGCATACATTTTCAGATGTTTGGAGAATAAATCGTATATAGCTAGGATGTATTTCCCCCCTCCCCCCCTTGAGCTGCCGGTATGGGTCCTGTTAGGTCCATTGCAATTACCTCTCTAGGTCTTTGTGTTGTTAGTGGGTGTAATTCTGTATCTCTGCACCTATTGTTTGGCTTTGCCTTTTGGTATCTGTCACATGATCTCAGTACTTCTTGGACTTTCTTTTTCAGCTTTGGGAAGTAACAATATTGTTTAATTTTAAGAGTAGTTTTGACAGTTACAAAATTTTCCCAAGCTCGGTGGGTAAACCAGATTAAATCTTGAAGTTGGTCTGTAGGGATGCACACACACCATCCACAGTTAGACTCCTTCGTTTTACAGAATGAAATCTTATCATGTAACTTTTAACACTGATGTAAGCCAATATCTTGTTTTTTTTTTTGAGGATGTCTCTAATGATTGTCAACATAGCATCACTTTCCTGGGACATTTCCAAGTTTTTCCTCATTTCCATGTATATTTCTCGAAACGTCAGGTCTTTTTTTAACAAAACTTTATATTCGATAGATTTCTGAACTATTGATGTGAATTCTAACATTCCTTGTGGCAGTCTCGAAAGAGTGTCTGCAACAACGTTATATGGCCCATGGAGATGTATTACCTCAAACTCAGAGTCCTGAAGTGTCAGAGTCCATCTAGTTAAACATCCATGCAGCAATTTACAAGAAAGCATGAAACTTAATGCTTGATGGTCATATAAAACATTCACATGCTTCCCATAAACATAATAACGGATTTTTTTAAATGCAAAAACAACGGCCAATTGTCACAGTATTTTTCAATAACCCCAGTGATGCCTCACTGTTTAACTGTGGAGTGAGTAGAAACCCTTGAACTGTCGCTTAGTTTTGGGAAAAGGGAAGTTAGAATTTGGGGCCTTCTTAGTGGAATCTGGTTTGGTACCCTCAGGTGAAATAATATGTCCCAGAAATTTCATCTCCTTCCAAACAAATTTTGATTTCTTTAAATTTACCATGACTCACCTTTTGGAAAATTTACTTAAAATATCTTGTAATAGATAAATGTGCTCGTCCCACATCTTTGTTGACAGTAAGAGATCATCAACTTATGCTGTAACTTGATAGAGCAACTGTGGCCCTATTGCATTGTGAAATGCCACAATAAATATTACAGTGCTTATATTTAAGCTGAAGTGAAAGACACAAAATTGATGAGTTCGCCCTCCAAGTACACATCCTGTATATTCTCTGGATTATATTGTCTGGATTGCTTTGACAACATGATTTGCCAGAATGACGATCTCAGATCTAAAGAGCTTAAGTATCTTTTGCCATTAAAAGTTTGGATCTCCTTGTCAAAATTTTCGGTTTTCGTTTGCGCAGGTACGATAATTTTGTTAATGTCCCATGTGTCAAGAACCAGTCTAATACTTTTACTTGCTTCACTTATTGCTAGCAAGGGGCTACTATAAAGGGAATTGGATGTCTCAATTATACCACAGCTCACCATCTTCCTTATCTCGTTCATGACCTGTTCCTTTCTTTCTCCAGGGGACCGAGTAAGATGCTTGCCAATAGGTCTTATGTGGAAATACCTGCATATCACAGACACATCCCTTCACGATACCAGGCTTATCTGTGAATACTGCAGGTTATTTAGATAATAACTCTGTCCATTGTTTAGCTTGAAATTTCTCAGTGTGTGTTGCTTCATTTACCTTATCCTTGAGAATGTCACTGATAGTCTTGGAATTGAGTGCATCATTATCATAATTGGTATGACAGAATTTCATTTACACATGCTCCGACATGAACAGTTTCAGAACACCAATGGAAAAAATCAAATTCCTTGTCAGCGAATGGGTTGCATCAAATTCATGGTTGAACTCCATAGTCGTCTGCTGCTGATGTTATTTAAAGGTGAAGGTCCCGTCTATTATTGCCTCCCTCTCCTGCATGAAATCTAATCCTAGTAAGACTATAACCAAAAGATGCTATACTAAAAGGAATGTGTACGCTATGTCTGCAATTTCCATTTGAATCTCGGCTTGAGTCTGGAACTTGATTGTTTGGGCCTTCTGTCCTAGTGCACAAACAACATTGCAGCTTGAAATGGGGAAAACCAGTAATTTTCTAATCTGTGAGACCCTTTTATAGGACTGCATATTTATAATTGACACACTTGCTCTGGTATCAAGAAGTATAGTGGTGGTCACACCTCTTATAATTGCACTTATTCCTGCTTGAATTATTTCTCTCTTCTCTTTGTCAGAAATGGTGGAGTCTTCAAATAATTCTTCACCAATGTCCCTACTATTCTGGTATCTAATCATATGTATATATTGTTCGACCTATTGCCTTCATTTCCATCCTCAGTCGAAGGCATATAGGGACCAATTTCAGTTTGATGGCTTCTGATCATTCGGTTCTTGCTCAGGTGGCATCTCTACTATCCTAGCATTTGTTGGTAGTTAGTGGGAGACGCTGTTACTGATTGGTTCCACTGTTGTGGTTAAGGATTATCCTTCATGGGTATAGCTTGCATAAAATTTATTGGTTGTGAATGTGAACCGTTTGTTGGTTGTGGATTCCAACCACTAGCACCTGGCTGTTGCCAGTGTCCATGCCCTGATCGTATGTTTTTCAGGTTGTCCTTATGCGGACTATTTTGCCGTTTTTGGTTCTCCTTTTACGATTAAAATGGTTATTTGCATTTTCGTTATCGCACTGTCCACGATTATTATTCGATACAAATTGGCTTTGATTGCTGTTGTCACAATTGTATTCTACCTTGGATCCATAATTTATTTTATTATTATAATCTCCATAATTAAACTGTTTACGTTTATTTTCCTAGGGCTGTTATTGGCCTTGTTCGATGTGTTTGCATTCCATGATGGTTTTCTGTTATTATTATTATTATTATTATTACCCTTGGCAATTCTGTCAGTGGATTTTCTTACATCCTCCTGTACTGAATCCAGCAGGTCAATTATGTCAAGAAACCCCTTTATATCAGTATCAGAGACATTAAATAACGGGTTTGAATAGTGACTGATAGTCTTGATTTCAGAACTCTCGTCAAATCTCTAGGTGCTACTGGCTCATCTCAGTGATGGGCCACATTTATGTATTTTTCAAAGTATTTCCTTAGCGTACCCATCTTTGGGTTATACATTTCAACACTGTACAATATTTTGAGTACTCTTTCTTGGATATATGCAGAACAAAGTTGCTCTAAAAATTCCTTTTGAAAATCGTCAACATCTCCAGTAATATGAGCGACTACATGCTGTACCTTTTGTTGTTCTGTCGAGGTTTTTGGGAGTATACTGAAAGTTTCGAATGAAAACTACTGGGTGGATATTCCGTTTATTCTCATCATTGAATACATGATAAGGCCGGTGCTTCATAAGGCTTTCGACATGCATCAGTGTGTTAACTGTATTGTACTATTATTGTTAACCTGCGGTGCACCCTCATTATAGCGTGTACAGTCGGTTTCCGAATTCGGCCTGTGTTTTGGCGTAATCTGTTGCAGTACAACACGTTGGTTGCCGTAAATCCGTTCCCTAGGTGTCTCTGAATAGCTTGCAGCTGAATTTGATACACTGCATGGATTCTCAATGCATTTTTTTCATTACACCACATTGCTGGCCTTTCGATATTCCGGTTTTATAAACATAAAGTTTGAGCCACTTCCTTACGAACTTGGGATTCAATTTTCTTTTTACGTATTGCCCTGCATAGTATCTACAGTAATGGCCAAGCTCTTAAATTGCTTATCTAAGTTGTTAACTTCATGTTGCATAGTATCAATCAGAATTGAAACATCTTCCACACGTTTAATAGTGCTTCTGACATTATCAGATTCTTTGTTGAAATGTCCGACAAAAGCCTTGTCCCGTTAACCAAGATTTGATGGAATTAGTCAACTAAATCTTTGGCTCTCTGAGCAAATATTTTATTTATTAAATCTAGAAAACTTTCTTTCTTGTTCTTGCTCTCTGAGCTCATGTTGTGGTCCCCTTAATGTCTCTTTCTCCTTTCACTTTTGCTGTTTTAGAGCCCTAGCTTCCCTACGTTTTTGTTCCACAAGATTAAGTCTTTAGAACAGAACTTTTCTTAAGTTACTATCAGATGGTGTTGGAGTTGACAAAGTATCAAGGTTCGCCGCCTGCTCTGTTACATTACTCTCAGTCTCATCAGCAACTTTTTTGATAATTGTCTGTTATTCAACTTCATTTTCGTTTGGTAATTCTGTTAAAATTTTGTCATTAATTCCTGACGTATGTCCTAATAGTAGCACTCTCTTTGTCCACTTGGACTCGCTGATACTGCAGCAGTATCTTCATTAACATCAATAAACTCAGTTGGATTAATCTATTTCTTTGGCCTAACCATTTCAACAAAATTTCTTTACTCACAATGGCAATGAGAATAAACACTCACAAAAACTTATAACCTATGCATACTTCAATAATATCAAGTATAGGCAATGTGTGATGCAAAATACTTTGTGAAATTGAGAACATTAACTACTAACCCACAGAAGTAGCTAACATCCAGTCCATTTACTCTTTGGTATAAAATCTACTTTATGGTATTGATAGTACTGGTTTAATTATCATTTTATCTCACAGTCGCAATGTAATGCTAGCTACTCTTAAGGCTGCATCACATACTGAATGAAGTTTTGAAACCTAAAACGCAACACTCGTTGATCACAAATTGTGTGTGCCATATGATGTATGAACATGAACAAATGTCCTTACAATCAAGTTACTTTTACATAAAGTCTACTCACAATGGAAATTATATAAGTCTCAATTATTCGGCAATTTAAACTCGCCACTTGAATCTTTCATGAAATGGCAACAGATGAATGAACATTGGTGTATCACAGAATCGATCTGTTCGGATTACATGATAATAACTGACTGAATTCCAGTTGAAAAAACATTAATCTGCATTAAACGATTGTTTGCAGCATTTTGAATCTGAAATAAAACAATAACTCTTGTCAACAAAATCATATAAATATATTACCCCTAATGGCGTCGTTGCACCTCGTGTGCAGAGAAGCAAAGATGGGCTGCAGAGGATCAAGATAAGTAATATTTTTGCAGAAAATGAGAGGAATACTTGACTAACATTATTCTCTATTTTACTCCAATAATTTACAATATGTAGTTTACAAAATAGTAATAATACCAGACCTTATCATAGATGGTAGAGTAAAGTGCATCTTGCTAGCATTATAGATGCTCGAACAAGAAGAATGAATGCAACAAAAATCAGTGATAAAAATAATTGTTCTCTTAATTAAAAGATTTCACTGTTTTCACTCTATTTCATGTGGCTTGTGGAGATACTGTTGCACCGTCTCTGCAGTGGCACTACTAAACTGTTTCTCTGACAACACATTTGTCCCTAACGATATCATATAAAAAAATAATAAATAATGTTTTTATCAACTACAAAATTGGGGCATGGATGCTATACCCTAAAGAGTGTCATGTTTCACTGACATTAATGTAAGGTATGGGTAATGACAGTCAATAAGGATACCCCACCCAGCAGTATCTGAATCGTAAAGGCAATCATCACATGAACTTGCAGGGTAATGACAGTCTCCATGTCAATGGAGACATATTGCCCCACCCAGTAGTATCTAAAAGGTAACAGTGAAATTAGTTACACAAGAAAACAGCTACACTGGAAAATGGTTATACTGCAGAAAAATTTCACTGGAAAATTTTTGATTAGGAAACCAGTTAGACAAGAAAACATTTACCCTTTAGAATGAAACTTCCTGGCAGATTAAAACTGTGTGCCAGACCGAGACTCGAACTCGGGACCTTTGGCTTTCGCGAGCTTGTGCTCTACCATCTGAACTACCCAAGCACGACTCACGCCCCATCCTCACAACATTACTTACCAGTACCTCGTCTCCTACTTTCCTAACTTCAGAGAAGCTCTCTGCCAGGTAGTTTCATATCAGCGCACACTCCACTGCAGAGTGTAAAACTCATTCTACCCAGGAGAATGGTTACACTCCCACTGATCCAAGATAAATACATACGCAATGCAATGATTTTTACCTCGTCTATTGTCCTTCATTACTCCACCTAACAGTATCTAAAATGTTTACACTGGAAAAGTGATACACTAGAGAAAGAACACACCATGAAAACATTTACACAGGTTAATGATCACACTGGAGAAAATTAGAATGTAAAATGGTTATACTACGTTAATGAAATCGCTGTGCTGACTGACCTTAATTACCAGATCTGCCTTAACCAATAGTGCTCAAAATAGTTACTCTGGAACAGAATAGCACACAAAAATGTTTGTGAGGGAAAATGATTACACTGAAAATACTTACACGGGAAAATGGTTACACCAGGAAACGGTAATAGTGGAGAATGGTTACAAGTCCAATTCGAGATAAATCCACGTGCATGTTAATAACTGTGACCCACTGCAGATGACACTGACCACCACTGCCCAACCCAATGGTATCTAAGAAGATTACTCATGAAAATGGTTACAGTATAGAACAGGTACACTGGAGAATGGTTACGCTGGAAAACGTTTACACCAAAAACAATAGAACAGGTAACAGGTTACATAGAAGAAAAGTTACAGTGGGAAATCTTTTGAGTGCTGTTTCAGTTCTGAATGCCTATTACGTTATGTCACTGCCATGCCTACTTAGTATTATCAGGAGATGATGAAAAACGTTTTGCACTGCAAGATAAAATTAATACTGTAGCATGGAGTGACAGTTAGGTTTAGACAGTTCAAAGCATATCAGCCATCGTATGTAACGTATATAGATGTGTTTTACATCTGTTAGTACGTTATAGCTTCGAAGTGTCATGTAGTCTCCACTGAGTGACAGCATATGTTAGCATTATCAGCAGATAATGGTCTATGATATGTACTGGAAGCAAAAGTTGTTACCCTAATATCGAGCCACTGTAATATTTGGTTATCATGGAGCCAGTATGAGGTTTCGTTAAATTTGGAAGCATAGTAAGACTCATTTTGTTTTATGTAGTTGTGTGCTACTATTTTACAGTATTCTGTTTCCTCAAAGCATCATGTAGTATAAGACGACAGAGTTTTCAACTGCTAAATGTAGTAATATCCTATTTTAAACGACTTTGGATGGGTGAATAATGTTTTACTTTGATAATTCTCATCAGCATTTGCATGTTAAGCTGTAAGTTAAATTAGCAGCAGTGCTCATGTTTGTTTTGAAATGATATTGAAACAAGTTTTATGAATTTTGGACAATCTAATATGTAGTTCAGACATAGAACTACGCTCACCTGCCAACATCTAACTGATTTTGGCAGTGCCAATAACTGAGCAACATGTATTTTAATACTTAATACAGACGATTTGGATGTGCAAATATTTAAACTGATGGTCTATTATGCTTGCAAAGTGTGGTACAACTATCTAATTTTATTGGTCAACAAGCATTGTTTAACCTATGAGTTTCATCACTTGTGACAAAATGTAAGTAATGTGAATTCTCTTATACCACATGTTTCCCGCCGTAAATCTCACATATATTCAGAAATAACGCAATTTGTATTTGCTTCAAGAATTTATCATTCGTTCATGATCAAAGATCTGCAACTATGTTTGCTTATTATGATACGCAACTCCTCTCTCTCTCTCTCTCTCTCTCTCTCTCTCTCTCTCTCTCTGTGTGTGTGTGTGTGTGTGTGTGTGTGTGTGTGTGTGTGTGTCTCCGTCTCCCTCTCTTACTTTGTAAGTTTTACATCCAGCATACAGATATTTCATCTATGTGACGTTTCTCCAATATCTTTGGCCATGTTTCATATCTGTCTTGTTCCACCACCGTATATGACTGTATGACTGTGCTGTGTAATAATTAAACTTTCCATATTATGAATCTCCCTTTGTGTGGGAAAAAAGTATGCAGTTTAAGTCTTGCAACGCAGTAAAGGCCTCGTGAAAACACATTTTCCCTGGTTCCCTAAAATCATGTTGGGCCAGTTCATTGGTCTATCTTTTTAAAATTGCACATTTTTATTAGATGTTTGAAATTATTTAATTGCTGATTCGAGTGCAGTGAATTGTGAAGTGATTTGGTACTTTCAGGCAGGTTAAAACTGTGTGTCGGGCCAGGACTGAAACTTAGGTCCTTCGTCTCTTCAAATCAGCTCACACTGCTGCACAGCGAGAATTCATTCTAGAAACAATCCCCCAGGCAGTGGTTAAGCCATGTCTCCACAATATCTTTTCTTTCAAGTGCGCTAGTCCTATAAGATATAGAGGAGAATTTCTGTGAAATTTAGGGGGTTGGAGATGAGGTACTGGCAGAATTAAAGCTGTGAGGGCTGGTCGTGCGTCGTGCTTCGAAAGCTCAGTTTGTGGGGCACTTTTCCGCAAAAGATAAAGAACCATATTTCGAGTTCCGAACTGGCACAAAGTTAAATCCGGCAGAAACTGGCATTGTGTGTGTGTGTGTGTGTGTGTGTGTGTGTGCGTGTGCGTGTGTGTGAGCCCGTGTGTGCGTGCGTGCGTGCGTGAGTTAAGTGTTGCTGCCGTGTTTTAGATGTGAAAACACTGCGGACCAGTGGCTCTTTACTAGAGATTTAGTTTTAATACTTCTGAACATTAGAATAAAATAATTCACATCAGCAGACAAATTTGATTCGTGCCAATATATCTGCTCTGGGGCTCCAATGCGATAGACCGTTTCATTTCAATGGTCCGTAAAGTACGGGATTATACTTACCTTTTAGTTTTAATAATCGCCAATGTTCTAAGAAATGAAACTTCTTGATGTGTGACTGCGATGCAGGTAAATGGGGGCTTAGCGTGCCACAATGCTGGATTTTTCACTTTCTGTCATCGGCAGCAACTGTAGTGCATCGGCAACAGCACCGACTAGCGGCAGAAACATGAAAGGCATGCTGGGGGCGAAATAGATAAAGTACTTGAAGGTATTAATACGTTTTGTATAACTCTGTAATAATGTGAGTGCAGTGACAGATTAATACATGAACTCGTTCAAGGATGCTCTACTTCCAGCTCACCACATCGCTGTTCAAAGTTAAAGTTTGGAAAATCGGGTGCGAATAACTTTTCAAAGTGCACAAACCTGTGCTGAAATTACAAAAGTTTTTAAACACGACGTAGCAGTTCCGAGTCCACAAGCACATACAGAGCTCTTCAGGGCTCCTCAGGGGTGACCTCTTAAAAAATTTACACTAATTTCTTAAGTCTTTAAACACGACGCTACTGTCGATAAATTGTTGAAGTCCTCAAATTCGTGCAGACGTTCTTTACGTCCATGGGCCCGTTGCCTGCAACATTTTAAATACTCCAGTCGCGTCTGATACCAATCACCAAACCTTGTTTTGTATTACTGACCTCTGAAGGTGAACTGAACCATGCCAAAATGCCGCTTCTCCTATACAGCACATAATTTCGTTGCAAAATCCACAAAGTTACACACTGTACTTTTTGCTGTTAAAGTTACACAGCTAAATACTTGACTCTCACTTGCGCACAGATTCCTTTAATAAATGCTTGTGTGATAGCCTTTTTGTCAGGAAATCTAAAATAAATTATTTCTTTCGTTATGTGCAAACTTTATAATGAATAAAAATTACGTTAAACTTTTCGGTGCGGTAAGTATTACACATGAAGATGTGTTAGAATTTCAACAAATTTTCTGTGGTGTCATTGGTTTGTTTGTGAGATCCTTTGTTTAATGGCTTCTTTACATCTTGTTCTATGAAGTCATCAAAATTACAATTCTTTACTATTACCTCTTAGAAACCTAGAACCTACGGATAGTTATTGAAGTTTACTGTATAAACTGCCACTACACGTACGTTTTTGCAATTAATATTTCACTAATTTTTCACTACTTTTGCACTGATTTTGTTTTTTAACTCTCGAAGCCAACATTCCGTTTCATAACTCAAATTGTTCTGCTTCACTAGAAATTCTGACACTACTTAACATCATTGCTGTATGAGAGCCACCTGTTGACCCTTTATCGTTTGAAGTCGCTGAAGCTGGCCGGAGTCGCTGAGCGGTTCTAGGCGCTACAGACCGGAAGTGCGCGACCGCTACGGTCGCAGGTTCGAATCCTGCCTCGGGCATGGATTTGTGTGATGTCCTTTGGTTAGTTAGGTTTAAGTAGTTTTAAGTTCTAGGGAACTGATGACCACAGCAGTCAAGTCCCATAGTGCTCAGAACCATTTGAACCAAATCGCTGAAGTTATTAATTCAAAAAATGGTTCAAATGGCTCAGAGCTCTATGGGACTTAACATCTGAGGTCATCATCACCTAGAACTTAGAACTACTTAAACCTAACTCACCTAAGGGCAGCACACACCTCGATGCCCGAGGCAGAATTCGAACCTGCGACCGTAGCGGTCACGCGGTTCCAGACTGAAGCGTCTACAACCCTCGGCCACACCAGCCGGCGAAGTTATTAATTGTTAAAGATAATACGCGCATTCATGTCCTTCATCGTCTGTATGTAAAGGATAATTATACAGGATGTCCATAATTAATGATCCAGAAAGGAAACCTCTGCTCAGAATGGCATAAAATTTGAGCCGCATGTTATTGACCCAAGGGGAAAGTCATGGAATAGAAGAAAACGAAATTTTTACCAATAGATGGCATTGTAAGCGTCGCAACGTACGTGGGGTTGGCTACAAATGGTAAATGGATCGAATTATGACGACTGGTGTCTCAGTTGCACATTACAGCATCCGTACTTTTCAACGTGCATGAGTGCATAAGTTCGACAGTCAACAGTTGTGGCACTGTTAGTTAGATAAGCCCATCCACCACGGCAAGGTGGTACCACATCGGAGGGGAAAAATCGGTTTTTAATTATCTTGAGAACGAAAAACTCAAGAAAAGCAAAATGACATTGGTTTTTAATTGTTATGTGGTCAAAAACTGCATAAAAACCAAAATGAGGTCGGTGTCTAATTGCCGTGAGACTAGCGCGATAATGTTCCATATGGCGTCAACCGTTTTCTGCCTCAAGTTGAAATCGAGAAACAGCATGTCCTACAACAGATCGAAGTGTCTCGTGGTTTACGTTCAGAATGCTTTGTAGAATTTGTGCCTTCAGTCAAACTACGTTGGTAATTCGAGCACTGAATGCAACATCTTTCAGATGAACTCCCAGTCAGAACTCCCACATATTAAAGTTAGGTGATAACGGCCAAGCTGTAGGGAAATGAACTCTAATAATTTTAAAATTTCCGAAATGCCTCTGCAGCAGGAGCTTCATTGGCGGTGCAACGTGCTGAGGAGCGCCATGTTTTATAAAAATCGTCCTATACACGCATCCACGACGTTGAAAGGTAGGAATGACGTTGGTGTGCGGAAGACTCTCATAGTGTTTACCAGTGACGGTGCAGGTAACAATATCCGCAGGACTCATCTCCTCGAAAAGAAGCGCCTCTCCGCTAAACGATGCCATCAACCCGCACCACAGAGTCACCTTCGCAAAATCAAGTATCGGTTGATGTGCTTGCGCATTTTCCGTTGGCTATATTCTTCAATTCTGCGTATTGACATGTCCATTGAGATGAAAATGGGCTTCGCCTGTCCACGTAATGATCCAAGACTATTCATTGTCCATTTCCAAGCGAGCAAGACGTTCCAGAGCTAGCGTTTATCTTGGTGTCAGGTCAGCAGGATGCAACTGCAGAACATGGATGATTTTGTATGGATAGAAATGCAGCATGTTTCACAGAAATTACGCTCCGTGCTCACCAGCAAGTCCAATGCCCAATGCGTGGGCGATTCCCCGTGGGTTGCATGTTTCCACTCCACTACTCGACTCCACTTGCAATGTTGTGGCCACATCTTTGACAGACGTCGGATCAACTGCTTTTCTCCCTCTGCAACAAGGAGCTTCAGAACAACTGGTCTTTTTGAATTTGGCAGTGATTTCATGCAGACGGTTAGCGGACATCGGACCAGTGCCTTTTTACGTACCCTCGAGTGACTGGAACTTGTGCAGGGCTACTGTCGTGCAGTTACCATTCTTATAACACAGTTTTACCAGCAGCGCGCGATCCTTCATGGAGACATGTTGGGCGTCTCTGACGCAAAATGAGGAATATCCATGTGCTGCGCATCTCTTCGTGTGCGAATTCTGATTGTTACAGAAGCATCCATTATTAAAATGTATATAATTTTTTTCCATAACATTTCCCCATATATGCTGATCCAATACGAAGTCGTTCTGAGTTGTGGTTCTCTTTCTACAGCGTTCAGTTATGTACACGCTTTTAGTTATGCAGCAGCTGTGAAATAATTGGCGACCTCTCTGTTTAGCCGTGGTGGCATCCACACGCCACTTGAGTACTTGCGATGGCTGCACGCCCAGGACAGAGCACTCACAGCAAGTTCTCAGTCTGCTTGCTACCCATCTGACAGCCGGATCACCTCGTGGCCCCCACATTTCACCACTGGGAGAGGGTGATGTGTCGTCTGGTAAGAAGGACTGTTCCATACGCTACCTCCTCACAAGCTACGTAAGCACTCGCGCCGTGTCCGTCATCTGTCACAGCAACATGTGAGTAACCGCACGTGGCTATGTCGTCTCCTACTAGGATGACTGATGTCTATTGTTACACGTAATTTGGAATAATAGAATTAGTTTAAATACTCATTAAATCTTTTGTAATAATTTCGCCATCAAACACAACAGCAGAAATGAAAACCCTATAGTTTGTGGGCTACAGAAACTCGAGGAAGAAGACGCTAGTCACTGAATTAAAAGAAATGATGACAGACATTCGACATGCTGTCTCGAAGATCGCGGTCTTCATAAGAAAATGGTATATAAAAGAGACGATTTAGCAACTATTTGCAAAGCGTTAGTGGATGAGATCCACAAAAGAAATAACAGATCTGATGTAATTTTTAAATATTCAGTATTGTGACTCGCTTGAATGTTTCCTTCATTTGCTACTATAGTACATTAGCATTTTCATACGTACAAACTTACTACATCGAACAGCTACCGTGATCCGTTACGCACATTTTCAGCTTGCCTGCCCAAAATATTACAAGTGTTCCTAGATGCATTATCAGATGCCCTGCGAACGAATCTATCATATTGTTTTCGTCTATTCTATTCAGTGCATCTTTGTTTCAAATATTTTTTCAGGGCACGTAATTTGTGACATTTTTCTGGTGCATTATGTTTTAAATGTGTCCAGTTCGTTAATTTCATGTTAGGAGACAAATCTATCTTCCTCACTTCACTGTCAATTTTTAACAACAGCAATTTTCTCTTGCTGTCCAAGAATATTTTCACGAGTGCCAATTCAAGTAACTACAGTCCTTTGCTTTTGCCGTATTTAGTAATCTTATTTCAAGTAGATGAAAATACTTTCATCCAAGCAATTTCCTATGTTCAGTTAACGTAGACTTATTTTATTTTTAGCGAGCTGTCATTCGTTATTTTCGTACTCATCATCGCGTATGCCTCACCGGTGTTGGTTTTTGATCTATGGTCTCCGATTCGAATACAGTTCGTACCACACCGTACGCCTTCCGTAAAGGTTATCTTGGCTGTGAATATTTATAATGATACCATTTTCCTTTGCTATTTTATTCGTTGCTTGTAATTTCGTTTCACTTCCTTCACTGTCATACGCCATATATTTATACGGTAATGAAGACAGAGTGTCTCTGTATATTATACATTCCACAGTTCGAATTTGTCTTCCACCTTGATTATTATCTAGTACCGTATGGGGCTATTTCTGTTCTGTGGTGCTATCTTACCACTAAGCTACTACTTACTAAACGACATTTATTAAAAGTATCTTTAAGTTGCCTACAAATTATTCATTATTCGACTAGTCTAATCTCATTACAAGCACTGACCACATCTAAGTTGGTGTCCTGTATACTACGCTATCTTCGTCAGGGGCAGATCTTGAAAAAAACATGTAAAAACAAGGTAGTTAGTTTAAATTAAATTAAACAGTGAAATCAGCAGTTTATGCTACTTACAGCACCAGACCTAATGCTCTGACTTCAGAGATATGTACTGATATAATGGGTGATCAAAAAGTCAGTATAAATTTGTAAACTGAATAAATCACGGAATAATGTAGATAGAGAGGTACAAATTGACACACATGCTTGAAATGACATGGGGTTTTATTGGAATCAAAAAAATACAAAAGTTCAAAAAATGTCCGACAGACGGTGCTTCATCTGATGAGAATAGCAATAATTAGCATAACAAAGTAAGACAAAGCCAAGAAGATGTTCTTTACAGGAAATGCTCAATATGTCCACCATCACTCCTCAACTATAGCTGTTGTAGAGGAATAATGTTTTGAACAGCACTTTAAAGCATGTCCGGAGTTATGGTGAGGCATTGGCGTCGGATGTTGTCTTTCAGCATCCCTAGAGATGTCGGTCGATCACGATACACTTGTGACTTCAGGTAACCCCAAAGCCAATAATCGCACGGACTGAGGTCTGTGGACATGGGAGGCAAAGCATGACTGCTGAGCACACGATCATCACCAAACGACGCGCGCAAGAGATCTTTCACGCATCTAGCAATATGGGGTGGTGCGCCTGGTTCTAATAAAACCCAATGTCATTCCAAGCACGTGTGTCAATTTTTACCTCTCTATCTACATTATTCCGTGGTTTATTAAGTTTTCAAATTTATACTGACTTTTTGATCACCCGGTAGCTCCGGTGACCGAATGGTGAACAAGGGTTTCGGCCGTGCTATCGACGTACGACAAAAACCTTAGAGAGACTGCTCCGTGTTGCCCACCTTAAACAGTCAACGTGTCTATTTTGGTGGAAGTTCAGGAAATCAGTGTACTACATTAGGTCAGGGTCAAAGAAAGATAGCTGTTCCAAGCCTGGAATTTAGACAACGTCTCGGAGAGCTGTGTGCTGACCACGTTCTCCGCACATCGCAGCTAAGAATGCCGGTGTCAGAAAATTGCACACGCTGTGGCTAGTAACCCTAGAGTTTTATTCCGTCATATCGCTGAAGTAGATTACTTCCTTTCAGTTTTGCGTTGTATAAATCGACCAGTAATATCACAAACTGTTAGATAATCTTCAGTTTCAGTTTTGGGCATACAAAATGATTTATAATTACGATCAGCAATGAAGTTGTTTATAATTAGTGACTCCTTATTCTGCATTTAAAGGTGCTGATTTCAGCATGTAAAAATGGAGTAGCAAACCGACAACTCATCGCTCAGTTGCCTATAATTAGTTTGGCGCCTAGCAGGCTCAATGGGTTTTCGTAGGATGAGGCAAATGGCTATCAACTGTATTGTATATATGCTCAAAGATGTCTATCAGGTCTGCCAAAATATTTGAGGACAAACTCAACAATAGGAGAATTTTCCTTCAACTGCATTCTCCCAGGCATGTCAACTATTAATTTGAGACGTTAGCATTACTGTATGCAAACCGACAATGGTACATAATTCACAATTAATATGCCTGTGGAGTTCGGCAAACGAATCGTTATACCACGGAAGCGCTGTAACAAATATGTATGATAAGCCTGCGTGCATAATCGCGTTTTTTTTTAAGATCTTGGAGCTCTGCTCCATGTGGCCTAGGAACGTGGGGTACATAGTTTCTTGTTAAGCCAGGGCTGTAGGCCGTTTGTGTAGCCATTCCAACATCTGTTTTACTGTAGCCATGTTACAGTGTATTGAGCAAGGTTTAAACAACGAACGGAGCTGGGACCACGGCAAATTGTCCGAATCGATTGATTCCTTTCGCAATGGATTTTATTTGGGCTGAAATTAATGCTCAAATAATGCCACCATTTCTAAGTGCTCCGTTCGGATTGCACGTGCTAAATAGTCAACGTCTTTCAGATTTTATGTACAAAAACAGTCACCCTTAAGTATCTCCGGACTGGGGCGAGATTGATGGCTGAAATCTGGTCCACGAGTGTGTCGGACCTTGGTCTGAGAAAAATTTTAACCGTTTGAAAAAATCTTGGTTCGTTTGGATTTTATGTGCAAGAAACTCCTTTTAATGGGAAGATTTTGAAGTGAAACACTTCTATAATTTAAACTTGTGCCTGTTGGTTCAAATCATGCACGAAAGTAATTCAATTTATAAACTGATAACGATTTTTAAACAATAATATTTATCCGTTGTCGAGATACGATTGTTTAAAATCGACCTAAGTGTAGCACGTGACCTCGAATACATAAAAAATGCATTATTACGGTAAAACTGAAAACTCACTTACAAAAAACTAACTTCATGCGAATGTTACACGCAAAGCGCTAAACACACGTTCCCCCGTCTTTTTTTTTTTTTAACGCCCCACTTCTGTGTTTCAAACTTCAAGCTTTATCCTTTGCCACAATACAAGCGACATGGTTGGAAAGACATTACAAAAACCTATCCGTCGCCGCCTGAGTCAACAAAAATCTACATCGTTTTCCAAGCCATGGTGGTCTAATGCGAACATTGTGGTACAGTGAAAGTTGGTAAAGAAATTAAAAATGCCCCTATATCAGCACAAGAAATGAGAATATGTCCAAGCCAAATTTAAACCTGTAAGGTGTGGTGTATCTGCATCTTATAATTGAGACTGAAGTCCCTGATCTTATCCCCAAAATCCAGAAGATTCACCAGCCATAGTAAACGTATCATGGCGGTGTGTGTCATGTTCTACGACATGACATCGCGTATCACGTTCCTTTACTTCTTTGGAGGGAAAGGAATACGAATCTACCAACATGTTTAGATTTTGTAACCTCCCCACAGAATTTTGTAATGGCAATACAAATGTTAATGTGAATATAGCCAAGTGTGATTTCCCAGCAAAAATAAAAGGAAAAGTCTATGATAATGAAAACGTGCCAAAAGTTATTTCCCCAAAAGATTACTGAATAATAATGACCCAAATGTTGTTGAGCTCCCACAAAACATCGTTAAATTGAAATAAAAGCGACTGTACCTTCGCTACAAAAATATTGAAAAATAATGGCTCAGTGTAAACTCGACACAAAAATTGAGAAATGAACATTCAATTGTAATGATTTTTTTCTTTTTAATAACGATTACTTTGAAAACAGAATTATTATTGGGGAATTTCTTCAACAAATTAATTAAAATTACAATACATTACTAGCTGAGCGCAATGCTACTTTATTACCTTATTTAACAATATACCTCGTCCTGAATCGTGACCAGAGACCCATGTCGACGCCTGTCGTCTCCGACCGAGTACATCTCGCAACTGCTAACTCGCAACTGAACTACATGCTTTCACGACTCGCTACGTACCACAACTGTTCCTGCCGGCTCGCTACACGCAACTGAACTCTCGCGCAGTCAAGCGCAGACTAGCAACGATAAATAACTCTCTGGTCAGAGATTCTGTCATGCCTCGCCATCGCTGTACTGAATACACTGAACACATACGTGTTTCATAACCCTCCACTGGGGGGGCAAAAATTTGGCCACAATGGTGAGTCATTTGGACTTGCCACGAGCAACAAATTTTTTCATAATTAATTAACTTTAGAATTACAGAATATGTACAGATATAGTAAATATAGTGCACATGCACTGAGTACAGGACATATCAGACAAAGACAAAATATATACAATGAGTACAAAACATATTCACAAATGGCAAAAGTGCACACGCACAGTAGTACAGAATATATCAGCAAATGACAAAATGTATATACAGTGAGTAACAAATGACATAACCGCATACGCACTGAAGTATTGAACATATCAGGAAATCACAAAATGTATACAGAATGAGTACAAATCATATTGAAAAATGAGAAAAGTGCACAGGCACTGGAGTTTAGTAGAAAACATATTAACACATGACATAAATGCAAATGCACTGAAAAATTCTTCAAAGTTTTCACAACAAATATCATTGACAAATGACATAGGTGCACATGTACTGTAGTTTAGAACATATCAGCAAATCAAAATGTACATACAATGAGTAGTAATCATGTTAGAAAAATCAACAGATCACAAATGTATATACAATAAGTAGAAATCATGTTGGAAAAATGACAAAAGTGCACACACACTGTCGTTTAGAACATGTCAGGAAATCACAAAATGTAAAGGCAATGAATACAAATCATACTAACAAATGGCACAAATGTACATGTACTGTATATACTTTATGTTACAAGAATTAGGATAGGAAAAGGAAGGATTGCATCATGGTTGTAGCACTGTAGGTTGCACGCAGTTGCATTGAAAGTCCATATCTTTCCACAGAAGTACAACATCAAGTCAGACAATCTGCAGTTCTTTTCCCAGAAGTATTTGTCAGCGTACCCAAGACACTGAAATGTCGTAGTAATATTCCATGTTATCAATTTGGCAGAATATCAGGTACATCAAAGAGTGCGACCATAATAACGTCTCCATCGCTCACGATGGTGGACAGCATGTCGTGTCAACACCACGCTCTTACAAGGCACACCAATGTAGAATTAGTGCAAAAACCAAATATAGTGCTCCATGATCAAGAGGATATACAGGACAAATGGATATTACAGTAATTCAGGGTAGTTAGGTCAGAAAGTGAAGGACATTAAGTCACATACTAGTCTTCATTGGGAATTACATTAGTAGTTTGCGGCATTCATAGCCCAGTTATTGAACATTTCTGTACCATGTATGTAGTACTACAGAAAAATGTTCATTAATTGATTTACAGACAACATTGTCATTGGTCATTTCAATACCGTAATCAGTAGCGTTCATTTCCCAGTTACAAAGCATAATCAGTAGCATTCATTTCCTTGTTACAAAGCATAATTAGTAGCATTCATTTCCTAGTTACAAAGCATTATTAATCATTGGTCATTTAAATACAGTAATCATCTTAATACAGTAATCAGTAGCATTTTTTTCCAGTTACAAAGCATAATTAGTAGCATTCATTTCCTAGTTACAAAGCATTATTAATCATTGGTCATTTAAATACAGTAATCATCTCAATACAGTAATCAGTAGCATTCTTTTTTCCAGTTACAAAGCATAATTAGTAGCATTCATTTCCTAGTTACAAAGCATTATTATTATACTGTAACTATTACTCAAAGTCTGTGGTTGGAAAACATCATTCAGTATTACTCATAACTCTTTTAAATTGGTAGCATTATTTTGGACTGGTAATTACTTTGTTTGCTTTTGAGTTATTGCTGCAAATGAAGATGTGTAACGTCATTTGTCATGAGTCAGCTGTAGCAAGGTTATGAAAGAAGGCAGTATATGTGATCACATTTATAAATGATAGACACAATCAATCCTGATCCATTTACTCATCATCACGAGGTTTGCATTCTCTTTCGTTTATTCCGTAGGTGAAATTCCGATTTCTGTTTAATTTATTTCCTTTACAGGTTATTTCTTTCTGAAAATGATGAACAAAGATTAATGTCTTGCATTTAAATCATATACTCATTAGATAAAAATTGGTGTCAAGATGTTGAGATACCATAGAGCAAAAATGTCAAAGTCAACTGGTGTTTGCTATGTCTTAGCTATTTCATAATACATACAAACAAAACAGGAAAACAATCATACATACAAAAAATGAAAATGTGCACGGTCTGATGTGTAACGACAACTAAAGCGACCTGCTAACCTTATCTTGTCGGGCACTTGCCGAGAAAAAATACAATCATCAGTAAGTAGTCACATAAATACAATTGCATAAGCGGTCATAAAACGTGTAAGTTCGTCTGGAAAAATATGCACGGTCTGATGTGTAACAACAAGAAAAGCGACCTGCTAACTTTACCTTGCCAGGCACTTGCCAAGAAAAAATACGTTAATCACCAGTAAGTAGTCATGTGAGTATAATTGCATAAGTGGTCATAAAAAAAATTAGGAAATGGCATTACAGTGTGATAAATCATAAAGTATGACATTCAATAAACGGTTTGATGTTGGAGACGTGGTGGTTTCCTTTGCATTTTTTGGTTCTCAAAGTTTCGACGTGTACAACATTGGGGTGAGGAATGCTGCGAATCCGATATGGACCTGCGTATAGAAGTTCAAATTTACTGCACCTACCTTTTATTTTGTTGGGTAAATAGTGTGTACGTACTAATATCTTCTGTCCAACGTGAAAGTCACGGCGTATACAAACTTGTTTTTGCTGTCTTCTCCGGCGCTCTGCGGCACGTTTGATGTTGTTCAGCGCAATGTCAATTATTTCATGGTGTCGTAGTCGACGAGGTGTAGGAAAGGTTATTAATTCTTTAATTTTGTTAGGTGGTTCAACATTTTTCAGTATAACAGACGGAGATAGCATAGTGGATTCATTTGGTATGGAGTTAATTACATCCTGGAATGAGTGTATGTGTGTGTCCCAATCAATATGTCTTTTGTGGCAGTATATTCTACACAGTTTACCAATTTCTTTCATTACTCGTTCACAAGGGTTCGAAGAAGCGTGGTACCTGGATTTAAAGATCGGAGAAATGTTTCTAGCTCGTAACATACGTGTCCATATAGCAGAACGAAATTGTGATCCATTGTCAGAAATTACTTTTAACACATGCCCTACATGATATAAGAAATGCTTTACAAATGCTTTCGAAACGGTTTTAGCAGTAGCTTTGCGTAACGGAGTGAAAGTAACAAATTTTGAAGTGAGTTCAACAGCGACAAAGATGTAGCAAAAACCTCTATTAGTTCTCGGAATCGGACCAAAAATGTCTACAGCGGCCATGTGTCTCAATTTAACAGGTACAATGGGATATAATGGAGGAATATGTGAAGTGGTGTCTGACTTAGCTTTCTGGCAGATTTTACATGACGCTAAAACTCGTCGTATACGTTTCTCCATGTTCGTAAAATAACAGTTCTGTCTCAGTATAAGAAAACATTTTCTTGCTGCGTAATGTGCGTAACTTAAATGAGTGTACCAGATTAATTTGTTAACAAGTTCATCAGGAATGCACAATAACCAATTGTTGCTGTCTGGATGAGAGCGGCGAAACAGAATGTCATTGCGTACAGTGTAGTGGTTTCTAATCGTAACATTATTCTTATCTTGCCAAAGGTGTTTAATTTCTTTCCACACGTTGTCTTTACTTTGCTCTTGTGGTATGTCCTGTAATGACGAGGAAATAAAATTTTCAAATGCCACTTGCTGAATATACATGATGCTGGAATTTGTTTTGCAGAGATTTGTTGCCACGTCTTGCTGATTGTTGCTGAGAGAACGAGATAGTGCGTCTGCTACAACATTTTGTGTGCCGGGAATGTGAGTAATTGTAAAATTAAATTCCTGTATATATAGCTTCCATCTACTTAATCTATCGTGTGTGAATTTAGCCGAAAGTAAAAACTGTATCGTTCTGTGGTCTGTGTAGACGGTGGTATGTCTTCCATAAAGAAAATGCCTAAATCTCGTAAAAGCCCAAACAACACATAATGTTTCAAGTTCAGTAACGGAATAATTTCGTTCAGCAGGTGACAAAATGCGGCTTGCAAATGCGATGTTTTTAATTACTGTACAACCATCTTCTTCAATTTCCTGAAAAATATGTACGCTTAAAGCGGTGTTAGAACTGTCGGTGGCAATGGAAAAATTTCTGGTAAGATCTGGGTGCGATAAAAGTGGAGCATTCAACAAGGCTTCTTTCAGGTTCACAAATTCAGAATGTGCTTGCTTATCCCAGGACCAAATAGTGTTTTTTCCTGTCAATTGACATAATCTAGGTGTGTCCAAAGCAGAGTAATGAATAAATTTGCGAAAAAAGTTAATTAAGCACAAAAAACTGCGTAGTTGTTTCTTCGTCGTAGGAACAGTAATGTCACGTAGAGCTTGAAGTTTTTACGGATCAGGCGCAATGCCTTCTGCTGAAATTACGTGTCCAAGAAATTTTATAGAAGTTTTACCAAAGTGCGATTTACTGAGATTAACTGTGAGTCCTTGCGCATGAAAAGTTTGCAACAGTCGTTCTAAAATCATATTGTGTTCAGACCAGGTAGCTTCTGCAATAAGAATGTCATATACGTATGTCGTGATTCTGTCTTTAAGGTCTGTCGGAAGTATTCTGTTCAAACCCCGAATGAAAGCAGCAGAAGAAATTGTTAAGCCGAACGGTAATTTACAAAATTGATAACAGTCGCCAAAACAAAGAAAAGCTGTGTATTTTCTGCAATTCGGATGAAGCTGAATTTGCCAAAATCCCGATTTCAGATCTAATGTAGAATAAATAGCAGTACCGTGAAATTTCTGTAGAAGTTCCTCTAATGTCTGTGGTCGATCTGTTTCATTAATGATTATGTCATTGATGTGTCGTGAATCAAGTACGAGGCGAAGTGAGCCATCTTTTTTCTTAACAATATGTAGCGGGTTTGTGTATGGACTAACTGCTGGTTCTATAATTCCTTGATCGAGCATATCCTGCAATTCTTTCGTAACTTGTTCTCTATGAATACATGGAATGGGATAATGCTTAGCTTTAAATGTATCGTGCTTTTTCACTTGAAATTCATACATAAAACCGGACATAGTACCAGGAATGTTGTCGAAAACTGGAGCTTGCTGAAAAAGAATTTTGTGTAGTTGCGTGCGTTCGTCGTCTGTGTTTGCACTGCTTTGTTTAACTTTATCAGAAATCATCTGCATTACGTAGTAGTCAGCTTCGTCTGGAATGTTATAGTTATGTACGTACGTATCCGTGAACAGTGTGGAATTACAGTCTATGACACGTGATACGGAAATTACCTCTGTGCGATTAATTGTTTGTTCTTCCGCAGATAGTGAGTGCTGAAATTCTAAAGCCAATTGTACATTTTCATCCTTTAACATTAAATAGGAATTTTGAAAATCGATAACTGCGTCGTGTTGTACCAGAAAATTAGTACCTAAAACAACGTCTGTTGTCAATAAAGGAACAATCCAAAAATTTGAGTGAAATGTGTGACCTGCAATACAAAATGATAAATGTGTCTGTAGTTTAACGTCTACTCCTTTATTCGATACTGCTCCTTTTACTTTCGTTTTGCCTAGTGGTAATGTAGGATACTTATTCTCTTTGTTACACCCGTTAAAAGTTTCTTCATTTATTACTGACATAGTTGATCCGAAATCGATTACTGCTGAAAATTTCGATGAACCAATTTAAATTTCGATGACAGGATGTGAAATGGTTTTTTGAACAACTGGTCTTTCCTGCAAAAGTGTGTCTCTGATATCGTCAAAAGTAATAACATTTTCGTGAACAACATTCTGCGTGTCTAAAGTAGTATTTGTGTTACTGGAAGATGCGACCTGTACTGTATCTAGCCAGATTCTATCTGACGTGTTATTATTTTCTGGATGATGTTGTGGCATTTCTACTATTTGAACTGTTCTATTATTTCTTCCAGACGTATTACGCTCTGGATGGTACCTACTGTCGGGTTCATTCATGAGAATATGTTGTTGCCGATCATTTTGCTGCTGGTAAGACCGACTGTTGTTAGATGTACGCTGCAAATTGTCCTCATTATTTTTACGTCTGTAGTAATAGTCATTCCTATACGGTGCATGGCGATAGGAATTGAAATACTGTGTTTTCTGTACGTAGTTGTTCCTTTGCTGTCGTGCGTTATTATTTGTTGTACCAGGGACTATACGTCCACGCGGCGAAACATTAAAGTTAGGTTGACCTTGTGCATTACATTGTTGGTTAGGCATGCTAACCGGCTGGTTTTGTTGCTGTTGTGGAGAAAAACGTCTATTGTTACTAAAATGTGGTTCTTCTTGCTGATAATTTTCTCGATACTGATAATCCAAATTTTGTCTGCTATTAAAGTCCTGGTGGTTGTCGTTCCTAAAGCGTCTGTTACCTTTGCTATCGAAATTACGAGGTTGACCGTAATTACTGTATGTTTGTTGGCCTTGGTTGTTACATGAAAAATTTTTGTTTACGAAAGAATAATCTGATTGCTGCACTTCTAAAAGCTGCAGCAGATCCCTGAATGCCGAAATATTTTCTTTTTGCTGACCCGTTAAAAGTGACGCTCTTAATGATCGTGGCAATTTAGAGATACATAATTGAATAAGTGCAGATTCACTGTAAAGTTCACTTAAGTACTGGTTTTGTTGTACCATATGCTCAAAAAATTGCATGACACCGGGAAAATTTGTGTTCTCATAATTTGGTAAACTGATTAGTTGATCTTTAATTCCGCGCTGTGTCGTCTTCGACCAATACGCTGATAGAAAAGCATTCTGAAACTCTTCTACCGAATAGCATTGTCTCGCGATCGGTCTCATACGAGTTGCCGGTTCGCCTTCCAAAAAACTGCAAATAAATTCAAGTTTATGCGTTACGGGCCAAGTCGGTGGAAAAGCAAAGCTAAATTGTTGTATCCAATCTAGTGGGTGAATCTGTGTTCTGTCATTTTTAAACACTGTAAATTTCCTCACTGACAGAAAATGTTTGTAATCAAAATTATCGTCTCGGTATGATGGAACAGGTTCAGGATTGTAAGAGAATCTATTTATCTGTGTCTGTTCGGAATCTAAGTCCCGTACTCTTTGTATATTACCCAAGTTATACGCGCTGCGTGAGTCTGACAAATGTTCACTAAGTGGCATCTGCTGTGTTGTGTAATTAACTGAAATATTTTTTATCTCTGTTACCTCTTGCTGTAAACTTGACAATTTTCTACGCAACGTGTTATTAGACGAATCGATCTCATTAATTGTCTGCTGTAGATTTTGGAATTCAGATGTTTGGTTAAATGAAACCGGTGAGGTATCGTCTGATTTGCTGTCATTATTACTTTCAATAACATCAATACGACTGGCCAATTCATCATATTTTTCAGCCAGTATTTTTGCCTGATCATCATTGTTACTGTCAGAAGTATTAATCTGTTTTTGTAATATACGTGTGGTTTCGTTAAATTTTTTAACGTCAGCTTTGACGACATCGGAATCCTGTGTTAGTTCTAATTGTTCGAGTCTGTCGGTCACTGTTTGAAAATCTGTTGTGTATGTGTCTGTTTTCGATTTAAGATCGGAAATTTCGTCACGTAATTCTGTGTTCGACTGTTTGATGGTATTAATTTCATCGGACACTGCAGCAATATTGCTGTCCACGTATGTTTTTGCCTTCGCGAACAATTTACGTTTGTCTTCTTGTCTCTGTGCTGTGATTGTTTCCATTACTTGTCGTTTTACTTTATTTTGATCCTGTATAAATTTGCGGAAACGCGTATCACTGTTTTGTATGTGGTGATTAAAACGTTCGTCAATCTGAGTGTTCTGTTGGTCGAATTTCGCGTCTATTTTTGCATCCACTGTGCGCGAAAGTTCTGCTGTCAGTTCTGCTCGTCGCGTAATTGTATAGCCTTTTCAGAGCATTGTTTACCGACTGCATTAATTTCCTCTCTAAGTGTTTCTGTTGTAGCTGTTTGCATTTCCCGTAATTCGTGAGCAACAGATTTAATTTCTTCGCTACTTTTCCTTGAACAAGCCTCAGTTTCCTCGCGTAACTATTCCTTAGTATCATGACACTGCGCGGCAACGGCTGTAATCTGCTCGCTAAGCTGTCTGGAATTGTTGTCTAATTTTTCATTAAGGCTGTCATGTTTTTCATTAAGCTGTTTGATCTGTTCACTAAGTTGTCTGTGATTGTTGTCTTATCTTTCATTCTGTTGTTTGGAATTGTTGTCTATTTTTTTACTAAGTTGTTTGATATTTTCATTAACTTCGTTCTTAAATTGTTTGTTATCTTCACTATGTTGAATCAATATTGCCACAATTTGTTCCAAGCCAATATTACCTACTCTATTCTCTGTGTTGTTTGATAGTGTACCTGTAATTGTCACGTTTTCTTTAACCATTTGGTTATTTTGTGATTCTTGAAAATGTGAGCTAATCAGATGTGCACTGTTATTCACTAAATCGGAATTAAATAAATCCGACGCATTCTGATTACACTGTTCATTTTCATTAGAAAAAATTATCTGTTTGTCACGTAAATCCTGCAAACCGGGTGTGTTAAGCTGGGCAGCACTCATTACACCAGAACGCCCCGCGTCATTAATTGTCGTCAAATCAACAGAGAACATAACCGAGTTCGTTCGTTCATCATTAAGACAAAAATCATCATTAGTGGTTGGAACGCACTGATCGTCAGTGAACGGAGGATTGTCATCATTACACTGCGTGTCACAAGTACAATCAGTGAAGTTGTTTAAGTCGGTAATTTCATTCATTATACTTCGCGATGCACTATTCACAGTCTTTCGCGGCATTTTTACAATAGTCACAATTATTCACAAAATAAATAAGCACAATGCAAAAAGCAACAAACAGAAATACAACAGAGCAACGAATTGCCGATGATCTGAGGAAAGAAAGTCACAAAATTAGTAAAAGCGTTGCGCCAAATGTTAACTATATTAAGTAAATAAGAGCAGATATCTGACTACTTTTCAGAAGGTTCTCAAAGAAATACGATACTGGACCGGATGTCGCCAAGTGTAACCTCCCTACAGAATTTTGTAATGGCAATACAAATGTTAATGTGAATATAGCCAAGTGTGATTTCCCAGCAAAAATAAAAGGAAAAGTCTATGATAATGAAAACGGGCCAAAAGTTATTTCCCCACAAGATTACTGAATAATAATGACCCAAATGTTGTTGAGCTCCCACAAAACATCGTTAAATTGAAATAAAAGCGACTGTACCTTCGCTACAAAAATATTGAAAAATAATGGCCCAATGTAAACTCGACACAAAAATTGAGAAATGAACATTCAATTGTAATGATTTTTTTCTTTTTAATAACAATTACTTTGAAAACAGAATTATTATTGGGTAATTTCTTCAACAAATTAATTACAGTTACAATACATTATTAGCTGAGCGCAATGCTGCTTCATTACCTTATTTAACAATATACCTCGTCCTGAATCGTGACCAGAGGCCCATGTCGACGCCCGCCGTCTCCGACCGAGTACATCTCGCAACTGCTAACTCGCAACTGAACTACATGCTTTCGCGACTCGCTACGTACCACAACTGTTCCTGCCGGCTCGCTACACGCAACTGAACTCTCGCGCGGTCATGTGCAGACTAGCAACGATAAATAACTCTCTGGTCAGAGATTCTGTCATGCCTCGCCATCGCTGTACTGAATACACTGAACACATACGTGTTTCAGTTTAAACGTCTTTGAAGCTGACAGATAAATCGAAAAGCTAATTTCCTTCTATTACATCGCCAACTCTACCTAGGACGTATTCAACTTCTTTGTGCTACAATGGGAGCATATGTCATTCTCATAGTATTACACAATAACTGTACGACAAATGATTTGATCTGCCAATGTACGTTCAATACGAACCATTTTTCATTCCTCTAATCTAGTGTTACACGAAATAGCACGTACTACAATGGTGGCCGCAAGTATATTTAGCATGTAGGTACATTTTTTATGAAACTTGGCTGTTTCACTTCGTGCGCAGTATGTAGGCAGTTGCTTTTTCTTTCAGCCTTGCTCATTAAAACTACCATCCTGTGAGGTCAGTGGGTCTCAGGAATATTCGCTCTGATGGCACTCGACGAATGTTTCTTGTTCCCGTGGAAAGCGAGTCGCACGGAGGGAGGAACCGCAACTAATTAAAATGTTCACCGAAGCGGATATATCTTTGCAGTCCTGCGCTTTGTGGAAATACCGCGATCACATTGCTGGGCTTTCATTTGGAGACATCAGATGCTGCACCGGTGCAACATTTGCGAGTGTTCACTCATTTGTTGTTGCGATACGTTTCTAGTATGCCCTTTGTGGACTAACAATTACAAAAATAGTTTTGCAGACATTTTTCGGATGTTTGTATAACTCTATATTCCCTTTTCTTTTATATTTCTAGGCTCTTTATTTGTCTCGACGCATGCATGCATATTACTGCATACTTCAATTGTAGATGAAATATACAGGTTTTCTTTTAGATGACTGTAACCTGAAAACATAAATGTGCATATTTAATAACAATGGATAAATGTGACAAGGAATTCGGTTCTTTTGCGAAGAATACGCTATGAGGATTATATGTAGTAATAACAGCCTACCGGAATAATGTACTCAAACTCCAAGAGGAAGAACTACTATTTGCACTCAATTGTCGATACTACTATTCATCGACTTTCATCATTCAGTATTTATCGGAGATGTATTTTGGTCCTATCAAAATTTACAATGCTGATATACTACATACGTCTAGGGTTTTTATTCGGTTACTATACCTAGAAGGGAACCAGCTGTACAAAATAGTGAATTATTCGTTTTGTTGATTAAGAAAACATGACAAAATTGGTGGGAGGCGAAAAGTATTATTTACTGTGCAAGAATATGTACACAGTTGCCTAAGAGAATTACTAGGCAAAGTACCTAGCCGGTAAGGACCTGTTATAAAATTTGCTAAACATTTATCAAGAACCTTTTTTAGCGACATGATTTCAGGTAAATTCCATTTCAGATGACTTCACTGATACGACACAGACACCCCCCCACCAAAGCACACACACTCGAAACGTGCTTCCATTCCTGAACAACTACTTGTCGTGGTGTATTAGTGTTTGACATTTTCTCAAATTTGACCTAAACTGTGAAGTTCGCACTGCGCCCACGTTTACTGGCCACCTAAATCGCCAACGGTAATCATATCTGATCTTCGTCTTTGGGTTTGGATTAAAAGCAAACCCTACACAGAATGTAAGAATGACAAACTGGTTGGTCAAATTGCCTACAGAGCTACGATATTACGTTGGGCCGTTCTGTGACGGCATCGCTGCATAGGGAGTTGAAGTAACAGAAGTAAGGCGTTTTAAGGCTTTGATAGTGTTACTGGATCTTTTATACATGTAACGTCCATAACTTTTACTTGAGTAACAAGTATATGTTTAGAAATGGAATTAAAGATCAGGAAGAGTAAATTAAAACTATAACGGATTTGATCACATTGTAATTCTATCAGACACAGAAAGGACTAGGAAAATCAGTTCATCGGAATGGAAAGAGATTTCGAGAGCGAAGTATACCAAACTTAAGCTTGGATCATAAAAAGTAATAAGGTGATGCTGGAGGATTAGAAAAGTAGTAGATGAGTTTTGCAAGTAGAACAGTAAAATAACAGAAGGCACGTGTAAAATAATTGTATAACGTAAATTTGCAGTAGGACAAAAGCATTTTATAAATGATGAGTTAACATGTGACATAAGTGTAAGTTAACTGGAACAGATCGAAGTGAAATGCAATGCAGCACATTTGTTTTCTGGAAGCTGGTTGGTTTTGTTGAGGATTCCAATGCAGAACCCAGTTTTTCAACACAAACTCCTTTCAATGCGACGGCCGCGTCACCTCACTGGGAGGGCCTGCATGGCCCCATGGTGCCTCTACTGGTCAAAGTCGAAGCCAATGTCAGGTTGCTTCAATAACCACCGTATCATTCAGCTACTGTTTCCCGCCGAGTGTATCCCTCAATGGACGAGACAGATGGTAGTCGGAAGGTGCGAGATCCGGGCTGTAGGGTGGATGAGGAAGAACCGTCCTATGAAATTTTGTGCGCTCCTCTCGGATGCGTTTATGATTAATTGCGATGCTCTGGTTTTCCGCCAAAATAAATCGAAAACAGCTCGCTGCTTGGAACGCACCTCCGTTACAATCACGACTCTGAAGGCTACGTACAACGCCGCCACCTATCGAAACTTCATGGAACTAGGGGCTGAAGCTAGAATATTCCACCATGACCCACAATAAATTCCGTACATTTTCAGCTGACATTGGCCGAGATAAAAGCTGTGTTGCGTTACTTATTGAAAGCCTCTCCTAGAACAAACAAGAAAAATAGTCGTAATTCTCTTTCTCTCTTTTTTCTTTTTTTTTTCTTTTTTGAGCATCTGTTTTAGGTAAAGCTACAAGATTTTGGCGATACCATCATCTTCCTCAGGCTACACTGACTGTCGCGGCTGTTTTTTACCTTTATTGGTATTTCAAATCCTCACCAATACACGTGCTGGTAGCCGAAAAAACCGCTCTTCAGAAAAGATTACGTAAATTTAAAAGATATTTTAAAATATATGAAAACAGATGACAGTTAATGACGTTTTTTCCTAAAAAAGCGTACTGGTGGCAAATACTTATAATTTTTACACTTGAACAGATGCAAGCATGACACTTATTGTTAAAAAAGTGAGCGTATTGGTGGGCAATATTTATGACTTTTAGAAATTTTTAAATGATTTTATGTTAAGTCAGAATACAATTAATTCTCATAATGTGAATGACGCTATAATGTGTTGGTGGTGCTGACGGTGCACAAAAAAACCATGGTCGTGACGGAGGTGGAATGGTAAGTTTTACTATGGTGCCCTGCGGAACTTCAGGAAGCAACTAGAAGTCAGTGAGGTGGGTAAGGTGGAGGGAGGGAAATTGAAAGATAGTATGAAGTTGAGCCTTGTGACTGAGGTTGGAAAGAGGGGTATATTTAGTGGGACATTTCGTCGTTGAGGAATGCGAGTTGTTCTAAATTCCGGCAGAAGAGGATGCATAAGGCATGAAGCTGGACGGAATGTGCAATAAGGATGTAATGGCGCCACACGGTGTATGGAACCGTAATACGTGTGTTCGATATGCGGTGTCGGGCCTGAGTTCTGTGATTAATGAATTGGTTCCAAAGGTGCCCTAGGAAGAGAGGAAAGTGTGGGGAGTAAATATTTTGGTATGGGGTATGAGCTGGGGAAGGTAGGTTGATGCAGAAGGCGGAGCGGAATTCGTATCTTTGGAAGCACTTGCATAATTTAGGGGAAGTAGAGAGCCAGGCAATGTTCGCGTAAGTGAGGATGGGACAGATGAGGGATTTATAAGTGAGGATAAAGGTAGAGAGATGTAGACCCTGGTTGCGACGTGTTAGTAGCTTTAGTAGTTGTAGTCGATTTGAGACTGTGTTGAATATCAAGGAAATATGCGTTCTACCTGAGTTTTCTGTCGAGGGTTTGTGCTAAATACCTTGCTGCTTCATCAGGGTACGGTTGGTTTTAGATGAAGAAATAAAAATCTTGACGACGGAAACGCCAAGATGTATGACTAAAGATGGTGACTTAGCTTTAATGTGTACAGTTGATCTTCCCTACAACGATTCGGTTGTAACGTCGCGATTTCTGTAATACGACCATATTCGTCGTAAGGAAAATACTTCTAATACTTGCTTAATACGACGAATGGATAAGCTTGTACCTCGTATATAACGTCAATTTCAGCCTCAGTTAGCAACAAGGCAACAAGATTTAAAAGCAAATATGTTGTAATACGGCCACCTGACATATTCTTCTCTCTGTCATCCCTTTAACGATAGGTGTATAGACACTACACATCATTGTCTCCCTAGCGCCTTCAAATTACTGGTGAAAGTCGTAGAACTCATCAACGGTACTCGTGATGTCAGTTTCCACTACAACTTGTTACTAAGTGCATACATATTAGAACAATAGTAAAAGAAAAATTGTTACGGAGGAAGGAAAAGCGACAGTAATTCATAAACTCGAGAATGGAGCTGAAAACGCTAACACGTTTCGTCAGTTTGGTCTCCACAGTCCAAATGATTTGGAAGGACATGGAGAAAATCGTTACTACGTTTGAAAAAAAAATGGATCGAAAATTAAGCGGTTATGAAACGCTGAATGGAGCGACATGGATGAAGCGCTATTTAACCCCCGCATGCTATCAACTCTGGAAACACATATTGTATGCCTGTGGTCTTTTTTGACCCCAAGTGATTCAAGCAACCTTAAGGGGATAAAATCTGAAATATGTACGAAAAAGGAATTACAATTTATTGAGAAAGATATGCACAATGTTGATATTACAGCTCCATAGTTCCTAGGTATAATGAAGTAACATATAATTTGTAATTATTTACTACATTTGTTTGAAATATGAAAACATATGTTGTTTAGTTTGTTTGGCTCCAAAAATTATTTGAAGTCGAAATATTCATAACCCACACATTTTCTTATATTAAGCATAATATCACCAACATGGAATTTTATTAGAAATACACTCCTACTCGCTCTCTGTGTCATATGATGAACCATCATTACCCAACACACTTATCCTAGGATGTTCTTTACAAACAAACTTGAAACACCCATCACATTGTTGATTCACTTTCTTGTCCTTTGGCTTTCCGTGGGAATCACAGTATTCTTTTCATATTTGGATCATCGGCTTCCTGGTTATCCTGTTGTTTTCCTTTAGACCCTTGAAGCCTGAAGGTATTATTGCTGAACGAATGCGTTGTGTTCTCCACTGGGGAAACAGATTAGTCGTTCAGTGTGAGGTTTGAATAGTTCTTTTCCTACTTCTGAGAAGAAATCACTTCTTGCATTTTTACTTCTCGTATCATGTAAAAAATTTACAACACAGAACGTAAGCACTGAGACAAGGTAAATCAAGTATATCCAAAAATACAGAAAGAGGGCACCTTCCTGTTGCACATTTCACTGGACAATATCTAGCTGTCTTATCAACTGTATCAACTCCTAACTTTGTTCAGCTGTAGAACTTTATTATTTCAGTTCTTTTGTACCCATGCTCACTTGCATCAAATGTTTGGTGTAGAGTAGACTACAAAATGACTGATTTATTTTGTGTAGGAACATACGAGGTTAATACAGTATTCCGTGCATACCCAAAAGTGGTCGATATAGGACGCCTCTGTTTTGATGGCAACATATCACTTGGTATCTCTTTTCGGTTGTGCCAAAGAGTTCCGAGAAGTTCAATTAATTAGCAAGAAGTTCTTGTCCCAAATCAAAACTTGTAAAAATGTTTTCAGTAGTAATGTTCCTACCACTTCCTTTCTGGTGATCATCAAATGATTTACCACTTGTTTCCCTTGATTTACTACCCTTCCTTCAGCAGTTTTCCCCGCATGCACTTGAGCATTTACTACATGATAGGTCTCACAACCTACACCAGCCCACACTTTTATCCCATACTTTCGAGGTTTCGAAGGAATGTACACATTGAATGGACACGGTCTTCTGAAAGTGACCAGATGCTCATCAACTGTAATATAACGTCCAGGGACATAAGACAAAATGCATGCATCAACGAACGTTTCAAACACAGTCCTTATAGGTTCAGCTTTTGATCCAGAAGCAGCTTTTCTTTCTTTCCTTGTAAGTTTATCATCGAACCGGAGGCGCATCAAAATATCACGAAATCTTCGAAAGTTCATTGTGACTTGAATAATAGGTAAGATATACTCTTCTGACCAAAAGTCAATCAACGGTTTCCCACGTACCCTATGCAAGCCACCTATTATTATTAGACCAAAGAAAACCTGCAGCTCTGTAGCATCAAGTTCAATCTAGCGTTCAAGAGTTAGGTACAGAATTTTATTATCTTTTGCATGATTGTTGGTATGCATTACTGTTACACACTGCATGTGATTGGTGATAAAATGTCTGAAACAGTCTGCCCTTGTCTGCAGCTGTGGCCTAAGGTGATGTGGAATATGGGCAGTTTCACATATTACATTCCTTGAAACCTGCTTTCTCACATCAGGTGGTCCTGTGTTATATGATATCTGTTCACTTCTAGGCACAGAAGTAGAGGCACTCGTTACTTGAATACCATTATCATCCTTCTGACAGTCACTCATATCCACTTCACCTCTGACCTGTATATCTTCTTCTATGATATCTCCGTCATCCCCATTTCCAAAAATTGAGTCATTATCATTGTCGCTCTACTGTAAATCTGCCAAAGCCTGTTCGAGACAAAACATGTATCACCATACATGACGAATAAACAATAACACCACTTCTTCCTTCCACAAAACTCAATTTCAAGCTGTGAATTTGTCGTAACAATGCACGTGAATGTATTTTCTATTCATTGTTTACTACGATGAACAAATGAACGTCGGTTTATATTGTGGAGTGTTGCCATGATTTATTTTCGTAACAAAACTTGTATATAACACTGAAAATCACATGTTGTATACAAACTGTGACATAATCATAAATATTTTACGCAGTTATATTAAGAAGTGAATAGCATATCTGGAGGATGAGTAGTCTACACCCACATTACAACTGTTTGTTTATAGTTAAACGGGCCTTGGGGTCTAAAAAAGACTTCAGAGTTCATGCGAGGCTTAAGAGATTCAAGCAGTAGAGAAGCATCAATGTACCCGTTAGTGGACATCTCCCTATGGTGAAAGCAGAAGAATTGGCCAAGAAATTGAAAGATGAGGAATTTGTGTGCAGCAGTGGCTGGACCGACAGATTAAAGCAACGTCATGTCATTTCTTTTGGTAAAGTGATTGGTCAAGCCAACAGTGTGAATACTGAAACAATCTACAATTCCTGAAGGATATGCAGACTGTGACGTCTTTAATGCAGAAGAGAGTGGCATTTTCCTTAAATTGACACCGAACAATCTTCTGAAATTCAAGGGCGAAAATTGTGTTGGTGGCAAGTTATCTACAGAAGGAATACAGTCCTGAGGAGAAAACATTTCTCGTGATAAGTAACTCAAATAATCCTAGGCGTTTGAAGTACGGAAAACAATCTTGCCAGTGCACTACAATACAGAGTCCTGAATAACTTCCGAAATCTTTGAAGTTGAAATAAGGCATTGGGATCGGGAGCTTGACCCTGTGGAAGCTGTTCTCGGGTATATTAATTCCTACAGCCTCTTTGAAACAGAATTCATGTAGCTTCTTAAAATCCTGAACAAACGTCTCTTTCATCAAGCTGTATTTTGTTTGCGTCAGTGAGACTGTACTCAATAACAGCTAGTTTCTCATGTTCCTGATTGCAATAGCTTCTGAAACGTTACGTTACAGAAGAATGTTCAAGATAAGATATGTAGACTGGGTAACTACTGATATGGTAGTGACCCATCGCGTTGAAGAAACGATCTGTAGTTCAAACTGGCTAAAAGACGGGATAGACTACCAGGTTGGATCCTGAAGAAAGAAGAAGTATTTGATGTGGCTGTGGAGGGATACAAGACGGAGGCAAAATTTTATAGTGAGACAAAGGCTAGAATGCAATAAGCAGTTCCAATGGAGTAACTCTCAGTACCTATGCATAAAGAAGAATTTCAACGGAGCTGCATTAAAGCATAATTTTGTCTGAGTACCACAGCTAGAAGTTACATGTGTGCTTTAGATCATTTATCCGCGATTTCTTTCCTTTTCGAAGAAACATTATTAGAAAATAGTATTAGAAACAATAAACCTATTAAGGACGGTTTCCTCCTGTCATCAGCAAATTGATTAGTAATCTGACAATATTGACAGATACTGTTAAGTATTTTCAAAGTAGAGTTCATTGAAGAAGGTATTTTTTTTAATAACCTTCCCCCAGTCTAGAACAATATCTTTAGGTAATGTACATAAAAATCTCTTTTATTATGATAGTCACTAAGAATTCTCCGCAGAAAAACGAACCTTCATGCAAAGTCAGACAAGAAAACAAGCTGCAGTCCGGGGCTTCAAGCTCGAGTACATTAGCGGCTTCGTAGCACACGCGGAAATGTTGCACACGTGTTTACTCGCGTATGAGAGATTCCTCTTTCCACTACAGCATTCCCTCTCCGCGTTGCTGTTGAAATTTCACTTCTGCTCTCTCTTTGTGAGTACGGCACACGAAGTCTCTTATAAAATATTCAAGTGGCTTAATAGGATTCTCCACGGGTCGTTTCAGAGAAAAGTACACATTTTCTATGTGCTTTTTGAGCAGTTAAGAGTATGAAGTGGGGAAAATTTAATATTCGTTATGTTATTGGCGAGCACCAGAAATTTTGTCATGTCTCTGAAAAGAGTTTTAGTGTTGCAGTTCTTCTATGTAGGCTTAACTTAATAAATTGTTAGCAAATTTTATTTCAGAATTGACGTCACAGTGCATTTCGGAACAGGACAAATTAAATTCGCCGAGTCTGAATGATATTACAGCAGAACAAGGTCGTCTGCTTTGTTTCATTGGAGGAGGGCTGAAGTGAATGTAGTGTGGATGGCCGTGTTAGTCTCGAGAACGTACCTAGTTTCCTTCTATACTAATTATATCGTGTAAAATACTTTTATCTAATTTACGTTGACCTATCATCTGTCGATTGTTAATTCAGGCGTTGCAAGTTAAAATTAACTTCCCATGTTCTTTGGAACTCGGGCTACTAATTGGCAAAACAATATTGACCGTTAGAAAAAATAAAATGTAGCAAAAGTAGAAACAAGAAGAAATGTGCGCATTGTTCAGAGCTAACCGTGCCCCTTAGGCAAAGAGTAGTTGATATACTTTTCTTCTGGCAAAAGATGATTGTCATTTTTGGTATAATTGCTATTAGTTCACCACTTTCAGTGTTCAAAGATAAACAGCGTTCTCTCGATTAGTACACAACCCATAGCTTCTGTATAAAGGACCTAAATGTACACATTTTCTTCTGATGTAACACTTCAGACTACAACTTACAGTATTTTAAATTTAGGATTTCTGTTAGTACCATTCAATTTTCATATAATTACTCACTACGCGGCTGTAATGTTATTTTATCCGTAGCTTTGGTTTGCTTTTCATTAACTATGCCTACCATTCCTATTGCTTAATGACCATCTATTATTCCGAATGAGGTAATATCGTTTGTGATGGTTAGCTTCAACGAGCTAACCGAATCTAGCCTTTTGTGAAAGAACTTGATTAATTATTTTTAGAAACAGCTTATTGATCCAATTTTAGTGTCTCATTCGAAGCAGAATGCCGAAGTACTTCTATTCAGACATTATTTTACACAGTATTTCAAATATCATGAAATAATTAACACTTCAATATGAAAAAGTAGACTAATTCTTCGTCCGACGACATGTGGCTCTCGATTCATACGCTACAAAGGCAATGCTAAAATGTGGTATGCACGGACACCACATCCTATTTAATTTTTGATCTGGTAATACTACGGTAAAATTTCACTTTTTCCCCAGAAGTACCGTCTTCGTGTCAGCGTGACTGTATCAAGTGTATTACGAGTATGCCTACTCCTTCCTTTTTGTTACGGTACAATGAACCAATCTGTGTATTGGTGTCTAGCGTTAATTAACGTTATACTACCTACTAAATGAGACATGTCGTTTACAAGTTTGCTCGTGTGACAGAGATTTTATGTTCACATTGTTTAGTTCAGTCTTATTAAATTTTTCGTAATGTGTTAGTGCTACCGTAAGATTACGGCTGGAAGTGTGAAATAAACACATTATGTGAAGCGCAACTTTATTTAGTTCCCTGCACTGGATTACGGCCTGCTGCCTACGTCCTAAAGCCGGTCATGTTACAAGTATTTTTACAGTTTTTGAGTACTTGTGCATGAATTCTGCTCAACAACGTGAGGATCCTGTCCAGATATCTTATGTTAATGGGGTAGTAACCTACAACTGTGAGATTATACTAATATGTTAGTGTCGTAGTACTTTCTATATAAGTCAGAAATATGACGTAAGCTCAAGTGAGCTCAGTATAAGCAAATATTAGCTCTCTTACATACGTTTCAAACATTGTAATAATGCTGTATCATTTGCTATCTACGATTATGTGATCATACCAACAACACGCAAGGTGTATTCGTTATGAGTTTCTCGCAAGCTAGCTCTCCATTCTGCTATGGTGTATGCTGAGCTAAGCTTTCGTTGCCCTCAGAATAATACATCTGTCTCAAAAGATGAAGGAAGTCGTGAACCAACACCGCACAGTTGAGTCATGGAATAGCTGATTTATAGACTTGGGCATAATACAAGAAAATCTTTCCCTCACACATTAGGTACATCACCCACTGTTCGTCACTTGTTTCCCTTGCTTGACTCCAGGTAACCCCCGTATACATAATAGAAGATACCCTGATCAGCCAGAACTTAATGACTACCGACCTACTATCGACATAAACCCATCCAGGTGATATCAGTGGGGCCTGCCGAGGACTGACCGATAGACACAGGCGTGGTGAATGTACACTCCTGGAAATTGAAATAAGGACACCGTGAATTCATTGTCCCAGGAAGGGGAAACTTTATTGACACATTCCTGGGGTCAGATACATCACATGATCACACTGACAGAACCACAGGCACATAGACACAGGCAACAGAGCATGCACAATGTCGGCACTAGTACAGTGTATATCCACCTTTCGCAGCAATGCAGGCTGCTATTCTCCCATGGAGACGATCGTAGAGATGCTGGATGTAGTCCTGTGGAACGGCTTGCCATGCCATTTCCACCTGGCGCCTCAGTTGGACCAGCGTTCGTGCTGAACGTGCAGACCGCGTGAGACGACGCTTCATCCAGTCCCAAACATGCTCAATGGGGGACAGATCCGGAGATCTTGCTGGCCAGGGTAGTTGACTTACACCTTCTAGAGCACGTTGGGTGGCACGGGATACATGCGGACGTGCATTGTCCTGTTGGAACAGCAAGTTCCCTTGCCGGTCTAGGAATGATAGAACGATGGGTTCGATGACGGTTTGGATGTACCGTGCACTATTCAGTGTACGGCCAGTGTGGGAGATCGCTCCCCACACCATGATGCCGGGTGTTGGCCCTGTGTGCCTCGGTCGTATGCAGTCCTGATTGTGGCGCTCACCTGCACGGCGCCAAACACGCATACGACCATCATTGGCACCAAGGCAGAAGCGACTCTCATCGCTGAAGACGACACGTCTCCATTCGTCCCTCCATTCACGCCTGTCGCGACACCACTGGAGGCGGGCTGCACGATGTTGGGGCGTGAGCGGAAGACGGCCTAACGGTGTGCGGGACCGTAGCCCAGCTTCATGGAGACGGTTGCGAATGGTCCTCGCCGATACCCCAGGAGCAACAGTGTCCCTAATTTGCTGGGAAGTGGCGGTGCGGTCCCCTACGGCACTGCGTAGGATCCTACGGTCTTGGCGTGCATCCGTGCGTCGCTGCGGTCCGGTCCCAGGTCGACGGGCACGTGCACCTTCCGCCGACCACTGGCGACAACATCGATGTACTGTGGAGACCTCACTCCCCACGTGTTGAGCAATTCCGCGATACGTCCACCCGGCCTCCAGCATGCCCACTATACGCCCTCGCTCAAAGTCCGTCAACTGCACATATGCTTCACGTCCACGCTGTCGCGGCATGCTACCAGTGTTAAAGACTGCGATGGAGCTCCGTATGCCACGGCAAACTGGCTGACACTGACGGCGGCGGTGCACAAATGCTGCGCAGCTAGCGCCATTCGACGGCCAACACCGCGGTTCCTGGTGTGTCCGCTGTGCCGTGCGTGTGATCATTGCTTGTACAGCCCTCTCGCAGTGTCCGGAGCAAGTATGGTGGGTCTGACACACCGGTGTCAATGTGTTCTTTTTTCCATTTCCAGGAGTGTAGTATCAGCGAGCGTGCTGCCGGTGTGAGAATGGAGAAGGCGCGCAATCCATCTGAGTTTGATCGAGGACAGATTGCGATGGCCCGGAGGCTTTGCACGAGCATTTCGGAAACTGCACGACTTTTCCGTGTTCGAGGAGTGCTGTGGTGAGTGTCCTCAACAAGTGGCGAAACCAAGGTAAAACCATGTCCAGACGTGGATTTGGGCCACCACTCCTCACTACATATGTTGGAAGTCCAGTAGGATGGGAAGACTCGTAAAACTGACGGCGAATTGTAGTGCAACCAACAGTACACATTAAAACTGGGCAGAGTACATGTGTGCGTCTGAACACACAGTACACAGAACACTTCTAACGATGGGCTTTCGCAGCCAATAGCCATCCATGTGTCAATGTGAATACCACGACATCGGTAGCTACGTCCAAAATGTGCTCGTTACCATCGACACTGGACGATGGCTCAGTTGCAGAACTTTGCATGGTCTGATGAATCCCTATAAGTCGTTCGTAGGGAGTGAACCCGTTGTCTTCCAGTGAAAGAACTCCTTGACGTAGGCATCTATAGATCCAGTGGAGCTCGTGCAAAGCACCATAACGTCAAAGCGTACACTGGTTGCAGGCCACGTACACCCCTTCATGACTATCATGTTTTCCGACGGCAGTGGCATTTTTGAACAAGGTAATGCTCCATCTCACAAGGCCAGAAGTGCGATATAGTGGTTCGAGGAACACAATGGCGAGTTCGAATTGTTGTCTTGGCTTTATGACTCGTTATATCTGAACCTGATTAAACATACTTGGGATGTCACTTAACGTGCCGCCAGAGTTCATCGTCTCCCATCCACACACACCCCACCCCCTTCCCCTGCCGGATTTTCGGGAAATTAGGTGATTTTTGTGTGGAGATGTTCATTATTTCCATTCCTCTAAGCGTCACCGCTTTTATCAGTGCCAAAATTAGATATACCGGCTGTTAGATGGGTGATCACAATGTTCTGGCTAATCTGTTTATAGCATTAATCAATTAACGGTGTCACGTAAACGGCCCTTTGCTTGCAAAAAATTAGCTAGAAGAATGTTTTTTGTTATCTTGTGTATATAGTTCAGAGTGTGTAGAATACGAGTTTGCGACTTCAAAACGAAGTTTTTGGCAAAAAACCCACTAAATTTTGCCACTTTCAGATTTTCGCCTATTACCCGGAAACTGTGCAGCCTACTGAAACTCTTATATTACCAGAATGAAAGAGCATTATCGGTGTAACTGTTTGGCCGCAGTCAGATGTCAAAGTTTGTTCACTTTTAGCAACTTGGCTAAAGAGTCAGCTCCAACGGCTGCATGTCAAAAACGGCTTCTCCAAATGAAAAATGTCAAGTGAAACGTCCCCTGACTGTCTTTGTGGACTGTGAGAAAATTTTAGCTTTTGACCATCATTGTATTAATAAGCGTGTGCACTTGATATCTTTCTTACTGTAATTGTGACAAATTTTTTCAAATCTGTATTGGCCAGTGCGCAAAACAATTTGTAAAATTTTTTGTGGGGAGCATGGGGGCTATGTAAGTAGGCTGTTTATGTTTTCTTATTGGCAACGTTACGTAGCGCTCTGTATGAAAATCACTGGCTGTGCAGTGTGCAGTCTGTGGCTAGTTTGCACTGTTGTCTGCCATTGTAGTGTTGGGCTGTTGGCTGTTAACAGCGCGTAGCGTTGCGCAGTTGGAGGTGAGCCGCCAGTAGTGGTGGATGTGGGGAGAGAAATGGCGGAGTTTTGAAATTTGTAAGACTGGATGTCATGAACTGCTATATATCTTATGACTATTAAGGTAAATACATTGTTTGTTCTCTATTAAAATCTTTCAATTGCTAACTATGCCTATCAGTAGTTAGTGCCTTCAGTAGTTTGAATCTTTTATTTAGCTGGCAGTAGTGGCGCTCGCTGTATTGCAGTAGTTTGAGTAATGAAGATTTTTGTGAGGTAAGTGATTTGTGAAAGGTATAGGTTAATGTTAGTCAGGGCCATTCTTTTGTAGGGATTTTTGAAAGTCAGATTGCGTTACGCTTAAAATATTGTGTGTCAGTTTAAGGACAGTCATGTATAATTTTTTTAAGGGGACGTTTCACAAGTTTTCTAAGTTTTTCAGGTTTAAATACTGTTAAGCATGCATACGCTTGAAAACCAAAGCAATTCCATTTTGTGGTAAGTCAAAGTCATTCAGTGAAATGAAATTTACGGTAGGAGGTCGTAAACCTGTCCCACCTTTGGGTGTAGAGGTTTCCTTAGGGCTCCCTCGATTGGCATGTAGTAAACAGCGGAGGCTATGCCATCCCCTCTCTTCCTTTAATACTGTTACCATTGTTTACCACAAGCAATCTTCCTGTTGGGCGAGGAACGCTTTCGAAACTCCTTGTGCCTTGCAAAATTCTCATTCCCTCGTTCAAATTTATTTGTGTTGTGCGGTCAATGTATTAAAATGGTTGTTCCAGGTCGTATGGAGATGTGTTTTATATGCGACGGTAATTTGGTAGATGGTAATGTCGTTAAAGACCTGAAAACTCTACTACAATCCAGTAAGGATGGGAAAATAGCAGCACATCGTAAGTTATTAATTGGTCTGGCTGAAGGTGAAATGGATAATGCTTGTCAGTAGAAGTACAGTAACACAAAACTGACCAGTCTTTGACAAAGCGCTCTGCGCCATCAACATCAAATCTACGATCATGTAAGGAGGCATTTAAGTTGAATAAACACTTCTTTTATTATGGCAAGGAAACTGATGCTAATTGGGACAAACTTAGCAGACTTCCCTATACAAAGCTAAATATTGTTCATAAAGCGATGAAACTTGCTTTAAGAGATACTGTTATTAGGGGAACTTTGAGGTGATGACTGGGTACGCAGAGAAGCAGGACCTTTGCGCTGAAAATGCTCAGTATCATAGGTTTTCTTAGAGGGATTTTTACCAGCCAGTCAGGGGTGGAGGAAAACAAGGAAGTCCTGGATTCATACAGATACATGAAGCTATGGAAATGATTTCTTCCTACATCGAATAATCAGAAGAATGCCAGTTTACTTTGCAGGATTTAAAGCACTAAAGCACGAATGGCTGGTAGGCAGATGTAAAAACCATAAAAACACGATTCTTCAGGAAGTACGGTGAAGATATAATGATTGTTGACAGACATATGAAGAGCACAGTATTGTGTTTCAAAAGTACAGGCTATAAGATACTATCTGGCAGTTTCTGTCACAGCAAACTTATTAGATCAAGAGAAGTGTATCTGAGAATTGTACGCACTGCTGCAGATATACTTCGTGAGGACATCTGGGCAAAGGTATGTGCTACATCGCAATATCCCTCACCTGATGATTTCGTGTCAGACATCCAGTCAGTGATCCCTGAACCATTGATCCTTTTCTTTGGCTCGTTGATTTTGAAAAACAAACGAGGAACTCTAGATAAGTTGAAAATGCGTGGTGCTTTGTCACATGTTGTGATTCCTGCAGTAAGGCTACGGTCATTTCTATCTTCACTATTGACTGGACTAAGTACCTTCGTGTACAAGAGATTCGGGTCAAGATTTATTGTAGACGCTCTTAGTGCACTTCGATTCACAGCTCCATATATGGAAGCTTCCCTCTTTCAGACGTCCTTGATTGCACGATTTGAGCATCCTAACTTAACAAGCGAAGGGTTCATCCGGTTCCTCTTTGATAAGGCCGATTTTAACGTCCGCATGACTGGCGGGTTGAATACTTTCCATTTCATGGGAGGAATAATGGTAGTCCCTAACTACACGGCTACGGAAACCGACAAGAACGTTGATCGGGGAGAAGAGGTTAAACTTCTAAATTTTGGTCTACAGTCGGTGTACCTCAGCCAGTCATCTATAAAAAGCAAGTTATTTTGGCTTAAACAGTATTATTTTAACAGATCCGATCTCTATTTCGACGAGCCTGAGTGACTGAAGGTATCGCTCTATGGGTGTGGGATTCTGAGGCTTTATGGAAAGTGGAAAAAATATGCTGACGTGAAGGAGTGGTGGAGTGGCATGGAATCATGGAAGAATCCCCAGATTGCCGACAGTCGGTTCGTTCAAAAATAACAGGGCCCCCATTTTTAAACTATGCTCCAACTTTGTACGACACAATATATACATCTCTTCTAATATTGAAAAAATGCATAAAACATGGTCAAAAGTGGTGTTTGATCACTTTTGATCAGCCACTTTATCTGAAGACGATGGATATTATAAGAAGTGAAGGCAATGATTAGAGCATGTCAGTGTACGATTAGGTGAGTTTTAGCTTCTATCATTCTTGGCGTGTATCGGTGTAATAGTGGCAGGAAGTGGCTTAAGAGACAGTGTCCACAAGCACAATATTTGCTGAAAATAGTTTGGATAAAGTTTTCAGTGGGCATGGGTACGTTGGAGCAGTTCATACACTGGTTCACGTAGTATTGTTACGTTAAATCTTTCAGGAGATTGAGTTCAAAGAAGATGAAATGAAAATAACTGTGGAGTTGTTGCTTCCCCACAACAGACCATCAGTATTCAAATGTCATGAAAACGAAGATTACGTAAATATGATAACCAAGTTTGAAAATGTGATTTGCGGCATTGAAGCAACAGGTAAAACAGCTAAATTAGGGGCCCAGTATCAAGGTTATACTCACAAAACAGTTCACTGAGGCTTAGCGTAATGGAAACTGGAATGCGCATTTAAACACCATTGAGAAAATGCTACCGTACTTTCATGCTGCTGGTCATTTCCTGTGCGCTAAAAGTCCTCCCTTTTAATTCCAATAGCTGGTCACATTGAAAGACCGAATGGATGCTGTTGAATTCAACAAATTTACAACTAAAGTCTACTTCACCATTATGCTAGTGAAAAATTTTGGGTTGGCGTATGGTCTCGTTTGTTAACAGAGCTAACATTAATGAAGACAATGAACGTGAAAGGCGGTTTAACGCACGGACGTTTCTGTTCTCACAAAATGGACTTCAGAGATGCCATCCCTATAGGATGCTTGTCAAAAAATTGAAGAATTCTGTGGTGTATCATCAGGAACAAACGGGCAACCTGTGGACTGAAGAGTGACACGCAGAGATCGAGATGTAGCAGACAATGACAAAACTGAATGACTGGCCGTTAAAACATTCATCTTTTCCAAAATGTAATGTACTGATGTCGGTAAGGAGTGGAGTATTTGATGATGAATTGGTAGATTGTCACGAGGCGTAAGTAGACGGAATCAAGGGGATCGCCAGAATTAAACGAGAAAACATTATAAACGTCTCATTTCAACGTAATCTCAATGTTATAAACTTGCATCCTGCACTACGGCTCTCAAGACATGGAAGAAGACGATCCCTCCCATAAACCCGTTAACGTTGTTTCAGACTGTGTTGCAAGAAATGTGATAAAAGCTTGAAGTACTGTTTCTCATTTGAACTTTTATCAAGCATAATGTCGTTCACAGAGGATGGTCTTAATAAGGGTACAAAATCATTTCTCTATGGTGCATCCAGACCTCTCCACAAGAATGAAGTACCCAAAATAAAAAGATCTGTGGTGGATGGCGGACACCCGAGCCATCAGGTTGTGTGGCACAAGTTTGGGGACTTTTGTATGAAATGTGAAAGCTATTTGATAAAGTACTATGGATCCGAAATCACAGTTATATTCGATGGTTTTCCGAGTGGTGCTTCGTAAAGGGGAACAAAATCTTCTGAGAGATCTTGTCGGTTAAAGACACCTTCATCAGATATCATTTTCGATGAAGATACATATGTTGCAGTCACACAAGAGCAACAAGAACCGCTTGATTCTGATATTCGTGCGGATGGAGATATTCAAGTGCTACAGGCAGAAGAAGATACGGTTTCATTAATTGTGGAAACAGCTATTCCCCAAGTTGCTAAGTTTGAAAGTGTGACTCTCATGAAAGAGGACACTGACGTGCTTCTTCTCTTAACTTATCGAGGAAATAACTAAAACTCGTACTTCCATAAACAAGGAAGAGGGAAATAAGCAGGGATGTGCTAGTCCCGTAATTCTTTCATTTTCGATCCTGCATTGGGCTTTTCAACTATGCTTTCACAGTATTTTATACCACATCCGTTTTTGGTCAAGGAAAAGGGAAACCACTAAACACTATGGAGCAACAGCTCGGCTGGTTCCGACGGAGGTTCGAGTCCTCCCTCGGGCATGGGTGTGTGTGTTAGTCCTTAGGATAATTTAGGTTAAGTGGTGTGTACGTTTATGGACTGATGACCTTAGCAGTTAAGTCCCATAAAATTTCACACACATTTGAACGTTTTTTTTCTTTTTTTGAGCAACAGCTACACCTCAAAATGCGAACTGCAGTTTGTTACACTCAACATATAACAGGAAGAGGCAGAAGAACAGTTGATGTTAGCACTGCATGGTGATTCCCACTGCTCGACTTTGTACTAGCTCCGGTGCGAGCCTTTTGTGAAGCCCTTCCCGACAAAATCTTCCCCACTTGAAAGACTATGTCAACGTCGAAAGAAGCAAAATCGGCCTCATTGCGATCATACTATCAAGTGCAGTGTTGGTTGGGAAAGAAAACTGATCGATGAGGGTGGGGCTGGAAGAAAAACGTATGAGGCTTGTTTCCCGTGACGATGACGAAAGATGCGGCACCACTCACGCTACTGCAGATGGTTTCCTTCGCATGCAAAACAGGACGCACAGCAGTGTGCCGACGTCACAAATCTGGACTGAACTGCTCCTCGATGTGCGAACACTGTTGTGGTTTACCTTGCAAAAACGCCCCTGAAACTGGGGTCGACGACGATGAGGAAGAAATGGTTCAAATGGTTCTCAGCACTATGGGACATAACTTTTGAGGTCATGAGTCTCCTAGAACTTAGAACTACTTAAACTTAACTAACCTAAGGACATCACACATATCCATGCCCGAGGCAGGTTTCGAAACTGCGAGCGTAGCGGTCGCGCGGTTCCAGAGTGTAGCGCCTAGAACCGCTCGGCCACTTCGGCTGGCGATGAGGAAGAGATCAAACATATGTTCCAAGACGAGAATGTTTGTGAAGATGCCGCAACCGATCCTGAAGACTAGATGCTGTACCGGAGGTAGAGATAATGAGTAGAGATAATGTCTTACTAGTTCGCAGTTCTGGCCAACATGTTATTCGCTGCATAGTGTGTAATATATGACATTTTGTTTTTATTTTGTGTGTGATATATCAGTGGTGGCGTCATAATTGTCATTAACTAGTCCACAAACTATGAATTATAAATTCCTTCAATAGAGTATTGAGTAGTAAAATTTACGACCGTTTATTAACAACCTAACTATTTTGCCCCCTTTAGGGTTCTAGGGGTAGTGTGTCAACGTCACGGTATCGACCAAGAAGAAATAATTTAGGAGATACAATTGCGACAGTTCATTAATTTTTCGTAAATAGCTAAAGACAAGGAATGCAGTACATACTATGTAATTTAATAATATTCGCAGAAAGTGAAATTCATGATTATTTGCAAAACGGAGCATAGTTTTAAGTCTGGCGCCATGTTTTTGGGTTGCCGTTTTATTTTAAATTTATTTATGCAATGTTCTCGAAGGACTAGGATTACTTAGTACAATTATTTCCCGGCAGATGGTGTCAAGTTTTCTGGAAGTATGCTTGAGTTGCAAACACTGTACTTCGTTTCCTGTAAGCCATGGAAGTAGATAGATGCGTTAGATCCCTCTACAAACAAACAAGCCGCTGAAGTGAACACGGGCAGAGATTTCTGTAATCCATCGGCGGAAAAACAGAGGGTGGAAGCAATGTCAACAAACGTGACGCACATCATGGCGCGCACAGGAGTGTTCAGGCAAGAGGCTTGTTATCCAGAATCACAAACAGCTGGTTCGTCTGCAGTTTGCCAGCACAGGTGCAATTCTCACACAGCATTTCATTTCTATTTCCTTTTCTGTGTCTGGGAACAATGCTCATAATTTCATTTGTATTAACTCTATAGGGCATAAAGTTAAGGGAACTGAGAAATATTCGTAAATTTTACATAGCAACTACCGCCTGTAAGATTTTCAGAAAGTTCCTCGCGAAAATTCTTTGGGAGTTTTCATTTATGATTTTGCAATGTATCTACTCTTGCCAATTAAACACGTTCTAATCACTTTCTCTGCTATTCCTTCTATACACGATGTTGTCTATTAGAATTCGTACTGCTATTTAAATGTAGGCCATACAAATGTCTTGACCGAGCGAGGTGGCGCAGTGGTAGCACACTGGACTCGCATTCGGGAGGACGACGGTTCAATCCCGTCTCCAGCCATCCTGACTTAGGTTTTCCGTGATTTCCCTAAATCGTTTCAGGCAAATGCCGGGATGGTTTCTTTGAAAGGGCACGGCCGATTTCCTTCCGAATCCTTCCCTAACCCGAGCTTGCGCTCCGTCTCTAATGACCTCGTTGTCGACGGGACGTTAAACACTAACCTAACCTAACCTAACCTACAAATGTCTTGTATGCAGTCTCTTTTGCAGACAGACTGAAGTTTCTCGGTAATTTACCAATGAATCGACGCCATTCATTTACCGCACCTTCAACCAGATCAGTGGACTTGTTGCGTTTCCAGTCTTTACTTATTGTTACTCCTAAATGTATGTTTAACGGAACTGACTCTAGTTGCGACACATTAATGTTCTCGTCAAAGGACACCACGCTTTTACACTTCATCACGGACATTACTGCATTTCTTTAGGTTGCAATCTAGTCTTCAGTCTTCAATTTCTTCGGGTGTTAGTTATATTTACTGCAAGTTTTACCGGGCAGTATTCCTTCGCACATAACGACATATTCAGTGAAAACTTTGGGACTGAAACTAATGCTATCTGTTAAGTCTTTATTATATAACGTGAAAAGTAATGTGCTTTTAAAATTAACTTTAGGCAAAGCACATCAGTACCAACTGTATTTCCTTTCTCGTGGATCGTTTTCCAGCCACTGGAAGCATTTCTGTACACATGGAAACTACAAGATTTGCTCAAGACAAAAGCTTATGTACTCAAAAATCGTATCCTGAAAGAATTTCTGTTGGATTCTGGGGTCGCTCCGAGGGACGTCTGGAGTTAAATCCCACCGCTACTACTGGTTCCTTCATCACTCATCGTAGAAATGATGTTGTTGAATGGTAGCATTGTTCACTATTTTTTTTCTACAAAAATAAAAAATACGGTCAGAATCTAACATTCTGGTCCTTGTTTCACCATAAGCATTTTGAATTTGGGAAATATATATTGACGGTATATTGGTAACGGAGCTGTCGAAGGTTTCACGCACTGCCGTTTGGTAGCAAGAGCGTTTCAGCAACAATTTGCCTGATTGGCGATTTACGCTTTATTTTGTACCTTTTGTGCTACAGGCACTGTTTTTAAATAAACTTCCAAATATCAGATACCTACCGTATTCAATTTTCCTCCTACATACATATTTTTCTAACCATTTGTCAGTTATGCACTTGAACCACCGTGTCTGTATAGGTACACTGCTTGAATCAAATAATTTTAGTTCAAATCTGTGAGATTGGACACCTCCTCATCATCTCTTTTCCGAAAATGTACACTCCTGTGCTTACTTCTTCTGCTTTTTTTTTTTTTTTTTTTTTTTTTTTTACCTAGGCGCCATTGTTCCTACAGCTACAGCAAGATCAGTGGTCCACGTTTCTATGTGAACGTTTACTGGTAACCAATAAATCCAGTATCTTTCCTGGATACATGTATTTCCAGACCATCTGAAATCGGTAGTTCTCTGTGAGAGAGTTCATAACTGTTTAGCCACAACAGATTTGTTAATCGATTATGTGGTGACTGAAAACTCCTTCGTTCATTATAGTAGATCTTGAAACCATACGTACTTGGTAACCAAAGTTTTCTCTTCATTTTCTACTAGTTCTGCATCAGAGTCTTGTAGCCACTGGAAACATTAATTTTTATTTTTTTTTAAATTTATTCAACATCGTTAGAATTGTTGAAATAATATCACGCGCGGAATCAGTTGCTACCCCGCACGAACCCTCTCTCATCCAGAAAACACTGTTTTCAGCAATACGTATGTTCCAAGTATCTCACTACTATTAATCTCTTGTTCTGTCAATACTCATATATATAAAAAACTAAGTCGAATGGCGTCTCAGATACGTATACCAGAAAGGAGGCACACATTAGCATCATTCGCTTCATAGATGGGCCTCAGTTCAACTGAGAGTAGAACCTGGATATTAAGAGTTGATGGAGACATGGAGAGGATGTGGTGGCAGGAGTTGTAAACCTCACAACCTTGCGGATGTTAAATTGTGAAATGAAATATCGCTTCAGAATCTTTCGACAGAGATTTATTTAATTAGAAAAATGTGAGAAAGGAGGATCGTTCAAGACGACATCTGCTTTTAATAGATAATTTACATGGTGGAGCTCAACGCACAAGCTGGCCAGACTGTCTCAAGACGTGCCCAGTGTAAGGTTTGACGGAGTTAGAGAGGAAGTCACACTCAGCTCACGATCTAGGCTGCTGGTTGTCAACTCCTCTGTATTATGCTTGTAGCCAAATCCTCTCATCAACATGTAGACTTCGCTTATGAGCTAGATAAAGCTTACAGACAAGGTATAAGATACCGTGTGCCCTGTATTAGCCGAAACCTACACACTCCACTCCACCGGCCCAACAGTTTGGATTCCCAATGTCTGCCATGCATAACCAGTGATTTTGATACTACGGTTACTGTCATTAACCTTCTGGTAACAAAACGCTACAGCGCAGATGATTATGTTACTTACCAGTAAACTGTGTTCGGCTCGAAGCCGTAGGACGTTCTCACCAACGTAATGCAACTGTAAGATCGTGAGTGTGATGAGTAATACTTTCATAAGGTACCAATTAGTAACAAAAACAACATGGATTCCGGAAACAGCGATCGTGTGAGACCCAACTCGCTTTATTTGTTCATGAGACCCAGAAAATATTAGATACAGGCTCCCAGGTAGATGCTATTTTTCTTGACTTCCGGAAGGCGTTCGATACAGTTCCGCACTGTCGCCTGATAAACAAAGTAAGAGCCTACGGAATATCAGACCAGCTGTGTGACTGGATTGAAGAGTTTTTAGCAAACAGAACACAGCATGTTGTTATCAATGGAGAGACGTCTACAGACGTTAAAGTAACCTCTGGCGTGCCACAGGGGAGTGTTATGGGAGCATTGCTTTTCACAATATATATAAATGACCTAGTAGATAGTGTCGGAAGTTCCATGAGGCTTTTCGCGGATGATGCTGTAGTATACAGAGAAGCTGCAGCATTAGAAAATTGTAGCGAAATGCAGGAAGATCTGCAGCGGATAGGCACTTGGTGCAGGGAGTAGCAACTGACCCTTAACGTAGACGAATGTAATGTATTGCAAATACATAGAAAGAAGGATCCTTTATTGTATGATTATATGACAGCAGAACAAACACTGGTAGCAGTTACTTCTGTAAAATATCTGGGAGTATGCGTACGGAACGATTTGCAGTGCAATGATCATATAAAATTAGTTGTTGGTAAGGCGGGTACCAGGTTGAGATTCATTGGGAGAGTCCTTAGAAAATGTAGTCCATCAACAAAGGAGGTGGCTTACAAAACACTCGTTCGACCTATACTTGAGTATTGCTCATCAGTGTGGGATCCGTACCAGATCGGGTTGACGGAGGAGATAGAGAAGATCCAAAGAAGAGCGGCGCGTTTCGTCACAGGGTTATTTGGTAACCGTGATAGCGCTACGGCAATGTTTAACAAACTCAAGTGGCAGACTCTGCAAGAGAGGCGCTCTGCATCGCGGTGTAGCTTGCTCGGCAGGTTTCGAGAGGGTGCGTTTCTGGATGAGGTATCGAATATATTGCTTCCCCCTACTTATACCTCCCGAGCAGATCACGAATGTAAAATTAGAGAGATTAGAGCGCGCACGGGGGCTTTCAGACAGTCGTTCTTCCCGCGAACCATACGCGACTGGAACAGGAAAGGGAGGTAACGACAGTGGCACGTAAAGTGCTCTCCGCCACACACCGTTGAGTGGCTTGCGGAGTATAAATGTAGATGTAGATGTAGATGAAAAACGTTTCAGATTATAGAATATTTCGAAAGTAATGTTTCTTTAACATCGTTCCAACGTGAGAAACGATAACACAAATCGCTATACAGGGAATCACAGTCGTCACGGATTGCAGGATAAAGGCCTCCTCTAGACATTACTCATACATTCCAAACTCTGGGAATCTAGCAAACACTTTCATTCTTCCAGCTACAGTCTCATCATTATTCTGGTCTTCAGCTTTTTTCACTCAATCTGCAATTTGTTTGTTTCTCTGTGTCTCTTTATAATTTTCAGTATGCGTCTCCTTGTTTCTTGCCGAGTGACGTGCCTTTGAATGTTCTCTCCAATAAATGATCATCTCTGTCTGCCATAGATTCAAAACTGATGATGCACCCCACCCTATTTCACTCTTCTGTTTATTTCTTTCGTTACCCATCTACTCAGTGTATCCAACTGCTGTAAATACCTACACTCATCAACCCATATTTGTCTTCGATATTTTAATACTTCATTTTAGTTGTTGTGTACTGTTACTGTCCCTACATTCAAATTGCCTGTTGTACAATCTTCCAATCGGGAATAGAAGTTTCTGTGCTGTGAGGAAAACACTAAAATATCAGCGGCAAAACGAATGTTGTTCAGACATTCCTCATTAACACAAATTCCATCCTCTCAATACTTGATTCTTCTCTCACCATCTGACACAACTAATTTGTATTTATAAATTAAGGATATTTTTTAGTATGAATTGATTACTTGAGCGTTTTGCGGTTTAAAATCCCATCATCAGAGTATAGCTGACTGTCGCCGTCAAAGAGTGTAAGCAAAGAGAGTTCTACACGTGGAGAATGAGGTGCAAACCCAGAATATATGTTACGTTTGACAGTGGCATACTAGCGTAGCTGAAAATGCTAATACTAAACAAATAAATGGAAGGAGAATGCACCAGTCAGAGAGAAAATTACTTCGGTGCATGTGTGTGTGTGTGTGTGTGTGTGTGTGTGTGTGTGTGTATGTGTCTATGAGGCAGACACAATAACGTTACTAGCTGTTCTACAGTACAATTGTTTCGTCTTTCTTTTGTTGTACTGAAATTGTTAATTAAATTTGTTTTGTGAACAATTGTGCTGTTTTACCGCGTGTATGTCTTTACTCCTGGTAAGTGTAACTCTTTGCACGTGTTGTTCTCATCTTCGCTCTCTCTCTCTCTCTCTCTCTCTCTCTCTCTCTCTCACACACACACACACACACACAAATACCGAAATACAAACACACACTTCTTTCCATGTTTTACCTTAATTGTCGCCGTTACATTTCTTACTGTTCCAATTACATTACAGTGTTACTTTCGAAGATGAGATTTTGTTTGCGCTGTAATATATCTTGTTATAAGAATAAGTAAATGTGTGGAAAAGAAAAGCTCGTAAAGTGTCATCAAAGGGGAACATTAGTGCCTTTAGCTCACAAGAGCTCAGCATTTGTTTGGTGGGTATAGGATTGGCGAGCCCAGGGTTCCTGAGCTGGGACTGGCAATTGCTGCAAGTCCACCGTCGCCGTAAACTGTGGGTTTGCTTCAGCAACTACAGTGCGGCGCGGTGGTGGAACGTTGTGTGACTTAGGGAACGGGGATCTTGGCTTGACCACCTGGTTGATAAAACCCATCTTCAGGTGTGTTGCCCGCCGATGGGATGCATGGCTGTTGATTTGGAAGAGTCGTTATCGGGCAACCTCTAGGGAACGAAATGCGCCTCAGTTGTATAGGGCTTACTCAGGCATGCAAAATCTCTCTGGGCTGACTGTTTGTTTCCGTAGCGTGCACGACCTCTCACGCTCTTCCTCCCGACGGTTTGGATGGTCTTTTGGGTAGTACTCACACCCATCCTTCAAACTGAACACGGGAGGGTAACCCTTCTGAGCAATCTTTCTCTAAGGTTTAGGCATTGTATCTTAACAGTGGGCTCCCAGCATATCAAAATGTGAAACTTCCTGGCAGATTAAAACTGTGTGCCGGACCGAGACTCGAACTCGGGATCTTTGCCTTTCGCGGGCATGTGCTCTACCAACTGAGCTACCCAAGCGCGACTCACGCCCCCGTCGCTACAGTTGGTGCAAGAGAGCTTCTGTGAAGTTTGGAAGGTAGGAGACGAGGTACTGGCGGAATTAAAGCTCTGGGGACGGGGCGTGAGTCGTGCTTGGGTAGCTCAGTTGGTAGATCACTTGCCTGCGAAAGGCAAAGGTCCCGAGTTCGAGTCTCGGTCCGGCACACAGTTTTAATCTGCCATGAAGTTTCACATCAGCGCACACTCCACTGTAGAGTGAAAATTTCATTCTAGAAACAACCCCCAGGCTGTGGCTAAGCAATGTCTCCACAATATCCTTTCTTCCAAGAGTGCTAGTTCTGCAAGTTTCTCAGGAGAGCTTCTGTGAGGTTCGGAAGGTAGGAGACGAGGTACTGGGGGAATTAAAACTGTGGGGCCGGGTGTGAGTTGTGCTTGGGTAGCTCAGTTGGTAGAGCACTTGCCCGCGAAAGGCAAAGTTCCCGAGTTCGAGTTTCGGTCCGGCACACAGTTTTAATCTGCCAGGAAGTTTCATATCAGCGGACACTCCGCTGTAGAGTGATAATTTCATTCTATGTCAAAATGTGTTTCTTGTGATCAGGAGACAAGGCGTTACTTTTAATAAGGTATTGCCTTTCTACATATAGAAAGACTTAATGCTTTGGCTTGAAACCACAGATCTGTTAAACGGTTGCGTAATGGCACATTGCTGGTCGAAACAGCGACATCACAGCGAGTTAGAAACCTTCTCCACTCCAAATTTTTGGGTAAGTATCCTATTTCAGTTGAACTGCTCAGTACCCTTGATTACAATCAAGGAGTGGCTATATGCACTGACATAATGCACATGGACAGTTCAGAGCCACACGAGGAATGGGCTGACGAAGGGGTCAATGAGGTGAAACAAGTCATGCATCGTGTAGGTGGAAAACTGGAAGAATCAGACTCATTTACATTGACGTTTGAATAGCCGGTTTTGCTAGATTATATTGAAACTCGATTTTTAAGACTTGAAGTCGGACCATACTTCCCCAATCCTATCAGCTGCATTAAGTGCCAGATATTCGGGGACACCACCCGCGGCTGTAATGGAATAGCTACGTGTGGTGTGTGCTATGGCCCACTCTGACGGAAATACGTTTATCTCTCATGATGTCTGCGTCAATTGTTGAGGTCCACGTCCAGCTTGGAGTAGAGAGTGCATGCTGTACAAAGAATAAAAAAAATCTAGGATTTGAAGGTGACAAAGTGCGTATCTTACGCTTAAGCGAAGAAGTTGTACTAATACCTTCAATCCCAAAGTTTTCCATTTCATTTTTAGCAGTACTCGCTAAGAAAACTGCAACTATGAGTTTCCATCCAGATGTCACCTATGGACCGTGATACCAAGAAATGCTCTTGAAATGCATCTATGTCAGCGACAGTTCAGATGTAACTGTTGCTGTCCCCCGTAAACTCCAGTGACCATTGCTTCTGCTCCTACTGTTACTGTCACCAGGAAAACTCCAGTGGTCACACTACCTCCGTTCCTGCTGCTGATGCTCCTTTGGGTGATCATCAGATCCAGCAACACTCACAGGATGACGGCTCCGTCATGGACTTAACACTCTGCTTCGTTGAACACTTAAGTCCACTCAGTTTTTATCCTTCTTAAGTGGGTTCTGCTACAGCCACAGTGCTAGAAGAACACATAAAACTTCCAGATAAATGCCTTCTGTGCTTCAATGAAACGTGAAGGGGTACAGAACACACGTGGAGAAGCTGGAACTCTCCACACGGGAGAAATCCCTCTATCTGTGTCTACAGGAAACACATTTTAAATACAGTGACACAACTGTGCTGATGGGATAGAGCCCTCATCGGAAAGATGACCTCATTGGAGACAGGGCTAGAGGTGGAGCGGCTGCCTTTCTGAATGGTACACACCATTACACTTCAGTCTTCCACAGAATAGCTATTCAGCAGTTGCTGTACGGTGCATTCCCATTTGCTGTTACCCACCCGTGGTATGTATCTGCCGCCAAACTAAAGTTTGTACAGGACGGGTCTTCCTGAGATGACTTCACAACACCTCCATCCTTCGTAGTTGTAGGAAATTTTAAAGCACACAGTGTGCTATGAGGATCTTCAGCAACTTGCCCCAGGCGTCGGATTGTCGAAAGCTTCATATTTTCAGCGGAGCTATGCCTTCTTCACGCTGTCTCTAACACACACTTCAGCGTCGCCATGGGGGTCATTGTCGGCCATACGCCTTGCTTTCTTTTGTCCTGCCCTTGTCGATGCTGATTACTGGGAAATGGTCCCTGACTTTCATTCCAGTAACCACTTCCCCACCTGGATCCACTTCTCAGATAGAACTGTCTCTGAAAATAAACTGCCACTGTGGATGCTTAGCAGAGCGAACTGGACACTGTACAGTCAATTAGCTGTTTCTGAGCGTCGAAATAGTGCCCACGACTGGGTGGATCACATTACTGATATAATCCACCAGGCTGCTGATGTCTGTATCCTCGAGTCTCCAGGCAGACCTCGGAGGTGACATGGCCCATGGGGAACAATGAGTGTCACTCCGCCATCGCGGAGAAATGCACGGCCTTGCGACAGTTTAAATTTTCAACCTTCTGCTATGAACCTCGCAGTATTCCGAGTTGTGAGGGCAAAGGCACGACGGACAATGAAAGAGAAAAAGAAGAGGTCCTGGAAAGTGTTTCTGGAATCGATAAATCGTTCCAGAAGCTCTTCGAAGGTATGGGAAGCCATATGGCGGATATCTGGCATATGTACCAGACGACCTGGAACTCCTGTACTGCGGCAAGGGTGTCTAAAACCTGCAGCTGCGAACTTAGTGAATGGCATGGCGGACTACTTTGATTCGATCACTGCCACTGCAAACAAAGATCCAGCTTTCCGCCACCATCATGTATAGATGGTGCGGGGTGGCTGGAATTTTAAGTCTAGCAGCACAGGGGACTGCAGTTCTATCTTTTCCATGAGGGAGCTTGAGTGTGTCCTGTCTTAGGCCAAGGAGACTGCCCGAGGTAAGGATAGAAACCAGTACAGCTTTTAACAGTACCTTCTGCAGGATGCAAAGGAAATGCTCTTCTCCCTTTTCAATGCGATTTCGTTGACTGGGGAGGGAGGCGACTTTAGTGCCGCTTCATAAACCAGAGAACGACCACATGTTGGCCAGGAGCCCTCAATACCTACTTAGTAGCACCCACTGTGGGTTTCTGAGGTATAGTTCAACCCTTGACAACCTCAACCTGCAAGAGGTTGAATTCCAAAATGCTTTCTATGCAAGCAGATCTTCAGAGCGCCTATGAAACAGCTCGAAGGCATCCAATCTTGGGGCAGCGTTACCAATGGGGCTTCAGAGGATGATTACAGTTTTCGTGCGATCCTTCCTTTCCAGAGAACTTTTTCGATATAGGGTCAGTGAAATTCTTAACGGGCGATTAGAGCAAGAAATGGGGTCCCTCAAGGATCTGTTTTAAATGTAACTCTGTTCGCTATTTCCATCAATGGTGTTATGTCCATATCTAAGTCTACTGTCCGGTGTTAATGTTTAAGGACTACATTGTCATTTTCAGCTCCTCCTCCAAAGCTGAAATGTTCATTCGTCAGTAGCAACTTACGATACAATGATTGGAGGCGTTGGCAGTTAGCAGAGATTTTAAATTTTCCTCAGAAACATATATTTTAATCGTTCATGTCGCTCTTTTAAGCTGCCTCTTCTTACAATGTGGAACACCCTTCGTAATTTTACAAGTTCAGTGACTTTTCCGGGTCTCACATTCAAAGAACACCTCTTGTGGTTACCATATATGGGGGCTGTTATGGAAAAAAGTTTAAAGGCATTGAAAATTTTAAAATGCCTCAGCCGCAGGTCATGTGGAGCAGACCGAAGCTATCGGGTTCAGTTTCACAAGGCTTTAGTGCAATCCCGTCTCAACTAAGGTGGCACAGTTTATAGCACACTGTGACCATCTTGTGTTAATCATGACTGATGCTGTTCATCATGAGGGAATTCAGTTGGAGACAGGAGCGTGTAGGACGAGTTTAATTCTTAGCCTCTGTGTTCAGGCTGGTTAACCACCACTTGTCACACAGCAGCGGATCCTAGTGCAGCGTACCGAGCGAGGTGGCGCAGTGGTTTGACACTGGACTCGCATTCGGGAGGACGACGGTTCAATCCCGCGTCCGGCCATCCTGATTTAGGTTTTCCGTGATTTCCCTAAATCGCTCCAGGAAAATGCCGGGATGGTTCCTTTCAAAGGGCACGGCCGACTTCCCTCCCTGTCCTTCCCTAATCCGATGAGACCGATGACCACGCTGTCTGGTCTCCTTCCCCAAACCAACCAACCAACCAACCAACCTAGTGCAGCGTACCCTCCACACCACATTCACCAGCATTCCATGCTGTTGCTCGCCCTCCACTGGACCGATTATTTAGAAATAGGCCACGAGCAACGAAGCCATTCCGCATTCGCGTGCGGTACGACTTAGTGGCTCTTAGGTCAGACGATATTTCAGTGCTTCATCGCGGCTGGAGTCATTCTCAGCCCTGGTTGATACGGAGACCCAGCATAATTTTAGATCCATCAGTGTGAAGATATTTATTGCGACCTCTGTTTTAAAATCCATGTTTTATAGAATTTTAGCCGACTGCGACAGGGATTACGTGGTCGTTTACACTGATGAGTCTATGCAGGATGATACCATCGGCTGTGCTGTATTATTTGCGGATTGTCATCACATTCGCTTACTTCGTACAGCTTCGGTGTATGACATTGAATTACATGCGATTTTTAGGGCACTGGAGAAAATTATGTGTCTTCCTGCTACCAAATTTCTCATCTGCACCGACTCCCTAAGTGACCTTCAGGCTATCGATCACATGTATCCAGCCGAAAATGTATTCAGCTGATTTATGACACCCTCTACTTGGGAAAGCATATGCAGGGACAGGGAAATGTGTGATTCTGCTGTGTACCAGGGAACATGGGCATTCGGTAATGAAACAGAAAATGGAGCATATAAGGATGCCTGTTTTGAAGACTCGACGTCTGAATGTGCTGCCCGTATGCACGCAGTTACCTCTATATTGACATCATGCGTCTTCGGAAGGAGTAGTAGTTAGGGTTTGAGAACAACAAGCCGAGGCCCGTGAAACCAACGACATGCGCGTGGCGTTTCTCCTTCCGGCCGCTGCGACTAAGTAAGTACTTTTAATGCACCTCCGGATGTTACACTGACCTCTGATACGTGAATTCCTCCTTCGGCAGGAAGAAGCTCCGGAATGCAGTGCTTGTGTTGTACATGTTTCTTTACTCCACGTTTTAACTGAATGAGGACCGTAACCCACTTACTTGTTGACCTGCACTCTATTTTAGGTGTTGATGAATCGAATGTAGTACATGTTTTAAGATTCTGTGTGATATCTGGTCTTCTTACTAGTATCTAAAGTAGAAGGTTTCAATGTGTGTATATGGTGTTTGCTTCATCGTTTTTTCCAATTAATCATGTAGACACCGCTCCTTGTTCCACTATTTTAGATGTTACGTAGTTACCTGTGTAGTCCATGTATATTACTCATAAACTTCACTGAGGCATCCATCTTTTGCTGTTTTCTGTGACAGTGTGAGTGAGAGAGTCACAGGTTGGCCGCTGACGCCACCTTTTATTTGCATTTTGTCTCAGACAACTCATAACCATACATGTACTCGTTTAGTTGAGTACGCGCTCTGACGACCTCGTTGTTGAGCGCACTATTCCTACCACCACCATCACCTTAGTGCCCTGACACATGTTAGAATAACGACAGTAGTTTGTTTAGTATATAATAAGCTGATGTAATGCGTTTATTTTTCATTTCCTTGTTTGCTTCGCTTGCTTTGCTTGTTTCGCTGTTTCACAACAATGTTCAGAACGCTAATAATAGCAGGTGATAGTGTTGATTACGTTGTTAATGCTATGCTACTTCCGAGTATTACCTTACAGCAATTTATTGTTTATGAATGTTGGGCTAGCTGATGGATAAGAATTATGAAAGGTGTGTCACTGGTGTTCACTGAAGATATATGTTTAACTATTTTACATACTTTCGTTTCAGTAGCAAACAGAAAGAATCATCCTAGTTATTGACAGAAGCTGAGTTCGATAAATAGTGGACAGAAGTCGTAGTTGAAAGGCAGTAAGTCATTCATTAATAATAAAAATAATGTTGAATGGACTTAACTATTTTTTCAATGTAATTACGAGTGCTAAACTAATTTTGTTATTGTTTCAAGGCCTAAATTTGAAAATGAGATTGCGTACTAATCAAAGATAATTTTCTGACTTTTGAGGAATTAGAGTTATTACTGTGGTGCTCTTAAAGAAACCCTATGGTGTGATTCCATGGAGATAACGAAATATTTTGTACGTATAATAGCTAACAGAAACATGTTGCACATAGGTTCTGGGATATTGGATGAATAACTATTTTACTATGACATCATCGTAATATTTACCAGATGTAGCAACACCGGTAACTAAACAGTTTAATGCCTTTAGACTTCATAGTACTGATTCATAAACAAATAAATACACAGGCTACGTCGTCCTAATGGTCGTAAGATTTAAGGAGACGACATAGCACCTAACTGTATTTGTGTAATGTCCTTTTCAGTGTTGTTCACCAGTGCTGCAACCTCTTCGATGACGGTTGTTCGTTAGAGACTTATGAAGCTCCCATAAGTTGCAAACCGCGTACATAAATTAATGCTGTAAGACATCCAACAATGATTCTAATTTATTCGATAGTCGTGTACAACTTAAAAGACCTACAGGTCCTCTAGGACTGGTGAGAATAGTCTTGGTGATCTTGAGTGGTCCGACGTGTCCTCTCTGTTCTCAGTTTCACTCTGTCATGATGATGTGTTATGGAAAGTGTTACAATGAGATATATACTCTTCAGTGAACAGTTATATGTTGCAGTAATGCCCTGTTTCTTCAGAAAATTAGTATAGTTTTCGGTGAAACTTACTCAAATATTCCTCAAACTCTATGAAACCCTGACACTGTGGTAAGTCACATCATTACAACGTTCAGCTATTCCCTTCACAATTAGCAAGTAATCAGTTTTAGTATATACATTTCTCAAACCACTTGTTACTTTTCCTCACTTAAATCTAATGTTCTTTCATTGTGGTTGCGATAATTTTAGCAAATATTCTGCACACTATGAAATGGAGTCTTATGAGTCAGTTTTGTACTTTGTCTTTCCTTTTGTGGTAAAGTAAAAGCATTGGACCTTCGTTGCAGCTTTGAGGATTTGTATTTCTTCATCTTCATCGATATTCTGCAAACAACCTTGCAAGTTCATTTTATACAACTTTCCCTCCAGCTTTAACCATCTCTATTGAGCGTTATACAGAAATCAACTCTCCCGGATGTTATCCAGTCTGTACACTAAGCAAAAGTAAAGGGAATTTTAAAAAATGTGAAAAATACATTCAAGTTCAAGGAGAAGAAACAAGAACTTCGAGGTTTACAAGCAACATTGTAGTTCTCTCAGAGACAGTAAAGGCCCGGGAAGAGAAGCTAGACGGACTTGATATTTAGCCTCTGGTAAACCATCAAGGAGAGTGGGACTGCAGCCGGGCACGAAGTACTTGAATAATGATAACAAAACCAGCGGCTGCATTTGAATCCAACGTTTATTCTTTTTAAAATATGTTATCGGTTTCTAAATCAAATTGTGTTTTCTTCAAGCGACGGTAGATTCAAATTTAAGCGCTGGTTTTGTTATCATTAATCAAGAAATTGTTATTGTCTTGAAAAGAGGCTATAAGATGAACTTAATCAAAAGTTAGATAGCGATAACGAAATGAAGTAGAATTAAATCAGGCGAGAGAATTAGATTTGGAAACGATACAGTAAAAGTAATCGATGAAATTTGCTATTTTAGCAGAAAAATATCTGATTATGGCCGGAGGGGCTACAAAATTCAGACTGTCTATTGCAGGAAAAGCGTTCGAGAAAAAAAAAGAATTTGTTAACAACTAATCTAACATTTTCCGTAGTTGTTTGCTTCGAGTGAAACGCTATCGACGTGCATTTCATTCAAGAATAGAGTATAAGGTTTTCAAATGTGTTGCTACAAAATAGTGCTGAATATTAAATGTATAAATCGAGTAAGTTATGAGAAGGGAAAAAGGATGTTTGTGGTACATTGTGACTAATAGAAGGCACAAGTTGATATGCCACATCCTGAGGTACCACGCAATTTTTAAATTGGTTCAAATGGTTCAAATGGCTCTGAGCACTATGGGACTTAACATCTGTGGTCATCAGTCTCCTAGAACTTAGAACTAACTAAACCTAACTTACCTAAGGACATCACACACATCCATGCCCGAGGCAGGATGCGAACCTGAGACCGTAGCGGTCACGCGGTTCCGTTTTACATTGGTAATGGAGAGAATAATAAAGAATAAAAATTGTATAGAGTGATCACGGAATGAGTGCAGTAAGCATGTTATAATGGATATAAGTTGCAGCAGTTATTCAGTGGTGAAGAGGCTTACACAGGATAGACTATAGACGAGAGATGCATCAAGATTATTTTCGGATTGCCGTCCGCGGTGGCCGTGCGGTTCTGGCGCTGCAGTCCGGAACCGCGGGACTGCTACGGTCGCAGGTTCGAATCCTGCCTCGGGCATGGGTGTGTGTGATGTCCTTAGGTTAGTTAGGTTTAAGTAGTTCTGAGTTCTAGGGGACTTATGACCTAAGATGTTGAGTCCCATAGTGCTCAAAGCCATTTTTTTTGTTTTCGGATTTAAGATAACAAGAACAATTATACTGAAACATCACTAGTACCAGGTGCCCTTCTTTCCTTCACAGCAAATGGATGTGGTCAGTTTGTGTCTGTCTCATTGCTGGACCCTGTGCACCTTTCCCGTTTTGCACTTTTTCAAACCGAGTGTTAATTAATCAACTCTTAGTTTTAGTATTCAGTTTACCTAAATAACCAAATTTTGAGACCAGGAAGTGTTTTTAATATTGACATCTACGTCACAGCCATCGAGTCACAGATCGCTCGAAGAGTCGGGTTCAACATCCGGATACCCAGCTTAAATTAGGAGTATTTGTTCTCATGCTTGAAGCCAGCAGCAGTGTAAAATACAGACTCGAAAATTTCGCTTGAGGACTGCTCAGGGATGACTGTGGTGCGTCTGAAATCACGACCATACCTTTCGTCACAAAGGAAAATAATTTAACGTCAGAGCGGCCGTCGGTTCTCCCAGTCCCGTCTGTCGCCCCATTCCGCTCCTCTATTCACATTTTTCCAGCCGTTACTCACAAAGCGCTTATTGTCGGCCGCAGTTTCCGAAGCGCATTGTTCTGGGTGCATTCCGAATTCGCCTTCATTACACCAGAGACCGGGAATTCTGGAATAATCTCAGCTGCTGGAGAAACTAGCTACGACTGTTAAGGCTCCAAAGCTTCTACTGCAGAAAGCAGCGAACAGTCGAATGTCCGGAGACCGGCAGAACGACGTGTATGAAGTTGTTAATACACTGAACAGCATACCGGTAAAACAAAATATACAAGGTGGATTTTCATAGCTGTAATTTCATTTGTTGTTGCAACTAGTGATTCCAAGCTAGTTGAATGACATCCGTTCACATTTCATATGAATTCTCAAATTAGACGAGGAAACGAGGAAACCAATCGCAGTAAAGGAGGAAGGATAGATATTCACACATTATACTACCACCAACTATCCCTTACCCCGGGCTCCTCTTAGATAAACACACACATTCGTGTTCGTGCGAAATGATTGCTGCCAGATCCAACCTGATAATTATACATCATTTCACTGGTACAACTTGTAGAATAAAGGAGTGGGTGTACTTTGCCTATACACTTTCCCAAAATGTACTGTATATCACATATTTCACTCTTACAATAGAAGTTTTTGTCTCCATGCCCATTCATATAGCTTCTTCGTATGATTCCCATACATACTAGATATATGACAGGCTAAATCTTGTAACTGAATCCAGTAGTTTTTTATCTTTTGTTACGGGAATTATATGTGTATTCACGTAAAGTGACAGCTGTCATTTGTCATCGCATAGATGTCGTTTTTCATATCCTCAGTACCACATCACCTTCAGCCTGACCCAATCGACAAATGGTTCAAATGGCTCTAAGCACTATGGGACTTAACATCTCTGGTCATCAGTCCCCTAGAACTTAGAACTACTTAAACCTAACTAACCTAAGGACATCACACAACATCCAGTCATCACGAGGCAGAGAAAATCCTTAACCCCACCGGGAATCGAACCCGGGATCCCGGGCGTGGGAAGCGAGAACGCTACCCAATCGACAAATATTTTGTTTGCGATATATTTACATTCTTAATACTCTTACATGGTGGACACCCGACTTTACCTCTGATTCCGTTGAACATCCAGTTTCGCTGTAAGATTTTGGTTATAACTTCTTACAGCGTATCAAATATTTTGAAGATCCTCCTTTTGATTGGTAGTTGACAGTGAGCTACAATGTCCAACGCCTTTCCGAATCCATGAAAACGGAATGCACTTGTGAGTGAGAAAAAAACAAATCTATTATCCAGAAGAGTGGTTTTCTCATAGTAATTTTGGTCTTCAGTGCAGAGACTGGTTTGATGCAGCTCTCAATGGTACTCTACCCTGTGCAAACCTCTTCAGCTCCGAGTTACTACTGCAACCTACATTCTTCTGAACCTGCCTAGTGTATTCTTCTCCTGGTCTTCCTCTACGATTTTTACTCTCCACACTTCTCTCCATCACTAAATTGGCGATCCTTCGATGCCTCAGAACGTGTTCCACCGATCGAACCCTTCTTCTAGTTAAAATGTGCCTCAAATTCCTCTTTTATCCAATTCTGTTCAGTACCTGCTCATCAGCTACGTGATCTACTCATTTAATCTTCAGCATTCTTCCGTAGTTTTCTTAATACTGTAGTGAATCTTGTCGACGAAATACGTATCAGCGAAAAACAGCGTGTTATATTAGCTTGATTTGCCCTTAAGATCGTACACTGAGGTGAATAGCGACATGCAGACATACATATGGCAGTAATATTGAATACACAAGGTATAAAAGGTTAGTGCATTGGTGGAGCTGTCATTAGTACTTAGGTGATTTATGTGATAATGTTTTCGTCATGATTAAGGTAGCAACACGGTAATTAACAGTCTTTGAACGCATGTAGACGCATGGGGCATTCCATTTCGTAAATTGTCACGGAGTTCAACATTCCGAGATCCACAGTGTCAAAAGTGTGCCGGTAATACCAAATTTCAGCCTTTACCTTTCACTACTGTCAACGCAGTGGCCGACGGCATTCACTTAATGACCAAGAGCACCGGCGTTTGCGTAGAGTTCTGAGCTCAAATGGTTCAAATGGCTTTAAGCACTATGGGACGTAACATCAGAGGTCATCAGTCCCCTAGACGTAGAATACTTAAACCTAACTAACCTAAGGACATCACACACATCCATGCCAGAGGCAGGATTCGAACCTGCGACCGTAGCAGCAGCGCAGTTCCGAACTGAAGCGCCTAGAACTGCTCGACCAGTTTTCAGTTCCAACAGACAAGCAACACTGCGTGATATAGTCGCAGATATCAGTGTAGGACATACGACGAATGTATCTGTTAAGATAGTGCGGCAAAAAGTAGCGTTAATGGGCTGTGGTAATAGACGGCCGACTTTGTTAACAGCACCTCTCCTGGACTCATGACAACATCGGATGGATACTAGACGACTGAAAAACCGTGCCCTGGTAAAATGAGCTGCGATTTCGGTTGGTAAGAGCTAGCTAATGGTAGACCCCACCTCGAGCTCCTGCACTGCGCCGACACGATATTAAGATGTATCCCATGACTTTTGCCACCTCAGTGTATGTCAAACATAGAGCCTGTGCATCCTATCTTCTACCATTTTCTGAAACAGCAGTAATCGGTTCTTTTGTCCAGCTGCCCACGAATACTCACTGGCAGATAGGTTCTCAAAAAATATGATCTATCAAAGGCTCTATTTCCTTTGTGCTTTCAGTGTAGCATTTAACGGGAATTCTGACACACCATAGCTCCTAATTGTGTTTCAGCAGTCTCTTTTTCCAAAGCTGGCGATGCTCAGTTCAACATCGGCCGTTTGTGGAACTGTTGCTTCGGTCAGACGGTTTTGCGATAAACGTAAACATAGGCTTCCACCGTCGTTGTCACAGTTAGTAAACAACGCTACGTTGCAGTCGCTGCAGAGTTTCCTATTCGCCGATTTCCACCAATCGCAAGCAATGAAAGAATCTCCAATGGAAAATGATTTCCACCAGTGTCAAAACGAAATGCAACGACCAATAAAAGCACACCTAATACCCTTCCATCTCATCCTCACATCCAACGACAGCACTCCGCCATAGTATGTGAGTAACCAAACTAGTGCTCATTCAGCAGTTAGCAATACACCCTAAGGAAGGCGTCTTGCACTAGTCGCCGAAACGTCGGAATTTTATAGTTGACAATGCCGCCTTAAACCCAGAAGAATTTTATTGACAATTGTGCGATAGCAGAATACTCACGGGTGAATGCATACTTCACTCGTGGAATTTAATGCTGTGTCTTGCTATCTTCTGTCTTTAATTTAAACATCAGGATTATCGATGAGATTGTGGATGATAGATTATGTAGGCGTCTGTTGATGCTAGTTAATAATAATCGGAAAAGAGCGTTTCAAAGTGAATTCGGCAGCAGATTCTTATCGTACTTACATAACAGCACATAAAGCAAGAATATGTTAGCAGCAGTATTGTCAGTAGGTGCTGTGCAACATTCTGTTGCTGACATCTTTACATGTGAATTACGAATATATCACTTTACCAGTCATAATTTTACCTCTTTATTGTAATTCCAACACCATTGCCGGACGTGGGACGCAAAGCGAAATATTCCTGGAGGAACTGCGGAGTACATCCTGCGACGGCACCCAACGGTTACTGCTGAGTGGCTGCTCCTCCAAACAGCATCCCTTAAGAACGATGCAGTTGCTTCTTTACCTGTGGTTACTCGTACCTTACGTACATTGGCTATGCACGGCTCGACGGACGTCGTCTTTCATTTCCCGTAGTTAATTCACTGCAAATAATAAATGACCTGTGACTGTGATCCTAAAGTCAAATAATCTACAAATTGGTTAAGATTGCGAATTAATAAAATACACAGAAATACAAAGTAAATGTTAAATGATTAATTTAATAACAAGTGTTCTGTTCTAACGTTTGCAGTTGATGTAGCCGACAGAGAAGTATGGTGAGTGATGTTTATTCGAGGAAAATAAAGGGGAAGTGGTCCTACGATATTCACTTGAAATGCATAATGCAGACAGAAAATATATCTATCTAATGGAGTAAAGTTACGCTGAGAGCGATACAAGATGGGTAAATAATTCGCTAGACTAAATAGTCTTTACAGATACACGAAAATTAAGTCCATTTCATAATCACAGTACACGAAATATTCACCAGCTCAAAAGAGTTCAGAGTTCAACATAATGATTCACAATTTAAAAAATGTATTGCAAAGAACAATACCTCACATTCCGTCTGTTTCAGTTCCGTAAATCTAATGGCAAAACTTAGTCCTACTCTGGAGCACGTTCCAACCTTTCGGGATGGATGTCCCCTCGGAAGTGAAGGTATGGTAGGCCGGCCGGAGTGGCCGTGCGGTTCTAGGCGCTACAGTCGTAGGTTCGAATCCTGCCTCGGGCATGGATGTGTGTGATGTCCTTAGGTTAGTTAGTTTTAAGTAGTTCAAAGTTCTAGGCGACTGATGACATCAGAAGTTAAGTCGCATAGTGCTCAGAGCCATTTGAACCATTTGAAAGTATGGTAGGGGCCGTTCACCGCCCAGACGCAACCACGATCCAATGACATACTTTACCATATGCATGTCTGCCTCATTGAAAGAGCACTCTATATAAAGTTCCCCGATCTTGAGCTTCATTCGAAAAGTTCAATCCCGACTTCACTCCAGCAGTATTCCACACTGTCGAACTCTCATTGGCTGAAGGCTTTCCCCATGAGAGAAACGTCTTTCTTAGTTTCTCCGTACATGTTAAGACTCATCTTGACCACTTCCAGGGCTCAGGTAATATATGAAAACAATATTTAGATAAGGAAATGTTATAAACATTCTGTCACGGTCAGATAATTTACATTATTACAAACAAAGCTCTGTCCACAAGTAAATAGCCCAGTATTCTTTCACTAGTGCGCTCACGTAAAATGACAACGAATTTCCGCTAAATATTAGGTAAATAAATATTTATCCTTCTTGAGAGAAGCGTCTTTCGTCTTTCATTTGGATTGTGGTGTTCGCTAACACATGCGACCTACCATTTTCAAATTAGCACACTTGTGTCGTAGCACATGCAATCTACATTTAATTAAAGTTAGTGGCAAATAGTAAACTGTTCATTAAATAAAAACACCACCGTGACAAAATATATGATACTGACTCTGTGTTCATTTGCTGCATAAACGTGGAGAATACAAAGATCTGACAAGCCTTTATGTAATAAAAGAGATATAAAATCATAATAGATCAAATGAATAAAATATATTCGGATAAGCAGTTTTCAGAGGTGATGGCTATAGTGCAATTCTACCATCTGAGAAATCGTTTGTTGAAATCGAATGAAGTTGTGAGTTCAGATATTCATTGTGAAAAATGTTTATGCAATGTTAAATATTAACTTCTGTAATTCTGAAGAGACTGAAATACTGTTGTGCCATTGGACATGCAAAATTTTTCTGAGATCACAAATGGTATTCATGTAAGCATCAACATTTAATGTGAGTTATTGTCAAATATCAAAGAGCTGTAACTTAGCCATCTTTAAGACTGTCTGGCACTCCTCCATTTCTTCAAACATCTCCTCCAGAAAGGCCATGCGACTGACAGCCATCCAAATTCCCAGCTTAGGGATTTTCCCAACATTCGGTCCTTTGCTGACGCCTTTGTACGTGAATCGCTCTGAGCGCCGTTTGTTAACCTCGTCCCGTCGATTCACAACCAGCCCAGCAAGCAAATTCACCTTACACCGTACAGGCCGTGTAGTTCGCCTACATAGTGTAACGTTACACACCTCCACTTAATAAGGAACATTAGCTCGCTAATTGGACACATTGAGTAACACCAAATTTGAAATACTTCAATATAAACAAATACACAACCGACAAAATTAGAATACCCTACATGCATGTCACCACAATAGTGTAACTATCTTTGTGGTGTTGTGTGAAACAGCTTGTACCTACTAGGACATGTCATAACAGCTTATCAATAGACTTATATTGTATCTAAAGTAAATTATAGAAATTATGGCTTACTATTTAAATACCCAAGTTAATACGTAAATTTCAAGTAACATTCAAGCCTGTCCTATCTTTTCAAAAGTCTTTAGCCGCTTTGCACTCATTTGATAGCAGTTTATTTTCCTTGAACGCATCGTAGTATTTCTCCATCACAACCCCAGGTGTCCTACAGTCGAAGTTTAGATCGTTTGCACTCCAGCCGCCTCTGCAGAAATTCATGAAGCCCTTGGCCAAGTACTTCAACGAAAATGCGTCAGTCTGCAGTGACCGTCAGTGAAAAATGACCAAGCCTATCGAAATATGACTGTGGTGTAGTTCACAATAATCATACGACTTCCCGAATCCCCATAGATCAGACACTGAACGCCCTCGCACCCCCTCACCTCCCACCCCAGCTCCCCACCTACCAGTGGAATCGAGACATTCAGAAATAGGATGGCAAGCAAAAACTGATTTATAGCATTGACGAAACACTTGTTTCAGCTCTACATTTCAAACACTCCGTCCATGTTTCCACTAGAAAATGTGTCTTCTGTGCTATGAAATTAGTTCAGCATCATAAATCAACTAAAATTTGTACCATATCTAAGGCGAAAAATGAAAACTAATACAACGCTGTGCAGAAATCACCAATTTAACTTTCCTTTCAACTCCGCAGGTATCTGCATTCTGAAGTCTTCTTGTCCTCAAACGTTTACAGACACATCTATTAAGAACCCTTCCAAATTAACTTACATCGTTCAATCAACCCATTAATGTATCTCCAAAAACTTAGCTCAAACTTGGCACGTAGCTACATGTTTGGCTTCAACAAGAATTAATTTTTTTTTTTAGGTCTGATGACCTCCACGCACCAAACATTGTGTATGAGAAGCCCACCTAAAATACTGGAAGTAGTCCATATAAATAACACCTTAAAACTTTCCTCCAGATCATACGTACAGTACAATTTGTATTCCCCTCTTTAGCAAATAACGAAAGTACAGAGTGTACATAAAGACCGGGAACACTTTCAATTATTTATTGCACAAGAACCAAACGTTGTACAGATATTACTCATATGTCATTTTGAAGAGGAATCCTGAAAGTTTCTTTTTTCATGTGTACCACCACGGCGTAGGTTGGTAATTTGCCGATCAGCGCTAGTCGTAAACATGGCGAGTTCAGGTGTGTTAAGAGTTTGAAATGGACTCCCCGATCACCAGATTTCACTCCGTGTGACTTTTTTCTATGGGGACACGTTAAAGATCTGGTGTATGTAGCACGTGATCAAGCAGAGCTCAAGGAGAGAATACGGGAAGCGAATGCCATAGTCGACGATGCCATGCTGGGACGGCTATGGCAAGAATTCGATTACCGTATTGACTTTTGCCGGGTTACTCATGGCTCGCATATGGAATGTTTGTAAAAAAAAAGAAAAGAAAAGAAAAAGAAAAAACTTTCAGATTTTCTCTTCAAAATGCAATATGTATGACATCTGTACAATGTTTAGTTCTTGTGGAATAAATAATTGAAAGTGTTCGCGGACTTTATGTACACCCTTTATGTTCTTCTTACCTCCACACACCAACATTCGTGCGGGCAATGATGACACTCTTCTTGTACTATGTTGTGCCTTCACACATTTTACATGAAATTACACTTACAGAAGTACTTATATTTACACAAACCGCAAGGTGTAACTCTGCCACCGTTGCCTCTTATAGCATTTTTCGCACCAGTGTATCTTTCGAATCTCTGTTTCCTCCGGCTTTTCGCCTGCTGAAATTCGAGCCTTCTTTTCTCGTTCACCGACGGCCTCTTCTGCTTATTGACATCATTTGTGGCTTCTGTTGGAACATCAGTTTTTGGTTCGAGAAACCACACTTTTTTTCTTCGTCAACATCGATAAATTCACTTTCGAGCCGCACAGTTGTAATTTCATCTCTCTCTAAACATTGTCCCTTAAAAGATCATTTCGAACAACCCTATCTTTTTGTTCCATATTTATGGTACACATTATAATTTCAGGACAACCCTCTATATCACTATCCATTACCAGATTCTCCTGATCTACCCCCAACTTGTCTTTATGATTTAAATCGCTCTCAGAATCGGTTGCTTCTTCATTCTCATGGGCATCAAATATACTGTTCGCTTCCTCCGAATTAACGAAATCAGTAGATGCAACATTCTGAAAATTAATCGCACAGGTTCTCTCACGAAGTCCCAGTCTCCTCTTGACTCCTGTGCTGTTCAATACTGTCCGCTTCTCCATTGGCTGAGGGCAGTCCCCACAAAAATACATCGCCCTTTTGCTCTACATGATTTGATTCAATTTGACCACTTCCTGGTCTATACTAATATATTACGATAATATTTAAATATATAGCATAAACATTCAGTTGCACTCAGATTATTTACATTAAATGTAAGTAATGGTTCGTTCATAAACAAACAAGACAGCACTGTGGTGCATGTGTGCTCACGTTAAATGACCATAGATTGTCCTTAATTAACATTTAAAGAATATTATTTATGCCTTCATGATGGAAGGGTTTTTTTGTTCTCTTTTCAATTGCAGTGTTTACTAACACATGCGACTGACAATTTTTACATTAGCACAGTTTTTTAGTAGCATTGGCAGTCCACATTTAAATAAAGTTAGTAGCAAAATAGCGAACTATTGATTATATAGAAACATAAGTATGACAAAATATGAGGTAATGCTGTTCTCATTTGCTGTGTAAATGTGGACAATGCGATGTTCTGACAAACATTTGAGTAAAAAAAAATATAAAAGCTTAGTAAATCAGGACATAAAACAGATACAAATACATGGATTTCAGAGAAGATGGCTTTAGTGCAATGCTATCATCTGAGGTATCGTTTGTTGAAACTGCATAAAGCAATTAAAATTGTTAATTGAGAGGTTCAATGTGAAAATGTTTGTCAACTGTGAAATACGGACTTTTATAGTATTAAGCTGCTGAAATACTGTTTTCCCTCTGGATATACCTCATTTTTCTGAGATCGCAAATCTGTTCACATTTGAATTCCTGTATGACGTGAGTTACTGTCGAATCTCGAAGAGTTGTAACTTAAACATCTTTACGGTTGCCTGTGACTCCGCCGTTTCCTGCAGCATCTTCTACACAAAGGCCATACGAGTAATCGCAGTCCTAATTCCCAGCTTAGGGATTTCCCTTTGCTGACACCCTTGCACTTGGGTCGCCTGGAGAGCCCATGTGATGTCATCGTCCCAACGACTCGCACTCAGTCCAGCAAGAAATTTTATCTCACGCTGCATCGGCCGATTAACCCACCTACATCCGTGTAACATTACAATCCGCATTTGCACGTACTGCCACACAATACCACTGTACAATGTGTGGCTAAGGGTATATCTTACAAGTATTAGCTATTTTGCTTTATACGATTCGTGAACCGAATAAACCAAAAATGTCTTTCTGTATGGCACCTTGTGTTTCGTTACACCTGTCATCTTACATTCATCATTTCTGCGAGAGAAGCATTGTCAGTCACGTTAATGGGATCACCTGTCAAAAGACTGAACAACCACCTTTTTCAATGCCGAGCACTGGACCACTGAGAGTAATCCAGGAAGAGAGGCAGTGCGGTTCCAGGAAGTAACGACAGGAATGTGGAGCCATGCTGATTCCAGTGCCGTGCCTAAATGCGCTAGACTTCTCAGTTGTGTATCGATAGCGAAAATGCATCGACCGAGATGATGCCACAAATGCTCGATCGGGCTTAAATCAGGGGGCTCTAGTGGTCAGGGGAGTCTAGTGGTCAGGGGAGTCTAGTGGTCAGGGGAGTCTAGTGGTCAAGGCTGTCTAGGGGACAGGAGAGTATGATAAACTTATCACTCTTCGAACCACGCACGTACACTGTCAGCTGTGTCACACGATGTATTGTCCTGCTGGAAGATACCACCGAGCCAAGAGAAACAGACTGCATGTGTGGGTGTACGTCGTTCCCAAGGACGGATCCATTGTGCCGTCGAGATTGGGGGGATCATAAAGCAAATTCCGCGAAAATATTCCGCGGCCCATAACGCTTCCTCCTCCAACCTAGACGCTTTGCTTTCAGACGTTTTACTTGGTACATAGCATTTGTCCAATTAAGCATAAAAAGTGATTGATCTGGGAAGGACCGTCGTCACTCAGTGGATGTCCAGTTGCCAACTGCAACATTATTCGCCAACGAAAAGCGGTCAGAATTTGTGCGTGAACCAGGCGCCTGCTGCGGATAACCATATAGGGGTTGGGGAGACACTGTTGGCAGCCCTTTGATCATCTAGGTGGTCACTTGCTGTACAGTTGCCAACGTCTATTCATCCATACACATCCCCACAGCCGCCGTTCATGTCATCTGTGGCCCGCGTTGCATCACACCTCCCTCGACGTCGGTTTCGGATAACGCCATTTTACCGTGCGCGATATACTTTAACCACAGTGACACGCCAACAGTACTTTTTGAATGCAACCCAAATGTTATAGTTAGCTACAACCCTTCATTCTGCTCATTGTAAGGCTCCTTTAGTCATCTCTCAAATTCCACCATAGGAGCGAAAGCTAATGATCGGGCCCTTTTGGACAATAGATAAATCACACCGTTTCCGATTTATGATACTGACGGCACTGTTTCCCACATCGTTCCCCCCCCCCCCCTGGAAATATATGTACCCTACACTTAGTACTTTTACCTGTGATGTGTTAACGTTAACGTGGAACATAGGCGGTGGTCACGTTAATGTGACTGGGCCGTGTATAATCAGACTTAATCGAATACTGGTTCTATGAAGTTATCGATAGGCTTTCGAGAGAATCTTGAAAGTATTCTCATTTAAATTTATCAGATATACCTAAGTACGCCAACGGCCTTGCCGCAGTGGTAACAAGTGCTTGGATGGGAGACCATCCAGTCTGCCGAGCGCTGTTGGCAAGTGGGGTGCACTCAGCCCTTGTGAGGCAAGTTAAGGCTTCATTCTACATCTACATCCATACTCCGCAAGCCACCTGTCGGTGTATGGCGCAGTGTACTTTGAGTACCTCAGTCGGTTCTCCCTTCTATTCCAGTCTCGTTCATGGAAAGAAAGATTGTCGGTATGCCTGTGTGTAGGCTCTCATCTCTGATTTTATCCTCATGGTCTCTTCGCGAGATATACATAGGAGGGGGAAATATGCTGCTTGACTCCTCGGTGAAGGTATTTTCCCGAAACTTTAACAAAAGCCCGTACCGAGCTACTGAGCTGCAGAGACTTCCACTGGAGTTTATCTATCATCTCCGTAACGCTTGTCTACATTGAGATTCAATTGCCATTCCCTGCACCATGTGTCAATTCGCTGCAGATCCTCCTGCATTTCAGTACAATTTTCCATTGTTACAACCTCTCGATATACCACAGCATCATCCGCAAAAAGCCTCAGTGAACTTCCGACGTTATCCACAAGGTTATTTATGTATATTGTGAACAGCAACGGTCCCACGACACTCCCCTGCGGCACAGCTGAAAACACTCTTACTTCGGAAGACTTCTCTCCATTGAGAATGACATGCTGCGTTCTGTTATCTAGGAACTCTTCAACCCAATCGCACAATTGCTCTGATAGTCCATGTGCTCTTACTTCGTTCATTAAACGACTTTGGGGAAATGTATCGAACGCCTTGCGGAAGTCAAGAAACACGGCATCTATCTGGGAACCCGTGTCTACGGCCCTCTGAGTCTCGTGGATGTGAACGCTTTGACGTAAGACCAAAATTTCTTAGGTTTTTTTGTCAAGTCCGTACACAGAACTTTACTTTCGAATTCATTTAACACCTCTCGCATAGGCCTCATCGCACTACTTTCCGCTTCGCGTAATTTTTGTTTGTGTGCAAGGCTTTGGCTATGTTTCTATTTGCTGTGAAGTTCCCTTTGCTTCCGCAGCAGTGGGGTTCACTCGATCGTCTTTTTCGAAACCCATGCTGAATCCTACAGAGTACATTTCTAGTCTCCAGAAAAGTTATTACACTCGAACTGCAACTGATCGACGTTAGAGATATAGGTCTGTAGTTCTGCACATCTGTTCCACGTCCCTTCTTGAAAACGGGGATGACGTGTGCCCTTTTCCTATCCTTTGGAATGTTACGCTCTTCTACAGACCTACGGTACACCGCTGCAAGAAGGGGGGCAAGTTCCTTCGCATACTCTGTGTAAAATCGAACTGGAATCCCATCAGGTCCAGCGTCATTTCCTCTTTTGAGCGATTTTAATTGTTTCGCTAACCCCCTGTCGAGTATTTCGATATCTACCATTTTGTCATCTGTGCGACAATCTAGAGAAGGAACTACAGTGCAGTCTTCCTCTGTGAAACAGCTGTGGAAAAAATCATTTAGTATTTCAGCCTTTAGTCTGTCATTCTCTGTTTCAGTACCATCTTGGTCACCTACCGCTTTGACGTAAGACCAAAATTTCTTAAGTTTTTTTGTCAAGTCGGTACACAGAACTTTACTTTCGAATTCATTGAACACCTCTCGCATAGGCCTCATCGCACTACTTTCCGCTTCGCGTAATTTTTGTTTGTGTGCAAGGCTTTGGCTATGTTTCTATTTGCTGTGAAGATCCCTTTGCTTCCGCAGCAGTTTTCTAACTCGGTTTTTGCACCACGGTGGCTGTTTTCCATCTCTTACGATCTTGCTTGGCACATACTCATCTAATGCATATTGTACGACGGTTTTGAACTTTGTCCACTGATCCTCAACACTATATGTACTTGGGACAAAACTTTTGTGTTGAGCCGTCAAGTACTCTGAAATCTGCTTTTTGTCACTTTTGCTAAACAGAAAAATCTTCCTACCTTTTTTAATATTTCTATTTACGGCTGAAATCATCGACGCAGTAAACGATTTATGATCATTGAGAAGTAGCGGCTCCTGTCCCGGATACTGACATATATGGCCGGGAGAGCGGTATGCTGACGACATACCCCTCCTCATCCGCATCCAATGACGCCTGTGAACTAAGGAAGACACGGCGGCGGGACGGTACCGCTGAGCCTCATGGCCTCTTCTGGAGGAGTTTAGTTTTCTTTTATATATATCTTAGTACATCCGTGCGGGCTACATTGACGTTTTACGATCCTAGCAGTACGCTGAATCTGTAGTATAGCATTTTTAGCACTAACAACTTGTATGCGTCTCCCTTAACAGATATTGAGCATTTTTCCAGAGCCCTTGCAGCAAATCCGGATCCTCCCTTAGCTTTCCCTGCTACCCTATGTGATCGAAAGTATCCGGACACCTGGCTGAAAATGACTTACAAATTCGTGGCGCCCTCCATCGGTAATGCTGGCATTCAGTATGGTGTTGGCCCACCCTTAACCTTGATTACAGCTTCCACTCTCGCAGGCATACGTTCAATCAGGTGCTGGTAGATTTCTTGGGGAATGGCAGCCCATTCTTCACGGAGTGTTGCACTGAAGAGAGATATCGATGTCGGTCGGTGAGTCCTGGCACGGTTGGAATTCCAAAACATCCGAAAGGTTCTATAGGATTAAGGTCAGGACTCTGTGGAGGCTGGTCCATTACAGGGATGCTATTATCGTGTAACCACACCGCCACTGACCGTGGATTATGAACAGGTGCTCGATCGTATTGAAATATGCAACCGTCATTCCCGAATAGCTCTTCAACACTGGGACGCAAGAAGCTGCTTAAAACATCAGTGCAGGCCTGTGCTGTGATAGTGCCACGCAAAACAACAAGGGGTGCAAGCACCCTCCATGAAAAACACGACCACACCATAACACCACCGTCTCCGAATTTTACTCTTGGCAGTTCACACGCAGGCAGATGACGTTCACCCGGCATTCGCCATACTCACTTCCTGCCATTGTGGACCGTGATACGTCACTCTCTACAATGTTTTGACACTGTTCAATCGTCCAATGTTCTCCTTACACCAAGCGAGGCGTCGTTTGGCATTTACCGGCGTGATGTGCGGCTTACGGGCAGCTGCTCGACCATGAAATCCAAGTTTTCTCACCCCCGCCTGACTATAATACACTCCTGGAAATGGAAAAAAGAACACATTGACACCGGTGTGTCAGACCCACCATACTTGCTCCGGACACTGCGAGAGGGCTGTACAAGCAATGATCACACGCACGGCACAGCGGACACACCAGGAACCGCGGTGTTGGCCGTCGAATGGCGCTAGCTGCGCAGCATTTGTGAACCGCCGCCGTCAGTGTCAGCCAGTTTGCCGTGGCATACGGAGCTCCATCGCAGTCTATAACACTGGTAGCATGCCGCGACAGCGTGGACGTGAACCGTATGTGCAGTTGACGGACTTTGAGCGAGGGCGTATAGTGGGCATGCGGGAGGCCGGGTGGACGTACCGCCGAATTGCTCAACACGTGGGGCGTGAGGTCTCCACAGTACATCGATGTTGTCGCCAGTGGTCGGCGGAAGGTGCACGTGCCCGTCGACCTGGGACCGGACCGCAGCGACGCACGGATGCACGCCAAGACCGTAGGATCCTACGCAGTGCCGTAGCGGACCCCACCGCCACTTCCCAGCAAATTAGGGACACTGTTGCTCCTGGGATATCGGCGAGGACCATTCGCAACCGTCTCCATGAAGCTGGGCTACGGTCCCGCACACCGTTAGGCCGTCTTCCGCTCACGCCACAACATCGTGCAGCCCGCCTCCAGTGGTGTCGCGACAGGCGTGAATGGAGGGACGAATGGAGACGTGTCGTCTTCAGCGATGAGAGTCGCTTCTGCCTTGGTGCCAATGATGGTCGTATGCGTGTTTGGCGCCGTGCAGGTGAGCGCCACAATCAGGACTGCATACGACCGAGGCACACAGGGCCAACACCCGGCATCATGGTGTGGGAGCGATCTCCTACACTGGCCGTATACCACTGGTGATCGTCGAGGGGACACTGAATAGTGCACGGTACATCCAAACCGTCATCGAACCCATCGTTCTACCATTCCTAGACCGGCAAGGGAACTTGCTGTTCCAACAGGACAATGCACGTCCGCATGTATCCCGTGCCACCCAACGTGCTCTAGAAGGTGTAAGTCAACTACCCTGGCCAGCAAGATCTCCGGATCTGTCCCACATTGAGCATGTTTGGGACTGGATGAAGCGTCGTCTCACGCGGTCTGCACATCCAGCACGAACGCTGGTCCAACTGAGGCGCCAGGTGGAAATGGCATGGCAAGCCGTTCCACAGGACTACATCCAGCATCTCTACGATCGTCTCCATGGGAGAATAGCAGCCTGCATTGCTGCGAAAGGTGGATATACACTGTACTAGTGCCGACATTGTGCATGCTCTGTTGCCTGTGTCTATGTGCCTGTGGTTCTGTCAGTGTGATCATGTGATATATCTGACCCCAGGAATGTGTCAATAAAGTTTCCCCTTCCTGGGACAATGAATTCACGGTGTTCTTATTTCAATTTCCAGGAGTGTAGTACTTGCAGTGGATCCTGATGCAGTTTGAAATTACTGTGTGATGATTTGAATAGAGGTGTGCCTATTACACATTATAACCCTCTTCAGTTGTCTGTGGCCTCTGTCAGTCAACAGACGAAGTCGGCCTGTACGCTTTTGAGCTGAAAGTGTCCCTTCACGTTTCCACTTCAGTTTCTCATCGAAAACAGTGGACCTAGGGATGTTTATGAGTGTGGAAATCTCCCGTATAGAGGGAAGTCCGTGAGTTCCGCTGAATGCCCCTTTGTGCTCTCTCACGATAGCTAATGACCACTGACGTCGCTTATATGGAGTTCCTCGCAGTAGGAAGCAGCAAAATGCACGTAATGCGAAAAACATTTGTTTTTCGGTGTATCCGGATACTTTTGATCATAGAGTACAGCAGCGATTAATAATATCCCAAAGATTTAAACTACATGACAGTTTCCAGATGCTCAAGAGTTAATATATAATAGGGTAATTTTGGGTCTTACCTCTTCCCTACACATATTTTCTTGAATTTATCCACATTTACATTTTTTTTTTTTTTTGGTCATCAGTCTACTGACTGGTTTGATGCGGCCCGCCACCAATTCCTTTCCTGTGCTAACCTCTTCATCTCAGAGTAGCACTTGCCACCTACGTCCTCAATTATTATCTCTGTCTTCCTCTACAATTTTTGCCCTCTAGCGCTCCCTCTAGTACCATGGAAGTCATTCCCTCATGTCTTAGCAGATGACCTATCGTCCTGTCCCGTCTCCTTATCAGTGGTTTCCACATATTCCCTTCCTCTCCGATTCTGCATTGAACCTCCTCATTCCTTACCTTATCAGTCCACATAAATTTCAACATTCGTCTGTAGCACCACATCTCAAATGCTTCGATTCTCTTCTGTTCCGGTTTTCCTACAGTCCATGTTTCACTACCATACAATGCTGTACTCCAGACGTACATCCTCAGAAATTTCTTCCTCAAATTAAGGCCGGTATTTGATATTAGTGGACTTCTCTTGGTCAGATATGAGTTTTTTGCCATAGCGAGTCTGCTTTTGATGTCCTCCTTGCTCCGTCCGTCATTGGTTATTTTACTGCCTAGGTAGCAGAATTCCTTAACTTCATTGTCTTCGTGACCATCAATCCTGATGTTAAGTTTCTCGCTGTTCTCATTTCTACTACTTCTCATTATCTTCATCTTTCTCCGATTTACTCTCAAACCATACTGTGTACTCATTAGACTGTTCATTCCATTCAGCAGATCGTTTAATTCTTCTTCACTTTCACTCAGGATAGCAATGTCATCAGCGAATCGTATCATTGATATCCTTTCACCTTGTATTTTAATTCCACTCCTGAACCTTTCTTTAATTTCCATCCTTGCTTCCTAGATGTACAGATTGAAGAGTAGGGGCGAAAGGCTACAGCCTTGTCTTACACCCTTCTTAATACGAGCACTTCGTTCTTGATCGTCCACTCTTATTATTCCCTCTTGGTTGTTGTACATATGGTATATGACCCGTCTCTCCCTATAGCTGACCCCTACTTTTTTCAGAATCTCGAAAAGTTTGCACCATTTTATATTGTCGAACGCTTTCTCCAGGTCGACAAATCCTATGAAAGTGTCTTGATTTTTCTTTAGCCTTGCTTCCATTATTAGCCGTAACGTCAGAATTGCCTCTCTCGTCCCTTTACTTTTCCTAAAGCCAAACTGATCGTCACCTAGCGCATTCTCAATTTTCTTTTCCATTCTTCTGTATATTATTCTTGTAAGCAGCTTCGATGCATGAGCTGTTAAGCTGATTGTGCGTTAATTCTCGCACTTGTCAGGTCTTGCCGTCTTCGGAAAGTCAGATGGTATATCGCCAGACTCATATATTCTACACACGAACGTGAATAGTCATTTTGTTGCCACTTCCCCCAATGATTTTAGAAATTCTGATGGATTGTTATCTATCCCTTCTGCCTTATTTGACCGTAAGTCCTCCAAAGCTCTTTTAAATTCCGATTCTAATACTGGATCCCCTATCTCTTCTAAATCGACTCCTGTTTCTTCTTCTATCACATCAAACAAATCTTCACCTTCATAGAGGTTTTCAATGTACTCTTTCCACCTATCTGCTCTCTCCTCTGCATTTAACAGTGGGATTCCCATTGCACTCTTAATGTTACCACCGTTGCTTTTAATGTCACCAAAGGTTGTTTTGACTTTCGTGTATGCTGAGTCTGTCCTTCCGAGAATCATATCTTTCTCGATGTCTTCACATTTTTCCTGCAGCCATTTCGTCTTAGTTTCGCTGCACATCCTATTTATTTCATCCTCAGCGATTTGTATTTTTGTATTCCTGATTTTCCCGGAACATGTTTGTACTTCCTCCTTTCATCAATCAACTGAAGTATTTCTTCTGTTACCCATGGTGTCTTTGCAGCTACCTACTTTGTACCTATGTTTTCCTTCCCAACTTCTGTGATGGCCCTTTTTAGAGATGTCCATTCCTCTTCAACTGTACTGCCTACTGCGCTATTCCTTATTGCTGTATCTATAGCGTTAGAGAACTTCAAACGTATCTCGTCATTCCTTAGTACTTCCGTATCCCACTTCTTTGCGTATTGATTCTTCCTGATTAATGTCTTGAACTTCAGCCTACTCGTCATCACTACTATATAGTGATCTGAGTCTACATCTGCTCCTGGGTACGCCTTACAATCCACTATCTGATTTCGGAATCTCTCTCTGACCATGATGTAATCTAATTGAAATCTTCCCGTATCTCCCGACGTTTTCCAAGTATACCTCCTCCTCTTGTGATTCTTGAACAGGGTGTTCGCTATTACTAGCTGAAACTTGTTACAGAACTCAATTAGTCTTTCTCCTCTTTCATTCCTTGTCCCAAGCCCATATTCTCCTGTAACCATTTCTTCTACTCCTTCCCCTACAACTGCGTTCCAGTCGCCCATGACTATTAGATTTTCGTCCCCCTTTACATACTGCATTACCCTTTCAATGTCCTCATACACTTTCTCTGTCTATTCATCTTCAGCTTGCGACGTCGGCATGTATACCTGAACTATCGTTGTCGGTGTTGGTCTGCTGTCGATTCATAGAACAACCCGGTCACTGAACTGTTCACAGTAGCACACCCTCTGCCCTACCTTCCTATTCATAACGAATCCTGCACCTGTTATACCATTTTCTGCTGCTGTTGATATTACCCGATACTCATCTGACCAGAAATACTTGTCTGCCTTCCACTTCATTTCACTGACCCCTACTATATCTAGATTGAGCCTTTGCATTTCCCTTTTCAGATTTTCTAGTTTCCCTACCACGTTCAAGCTTCTGACATTCCTCGCCCCGACTCGTAGAACGTTATCCTTTCGTTGATTATTCAATCTTTTTCTCATGGTAACCTCCCCCTTGGCAGTCCCCTCCCGGAGATCCGAATGGGGGACCATTCCGGAATCTTTTGCCAATGGAGAGATCATAATGACACTTCTTCTATTAGAGGCCACATGTCCTGTGGATACACGTTACGTGTCTTTAATGCAGTGGTTTCCATTGCCTTCTGCATCCTCATGTCGTAGATCATTGCTGATTCTTCCGCCTTTAGGGGCAATTTCCCACCCCTAGGACAAGAGAGTGCCCTGAACCTCTATCCGCTCCTACGCCCTCTTCGACAAGGCCGTTGGCAGAATGAGGCTGACTTCTTATGCCGGAAGTCTTCGGCCGCCAATGCTGATTATTTATCAAAATTTAGGCAGTAGCTGGGATCGAACCCGGGACCGAAGACGTTTAGATTATGAAGCAAAGACTCTACCCCTAGACCATGGGTACAATAATCCACATTTACATGGGTTTCCTGTTTGGTACACCATGAAAAGTTTGTCCATATCTTTCTGCAGTTCCTTAGGACCGCTGGACGGCGATATTTTTCTACAGACACCAGAATTATCTAATAGTGCTGCTGAACTTATCTGATAACCAGTTTACTTATTATGGGTGTATTGGAGGTACCAATGCCTTTCAATTGGGTACACCTTATGCTACATACCTTTCAGTTAAGCATTCGTTAGACAATTGAACGTACTAGGTTATATGAGCCATAAACTCATCGAGCCGTTCGAATACTCATAAACATAATCCGTACAAACTTATGCAGGTTATTAGTCGATGGTAAGGTAAATGTGGAGCCCCGTTCCCCTGTCTCTTCTCTTCGCAAGTTCCGATATACGTGTGTTTCACATTTGTAGTTTTCCCGAATCAGTGGCGAGAACAAATTTCTCGTTTCGTCGGCAATCCACAATCGCGGGAGGGCGCTGCCAGCTGCCGGAACTCTCGACGCAGCGCACGGCTCTCCCGTCGAAGCGCTCCGGCGGATGATTGATTCTGTGGAGCGAGGAACGGCAAAGTTTTTCTGATCCGTCCCGCAAGAGTGTGTGTGTGAGGGAGAGAGACGAAAGCTGGAACGATGGAATCTCTGCGATCGATGTTCCGTGCAGTGCACATCCTGGAAGGAAGGTGTGTACGACTTTCTACAGCTGCTGTTCAGTGGACACAAGGAGGATTTCAAAGAGCGAATAGGGACACTGTCGCCGAACCCAGTATTGAAGCTATCACTAACAAGTTTCTGCGTTACATTTTTACTGAGCCCATTTCTCTTTCAGTGGCTTTTCTAAAATAAAAAAAAATTCCTTTCTGTGTAATTTGGCGCAAGTTTCTCTTGCGTATCGAATCAACGTTTTTTGGTTTGCTAGTACGTCAGGGTATTGTAACGTTTAAATATTTATCGTTAACTTTTACTTCTAAACTTATAATGAATCACCCTTCTCTAACATTACCTTTTTTATATGGAGATAACCGATACCACGTGTATAATCGATTCTTGCATAGATGAAAACTATTTCAGCTGTTTCATTAAAAGCATTCATATGATTTTGTAAACGATGTAATATATTTCAGGCTAAAATGTATAAACAAACAAATTTATGCGTTGCAAATATCTGAAATTACGAAATTTATGGTATACTTAAGTTTCACATTATTAATTGTACAATCTAACTCTAATTATTAAATTTATTTCTGGAGTTATTTATAAAATAATGATATAATTTGATGAATATTCTTCTTTGGTAAAGAAAGTTTGTAAACTCTTTTGCTTTGTAAACTGTTTGGAATAATGTGGGTACCGCAGAATGTAAATAGTGGTCGGCAGCCTCTGATGTAAGTAGACGTTTTCTAAGTTTATGTAAAGGTTTCTTAAATTACCGCTACCAGTCACAAACTTTGTTGACTATTGTATTACTTATTTATTAAGCGACATATTTCGAGGGACTACCTCATCTTGAGGTTAAATAACATTACAAAAACAATTTCACAATAAGGTCATACTTATGTTACATAGTCTTTTCGTAAATGTTGTGGTTATCCTTGTTCTTCTGGCTTGACAACAAAGATAACCACAACGAGACTGCCACACCAGAAGAACAAAGATAACCATAGCATTTGCGAAAAGACTATGTAACATGAGTATGACCTTATTGTGAGATTGCTTTGTAATGCCATTTACCCTGAAGATGAGGTAGTCCCTCGAAACATGTCGCTAAATAAATAATACAATAGTCAACTATGTTTGTGACTGTTAGCGGTAATTTGAAAAAAACCTTTACATTTTTCTTGGGACAGTCATGGACGAAAAATAGTCTAATTGGCTTCAAATTATTTTCTAAGTTTGTCACCGACAATTCAATTATTGTTATTTTTTTTAATGTGGAAAATGTAAAAACAGTGTGATGTTGGAAGATATGACAAAGAACAAACTTCAAGAGTAATACAGGCAAATCTTCATCACTTGTTTATTCATCAAGAACCTACAAAATCGAAATTTCAGCTGCAAGAATGTACCCCTAGACAAGACTCTGAGCCACCGACAACAACAACGAGATAATGAAGATAAATAGAAAGTTATTCTTCCGTATATCTTACACCTCTCGAACTTTCATTTTTATGTTATGACTAGTTAGTATCGACATTTGGCCATCGTCAGATCTACGTGGAGCTACACGTCAGAATGCCGGCAGCATTCTGACGCGTAGTTCCATACGGATACGACAGGTTGTTTAGACAGCTAAACAAATCTGAAGATAATTCAGTATTGATTGAAATTACTCGTGCGACTGAGGCAATATGAACAATAAACTATAAATTACACAGCTGTGGATTCTCTCTCGACGAATATGTCGTTAGGCAATAACACCTTCAAGCAACAACAGTAAAAGCTATCAGTAATTTTGGGGCACAAAAAATAATTTTAGTCCATATTAATATCAAATTTACCTCATAAGTAATAAGTATTTCCCATTACAGGATGTGTGTGTATATGTGTTACACATACTGATTAGAATAACTTTTCTATATAACCAAGAGCAAAGAAAGACGTTTAGCTTTTTCCTGTAAGTAAAACAATACGTTGTAATAACAACTCTTTTACAGTTCGTTTATCTAGCAGATTAAACATACTTATTGCTACGCCAATGCTATAACGATACATATCGTTGGGTAGAACTCTATCGAATTATATTTGGCTGCAACCTAATATCGATTAGTTGCACGTATCGCAGGATATCACCTGTCATCCTGAAATAGCAGAGTATTTTGAGAAATACTCGGTGTGCGATACAGTTGTTGAGAAAAAAAATTATTGTATGTGAAATGGACCTGTAATTATACCATCAGTTTGAAGGTAGATAACGATCCTTTTAAATGAAACAAATTTCAAAGAAGCTACTTTTACCTTGAACATAAATTGTTTTTGCAAAATGGGATTTACGGAATATAATTTCACACTTTTTTATTCAGTTCCCCATCTTACTTAGTTTCAAAATGGCTCTGAGACCTATGGGACTTACCTTCTGAGGTCATCAGTCCCCTAGAGCTTAGAACTTCTTAAACCTAACTAACCTAAGGACATCACACACATCCCTGCCCGACGCACTACTTAGTTTCAAGAATAATAAGTTTTTACCTCAACGCTGCTTTCACATCCTCATATGATCAAAGTGTTTGTACAACAACCACGTTATGCACTTAAATTATCATCACAAGCGATCACAATCTCAAGAGAGTGTTTAAATTCTTCCTCGTCAAGTTAAAGGTCTTGTTTATTTTATTTTATTTAATTTTTTTTTTCAAACGCTCCAATGCTGGACCACATATATAAGGAAAAATTGACATACATTGGCAACGCTTCCACTTTCAGTTCAGTGGTCTACCTCTCCTCATCTAATTGTCTCCGTATTCGCCATCTTGTGAGGCCCAGATATCCGATTTCAACAGCACTGTACCACTTTTTGCGCAGTGTAAGGAATAAATATAGTCCCTACGGGTTTACCTTTGAAACGTCCCCTTTCAACAATTTTACACGACTGTGCTTAACCTGACACACAATATTATTTATCGCAACGCAATCTGACTTTCAAAAATCCCTACAAAAGAATGGCCCTGATTAACATTAACCTAAACCTTTCACAAATCACTTACCTCACAAAAATCTTCGTTACTCGAACTACTGCAATACAGCGAGCGCCACTACTGCCAGCTAAATAAAAGATTCAAACTACGGAAGGCACTAACTACTGATAGGGATAGTTAGCAAATGAAAGATATTAATAGAGAACAAACAATGTATTTACCTTAATAGTCATAATATACATAGCAGTTCATGACAAATTACAAAACTCCGCCATCTCTCTCCTCACATCCACCACTGCTGGCGGCTCACCTCCAACTGCGCAACGCTACGCGCTGTTCACATCCAGCTGCCGCTGCCCAACACTACAATGGCAGACAACAATGCAAACTAGCCACAGACTGCACACAGCACAGCCAGCGATTTTCATATAGAGCGCTACGTAACTTTGCCAATAAGAAAACATAAACAGCCTACTTACATAAAGAAAACATAAACAGCCTACTTACACCTTCTTTATCTGAAAGCTGCGGCTGTTGTTGTAACAGTTATGAAAAAACAAAGTTGGCACGTGTGACTAGCACTCACGCACTGAGAGTTCCGTACAAACTTAATTACGTTTACAGGCAGTTCATTCATTAATGGAATGGAGATTCGGCCATTTTTGCCTGTTATCAACATTGGTAGTGAAGTGCAAGATTTTCCAGAATCTATTAATTTTAGTAATATAAATGAAGTATATGCGCTAGCAGAATAGAAATATGGAAAACACAAGTCCGAAAATAATTTATTGGGCTTACCAAAACGAAACAATAATACAATCTCCAAATGAACAACAGACTCGATCCCAAGTGCTGATCGTCGAAAATAGAAAACAAATAATAACAGCAAAGACCCTCCTGTTCACGGGGAGAAATTACAATGAAGCAATTCTACATTGTCAAGAGGTTTTTCGACTATACCAGGTCCATCCGCAAGGGACCGGCGAGCTAGAAGAGACGTCAGGCCGTGCCTGCCGGCTCTGTAGACTTCCAAGAGGTGCGTCCAACTGCCCTTCTACGGCAGTGCACCGCCCTATAAAGCTCGTTTGGCGGATGTACCTGCCAGATCGAACTGCATTCACGTGCCTGGAGTATCAAAGTAGTTCTTGAGCTGGCTGTGACGTCTGGTGAAGGTGTTCTGCAGCCTCCGCGAACGGGTAGCGGTCCCTGGCGCCCGTTGGTGGAGACTTGGTGTTATGTTGTAGCCGCTGGTAAATATTTGTGTGACGGCACAGACGACCTAGGTTTTCCTGGTGAATATATGTCCTATAATGCCGGCATCCCGTGTTGGTAGGACGTGAAGTAGGATGCGGATGCAGCAGGCGCTACGATGTATGAAGTGGCCTGCAGACGGCATGCAGGAAGGAGGAACGCAACCATTATTATTATAATCAGTAGCTTTGGATTCAGGCTGACGTCTGCATTCAGGCTGACTAGGTCGCAATGGGACTGTAAAAGTCAAACGTCAGGCAGTAAGGAATTGTCGCAACGTGTACGTGAATGTGTGCTTCACAAACAACTTCAAACGCCATATCTACGTGCAGCAACCGCTCTTGCATATCAGAGAATGTATAAATTCCGAAAGGCGCCATATGAGCAATATACTCATTCCTTGCCTGATGCTTGACTTTTCCATTGTCGTCCATCCAGCAAGAATGCAACTTCAAGTTTGATGCCAGATGATGTTGTTGTGGTTTTCAGTCCTGAGACTGGTTTGATGCAGCTGTCCATGCTACTCTATCCTGTGCTAGCTTCTTCATCTCCCAGTGCCCACTGCAACCTACATCCTTCTGAATCTGTTTAGTGTATTCATCTCTTGGTCTCCCTCTACGATTTTTACCCTCCACGCTGTCCTCCACTACTAAATTGGTGATCCTTTGATGCCTCAGAGCATTTCCTACCAACCGATCCCTTCTTCTAGTTAAGTTGTCCCACAAACTTCTCTTCTCCCCAATCCTGTTCAATACCTCCTCGTTAGTTATATGATCTACCCATCTAATCTTCAGCATTTTTCTGTAGCACCACATTTCGAAAGCTTCTATTCTCTTGTTGACCAAACTATTTATCGTCCATTTTCACTTCCATGCATGGCTACGCTCCATACAAATACTTTCAGAAACGACTTCCTGACACTTAAATCAATACTTGATGTTAACAAATGTATCTTCTTCAGAAACGCTTTCCTTGCCATTGCCAGTCTACATTTGATATCCTGTCTACTTCGACCATCATCAGTTATTTTGCTCCCCTAATAGCAAATTCCTTTACTACTTTAAGTGTCTCATTTGCTAATCTAATTCCCTCAGCATCACCCGACTTAATTCGACTACATTCCAGATATGATGCCAGATAACGAAAGCAAAATAAGTAATTTTTTGGGATATAATTAGAAAATATTTTCAGATTTTTTCCTTTCCTTGTACAATCAAACCTTGCTTCTTGCCGCACTTCATGATTTTTAGATCAATGGGATTTTCGAGTGTCAAAATATATTGCACAAATGGCCGATCTATTGACTGAACTGACATAGAAGCTGGAAGGCGTCGTCACGTGTAGTCCTCTTAGTTCAATGGTGGCCAACTTCTTCGTGGAACATATCGAAGCACAGGCGCTGGTCTTGGCACCTTGCAAACCTAACGTGTGGTACAGATTCTTAGACGATAGATTCAGCCAATTGCGAAGACGACTGAGCAATCTCCATGGCAACATAAAATTTACTATGGAGGTAGAAAAGGACCAACTGCTATTATTTGTAGGTGTGGCGGTTATGATGGTTCGTGAATACCTGGGATACTGTGTATATCAAGAATCGACACTAAAAAACGTCCCCTTAGAACAATTATACACGACTGTGCTTAACCTGACACACAATATTTTTAGCGCAACGCAATCTGACTATCAAAAATCCCTACAAAGGAATGGCCCTGACTAACATTAATCTATACCTTTCACAAATAACTTACCTCGCAAAAATCTTCATTACTCGAACTATTGCAATACAGCGAGCACCACTACTGCCAGCTAAATAAAAGATTCAAACTACGGAAGTCACTAACTACTGATAGGGATAGTTAGCAAATGAAAGATTTTAATAGAGAACAAACAATGCATTTACTTTAATAATCATAATATATATAGCAGTTCATGACAAATTTCAAAACTCCGCCATCTCTCTCCCCACATCCACCACTGCTGGCGGCTCACCTCCAACTGCGCAACGCTACGCGCTGTTCATATCCAGCTGCCGCTGCCCAACACTACAATGGCAGACAACAATGCAAACTAGCCACAGACTGCACACAGCACAGCCAGTGATTTTCATATAGAGAGCGCTACGTGGCAGCGGCGTTACGAATATAAGAACCTAAACAGCCTACTTACATAACGAAAACATAAACAGCCTACTTACATAGCCACCATGCTCCCCACAAAAAATTTTACCAAATATTTTTGGGCAGTGGCCAATAATGATTTGAAATTTTTTTTCATAATTACAATAACAAAGATATCAAATGCACACACTTATTTATACAATGTTGGTCAAAAGCTAAAATTTTCTCACAGTCCATAAAGACAGTCCTGTTCATTCATCACAGTAAAACTGCCGTTTCTTTTATCAAAGTCTGAGCAGTAAAAGACAATGTACACGGAAGTAGTGGATTTCCACGCAGTCTTGCCGAGAGGGCCCAGCTCTGTTAGAAACCCGCCAGTTCTGATGAAATTCACGTCTGTCGTTTTGTCGGTAGTTTACATAGTTTCTTGTTTGTCGGTCATGTGGTGGAGAATTTCTCCCTGAATTACCACTGCACGATGGACAGTTGCGTCTGAAGTTATTCGGTCTCTCGTGATAATAATTGTTCTGGTTGCCAAATTGTCTGTTTCTATGAGTGTCTCTGTCATATTCATTCCTACAGAAATGCGATCTTTCTCTGTAACTATTACTCTGCCAGTGGTTGTCATATGGGTGGTGTCTTTTTTGGTCACGATTTGCGTTGTAAGAATAGACTTGTCGTGTCCTGTTATTGTTTCTGTCGTCACGGAATTGTGACGGATGTGACCTGTAGTGATTGTTTTCTTGTTTTCGCATCACGAGTTTGTCTGTGTCAATTTCTAGTTCTTGTAACAGTCCCTGAAAAGCTTCAATGTCGTCTTTGCAACGTCCTGCTAAAATAATATGTCGTAAATGTTTAGGCAGTTTGATTAAGCAAATGCGGATGAGTTCTGAGGGGCTATATGGGTTTGACAGGTACTGATTCTTGTGTAACATGTCTTCAAAATATTTGACAAGACTGGAAAATTCAGATTGTCAAAGTGTTTCATCATCATGATGCTATGTTTTACTCGGTCTTGTGTAGCTTGTGACCAATATGCTGAGAGGAACACATGGTAAAATTCTCCTTCACTGTGACAATCGTGAATGACCGATCGCATTCTTACAGCTGGTTCATTCTCCAAGTAGCCGCACATAAATTCTAATCTGTGTTCTAATGACCAGTTGGGAGGAAAACAATGAGAGAATTGATGGAGCCACGCTTGTGGATGAATGTCGTTGGCAGAATTCTTAAATGTTTTGAATTTACGTGTAGTAATGAACAGCTTATAGTCAAAATCATCATGTCGGCGAGTCGCATGTCGGTCATTGTTAAGTTGTGTCGGCGGTTCCATCTCAAAATTCGGTGTACCTTGCCAATTCCTTTCATAATTTCCGAAATGCCCTGTGTTATTATTTTGTGGCTGTTCCGTATTTCTATGTCCCTCTTCCCGTATTGGAGTGCGAGTGGTCTCTGAAATACGTAATTCTTGTATTACCTGTGTCAGCTGATCTTGTACTTCCCGGATTTCTCTTTGGTGTTGCGTATTAATTTGATTCTGATTTTGTTTCAGTTTCCTAATTTGTTCACACTCTTCTGTGTCAGTGATGGCTTCAGGTCTTGTGTCATTCAGATCATCATCTACCTTTGTAGATACGTTAGTGACCTGATCCGAAAGTTCGGCTACTTTCTCCGATAGTGAACACATTTCCTCAGTGTGTCTTTCTACTGTGTCCTTTAAGTTTTCCTGAGTTTTTGTAAGTTGCGTAACCGAATCGGTAGATGCAACTGAGTCCATTTTAGCTTGCAAGGTCTCATGATTTTCATGAACAATGGTTTGCAGTTCTTTTATGGCTGCTTCGTGATTCTGTAATGCATTTTCATGCCGCAAAAAAATAGGTTGAAAATGCTCACAAATTTGTGTTTTTACGTCATTACAGACTTTTTGACATTTCGATTCAATGTTATGTAACTCAGTAGTTAAATCCTCACGTGTTTGTTCAAGCGTGGTGTCTAACTTTTGTAGATTTTTGTTCAATTGCGTCTAACTGTTGCTGTGTTTGTCTCTGGTGTTGTTCCATTGTGTCTAACTTTTGAAGATTTTGTTCCATTGTGTCTAACTTTTGAAGCTTTTGCTGAGTTTGTCTCTGATTTTGTTCCATTGTGTCCAACTGTTGCTGTGTTTGTTTCTGATTTTGTTCCATTTCTTGCATTAATTGCAATAATAATGTATTAGTGTCTGGAATCTGTTTCTCTATGATTTTTGGCAGTGCATTATCACCGGCAACATTCACATTTTGACAAGCAGAAAATGTGTCTTGACTCATTTCAGAAAACGGTGAGGACCCAAAACCTAAGTCTACAGTATTTGCAATATTGTGTTCTGTCATTTCGGATTCCTGAGGCGAGCTGTTGCCGACTGATCGACCGATAATGCTTCCCTGTTCACTAATTGTTTCACCGTCTACACCATTATTTGCCGCCCGCTCCATTTCCCTATGCACAATTACCAAATTACTACTTCGAATGTCTGTTAATTCACTACACAGTGGTGCTGATAAGCTACGCTCGTCGTCACTATTATTTCTCAGTTTACTTTGGAGCCTAGTGTTACGTTTTTCACACGCCATTATTGTCACAATATTTCACACGATAACACAGAAAAGCACAATTTTAAGAGCAAAAATAAGAGAACACATTAACATAGCACAGAAAATAATATGTAGTTAATTGCAGCTGCGAAATACTTGGTGCAAATCTACATGCATGCCACAACTGTTTTACAGTACAACAATGAAAGACTGCAACTACAAAGGAGATTCTCTCTACAATTACGCGCAAGCAATAAACAAAAGCTACACTAAATACACAAACTAGAAGAAAAAATCAGAAGATTCCAGTGAGGTATCCTAGGCTAAGGGTCGACATATGGAACGTCCCCTTAGAACAATTTATACACGACTGTGCTTAACCTGACACACAATATTTTTAGCGCAACGCAATCTGACTATCAAAAATCCCTACAAAGGAATGGCCCTGACTAACATTAATCTATACCTTTCACAAATAACTTACCTCGCAAAAATCTTCATTACTCGAACTACTGCAATACAGCGAGCACCACTATTGCCAGCTAAATAAAAAGATTCAAACTACGGAAGGCACTAACTACTGATAGGGATAGTTAGCAAATGAAAGATTTTAATAGAGAACAAACAATGTATTTACCTTAATAATCATAATATATATAGCAGTTCATGAGAAATTTCAAAACTCCGCCATCTCTCTCCCCACATCCACTACTGCTGGCGGCTCACCTCCAACTGCGCAATGCTACGCGCTGTTCATATCCAGCTGCCGCTGCCCAACACTACAATGGCAGACAACAATGCAAACTAGCCACAGACTGCACACAGCACAGCCAGTGATTTTCATATAGAGAGCGCTACGTGGCGGCGGCGTTACGAATATAAGAACCTAAACAGCCTACTTACATAAAGAAAACATAAACAGCCTACTTACAACACATACGGACCGATATCTGCACAAACTGTGAAATCATCACCCAACCAACCGCCTGGGAGAGCAAAATGCGTGATTAATACTCTCATAACAGTGAAAGATAAATACGTGAACCGTAGAATCTCAGACATGGTGCAACAGCGGGAAAGCG